>NC_064435.1:89985787-90640787 GCF_023343835.1 Lagopus muta
TGAGAAGTGCTGTGCGGAGTTCTTCAAGTGGACGGACTTCCTGGAGCACAAGAAGAGCTGCACAAAAAACCCCCTGGTGCTGATCGTGAATGAAGATGAGGCAGCTCCGCCGCCCGCTGAGGAGTTCCCCGAGCCCTCACCTGCTAGCTCTCCCAGTGACCAGGCAGAGAGTGAAGCTGCTGAGGAAGGTGTCCAGCCGGAAAACAGCGAGAGCTCTGAAGTGAAGAGCACGGAAAAGGAAGAAGAGCCAATGGAGGTAGAAACTGCGGAGAAAAGTTTCCAGAATCAAGGCACCTCAAACACAGCTACTCCTCTACCTCAGCTCCCTGAACCGTCGCCTATGACAAGCTATGCCATGCCAAACACGAACGTCACATTGGAGACTCTGCTGAGCACTAAAGTGGCGGTCGCACAGTTCTCGCAGAGCGCACGGTCAGCCGCCTCCGCCAGCATCAGCAGCGGGGTGACGGCTGTGGCCATCCCCATGATCCTGGAGCAGCTCATGGCCCTGCAGCAGCAGCAGATCCACCAGCTGCAGCTGATTGAGCAGATCCGCAGCCAGGTGGCCATGATGAACCGGCAGCCCTTGCGGCCGGCCCTTAACCCAGTGGTGGCTGCACCAGGAGTGGTGGGGCAAGCCTCAAACCAGCTGCAGGGCTTTGCCACGAGCGCTGCCATCCAGCTCACCGCCGTCCTTCCTCCCGCCATCATGGGACAGGCTGCTGGTGCTCAGCCCCCTGCCTTCGACGGCTCTCAGCACGTCTCAAGACCTACGTCTGGAGCGAGCACACCCAATATATCCAGCAGTGGCTCCTCTGCCCCTCCAGAATCTAGCGTACCCTGCTCTTCTAATGCGATTACATCTGTAACACCTGTTTCAGTGTCAAACACGAGTATCAGTGCTTCGCAGCCCCAGAATGCTTCAACTCCACCTTCCATAGGACATGGAAGCCTCGCCTCGATTTCTAACCTGCCAAACCCACTTCTACCTCAGACTTCCTCAAATAGTGTGATCTTCCCTAATCCTCTTGTTAGCATCGCAGCAACAGCTAATGCACTAGATCCTCTGTCTGCCCTCATGAAGCACCGCAAAGGGAAGCCACCAAATGTGTCAGTGTTCGAGCCCAAGTCAAGCTCCGAGGATCCCTTTTTTAAACACAAATGCCGATTTTGTGCCAAGGTCTTTGGAAGTGACAGTGCTTTACAAATCCACCTCCGCTCGCACACAGGGGAAAGACCTTTTAAATGCAACATATGTGGAAATCGCTTTTCCACAAAAGGCAACCTGAAAGTTCATTTTCAGAGGCATAAAGAGAAATATCCCCACATTCAGATGAATCCCTATCCTGTTCCAGAATACCTCGATAATGTGCCCACTTGTTCTGGTATCCCATACGGGATGTCGCTGCCCCCTGAAAAGCCGGTCACAACGTGGTTAGACAGCAAACCTGTTCTGCCGACCATTCCAACTTCCATTGGGCTCCAGCTGCCCCCCACGATCCCTGGTGTGAACAGTTACGGAGATTCTCCAAGCATCACTCCCATGAGCAGGTCACCTCAGAGGCCTTCTCCTGCTTCCAGCGAATGCACTTCCTTATCTCCAAGCCTCAACACATCTGAGTCAGGTGTCCCAGTGTCTGCTGAATCCCCGCAGCCCGTTCAGAGCAGCTCGTCCCTGACCAAGGCAGAACCCATCAGTCTGCCTCCCGCAAGTACGCGGCTTGGGGACCACTCTGTAAGTGGACAAGTTTCCACAGCTTCCACGTCTTCAATTCCAACCATTGTTACGGACAGCAGTGTTTCGACAAGCCTCCCAAACCCTGTGCTTCCAACTATGTCTGACCAGTTTAAGGCAAAGTTTCCATTTGGTGGTCTGCTAGATTCTATGCAAACATCAGAAACCTCAAAACTACAGCAGCTAGTAGAGAACATTGATAAGAAGATGACAGATCCAAATCAATGCGTCATTTGTCACCGTGTGCTTAGTTGTCAGAGTGCTCTCAAGATGCATTACAGAACACATACAGGAGAAAGACCATTTAAATGCAAAATTTGTGGACGTGCCTTTACTACCAAAGGCAATCTAAAAACGCATTTTGGAGTTCATCGAGCAAAGCCACCACTTAGAGTACAGCACTCATGTCCCATTTGTCAGAAGAAATTTACAAATGCAGTTGTTCTTCAGCAGCATATTCGTATGCATATGGGTGGGCAGATTCCTAACACGCCATTACCAGAGGGCTTCCAGGATGCCATGGACTCAGAACTCTCCTATGACGAGAAGAACATTGACACGTTGAGCAACTTCGATGATGACATTGATGAAAATTCTATGGAAGAGGACCCAGAGTTAAAGGACATGGCAAGCGACTCAGCAAAACCCCTTATCTCTTACTCTGGGTCATGTCCTTCCTCACCGCCTTCTGTGATCTCCAGTATCGCTGCTTTGGAGAATCAAATGAAAATGATTGATTCTGTCATGAACTGTCAGCAGCTGACCAGTTTAAAATCCATAGAAAACGGATCAGGGGAAAGTGACCATTTGAGCAATGACTCCTCATCGGCTGTTGGTGATCTCGAAAGCCAGAGTGCAGGCAGCCCTGCAATGTCAGAGTCTTCTTCCTCCATGCAAGCTTTGTCTCCTGTAAATAGTAACAGTGAAAGTTTTAGATCAAAGTCCCCAGGTCTCAGCAACCAGGAAGAACCACAAGAAATACAATTAAAGACTGAAAAACCAGACAGCCCACCACCTGCAACTGAAAATGGAGGCGCGTTAGATCTGACATCCACCAACCCTGGAAGACCGGTCATCAAAGAGGAGGCTCCTTTTAGCCTGCTGTTCCTGAACAGAGAACGTGGTAAGTTTAAAAGTACTGTTTGTAATATCTGTGGCAAGCCTTTTGCTTGTAAGAGTGCATTGGAAATTCACTACCGCAGCCATACTAAAGAACGTCCATTTGTTTGTACAGTCTGCAATCGTGGGTGTTCCACTATGGGTAATTTAAAACAGCACTTACTGACGCACAAATTAAAAGAGCTGCCTTCTCAGTTATTTGAACCCAACTTTACTCTAGGTCCCAGCCAAAGTACTCCTAGCCTGGTCACCAGTACAGCGCCTACCATGATCAAAATGGAAGTGAATGGTCACAGCAAGCCGATCTCTTTGGGTGAGGTTCCCTCGCTTCCAGCTGGAATCCAGGTTCCTGCTGCACCACAGACAGTGATGAGTCCGGGGATCACCCCCATGCTGGCACCCCCCCCTCGCCGCACTCCCAAGCAGCACAACTGTCAGTCTTGTGGGAAGACCTTCTCCTCAGCAAGCGCACTGCAGATACACGAGCGCACCCATACTGGTGAAAAACCGTTTGGTTGCACAATCTGTGGTAGAGCTTTTACCACAAAGGGGAATCTTAAGGTAAGAGGCCAAATGCAACTGTAAAGGCTTGGGGGGATTGAGGTACTGTACTTGAACTTGGCCGATTTTAGGGCTGAACGTGTGTCCCAGAAACAGGAAAAAAGGGAGATTCAAGGCTCGTTGTATGCCGGTGTGTTTCATGCTTCTCCTGTGTTAAAGATAGGGACCGAAAAGAGGCTGTGCAAGGATGTGCTCTTTAAAACTGCTTCTGAGTGTATGCACACGTACACAGTGTGTTTTGTCTGACAATCATGATGTACAGACAGTCAGCTGGTATGCATGCTCTGGCAGTTCTTGTGGAACAGCACTGAAAAATAAGCTCACTCTGAACCAGAAATGCAGAACTATCTCAGCAACTAGTGTGCCTGTCACAGATTTCCATTTTCTGTTCTGCTTTGAGGGCACTGCAGACTAGAAAGCAGTTTCCCACTGATTTACAGCAGGTCACTGCAGGACTCGTGCCTCCTATTCCCACAGTCTGGTTAACCACCAGGACACAGCCTGGGGAATACACTTTTAACTGTCCTGAAGTTCCTGTTTTTAATATTATATTTAGCAAAACGATTGATGCATTTGATGTGAGATAAAATATTAAGAGAAAAGATGTTGAAAGGGAAAGGGCAGAAAAAATGCCATCTCCTAGTATGAGTAAAAGCACTTGGTAATCTTCACCATGAAGAATTTCCAGCTTGCATACGAGACTGTCCAAACCTAAAAGGATGCATACGCTTTGTTCTTTTGGTTACACTGAAAGATTATTACGGAGCTGGATTTTCCTTTGCACAGCTTGACCAGGCCTTAGAACCGTGTCTTAACTGGAATTGATTTGTTTCCAATGTGAACTAAAAGACTTTTTTTAAAACCAGAATTAAAAGACCTTTTTTAAAAGCAAGGGGCTCAGCCCAGCCACTCAACTGGAAGATGCTAACGTGAGGGTGTTTCTTGTCCCATTTGCATTGCAGGTTCACATGGGAACGCACATGTGGAATAATGCACCTGCACGCCGTGGCCGTCGCCTCTCCGTGGAAAACCCCATGGCTTTGCTGGGTGGTGATGCACTGAAGTTCTCTGAAATGTTCCAGAAGGATTTGGCAGCTCGGGCCATGAACGTTGACCCCAGTTTTTGGAACCAATATGCTGCAGCTATCACAAATGGACTTGCCATGAAGAACAATGAGATTTCTGTCATACAGAACGGAGGCATTCCCCAGCTTCCAGTAAGTCTTGGTGGAGGTGCCATCCCACCTCTAAGCAACCTTACCAGTGGCATGGACAAAGCTCGCACAGGCAGCAGCCCTCCCATTGTTGGTTTGGACAAAGCAAGTTCTGAAACTGGAGCCAGTCGTCCTTTCACCAGATTTATTGAGGATAATAAAGAGATTGGCATAAATTAAAAGCATTCGTTACGAATAACTGTTGGACCACTACTCAACGCAACACTTGTCCTGTTCCATGTACAGCTTTTGAAGTTAAGCATTAGTTTCCTGACCTAAATGCATAGGTTCCCCTTAAAATTTTACCTGTAGCAGAAATACCCAACTTTGTGGCTGCTGAAAAGTTGTCTTGCAAGATCTGCATGGTACTTCTTTCAACAGTGAGTTTGACTGTTATTGAGAACTGTGAAACCATTTAATTTAACAGAAACAAACAAACAAAAAAACCATTGGATAACTTCATTAGAAACAGAAAGAGGCTAGTCTACGTCCACTTTCTTCTTAGAAACCTTAATATCAACTGAGAGAGGGGGCTTCGCTATGGCATTCTGTCACACTTGCTGGTTTTGTTCAAATTAGTTAGCAACTTGGACTATGTTTTTAGGAATCTTAATCTCAAATAAGTGATTTAGTACCCCAATGCTGTGTATTATTACAGTATCCTTGTCTGTAGTATTTATAATGTTAAGACTATGCGGGTAACAGACAATATACTAGCCCCAAATTTAAATGAAGCTCTTGTACTGCAAAATACATCTGGTTATGTGACCTTTCTTTTTCTTTTCTTTTCTCTCTCTCTCTCTCTCTCCCTTTTTCTTTTTCTTTTTTTTTTTTTAAAGGAAGTCTTGTTTTACTATAAATAAGTGGTTTATTTTAATGCAGACAAAATTGTGAAGTTTTATTGGGAAAGATAGCATGCTTTTCATGTGCAAGTACCTGTCAGTAACAAACTTTTTTTTTTAATTTAAGTATTTGTAGCTGCTATGTGGACAGTTGTTCTATTAAATGAAAAAAAAAAAAAAAATGTAGTGTGGACTTTAGCTCAATGATTGGAAAACAAGTTACAGACAAACCTTAGCACCATAAATTATTCACAACGTAATAAACAGTTGTGAGTAAATACTTCATGTTATCAAAGCTGTACAATAAAAAGGTAATGTTTGTATAATGTGGTTGCAAACTCTTAATTTATACTATTGCACTTTTAGTATTTTGTATTAGGGAGGTTTGTCTATAATTTGAAACTGAACTAAGATGTAAACTATTTTATAAATAGTACTTTGACTTAAGGAATAACGGGGGAAGCCCTGTTACACTTTCTTGTTTTGTTTTAAGGTCAAACAATGAGAGCTCTCTTAACTAAGCAGAAAAGCTGCAGAGAACTGTCAGATCCTTAGGAAAAATGGGCCTGCCATTTCTTAAATTGAAATGATTCATTTAACTTTCCTACAAAGCCCACTTAAAAGCGTGACCACCCCCAGCAGAATTCTGATGCATTTATCTTAGGAGTGTGATATTAATACGAGTCTAGGATAGATGACAGAGAACATTGCGTAGGTTTAATTTTACTGTGATCTGTTCTATCTTTCACACACACCCACCAGAAAGATGTTGACTGCCTAATAATGCGGGGAAAAAGAAATAACAACTTTAGGGCAGCACGAGCTGTAGTATGTTATGTGTTTATTTCCAACTCTCACTGATTATCTTCTCAGATCGCTCTGAAGCACAATATACTCTGATTAATCGAATATAATTTTATGTTGATTGCATTCTTTCAATTACACTGAGTAAATAAAGGGAATGGTTCCACTCATAAGTCAGGCTGGGGATGCTGAGAAGACTGGGGCTTGATCAAAACTTGAACAGTAAACATTTTGTGTACTACCTCATTTTTGTGCATTACAAGCGTGGTGGAGTCTGACACTATGAACTTCTGTCCAGCAGAATTGCTTGAGGGACGTTATGGGTAGCTGGGTAACAGCACAAGGAGTTTTATGCCCCTGCGGAGTGAATCAGACAGTGAGGTCTTCTCATTTGAGACTGAAAAAATAAGACAATCTTTCTTACACAACAAAAGCTTACTGTAAGAGGATGGTCTGTTTCTGCCATCGTGTAATGGAGTGCAAAGAGTTTCAAAGACTTACTAGCTGTTTGTTTCTACTGGAAATGAGCAATGAACTATACGTCTCCATTTTTTACAATGATGAGATAGATATATAGATATACATATCTATATATAAACAAAATTATGTATCTATAATGCCTCTACAACATAACATCTTTCTTTTGCCACAGTGTGTGAGTGGTTAGGGGTGTTTCCAAGCATTTTGAAAAAGAAAACTGAGGTGGCTTAATGTTGCTGCATTTCAGCAATTGAATGTTTTTATTTATCTGTGTCATTTTTGGTGTGAGTTTTTCTGTTAGTATTTGGTACCATGTAGTGTTATCTTTATTCCCTAAAGGATGTGTATAACTTAAAAAAAAAAAAAAAAAAAAAGTTAAAAAAAAAAGTTAAAAACAAACAAACAAAAAAAAGGTTTAAAAAATAAAAGAAATAAAAAGGGCGGAAAAAAAAAAGAAAAAGAAAAAAAAAAGATGAAAGATGTAAAGTGTTGTAAATAAGATGGTTGATGATGGTACAGTAAGACTGAGCCCATTTTGTATTCAGGGTTAGGTCATTCCTCTCTGCATGGTGAAGAGAGACACTATTTTTATACTGTGATACCATGTAGGGCTAGGAGCCTCCCTGAACCAGCTGGGAATTGTTACTTAGATCCAATATTTTTTATTATTGAATCTTGTTGGCTTGACACACCTACTGATTGAAATGGATGTCTTAGTCTAGGTTACTATTTTTGTCATATGGAGTTGAATAAAATGCAGGATGTAATATTATTTCTGAATTGCGTTCCTTGATTATTCTAATAACAGTGTGAGATAACGAGAATGAGGTCACTTGTGGTAGATTGGTGTCAATGGCTTCTAATCGTTGCATCTGAAAACTGGAATAAGGTTGACACCTTGTATTTAAATGCTGCTCTAATGTATATTAGCGGTGCAAAGGGGTAGAATTATTCAAGTCTCTTTTCCAATGAAAATAAATCCTCAGAGCATTTCATGCAAGACAGTAGAAGGAAAAAGCAAACAAACAAAGAAAAAACAACTTGGAGGAGGGAAAGCAGCCTTTGAAAGTACTACTGCTTCAAACTGACTGCATTCTGCACACTTTTTATGCTCTGTTTACAGCAGAAGGTTCATTTTCACGTTGTTTAAACATCTACCTAAAATCCATTATGTGCTGCATGATAAAATCTGAGAACAAATTGGTCAGAAGTTCAAATCCAAAAATTCAAAATTAAGAACCAAATTGACAACTCGCATCCATTCATTCCAAATGACATATTCTGTATAATGAAACCTATGGCTTTTTTCTTTATTTTATCAAGACCCCAATTCATCAAAGCATGCCTAACTTTAACCAAATTATTTTTTCATGCCAATTTAAATGTAACTTTTACATTCTTGAGGATAGGCATACGATTAAATATCTCCTGCAAAAACCTCTGCCTTCAAGCTGCTATGATCTGGTGACGGATGCCTGCTTCATTTAAAACGGACAAAAAATAAAGAAAAGCAAAGAAAAATCTGACTTAATTATCTTTTAGTGGCCTTGCTATGAAAATACTCTGTTCTATAAGGTCTACTCAGAGAAGGTGCGAGTTTCCTCTGGTGATTCAACAACAGGTTTTTGCTTGTGCTTACGTCCCTGCGTGCACATCTCTGAGCCTTGCTGAGAGAAATCCTGACGTGCAAAAAAAGAGAGGGCTCTGATAGTTATAATACTGTTCAAAACACAGAGAAAAGTTTTCTGCCTTCCCATCCTCCCCCACCAATGCTATCTATCCTTAAGTAAGCAGTGGGGTATTTTTGTTCTTATAGGAAGACGTTAAAGAATTTGAATAGATAAATGTGTTACACAGGTAAAAATAGTCAAAGTCTGCTGAATTACAGATGTTTAAAAATAGAGCCATGTAGGAATTCTGTAATCAGAAAATGATGCAAGTTTTGGTATTTTCTGGGGAGGGTTATTTTACATGGTGAAAATTTCAGCAATGCTTTCAAACTCTTATTTTTTTTCCACAAGTGATTAGAAATAGAGTATTTATGACAAATGAGTGACATAATTACTTTTTTACCTGTTTGTGTTTGTTTTTTTTCCCCCCTTTTTTCTCTCTGTGTGTATTAGCCCTCAATACAATAGCTATTCCTTCATCTATTTTGTCCTTTCCATCTTGGCAAATACTTTGCATTCCTACGGCTGCATTTGTTTTGTATTTCTGTTGACTTTAATTTACTTCTCTGCATGTACTTCTGCCATTTGGAAGATACTGTGGGCTTTGGTTGTTGTTGTTGTTCTTTTTTTCCTTTTTCTCTAATTCTGCTAAAGTCAAAAGATGTACCTTTTTTTTTTTTCTTTTTCTTTTTTTTTTACACCTGTGTGTAATGCTAGGATAATGAACGATGAAGTAATCAGTGATATGATCAGGTACGTGTATAGCTCACAGGATGCCCTAAGAAACGTGCCATTCACACTTTTCTTTAGATGAAGATGTTAAGTTTGTTAGTGTGCTGGTACAGATATTCAGGAGAATGGAGACTTTCATCCTAACTTCACCACACCTGCTGTTACACCGCTGGAAACTCCATGGCCTTCAATGGAGATACTCCAAATGATTAGCTATGTAGTATATTGAAAGTATGTCTAGACAAAAGTATCCTGGACTTTATTTTTAAAAAGAGGGAAGAGATAATATGTATATTTTAGTACACACTGCAAGATTATTAAGGAAGTCATGAAATCTGAATCTAAAAAACATGACCGTGCCCTTTAATGTAGAATTTGATGTGAGAACGCCATGTGAATAATCGGTCCCTTCTCATATAAATGAGTAAAAGAGCTAAAAACTTCTATGTATTAAGCAGAAAAATGTGAAAAGCTTGCTGTGAGATTGCTACACAACATACACACTACCACGCAAATGCTTTTCCTTTGCATATGCTAAAGGTATCAGCAGATTAATTAAAAGAATAAAACTTGTGCAGCTCCAGCGCATAGCATTTTATTTTTTCAGAAGGCAGAACGGCTCGATCGGTTGGCAAAGTGACAAACCTGAAAGCCAAAAGCTTTGCGTTGTGCCACTGACACATTGCAGAGAAGTGGGCAGGTCTCTAATCAGACTCTGGTTCTACCTGGCAGTTAAATAACCCTGGGGCCCCTGGGAATCTGGGAGTGCACTCCCTCTGCAGAGTCGACCAGCACCTTGTAGAAGTGGGATGAGTTGCACTGTCAGTAAAGATGGGAAAACACTTTTGTACCTACCTCACAGGGGTGTTGTGAGGAATAGTTTTATGTCTGTACAGTGTTTCAAAGATGGAAAATGCTTGGTATTACTGCTGATTTTAGAGAGTTTACAGTACAGGTTCTATTATTTATTATTTGTACACCAGTAGTACCTGCAGGCTTCAGTCAGGACTGAGAGCCTTGTCTAAATGTTGTACACCAACCTAGATGAAACTGATACAAAATTTTACTCAGTAACATTTTCCAGTGGGGTTTCTCCATTATCAAGTATCCATTTGATTACTCTAGTGGGCCTCATTCAATTATTTAGGTATTCAAATGGATTATCCGTTTTTGACTGCAAATGAGAGTTATCTGGTATCACATTTTGTTTTGAGCTTGTATTGATTTTCTTCTAGAAAGAGCACCAATTTTCTATGGATAATCTAGAGTCAAATCTTGCTATCAGTGGAATTCTACTGTACCTTTTGCTATTAAAGCTAAACGTTAAAATAAATGTGTGTGTATATATTATTATACACAAGTATATAATATACATGTACTTATAAACATGTATGTTTGAAACCTTTTTAGCTGCTTAGAATTAATTTCAAAATGTGTGTTGAGTATTTTGTTCAAGCGTTATCCATCTCAGATGCAATTAAAACATCACTCAATGGTGCTGGCCCTCATTAAAGGCAAACTGGATATCATGATAGCAAAAGACATATCATTACTATGATCATATTCCTGTAGGCATATGAGGAAAGTTTCTAAGTCACAAATGTGTTAAAAAGGCTTCATTACATCATAAAAATCTTTACTTAGTTTATGTTGAAGTAAACTATTATATCAGGATGAGACACTCTCTGTATATAAGTATGTTAAAATAAATAATTATATAATTCCAAAGATAATGCTTGCTATCATTTGGATGTTGAAAAGAAAGTAATTTGTTTCCCAGATTGGCAAACGATATTTAATATTTTTTTAGACGCACGAATTCATAATTATCTGATTTACAGTGGTGTGCAGAAGAATCTCTTAGAAAATGTTTCATGTGCTAAATATATTAGCTCAATTAATTCTATGGATACTCTTGTCTTTTTTCTTTGAGTTTCAGGGAAATTTTCCTTTAGATTTATTTGAGGCATCCTTAATGATGTTAGCTACTGATTTCACTGAGGCATCTCATGGAGTAAAGGTAGAAGTGGTGATGGGCAAACCTCCCGTTCTTTCACTTCTACTGATTACTGACATCTCTCCATCACGCCGTTCTGGTTGCCAGTTCAACATGATTATATCTGCATCTCTGCCAGTTTTTTCAATCTGTTGATACTTATTCTGCCACAATGTGCACTTCCTATAGGACCTACAGGCACACTAAAATAAGTACTGTATTAAAGATAGCCTGGTGATAGAGAGTAAGATGTCTATCTATACTGGTATTCCTATACCATTACCTGCTGTTTGCAGCAAATAAAATGTGCACATAAAAGAAGAGATAGGCACGGTTCCATTTGTTTTCCATCACTTTATAATGAAGAATGTGTCTGATCTAGGAGGTTTGAGTTGGATTTTTTCTTTTTTAAACACTCTAGTTAAGAACAGTTGGAAACACTCATCTCAAGCAGTGGTGAGCACAACTTTTCAGGTAAGAGTTTTGTAGGTAACATACGATTGGGCCTTGCCTTTTCATCTGCCTGTATTCCACTAAAGGACACATCCCAACAAATCTTTCCAGACCACTTAATAATTAGAATTTAGTCCTTCATGTAGCTTTTAGTCTACCATCATCCAATTCCAAACAAGTTTGCTGAAACCAGCAGGGAATCTAAGGTATTAGCCAATGTACATAATGGGTAGAAGAATAAAGTTCCCTATGTGTTTTGGAAATTTGCTCAGAAGAAAATTCAGCTGAATCTTCAAACAGTTGTTAATGTATCTGGTGTTATTTACATGACACCTATTCCATCTTTTGAGAACAGTCTGGGCCAGACTGGTACTTTCTGTTACACTGAGTGGCCAAATGCTCCAGTTTCCTCTAGGTAAATTAATGGCATGTGCCAAGCAGTATTACTCATTGGAAGGATATTTTCATAAATGTTATCAAGCATCCTATCACAATACCGGCATACCAGCCCCATGGTAGATTATTACCAATGAGACTGATAGCTGGGGACATCTTTCTTATTCCTCCACCCCACTTCCTTCATGAAGAAGTTCACCAACGTTTCCTCTGCAATGATGCATCGTGTTTTTCTCATTTCTGTGGTTTCGTTGCATTTCTGTAATGATCATGCTCTTCATCTTTAAGACAGTTTGGATTTACAGCAACACATCTTTCCTACAGTAAAAATTTTTTGATGTCTTTTTTAATTTTGGGACCAGGTCGTCTTGTCCCTATTCACACCTCCATCTAATTCCAATCAGTTTTTCCTTCTGGTTCTATGAGTAGAAGATTCTGCACAAGAATAACCATAGCAACATCCAGCATCCTGAAATTAAAAATCAAAGTGCTTGTCTGGTTGGGAATACTGCACACTCACATATTGATGTGTTCAAGCTTTTTAGCCCCAACTCTGAGCCTATTATAAGTAGTTCCATTCTTAAGTCCTTTATAACTAGAGACTCTTTCACACTGATCTTGGTTTTCCACACTTTTCTTAAATGGCCACGTATCAGTTTTCCCAAAAACCTGCTTCCAAATTACATTTAACTTGCAGTCAATTTTTTTTTTTCTGTGCAACAAGTGAATTGTAACAAGTAATAAACCAATTTTGCTTTATATTAAAAGGTCATTACTGGCTAAAAGACCACTGTTTCACAAATCTTAGTGCATTTTGTCTCTTATAATCAACAGTACAAGTTGGAGAAAATATGTTATATATAAGGCATGTCTATACCACTGTATGTAACAGATCTGCACTCATTCTAGGGTCTACATGGCCCAGCAAAAGTAGCATCCATACCAACACAGACTCTCTCACTCCCTTGAAAAAGGAAGTGTTAGAACCAAAGTCAGTACTGGGATTGATCTCCAGCCCACACAGTACTCTAAATCTCACCTGGGCTAATGATGTCCTCACCCTCCTGCCCTGGCTCCAGTTGGTCTGGGATGACTGCAAAGTGTGCAAGGATAAGCTTTTCTATACTGAGGATGAAAATGTGCTTTTATCTTGTCTTTTTCCAGCACATTTTTACGTATCTCACTTTTTAAAGTCTTTGGAATGAATTCCATACTGGATTGCTCTTTCCAGCATCTTTCTCTTTTACTGTTAGGAAACTGACTTTTCTGATATGGTTCCATAGTTCTCTTGTCATGCTCCTGTGGTTTCATAGTTCTCTTGTCATGAAGATGGGTTTACTCCACCAACTCTCTTGTGTGACAAATTTCTTCTTGCAGATTTTCTAAGAGGTACCCCAAGATCCAGTGAAGATGGCAAAACATCTTTTAGGACTTGTTCATTCATTTTTAAATCTAACCATGTTATCTAGGTAATTCTTTTTCCATATACACATGGTTATTCAGGAATAATATTTCCTGAATACTTGTGTAGTCTCCTAAATAATGAGTTCAATTAGGCTAAGATACACTATGTAGCAATTCAATAACAAAAGTCCTGGGAGGTAGGAGGAGAAGAGGCTTGCCAATTGCTTAACACAGTATGCTGGATGACAACAAAAGACTTCGTGCTGTGTCATATTTGGCACATGCTGGCCTACAGTTATGCATAGCAACTCCCAGGGTTTAAGTAGTTCTTTACCAAGGTTTCAATCAAAAAAAAAGTAAAATAAGAAGCATGGTGTGCAAGTTAGTAAGACAACAACCTCCATTTAAAAACTCTTTGGGGATATTCAATCTTACAGAACATTATCATGGAAGAAAATCAATTTATCTTCCATTTCTGCCTAAAAATAATTAATAAATGCTTTTATTTACCAATTCACTGACCTAACCACAGGCAGCTGAACTGAGTATAAAGGTATGGCAGGTACATTTTTTAAAAGGATAATACTTTGCAAAAAATGTCAACAAATCTTTGGCTCTATAGTCCAGTGGGACTGCTCTTCTCACTTTCTACTTCAAGTGCAATCTTCCTGAGTAACCTATCTTGTAAAACATAGAGACGCTTCTCATTTTTGAGAGAATAATCTTTCAAGATTAAAAGCCTATTTCAAAAAATTGTAGTGACTGTTTAAATGAAAACTTAAGCTAAATCAGAGCTAAAAGCAGACTTCAGGGAATCTGGGATGATGTAATATCCACTGTCTGAAAGGGTGAGAACTTGTCCACTGCACTGGAAACCTGGAGCCATATCACATCTAACCACTGAGCTAAATTCACAGTGCAAGAGCAAGACCTTAACAACGTATCAGAAAGCAGAAAAAAATCCTTACTGATTCCACTATAGACTTTTTGTTTTGTTTTTAACTCATCTATATTTCTGTTCATTAACCTGGGGTTAGTTTTCCACAGCTTACATTTGACTTTTACTATCTTTACGCCCATAACTGGCTTTTTTGCATTTTGTTTTGTACCTTGACAACTGGTACTTTTCTGTTCACAGTATGCATTACTGAATAACAAGCTGTTGCATAAACTGTTTGTCTACACAGAAATGAGAAGAACGTGATGTTTTAATCCTTTCAGGTATCAGTTGATGTACTATTCCCATTCTTACACTCAGCTGAAAGGGGTAGGATTTTCTCATTTTTTATTTCAGTGTATGCCTTTAAATGATGTACGCCCACTGAATGACCTCCTGTTTGATCACTTGTTCTCTGTTCTGAAACAAAACAAGAGCAAGTGCTGGATTCTGCACGTGGGAATGGACAAACCTGGATATATGTAAGGACTGCAGGAGAGAGGCTGGAGAGCAGCTCCATGGAAAGGAAACTGGAAGGTCTCTGATGGCAAGTTGAATCTGAGTAAGCAACATGCCCTGACAAACAGAAGGGCCAGCTGGGTGAGCAAAGAGATTGTCCTGCTCTGCTCTGCACCAGTGCAGTCTCAGAACTGCTCAGGCATTATGAGCAGTTCTGAGCATCAAAACGTAAGGAATAAACAATTAGGGAGTGTTCAAGGGACGTCCACAGAGATGGTGAAGAATCTAGAGACCAAGATGTATGAGGACCAGCTGAGATCGTTTGTTTTGTTCAGCCCAGAGAACAGGAGGCTCAGTGGAAGCCTTATGGCAGCCTACAGCTTCCTCACAAGGGGAGCAGAGGGGCAGGCACTGTGATGCCAGCAACAGGACCCAGAGGAACAGCTGAGAGCCAGGTCAGGCTGGGTATTAGGAAAAGGTTCTTCACCAGAGGGTGATTGGGCACTGGAACAGGATCTCCAGGGCAGTGGTCACAGCACCAAGTTTGCTGGAGTTTAAGAGGCATTTGGACGATGCTCTCAGAAGTATAGTTTGTTTTTTAATTGGTCCTCTATAGACCAGGAGTCAGACTCAATGATCTTTATGCATCCCTTCCGGCTCAAGATTTTCTCTGATTCTATGGAAACAAACTTCCACAAACTAACTTGTGTCCATGTATGATGTTCGTATTTCCATGAATCCACATTATATATTCTTCTTGTGGTTAATATGTAGGATCTGAGAGCATAAGTTTTTCTCTCAGACAGTTTGGGATTTTAGTCCTTTACTAAAATCTTAGTACTGAAGTGATCAGAAAAGGTGGTTTAAATTTATAGCAAAAGCTGGCACAAACTGATGTCAACAGCCCTGCTGAAAAACTGACCACAGCTCAGAATAAATGAAGCAGCAGACAAAAATAATGCGCGGAGGGATACAGAAGAAAGCGAAGGGAAGAAGGAATAGAAGCATGATACAGAGAAATGATGAAGATATATCCAGGCTATTAAAAATGTAGGATAAATTATCTTTTTATAGGATGTCAACAAAGAATGTAAGACATCAGAAAAATTACTTAGTGCACATACCTCTTCTGCAGACTGCTCCCATTTTCTATGTACAAGTCTCACAAAATTGGCCCTACTTCTAGTCTCAGCTGTTGCTGTGACAGTGGCAAGAGCTGCATTTGACAGGTTTGTTGTACATTGGCTTTATTTTCTGTGAAGAATCTCGGTGGACTTCTTGGAGGAAGTTCTTCTGAAGAGCTGCTGAACACTCAGGGAAAGAGCTTAGGATGGGCAGGCCGACGGGGTACAGCAGAGCCAGTATGGATCTGCTCAGCTTGCTTTTTAGAGAGACCGAAAGACTGAAGGAATGATTGGGAAGCACCTACATCTCAGAAAGGCTGGAAAAAAATTCCTAGAGATGTAGAGGAACTCAGCAGAGCTTCCAACATCTGAGTTATCAAACTGATGTACCCACCTAGAAGTCAGAGAGAAATGAATGCAAAACTGTTTTGTTTTCTCTAGCTCCTCTAAGGGTGCTTTTTTTTTTTTTTTTTTTTTTTTCTATTAAAAATCTTGCTGTAGCTCTTATTCAAATAAAATTTAGTTTTTCTGAGATAAAAATCTGAGGTGGGGAGAAGGGCAGGAGTGAGTCAGATGTGACACAGAGATGACAAGCCTTATGACCTTCAGTATATGCACAGCAGTGCAGTTTACTCAGGCCACTACAAGCTCCAGCAGATGCTGTCTGCCCTCATTTGTTCAGCCAGCGTACAAATCTGCCAGTAATGAGAAGACTGTTTCCACACTGTCTCAAACCTCTGCAATTCCCCACGTCTGAATCGTGTGAGGAAAGTAGGATAGGAGGAAAGCTAACATATGTCCTAGAGAAAATAGTTCTGGTGGAGATCTGAGGTTGTAAACAGGTGGAAATGGTAAAGAGTATAATTCTCTATTAGTCGATATTGCCTGCGCTTGGGTGGAGGTGAATGTATTTCTTCTAATATGTAGCTCATTACAGTTAACTGCCTCCAGGCTCTTTTCTGAATCCCTGACAGTACTTGAAACTAATCAGGAAATGCAGTTGATGGAGAGCCTCGCTATTCACTCTCATAGACCTGCTTCCCAGGCAGAACAGACTATAATTGAACCTGTAGCTGCATTTGGTTTCTATATATTGCCAGATACAATTCAAAATAGCTGTTCTGATAAAGCAACAAACTCTTTGATTCCTGCAGAGCTTTTCTCAGCAAGTGCAGTCACTGAAGTTTGTGCAAAAGCCATCACATGCATACTAGCAAAGGAGAGAGTAGGAATTGAGGAGAGGCTCACAACCATTACATCTGTGACTCCCCAGGTCTGAATTAGTTGGTGTTGGAGCTATTATTCCTGTGGTTGCTCTTCCCTTCTGGGAAAGCATGCAGGGAAGGGCTGGGAAATTAAAAGGGCTGAAAGCAAATCAAAGTGTTCTAGTCTGGGCTGATAGGATGGATTTACTTATGGATATTGGCCAGTGCTACTCTTGCACATGTGCAAGCATCTTTTGTAATTATATTCAAATCAAAATGTTTTAAAATTATGATTAAAAATAATTAACATTTTTTAAGTTGTATTTAAAGAACAAATAATAATTAAAAAAAAAGCTATCCGATTTCTGAAACACTTATATTTCCCACAATGATGGCTCATGTTTTCCTCTGCCACCAACATCCAAATTCAGCTCTCTGGGTTTCTTTTGTACCACTTGCTTATGCCAGTATTAGGACTGATCTGCTGATCTTATGCCATTAAGTCTCTGAGTCCATGTGCATTTCCTACTCTCTTCCCCCACTTGTTTTTTCCTCTTTAGTTACTCCTACTGTTTGCAAGACTTTATAGCTCCAGTTCTGCTGATTTAATTAAATCTACCTATGGAAAACAAAGACATGAGATCTGGCAGCTCAGGGAGACAAGGTGGTCTGTTACTGAACAGTGATGCTTGAGAGGTGCTATTCTTTAGGCATCATCATGATCATCAGATAAGGAAGAATCATATGACACATTGCAATAATGCTTTGAAGAAAGTGAAATTCTAATCCTTTCCCAACATAATCATAATGATGTAAATGTATCTCTTTATATGGTGTAAAATTGATTTTTCTATCCTGTTAACAGCTGTACATTTTCCGTTTCGTACACGTATTTCTTCACAATTGCCCGGTTCCCTCTTTGTATGTTGTTGTTCCTCCCCTCCACCTTTCTTTAAACGCATTCATTTTTTATTTATTTTATTCACCATCCTGACCCTTAGTAAGGTTAAAATGATTATTCAGTAGTTGTGTGCTGTTGAATTACCTGCCTTTTGTTCCTTGGTCTATTTTGTTGTTAGTGTACTCCACAGACGCCTTTGACTCAATTATCACTGATATTGTTAATCTCTGGACTACTCGAGATGAATTCCCAAACTGTATAAAGATGACATTGGTCTTTTCTATTCTTAAAAGACCAATTCTTTTGACAGAAATCCAGGAAACTTCAATCTGTGAATGAATAAGGTAAAAAGGACAAAGTAATGATGTGATACCTTTTATCATTCTGACAATGTAACTTGATTCTATTACAACTACTCTTAGGAATTGAACTGATACCCTAGTTAAATAAAAAGTATGGCAGCTTTTATTTTATGTAACAAAAATCTAGCTTGTTCTTGCACTGTGCTGGACCTTAGCTGTCAGAATTTGGTCAAAGATGCAAAGGGCTGTAGTCCATTCTCAAAAGTAACTTCTGCACTTGGAAGTCACACAGATGTCCCACGATGTGAAGAAATTTTAATGATAAAACTATCTTGATTGGGAGAGGCCACGATGGTTAAAACTGGTAAAGTACTGTACCTGTGAGTTCTCACAGGAAGGGTGGGTGTGCTGGAAAACAAGTGTCCCACAAACTCACTGAACTTTGCAGCAGCTTGAGCTGAAGTAAAGCCCATGGTTTGGGATTTTTCTGTAGACATTCAGTGCAAGGGACTCAGCCTTAGGTCTACGTATTTGTCTCACGCCTCCTGAGATGTGAATGTGTGAAAATGTAAATTGAAAGATGCAGACTTATTGTAACATTTGGAAGGAGGATGTGCTTTGGCTACAGCAGCAGTATAAGGAATCATGAGGGGACCCTAGGGATAGCTACTTGCATTTTGGATTCCAGGTTACTTTGAGAGATAACTAAGATACAACCTTCTTTCCTTCCATTCCAAAGAGAAGTATTTCAGGTGGCAATATCATAACTTCAAGGATGTGGCTTTCTTTCAGAACATATATACGTTCCCATGCTCTTACCTCTGTAATTGCATCTTAACAGGATATCACAGGAAAAAAAGACAGCAAATCATGAGAATGCAGACTCCTCAAACCGTATCACCACTGCACCACAGCCCACAGCAATGTGCTTGTGTTCTGGAACTACTGAGAGACTTGCTGTCTTGTAGGCCTGAGGTGAAGCTTAGCTATGGCAGTAAGTATTGCTGTATCAGAGTCAAAAGCAAGTGGTAGATTTGACCATCTGGTCGTCACACAGATCTAAACCACAAAAGCAGCCTATGGCCTGCTGATGCAGATCTTTGCCAGATAGGATTTTTCCTTGCTTCTGTCCTTGCCACCCTTTCTCTCCTGAGCCAGCAGAGTCAATTAGCGGCAAATTCCTACTCTCATCATCAACCTCAGAAATAGAATCACACCATCTTCTCCATCTGAGAGACTGTCCATCGGAAACTGTAGTGGCCATTTTATTGGAAGAACTCCCTTTTTCAATTGTTCTTCCTTGCAATTGACATAACTGTGCCTCTAGGACTGAGGTTGGTTTTCCATCCCAATTCCCCATGTCCTCTCCGTGGTCATGTAGGTAAAACCAAAGGGTGGCACATGGTGTGTACCCACTGAATATTCTTTCTCGGACAGAGGAATACTTAATTCTAATACTTGAGACATTGGTCCACCCGGATGGAGAGTAGGGCACATTGTCTTTGAATTCCTGGGACTACCAGGACAATTTCTCCACTGAGGCACAGGCCTGTAGGAAGGAAAAGAGATTTTCTGCCTATTGTAGAAGTGGGCTCGTCACTTCATCCACCGTTTTTCATTATCTTTCCAGACCACTGCCATCAGTGTGTTGGCATACAATGATGGTGCACCCTGCACAAATTTCATTCACAAAGACTGTGAGCATCTGACGTCATCTGAATCTTGGGATAACAGGTCATTATTCACCTCCAGGTCGATTTTGTACATCACATCCAATTTCCTCAGTTACTGAATACCTTTCTTCATGATATTCCACTTGCCTGTCTGACATGTCAGATCTTCCTTGTTGGGACACCTTTCTTTCATGGCTTACAAGAATCATCTTTATAGGGTGAAGGTTGGTGTCCCTTTTCCAATTGCTTTGTCAATGCCCTTTTTCCCTAGAAAGAGATCCCTGTTGCCTGACTTCACTTCCCACTAAGTCCAGGTTACTGGCTTCATTATTCCAGCACTTGAGTACAGGTGTGACTGATACTGGCACAGATTGGTTCTCTGATTAAACTGCAAGGCCTGTAGCAGTGGTTGGAGCAATTGCAGGGCCTACTGCACCGTCATCAAATCCAAAGATCTCTTTCCCTTGAGAGTGCTGATTAGTGTTGAACAGGCCTCTGTAGGCATGGTCCAAATCCCAACATGCTGCAGTGATTTGTCCCTCTCTAGCATTGCTGGGGTGACAGCACAACTTTTCCAAATATGTCATGAGTTTTTCAGGATTTTGCAGTTGTTTAGAAGTGAAGTTCTGAAACAATGGCTCACTGTTCGTGGTACCTGCCTATACCACCCCACACTCTTGGCCACTCATAACTATTTGATCTCAGGGAAGATCCCTGAAGGATATTTAGAAATAGGTTGTTTAACCTTAAACAAAACCCGAAGCACATTATGCGGGCATAGTAATAGGAACATGTTGGTTTGAACATTCACGTTTTTCTTCCACATAGCGTGGCTCCCCAAGGAGACAAAGAGTGAAATCATTAATAGTTTCCAAGATACAGTTCCCAAAGTACAATGATGACTGCAATACCAACTACAGATACCAAATCAGTTTCTCAAAGAGCGTTACATCATACAGAAAAAATGATAAGCTTAATCCAGCCCTCAGAGATGGTAAAAAGCACAGCTGGGAGCATACAGAATGATAGAATCACCAACGCTGAAAAAGACCTCCAGGATCGTCCAGTCCAACTGCCCATCTATCACCAATACTTCCGCACAGAATCATGTCTCTTAGTACATCTAAATGGTTCTTGAACCTCCAGAAATGGTGTCTCCCTGGGTACCCCATTCCAATACTTGACCAGCCTTTTGGAGAATAAATTTTTCCTAACATCCAAGCTGAATCTCCCCTTGTGTAACTTGAAGCCATTCCCTCTCATCCTATCACTAGTTACCTGGGAGATGAGGCTTACCCCAGCCTTGCTGCACACCCCCTTCAGACAGTTGTAGAGAGCAATAACTCAGAGTCTCCCCTGAGCCTCCTCTTCTCCACATAAAACAATCCTAGTTCTTTCAGCCATTCCTCAGAAAACCTGTGCTCCAAACTCTTCACCAGCTTTCTTACCTTCCTCTGGACATGCTCCAGGGTCTCAGTGTCTTTCTTGTAACAAGTGACCCAAAACTGAGCATAGTACTTGAGGTGTAGCCTCTCCACTGATCATTTCCCTGCTCCTGCTGGCAACACTATTTCTTATACAAGCCAGGATGCCGTTGGCCTTCCTGGCCACCTGGGCACGCTGCTGGCTTACGTTGCACTTAGCATCAAACAACACCCTCCAGGTCCATTTCTTCCACAGTCTTCCTGCCTCTCCGGCCCAACTCTGTAGCCCACAGTTGCTTGGGGCTGCTGTGGCCAAAGTGCAGGGCTCGGCATTTGATCTTGTTGAACTTATAATCATAGCATCACGGAATGGCCTGTGTTGAAAAGGATCATAAGCATCATCTAGTTTTGACCCCCCTGCTATGTGCAAGGTCACCAGACCAGGCTGCACAGAGCCACATCCAGCCTGGCCTTGAATGCCTCCAGGGATGGGGCATCCACAACCTCCTTGGGCAACCTGTGCCAGTGCCTCACCACCCTCTGGGGGAAAAACTTCCTCAAAAAATATAGAATGTGTCACAGATTTGCATGTTATCCCTGCACAGGGGCCATGCTAATCTTCTCTGTATTGTTCCAATTTTAGTAAAGGTGCTGCTGAAGCAAGCACTTCATCCAATGGCTTAGGTCCACTTATCCAGTTTGTCCAGATACCTCTGTAAGGCCTTCCTAGTTCTGGGCAGTTCATCATTTTCTTCCAACTTGCTGTCATCTGCAAACTTACTGAGAATGCACTCAATCTTCTCATCCAGGTCAACAAAAATATTGAACAGGACAGGCTCCAACACCAACCCCTGGGGAACACAACTCATGACCAGAGTTGCCAGCTGGCTTTAAATCCATTCACCAGCTGTTGGAGAGGGTCCAAAGGAGAGCCACAAAGATGATCAGGAGCCTGTCTTATGAAGACAGGCTGAGGGATCTGGGCTTGTTCAGCCTGGAAAAATAAGGCTGTGGGGTGACCTCATTGCAGCCTTTCAGTACCCAAAGGGAGCTTACAAACAGGAGGGGAATCAACTCTTTGAAAGGGTTGATAACTGCAGGACAAGGGGAAATGGTTTGAAGTTGAGAGAGGGAAGATTTAGGTTGGATGTCAGGGGGAAGTTCTTTACTATGAGAGTGGTGAGGTGCTGGAACAGCTGCCCAGAGAGGCTGTGGATGCCCCATCCCTGGAGGTGTTCAAGGCCAGGTTGGATGGGCCCTGGGCAGCCTGGGCTGGTATTAAATGTGGAGGTTGGTGGCCCTGCATGTGACAAGGGGTTGGAGATTCATGATCCTTGAGGTCCTTTCCAACCCAGGCCGTTCTGTGATTCTGTGATTCTGTGATATTGTATTGAGAATGAAAGGTTTTGAATTTGAGTTATCCTGGCTGCCATTAAAACAGCAATGCTGCTCAGAGAAAATAGCCCACAAATGTTGCATTCATTCTGCTATTTCATCTTCTACGTACTTTTTTCTGAACGGCAATTATTTACTTGATTTTTAAACTGAATCTTCTTGCCTATGTTTATGTCTGCTTAAACTTCTCAGGTTTTGTTTGAATCACATCACATCTAAGCACTACTGAAAATATGTTAGACTTTACTATGGTCACTCTTATTCTTCTTTCCTATCAGATCCTTTTGCTCCTTATTTTTGTAGCTGCTGTTTACTCTTCTTCGCCTTCTATAGAATAAACTTGTGTCCCCGTGCAGCCCTGTCTCACTCTTATTCTTTGCTGTGTCTACTTGCATCGTACTGATGGCTTTTCTTCTTCCTCCACTTCCTCCCACATTTGTCTTAGAGCTACTGAGTTGGCAAAGCCTGCTGGAACTCACACACAGACTGTAGAAAGAAGCAGGTTCAGCCCTCCAATCCTTAATCATGTTCAAGAGAGAAAGAAAAAAATCCTAAATACTTGCTTCTCTTGGTGTGTTCTAACTTCCTGCGCTTCTGCTTGCCTCAGCTTTGTGATTTCCTTGAAACCAAGGACTTGTTTGAGTCTTTGAGATAGAAAAAAAATGGCAACTATTTAATGTATTCACAGAGTTCAGTAACATTTGTAATCCTGGGATGAGTTGTCTTGAGACAGGATTTTTCCTGCTGTTCATAATAAGTATTTAGGTAATATAGAATATCTGAGGTTGAAATTGGCATCTTGAAAAAAAAAACATCAAGCAGAGGAAAAGTAACATTTAGTAATTTACCTTCCACTGGATGGATGATTATGGTTGCAAGTTCATGGGAATAATATCCTGCTTATTTTTAAAATGAAATGTGAAATAATATAAATAATTAAAATAAATAAATCACTACAGTGACATAACTGAAGCCGTGCTAAGTGAGATGTTTTGCTTTAGGGCAGCAAGGAAGCCCCACCAGATTTTATATGTTTAAAGGCACCACTGGCAAATATCATTACCAAACAAAAGGGTAGTTTAAGGATGAATAGAGATTCCAAGGAACTTTTATCCAGTACCTTTTTATTAATGTTCAGGAAACAAATTGCTATTTTACACTTCTTAACAGTGGAAAATTATCTTGCAGAAAATTATGTACAGTTCAAGTTTCTTCTCAGCAGCAGCTTTAAAATTGCACTTAAGACTAATAGGCTATTTGCACTTATAACTAAGCAAGATTTGGTCTTCTGTGTAATAAATTTTTACTGTATTAATTGCAAAATATTTATCATGATGAATATACCAGGGCTGAAACAAATGGTGTACTTTAAATGGGAATAAATATATATATAAAAATTCTTATTTTTAATTGCTGATGCAAGACAGGTTTCTTTTAAATGTACCGACTATAGGATGCATGCTCTGAAAACAATACAGGGTTTTCAAAAATACATGAACTATATTTACATCAATTCTTCAGTATTAGAATTCAAAGTGAAAAATAGAATCATTAGAATAAAAAATAATAATAATAAAGTGTAGAGCAAAGCTTTCTATCTGGCTATAAAGCTCACAGAAAATGGCTGTGAAATAAAGCATCCAAAGGCAATGCAACAATTTGAATGTAACCATACTGGAAATTAAGGTAGTGATCTGCCTCTGTGTGAATGGGATATGGAGGTCATGACCAAAGGATGCATAAGGGAAGTAAGAGGCTTTCCTGCCTGTGTGCAAAAATATTTAACTCACAATTCTTATATTTAAACCTGCAGATGTATCAATGCTGATGTCTAGCAATTCAGCCCAAAGAAAGAAATGATGGTGTAGTGCACTGGTCAAAAGTCACTGACTTGGGAAACAGGGCTGAAAACACAGATGTTTTCAGATCTAGAAATTTCCTATATAGGAGAAACGGCAATCAAGAGCAATTATGAATGATAAAAAAGCTTTGGGGATAAAGAGTATGCAAGCATTCTTAAGCCACACATGAAATATCAGTTAGTAAGTGTGAATATGCAGGGGCTCAGGCCCAGAAGGATTTTTACAAGCTGGCTGAAAGAGTTATTGATACAAGCCAATTTAGCTGCCCCAGTTGTGCTAGCATCTGCCAGGAGGTTTCCTGCTAAATAAACTTCTACTTCTCCCTTTCTGTGTACTGTGCTGGTGGGTTGTGTAATTGTTTTTGTAATAAACAGGCTCCTTAAAACATCAAGAATTGCTTCTAATCTGAATTACCAAAGTTCCACTCTGGGAATATATATCCAGATTACACTGTGTTACTTTTGAAGAGGAGACAGATGTTCATGGCTGTGAAACAGATATTTCAATATATTGTTTTTTCTTGCGCAGTTCACTGCTCAGCCAGACTTCAGATAGAAGGCAATAGGCATATGGACAGCTTTTAACTCCTGACAAAACAAGCATGTTTGCATAAGATCAGTGAAAGTCAGATCACGGTATTTTCAGGAATGCAGAAATGAATAAACAAACAAACAAAAAAAACCTCTTAGAACATTTTCTGCTGCAGCTGCAAACTGCAAAATAAAAATTTTCATATAAAACACAGTAGGTATATTTTGTTTTGTGATACTCAGATTGCCATTCTTCTTGTTTAATTAAAAAAAAATAGATTTAGAAAAAGAAATTGTAAGGCAATAACATCATTCAAGCAGGAATAGAAGGAAAAATATCATAGGTGTTGTAGGGGGCACCTCTTACATCACCGCATCATTGGTCAATTGTAGTTATCTGAAACAGAAGTTAGAAAAAAAATTAAGTAATTAGACCATCTGAAGGACAGAAATCAACTGTAATTCCTGTTTGTAACCTCTATTCACGTATATGTCTGCATGCACATGGTCATTTAAATGTAGTACAGTTGTCTGTAACCCATGTGTTAATGACTTGGAAGAGTCCTAAGGACACCAACAAAAGATTAGTGCAAACACAAGGCAATCTGGCAACAGTGGTGACCATCTTCAGTAGGGTTAACTGGACCTAAAATTGTTTCCATGATGTAGCAGCTCTGATAAAGAGGTTTTAGTGGAAGAGAAAGCAAACATTGCTCTATATATGACATCATTGACTACAGCCTTCCATGTTTCTGTCTTGAATTCTCTGCTTCTGTCTTGTCAGGACAGTTATCCTCAGGGTACTCAACCCCCGAGCTGGAAGACAGCAATGGGGAGCAAAAAAAAAACCCAAAAACAATTCAGGAGGAAACAGTTAGCAACCTGCCACTCCACCTGGACACTCACAAATCTGCAGGGCCACATGGGATTCAACCAAGGATACCGAAGAAGCAGAAAAGTGCTTGCCAAGCTGTTTACATCATTTGCCAGCTATCCTGGCCAACCATGAAGCTCCCAGATGACTGGAGACTTGCCAATGTCACACCCTTATAAAAAGAACAGCCAGTAGGAAGAGCCAGGGAACTGCACAGCTGTCAGCCTGATCACAGTATTGGGGAGGGTCATGAAGCAGATTGTCTTCAGTGCAATCACACAGCGTGTGCACGACAACCGGGGGGTCAGGCCTGGCCAACACGGGTTCATAAAGAGCAGGTCCTCCTTCACCACCACAATCTCCTTCTACAACCTTTTTGACCCACGGGGTGGGTGAAGGAAAGGCTGTGGTTGTGGTCTACCTAGACATTAGCAAAGCCTTTGACTCTGTCTCCCACGGCTTGTATCAGGAAGAGTGAAGTCAGGAGGACTGGGAAACTGCCTGTCTCTTTCTACTCAGCACTGGTGAGGCTGTACCTCAAGTACTGTGTTTGGTTTGGGGTCCCTCAGTACCAGAAAGTCATTGAAGCCCTGGAGCGTGGTCCGAGAAAGGCAATAAAGCTGGTGAGGAGTCTGGAGCACAGGGCTTGTGAGGAGTGGCTGAGGGAGCTGCGATTGCTCTGTGTGGATGAAAGGAGGCTCATGGGAGGCTGTGCCATTCTCTGCAACCACATGAAAGAAGGTTGTAACAAGGTAGGTTTCAGCCTCTTCTCCCAGGTAAGCAGAGCTAGGATGAGAGGGAATGGCCTCCAGTTGTGACAGGGCAGGTTCAGGATGGATATTGGGAAAGATTTCTTCTCTGAAAGAGTGGCCAAATATTGGAACGGGCTGCCCAATGGGGCGGTGGTGTCACCATCCCTGGAGGCGTTGAAGAAACACGTGGATGTGGCACTTATGGACATGGTTTAGTGCACATGGTGGGGGTGGGTTGACAATTGGACCAGATGATCTTAGAGGTCTTTTCCAAACTTAATGATTCTGAGAATCTACTGGAGCGGTGTTCCATTTATAGGGAATGTCTATTACTATAATAATGCAGACAGTGCATTCCAGCTGTAGGAAAGCTTACTCTAAGTTGTTTAGAATAAATTTTAGGCATGTCCAGTAAAGATACCTAACAGTTTTCAGGACTTGTTTATATCTGGCAGAATGCCCCACCTTGCTGACATATTTTCACTCCACAGCAAAGGGGAACTAATCCAGTTTAAAATCTGCTAGACTGTACATAGTCATTCTGCACAACTGCCCTCACGACCTGTTTATGTTTATTATAAGAATCACATCGTACAGATCATTCTCACAAGACAGGCTTATATTGCAAAGAGAAATTTAAACCTCTGTATATTCTGGATACGGCAAATGCCTGCCAACCACCCCACTGGTGAGTGGCGTGAGAGGTCTGACTTCTCAGAAGGTGAGAGCTGGTTTGTCTCTTACCCATTTGCACTCTATTAGAGATTGTAGGAAACCCTGATGTGTAGTTCTAAACCCCCTTTATTTTTACAAAGCATTTACTTCAATAGTGTTTTCTGATATAGCCAAAGGTTAGCTATATAATATGCAAACTTTGCCAATCACATTAATTCTTTTTATTTCATGGGGTGTCTCCTCAATCTTGTATTGTGCCCTAATAGTGAATAACTCAGCGATAGGCTTTACACTATACGTGATGTCACAATAGCTATATCATGTCATCTCTTATTCATCTGTCTCATAAACAGACCTAATGGATCCCACGTAGAATTATTTCCTGGTCTCTGATCACTTTCCTGTAACTTCTTTCAGTTTCTTGTGTTCCTATTCTGTTTTGTCAGAAGTGCCACCAAACAGTAAGCAACTCCTGTTTTTATGTGATGTCTTCTACAGAGTGTCTTCTATTCCATCTCTTTATACTTCCTAAACCACTCTTGTTTTGTTGTTTGTTGGTTTATTTTCATCTTTAACTTATGTCTGCATACTGAGCAGATGGCTACGTTTGAGCCACACACCGTGCTGTCTAGGTGTTTTTCCTGAATGTTTACAGTTAATTTAGAACAGCCAAAAACTTCCACCGAAGTCTATGGGGAAAATAATTAAGAACTGCTGAGGAAGGCCCAGAAGCTAACAGGATACTGCAAAATAACAGCCCTTAGTGCAGCCTGGAAAACAGTGGTAGCACTAACATCTTTCCTTAGTGGTATGCAAATATAGGTCTCTATTTTTTGGAAGAGAGCTGATGTAACTGAAGTATTACAAATTATGAAAGGCTACAAAATTATTTTTCCTCATTCCAAAGATACCAAGGATTTAGGGTAAACTTTTCACATCTGGATACTTCAATATCTTTCTGGAGGCACTCGAGCTGAAGGTGCTTAGCATAACTGGGAAGCAGAACTTCATTTAGATGACTCTATATGGAATTAGGATTCACTTTTGATATTCAGCCCTTTAGGGCTCTGTTGACATCTGCTCAAATGAAAGAAGAATAACCAAGGATAGCCCAGGAACAAGAAACAGAAATAGGTACTGATACTGCTTTCTCCTCCCTGTATAGTAAATCATACTTAAAAGACACACAGCAGTGCAGGATTCATGTTCCTTACATCTAGACACATGGGATGCCAACAGCTATATGCAACTTCAGCCTCTTAATTGTTAGGTGGAGAGTGTAGTAATTGAATGCAATGTCTCTGACTTACTTTTGGCACATGTGGGCTTGACTGTATTTATACTTCACTAAATGAGTAGAAAGTATCTACAACGTGGACCTCTACAGTCCTGCTCAGATTAATAAGAGGTCAACAGTGTGCTGAGAGATCTAGGCACCCACATCTCAGCGCTGTGAATGGCTCTCACAGCAAAAATTCCAGCAAGATAGCAGTAATATTTCAGTCCTTATGGGAAGTCTCTTCAGAATTTAAAAAGGAAGCTCATAGTCCCTCATTAAAATATATTTGTATGACGTTCTGGGAGTTGATTTCTGTGTTTCAATAAATCTCTAAATAACATCTAGTCCTAATCCTATTGGCTACTCCCTGCTCTTAAGCCAAAACTCTACAATAAGGCTTATGTTCCAATTTCTACCCAAGATGTTAATTAAGCATGACTGATTTCAAACATATCAACGAAATTTCTGATTACCCACAGAACAACTTTGAAAAGGCCTGTTTTCCCAGCCAGTCTGTGTTCCTCTATATTTTTCACCAATCGTTTGGAGCTGTTTCTGTCAGATAAAGTTTGTAGATCATGGAAGATGTACGTGGATGCCTGTTAGACAATGCTGATTCTTTGATTAGAAGCTTTTCCAGCAGAGGTGCTTCCCGGTTCTTGCTGCTGTGACTGCCCATGCTGAGCAGGTTGCTGCCACTGTTTATCTTTCAACTCCTGAATTCTGGGAGCTTATCTTTTCCTGTTTGCCCCATCCTGTTCTGTACTGCAGTGGGTTAGTCAAGCCACCCAAGGTTAACCTACCACATACGTTTAAATGTTCCTGTTTTCTACCTATTCATCTGATTTCTGGCAAGGATCTCAATGGCTCCTCTCTGACTATTTCCAAGGCTGCAGAAAGCTGCCAAGGGGGTCATTAGCACAAATACATAAACATCTGCTGTGAAAGTGGTGGTTTTTTGCCAAATATAGTAAAACTGCAAAGGAAGTAGAGCTGCCCCAAATATGTCAAGGAAAGAAGCACTTCTTCTGTAAATGAAATTGGGCTTTGCCAGGAGCAAGGACCTTTTGCTTTGTGTTCAGATTGATGGTTCAGCAGCCTGATGACTGATCAGTCTCCCAGAAACTGGAGCTGAAGCAGGAGGAATTTGCTTCCTGAAAAAGAAAGGTAGAAAACTAATATCCCTTCTGCAAGACGCCAGTAAGGGTGAGAGATGGAAAGAATGATTCAGAGGCAGAAGGACAAGATACATATATACATTATCTACATGCAGGTATGGTGTGGTTAAATTTATGTTGAGGTTTATAGAGCACATCTGCCCATCACATGGTGCAGAGTATTAGGTGGTGATAGTAAGTACGTGGTCTGAAACGGTGTATTTTCTCTCCTTTCTCTTCTTTTTCTCCTAACTAATGAATCTATCTATGCATTGTGATTGTGCACAGGTGCTCATGTTCAACCCATGTGCTATTTCCAAAGTCAGGACAGTAGGGAGTCAACTAGTTTCTAAATAACTAGGATATCCATCAGTTAAGCATCAGATCAGTGCTCAAGTTTGCTTTCCTGGGTGGAACACCAAGCTCCTCATGCAGCAGCTTCTTCATCAATGGTTTATTGGGAAAGGAAGTGAATTAGAAGGCACTTCTCTGCAGTTTGAGAATGTTCCCTTAATTATGAAACACAAAGTCAGTGATCAACAAGCTCAAATAGGAAACCACAGTTGTCCAGGAAACTTGGAAACGATCATGGACTAGCCTGAAGGCAAAGCTTTCTGAATATTGCCAGAAGAGGAAGTGACACATGCTGAAGAGGCACTATAAACTGTATTACCAGAGAAAGAGAAACAACATGTTTTGTTCACTGATGGGTTGTATAGTATTGAGGGAAATTTGGTAACCAATGATAAAGAAAATAAGTAATGTTTTGACAAAAATATTTACAGCAAGAGGAGGGACAGAGATAAAATCCAACCTTCAATGGATGCAGATGGGAACAATGTCACTAAGGAGAAGGATAAAGCTGAGGTTCTTAATACTTTCTTCTGTTTTGAAGTCAGGCCAGTTATCCTCAAGATTCTCAGACCTTGAGCTGTAAGACAGCAATGGGGAGCAGAATAAATTCAGGAGGAGCAGTTTTCAACATGCTACTCCACCTGGACAGGGAGGGAACCAGTTTCCCTATCTCACAAGAGACCATTTTGTTCCCTGACACTACGTGAAAGGAGGTTGTAATGAGGTAGTTATTGGCCTAGGTAACTAGACATAGGGCAAGAGGGAATGGACTCAAGTTGTGTCAGGGCAAGTTCAGGTTGGCTATTAGGAAAAAATTCTTCTCTGAAAGAGTGGTCAAGTATTGGAATGGGCTGCCCAGGGAGGCGGTGCAGTCATTGGCCCTGGTGGTGTTTAAGAACTGCGTAGATGTGGCATTTAGGGACAAAGCTCAGTGGGGCATGGTGGGGATGGCTTGACAGTTGGACTAGATGATCTTAGAGTTCTTTTCCAATCTTGATGATTCTATAACTCTATGAAAGAGTCACAGGTTTCCAGAAGGCTGCTGTACAGAGCCCTACACGGCAAGCTGCAGAAACTGCTGAAGAATAAGATTAATCAAGCCAATTTGCAGAAGTGAAGGCCATCCTGCTGGCTTTAGATACTGCCAACTTCAACCACTTCAGGAGGTACTTGTAGATATTCTGTAGGCTACAGCATTGGAAGGTAAGGGGGCCTGTGAGAGTTGGTCAGCATTTAAGCATCACTTGTTTCAAGCTCAGGACTGGTGCATACCTAGAAGCAAGGACATGTACCTGTTAGATCAGTTCCAGAGAAGGGCCATGGAAAGGATCAGAGGGCATTATTTCTCATATGAGGACAGTGTTATAGACTGAGAGTGTTCAGCCTGGAGCAGGCTTTCAATAACAAGCTTATAAGGGCAGAGAAAGACTCTTTAAGAAGGCCTGGAGTGACAAGACAAGGGGCAACGGAAAATAAGTAGATTGAAATTGGGTATCAGGAAATTCTTCACAGTGAAGGTGGTAAAACACTGGAAAAAACTGCCCAGAAAATTTGTTAGTCCCTCATCACCATAATAATTCAAAGTCAGGGCACACAGCAGCCTGACCTAGTAGAATGTGTCCCTGCCTGTGGCAGAGGGGTTGGACTAGATGATCTTTAAAGTTCCCTTCCAGACCAGACAGTTCCAAGATTCTGTAATTACAAGGTAAGAATCCAAAAAGCTAAACTGACAGGACTTGGTATGGACTTTAACTGAAAGAATAAAGGAGTCTGGGATTGAGACTGGGGAAAGAAAGGATTTCTGAGACTGAATAATGAATTCAGAGGCAGGACCATCCACATAGCCTAAGAGGGCATTACTGGAGAGCTAAAGGTTAGCACGGAATGAAAAGGTGTGGATAGGCTAACAAAATTGCCTGACATTAGCTAAGCCATAGGTTTTAAGAAAAAAAAAACTTCAGTGTTGCTAAATGACCTCATAATACATACAGAGCTACATTAAGGCTGTATGAGTTTGTAGTCAAAGAGTGAGTCAGGCTGCCCAGAGAGGTTGTGGTGTTCAAGGTGTTCAAGGCCAGGTTGGGCAGCCTGGACTAATATTAGATGTGGAGGTCGATGGCCCTGCATGTGGCAAGGGTTCGGAGATTTGTGATCCTTGAGGTCCATTCCAACCCGGGTCATTCTGTGATTCGGTGATTCAGTAATGAATGATGTTATTTTAATCTTGCTTAACTAGACTAGCAGAAATGTATAGATTCATTTGTTTGTTTCTTCCTGCAACTTTTTAATGGAATTTGCACTTTTTTTTTTCTTTCTGATAAGAAAAATATCCTTCTCCTCAAAGTACAAGCATTTACGAGGACTCAGCGATAGCAAGAGCCTGAAAAGCCTAGGAACACCTATAGTGCTTGCCTTGGAGCATGTGGTACACCCTGCATGATACTAACCATCTCGAGGACTGGTGTACCGCAGCACATCCAGTGACACCCTGCAGTGTGGCTGTTTCCAATATTTATACAGCCTAGAAAACACAGAGACTCTAGGGGGAAATGATCACAGAATATAAATACTTTCTGGTAGAATAAGGAGCAATGGCCTGAAACTAAGAGAGGAAACATTTAGACTTGCTATTAGAAAAATGTCCTTAATGGGAAGAGCAATTGGGTAGAAGAGCAGATTACAAAGAGAAGAGATCAAAGAACTATCACTGCTGCTATTTTAGACTGCATTAGATTGAGAATAATAGCAAAAGCACCTATTACCTGTGAAAATTCATTATAAGTGTTTCATTCTTGAAAATACTTTCAAATCATAGGATTCTTTTACTGCAATACTGCAATATACTGTTATTAAGAAGTTTCTCTCCTCTCCTCTCCTCTCCTCTCCTCTCCTCTCCTCTCCTCTCCTCTCCTCTCCTCTCCTCTCCTCTCCTCTCCTCTCCTCTCCTCTCCTCTCCTCTCCTCTCCTCTCCTCTCCTCTCCTCTCCTCTCCTCTCCTCTCCTCTCCTCTCCTCTCCTCTCCTCCCCTCCCCTCCCCTCCCCTCCCCTCCCCTCCCCTCCCCTCCCTTTATTTCCTCCTTTCCCTTTCCCTTTCCCTTTCCCTCTCCCTTTCCCTTTCCCTTTCCCTTTCCCAACAGTGGAAATAATACATAATGATGGTAACCAAAGGAAAACTAAGAGGAAGAAAACCTTGGAAACTAAAAAATGCCTGGAAGAGTTCTGAAAATTCTTCACCAGAGTGAAGATACAGCACATAAACCCACAGTACTACATGTCTGCCAAGCCTGGCAAAAATTTACGTCAACACTAAATAACAGGAACTGACCTATGTAGAAAAGCACAGAGAGCTATGATGGAGGATATATTCTGCAGCATTCAAATCCTGTGAAAGTCACTTTTCTGCTATTCCAAAGCTTTGCATCTATGACAATTATCTGTTCTGTCATGCTGGATACCTTGGTCATATGCCAAAAAAAGACTGCATGTATTGTCACCAAAGAGCACGTTCAACACATGTCATGTAAAGAAGGCACACCTCTAAGTAATAAAAACATTATGACAGCAGTGATAAAAATACTACAGCACTGACATACAAAAAAACCAACTATAGAAAACTTATGAGAACTATTTACATTATTTGAAACAAAGAGAGGCAAGCACAACGTTCAGTGCAACATGTTGTAGAAGTGAAATGATAATCTCTTAGTGCTGCTTTGCTACTGATATGAAATAGCATGCAACATCTGGAATAAATAAACGTTGTTGAGAACCATGAAGCTCCAGAAAAGCTACACACCAAATCCTCCCAGTATTGAAAACAATTAATGTCTGTGGAAATGATTTTGAATTATAACCAAAGAGAAATATTTATTCTTTGCTACTCATTTATACTGTTAGTATTAAAACTTCATCCAGCCTCGTACAAACTCTATGAACCAAAAATAAATAATCACTGACTGAAATAACAGAGCTGCAGATTAAATATAAAAGCTGGTAAAGATATTGGGATACTTCAAAGTTTCAGCAGATGTTATGGCTCAAAAAGAATATTCACAAAAATTCAGCTACATATCCTTTAGAAAGTATACGTGTTCTTAAGCAGCTGTTTAAATTATTGATGTCTTTTACAAAAAATGGATGAAGAAAAAGGTCTTATGGAAGATCATAAGCTGCTATAGCACTTTTGAGCTCAGAATGTGCTTTTCAATAGTAAGTTTCATTGCAGGTGTGATGATTAAAAGTGCATCATCTCCTTTTTATTCATGATATCCGTATTTATGACATTGACATTTACCTTTAGAAGAGTTCTTTCACAGGGAAACGTTATAAAGAATGTAAGCAAATGTTTGCAGGATACTGGCACTCTAAATAATAGTACAAACTTCAGTACTTTAAAGCCATAGGCCCTTGGCATCTAGACCTCAGACACTGGATAACCATGTGTGTGTGCAGCAAATTTGGGGCTATGAAATTGTGGGTAATTTCTTCAAAAAGAGCAAGTCTTTTAGTCAGATAAAGCAGGGTTTTTTTTTGGTCATAGGGCTTTATAAGAATAAGCTTAACACTTAACATAACTGAGAAATATTGCATTTATGTTTGTTACTATTATCATAATAAAATATGCTTCAGGACTGTGCAGTTTAAAAAAGCTTTTTGGATATCTGTGGTACCTTTTTTTTCTTTTTTCTTTTTCTTTTTCTTTTTTCTTTTTCTTTTTCTTTTTCTTTTTCTTTTTCTTTTTCTTTTTCTTTTTCTTTTTCTTTTTCTTTTTCTTTTTCTTTTTCGCATTAATTTGCACTCCCCCAAAAATATACTCTTATAGAAACAAAACAGTAGCTTACAAAAGTATAATTAATTGAGAAAACAAACAAACAAACAAAAAAACCCTTCTGCATTTAACATCCTGAAGATTACTAGTACAGAAGAACTGTAACCTTTGAGTGAAAAAAATGCAGGAGGTCTGTTTTATGGTGGGTGATCAGAAAATTTAGATTCTGTGAGAAGAACAGTAGTCTCTTAAAGTAGTGAGAGTTTGACAGTGCATTACGTACAACTCATTGCTGTGTGCAAATTAACACAAAGTGAGAGAGCAATTTAACTAATATAGTTGGGTTGCTTATACTTATACTTGCTAGTACTGCAAGTTCTTATTTTCATACACTTTCCATTGAGACATTACATGAAAAGGATGCCCTACAAGTACCACAATGTGCTGTGAGTTCTATTCAGAGTCAAATCACTTGGAAGCTGTTTAAGAGGTTGGATTGTGTCATTAAAGACTAGATTGCTTCTCTACTCTCATGTCTTTCTTCTGCTCTCATTATTGTTTCCAATTGTCAACCCACCCCCACCATGTGCACTAAACCATGTCCATAAGTGCCACATCCACGTGTTTCTTCAACGCCTCCAGGGATGGTGACACCACCGCCCCATTGGGCAGCCCGTTCCAATATTTGGCCACTCTTTCAGAGAAGAAATCTTTCCCAATATCCATCCTGAACCTGCCCTGTCACAACTGGAGGCCATTCCCTCTCATCCTAGCTCTGCTTACCTGGGAGAAGAGGCTGAAACCTACCTTGTTTCACGTAGTTGCAGAGAATGGCACGGTTCTCCATGAGCCTCCTTTCATCCACGCAGAGCAATCGCAGCCCTCAGCCACTCCTCACAAGCCCTGTGCTCCAGACTCCTCACCAGCTTTATTGCCTTTCTCGGACCACGCTCCAGGGCTTCAATGACTTTCTGGTTCTGAGGGGCCCCAAACCAAACACAGTACTTGAGGTACAGCCTCACCAGTGCTGAGTAGAAAGAGACAGGCAGTTTCCCAGTCCTCCTGACTTCACTCTTCCTGATACAAGCCGTGGGAGACAGAGTCAAAGGCTTTGCTAATGTCTAGGTAGACCACAACCACAGCCTTTCCTTCACCCACCCCATGGGTCAAAAAGGTTGTAGAAGGAGATTGTGGTGATGAAGGAGGACCTGCCCTTTATGAACCCGTGTTGGCCAGGCCTGACCCCCCGGTTGTCCTGCACACGCTGTGTGATTGCACTGAAGACAATCTGCTTCATGACCCTCCTGGATACTGTGATCAGGCTGACAGCTGTACAGTTCCCTGGCTCTTCGTACTGACTGTTCTTTTTATAAGGGTGTGACATTGGCAAGTCTCCAGTCATCTGGGAGCTTCATGGTTGGCCAGGATAGCTGGCAAATGATGTAAACACCTTGGCAAGCACTTTTGCCTGCTCCTTCAGTAACCTGAGTTGGACCCCCTATGGACCCACAGTCTTTCAGTTGTCCAGTGTGGTCAATTATTAATGTGATATTTTTAGTTTTGTACATGACTATGCAAGATAAATCATGTGAGACTATCTTAGCCCTAACTATTTATTCAGAGAATGAAGTAAGGATAACATTCTGTTCATTCCTTCTCTGAGGAATATAAGAAAATAAGATGGAGGTTATCTGTGCTGAAGTTCCCCTTGAATCTGAGGCATGAAATAAATGAAAATACCACAATCAATCATTTGAATATATAGGAATATTTAGACAGTGTAATTGCTGAGGCTGGAATTTAGCCAGGATGCCAAGGCTGAACGTATTTCCTTCTACAAATACTACCACGAATCCTTTCCCGTCTGCTTGTGGCCAGGACCTGATTTCTTTGCATGTGTTACAGCAATCTGTCATCTCCTTTCAGTCTTATTCTAAATTAAGAATGACATATTACATACAAATCATAGACTTGCATTATCAACAGCTCATAGAACAGTCTTCAACATAATCAGTGTAAGTAATTTACCAGATAAAAGAATGTTAATAGCAAGTACAGTATAATTTATGTGGACACAAATTGTACCTATCTTTCAGAAGAAAAAATGCACTGCTGTGCACAAAAAGTGGATCAAGAACAAGGTCAAGTGTAAGCACTTCTGTTTAACATGCACAGCCGGAAAACAGCAGGCGGAGCTTTCAAAGACAGAGGAAAATTACACCCAATAAAGTTATTATAAATAATTGCTGTTTTTTCTCTCCTAGTGGTTCTGATATGAGCAAGGCAGTTATAAATGGAAGACCCATTCATTAAAAGGCATTTGATGAAGGCCTTCTCATTTCAAGAAGTTAGAGTTGAAAGTTTACAATTTATAATACCACAAAGGAAATGGACATTTTAGTTAGCTAAGTGTCTTAGCTAGCATGTGTAAGTATGTATGTAAAATACTGTTCCAAGAGATTTTTTTTCCTTGTTGTTGCATCTCAGTTATACGTGTGCTGAATGTGAACAGAGGTGAAAAATTGTCTTCAGAATCATAGATTCCTTAGAGTTAGAAGGCACTTTAAAGGTCACCTAGTCCAACACCCCTGCAGTGAACAGGGACATGCACAGCTAGGGTAGGTTGCCCAGGGCTTGGTCCAGCCTTGCCTTGAAAGTCTCCAGGGCAAGGCGTCCACCATATCTCTAGGCAGCTTGTTCCAGTGCCTCTCCACCCTCAGTGTAAAAGACTTTTTCCTTATATTTAATGTAAATCTACTCTCTTTGAGCTTGAAGCCATTCCCCTTGCTCTGTCACCACAAGCCCTGCTAAAGAGTCTGTCCCTTTCTTTCCTACAACTCCCCTTTAGGTATTGAAAGGTCACTATCAGGCCACTTCAGAGCCTTCTCTTCTTCAGGCTGAGCAGCCTCAGCTCTCTCAGCCTGTGCTCATGGGAGAGGTCTTCCATCCCTTGAATCATTTTTGTGGCTCATCTCTGAATGCACAGCAGCAGGCCTATGTCTCTCCTGTACTGATGGCTCCACATCTGGATGCAGTACTCCAGGAGAGGCCTCAACAGCACAGAGTAGAGGTGCAGGATCACCTCCCTTGACCTGCTGACCATACTTCTTTGGATGCAGCCTAGAATACAGTTGGTTTTCTGGGGTATGAGGGCACACTATTGGTTCATGTCCAACTTCCTATCCACCAGTATCCCCAGGCATTTTTCAACAGTGCCGCTCTCAATCCTTTCATCCCCCAGATTGTATTTGTAGTGAGGGTTGGCTCAACCCAGATGTGAGATCTTCTATTTGGTTGAACTTCAAGAGATTCAGCTGGGCCCTTTGGATTTAAGGAGATAACAGTGTCTACAGTGTGCTAGGGTTGGGTTTGGTACTAAGAGGTGAGTATTTTCCAGATGTTTACAAGGGTTTGGGATTAGTAAATTGCAGGAAAAATTACGCTGCATGTAGGCTCTTTTTTCTCTCCTCTTCATTACTTTCTCTTATAAGCAGAAACATTGAAGCAAACCATTCAGAAGCACTATGTTTTGGGGTTTTTTTTTGCTAGTATCTAATTGTAAAAATTCTACTCTGCTTCCCAGAGAATCTGCTCTTTACATCATAGGGCTTTCCCTCAGTTCCCTCAGCACCCAGCAAAACCTCATGCTTTTCACTCTGTGAAGGACACAGATACAGTTCATTGTCTCTAAATTTTCTTAGTGTACATTATTACTTAGTTCCAGTCCTTTGCTTTTGTTTGCTGTAGACAACTTCCAGCTTTATACAACAATTTACTCAGGAAAATTAGAGGAAGGAGATCAGATGTGTTGTACTGGTACAACTTTGTCAGCATGTGTAAGTTAATTTAACTTCCTTCTGGTCATATACTAACTTTCACTTTATATTCAAATTCTTGAGTCAATCCTGTGTCCTCATGGAGCCAGTAGAATATTTTTTAGTCTGTCCTCTGACATCAAGAATTTGGAGTTCCCCTAAGTTTATCTTGACTTTTAGTCATGCTTTGACCAGTACTGAGGGTGAGGTAGTCTCAACAGGTGAGTGAATGACAACAGATGCCAACACTTTGTGGCAACTTTGATTATTGCAGTTTTTGTGGTCTCAGAAACGCTGCTGTTGATCTTCAGGTACTTCAGCTGATTTCCTCTTTCTGAAGTACACATCACAGCATGCAGACAAGGCTAACTTTCAAAACTTCATAAATGGAAGTTCCGGTTCCAGCCTATCCTCCATAAGAGAGTGGCTGTGTAGTATTTAGCTGTCTATAACCATTAAACAACTATAGTCTGAACAAAGGTACCTGAACTGAAGAAAGCCTTCCACAAGTCTCCCTTTAGCTTGCTTATACTACAGCTTCTGCTTCTGACTATTATCAATAGTGTTCCCATCAGAGCTCTCTGCCAAAATCCTTTCGTGCTGCATAATCAGAAAGGAAGAGAAAGCATCAGCTTAAAAGCTCCACACCATACAGGAACAAGGAGCTGACCAGGATGGCTGAAGAGAGACTGAATTTCAAATCACCCACATAAACCCCATTCACCTTACACTTACTTTTCTCTCATTGCTTGCTCCCTCTGATGGCACTGAGGGAAAAATAAGTATTTTCACTGACATTTTAGAGAACTTTGAGAGGTTGAAGCATGTTCTGAGTGCTTTACTGAACAGAAGCCTAAAGCCACAGGCTTGAACTCTGTCTTTTATGGTCCTCCACATCCAAGCTATTCATCATTCACAGAGGGTACAAGGATACCTTTCTTGTTATTATCAGCGATGCTTTTGTTTCAGACCAGTTATCAAAGGACAATCTAATAACATCAGTTTCCCCTTTTCTGATAGATGCTATGTTGCAAGTTACTATTACACAGGTAAAACCAATGTAAAACATCAGTTCTTATTAAAATAAAAAATAATAAAAATTCTTTAGCCTTAAAGTCAGCTTGACATATTATTCATTATGTAATTTACTAAGTTAAAATTCTTGTTGAAAGACATACAAGCAAGATTGCAGGACAACCACTTGTGTGTTTTCATACTGAAAATAGAGTGTTAAACAGAAGAGATATTTTAATCATTATTATTATTTTGTTTCTTAGCCCAGAGGAACTATCAAAAGTTGTTTGCTTGCAAATACTGGTGAGAAACCATTTAGGTCTTTTAGATACGCAGTTTGTATTCTGCCAGTCCTTGGCATTGACATGACATCAACACAGCAGATCTAGCAATAGAACCTGCATTGTTGCCTGTATATAATAGAGATCACTGAGAGAAGTCATCTACAAAGGATGTCACTGCCTTAGAAGTGAAGAACAGGCAAGATCGAGGATGCTTCTCTACCAGTGTGTGTTTGTCATTAACTTGGAGCAGCGCAGCAGAATCTGTGTGCACTATGGGACTTGTTTTGGCGATGGCCTTGGTAGGTCACATTGGTGGCTGGACTTGACGATCTTGAAGGTCTTTTCTACTCTAAATGATTTTTGATTCTGTAACATGAAAATGTCATATAACATTTGTGGGGCACACTTAAACCTTTCCATCCCACCCTCCTCCATCCCCTGTTATTTAAAACTGATCAACTTGATCATTTCAAGAAGGCAAACTAGATACAACCTGAGATTTCACACGCTTCCTAAAAAGGTAATATTTTATACTGATATGTGGTAAATCATCCACACACTTCATAAAAACAAAAGATAATTCAATAATCTGGAAAGGACAGCATAAAATAATCACAACTGAATCTGATGGCATGCAGATTATTTTAATCTGTGTTGCCATAGTACATCAGAGTACTCTGATTTTTTTTTCTAGCACTTCCACTATGCAGTAAAAACTGACCACCACTCCTATCTTTGCTTGTTTCAAAGGGTATCTGTAGAAAGATGATAAAAGCTTCAAGAAGCTAGAATCTATAACAAGAAACTAAAGGCTACCTTCAGATTCAAGAGAGAATAGTCTATTTTGCAATATTAGTATAACTCATAATAAGAATTTTTGCTTATTTTAAGGGGAAACTTCAGAAAGCAAAATAATTCCCTAAGATTTTTATTTTGCTGAAAAGCTTCCTTGACTCTTTGCTTTCCTCTTGCCAATAGCCTTGTAACTCAAAGGTGCAATACACACATCTTTCTGTCCTTTCAGTATTAGCAGCCATCAAAACAAATTCAGAAATGTCTTTGAAATCTGTACAAGACCTAGATTCATTTAGATTCCTCTCACAGAAAGTTAATTTGTGGCTAGAGAAATCTTATTTTCTACTGAAAGACTGATAAATAGCCAGCCAAAGCTGACTACTCACTCTATCATCCTTACAGCCATACATACGGCCTGCAAAAGAAATTCACAAAACATGTTTTAATTCCCAGTTATTTCTCTTCTCTTAGTTGTTTGTTTTAGTCTTGTTTGCTCTGTTGGTTTGTTGCATCTTCTACCTAGGATTTTGATGATATATAATTATTGTCTAATGTTTGTAGTCTTTATCCGAGTACTTTGTCTGGAGACCACATCTTATGTTCTACATCCAACACCACTGAGGGCAACTCTGACTTCAGTTTGTGCTGAAGCTGATTCTTCCTCATTCTGAAAAAAAATGACGAACCCCCTTTTTTTGGTAATTTACACAGGCAATTCCTGAAAAAAATGGGAGACAATTTTTCAAAGTAATGACTAGACAAAAAAACACTACAATTACACGCCGGTTAGTATTGGGAAAGTTTCCATATTTCATGCAATATTGGAGAAGAAGCTAGAGGAAGGACACAAGAAGATACAAGACATTTACAATAACGAGTTGGGAAAATGATTTCTTCAATCCATGCTGCATTGGCCTGATATTAGCTGCCATTCCCAACAGCACAGGAGGATATGGTAGCAATCATGGGGCTAAGAAAGTATATATATGGACAAGTATGCCATACAGAGAAAATCTGTAAGATTCAGACTGCTTCTTGTGGGTGACAACAGCCCACTTACACTACACGGAACCAATAAAACCAAAACAAGAGAAGCCTTCCCCCAGTACCAAGGATGAATGGAAGGATCCTATTGATAAACACTTGGCTGCTGCTGCCACAGAAACTTTCCACAAAAATATCCAAAGTTTTTGGATATTTTGACAACAGAGTGGTTTACTCTGTTGCAGGCTTGCAGGCCCCCAGTGGAGTTCACCCTTCTCAAAAGGGGAAAGTCCTTAGGGAAAAGCAAGCAGGGCTCATTGGTGGGATTTTGAACTAGGTTCAAAGCAGGAGGGGAGTAATAGTGAACCTGCTCATGATGAGATGTGGGAAGGTATAACTAGGTTAAAGGGACAGGGTGATGGCTGGGCCTCTCAACCTGCTGCCCTGAGATATGTCATCAACACTGCAGAACACTTGAAATCTTACAACAGGAAGCCAGGGAACGCAGGCAATAGGAGAAAGCATGAAGGAAACTCAAGGAAACTGCTTCAAAGGGCAACAGGTTTCTGGAAAGCAAGCTGGCTGAACTGATTACCAGAGATTTACATTAGATTTGATGGGGGAAGGGGATGAATCTCTGTGTGACAGAAGGGCTAGTGAATGCTATCATTCCAGGAAACAGCAGGAGAATACATGGACTTGTCCTACAGGATCTTGAGAGAGCTCCTCTGAGAAAGAGCTACTGATAGCCCAGCTGAAGTGTCTCTACAACAACGCATGCAGCCTGGGAAATAAGCAGAAGTTGCATTTAGAAAACCATGACCTAATTGCAATCACAGAGATGCAGTGGGATGTTTCACATGACTGGAGCACAACTGGTTACAATCTTTTCAGAAGAGATGGGCATGAAAGGAGGGGTGAGAGTGTTGCACCCTACAGTAGGAGTTTGGCAGAGAGCTGCCTCTGACAAACAGCCATGTTCAGATTGAGAGCTTGTGGATGAAAATCAGAGACCAGACCATTAAAATACACTTGGTGGTCAGGGTCTACTACAGGATTCTTGACCAAGTGGAGCCTGTGGATGAGGCCTTCTTGCTTCAACTAAAAGAAGTGTTGTGCTCGCAGGCTCTCATCCTGATGGGGGATTTCAACCACCCAGATGTCTTTTGGGAAAGCAATGTGGTATGCTGGAAGCAATCTAGGAGACACCAGGAGTGTGTTGAAGATAACTTTCTGGTCCAGGCATTAGACAAACTGACCAGAGACAAACCATTTCTGGACCTGGCGTTCACCAGTGCAGAGGGGCTCATCAAGAGATTGAAGACATTCTAGGCTGTAGTGACCATGCCCTGATCAAGTTTGTGATCTTGAGGGTGGATCTGGCAAAATGCAAGGTTGGGACTTTGAACTTCAGGAGAGCGAATTTTGTGCTGTTTAAGAAATTATTGGGTGAGATGTTGTGGGAAGATATCCTTAGGAGTGGCGCAGAGTTGGCAATTCTTTAAGGATGAGTTTCTGAAAGCACAAGAGCTCTCTGTCCCCATATATAGGAAAATGAGCAGAGGAGACAAGAAGCTATCACGGCTTGGCAAGGACCTGCTGGTCAAACTGAGGGATAAGAAGGACATGTACAGGCAGTGGAAGCAAAGATGCGTTGCCTGGGAAGAATATAGGGATGCTGTCCAACATGCAGAGACGGGATCAGGAAAGCCAAGGCCCTGAACTTGGGGATGTGACAAATAATAAGAAGGGGTTCTACAGGTACATTGGTCAGAAGAGACAGGTCAAAAATAGCCTATTCCCTCTAATAAATGAGAAGGGAAAACTTGCCATGAAGACATGGAGAAGGCTAAAGTATTCAATGAGTTCTTTGCCTTGTCTTCTATTGCAGCCAGGCTTCTCTTGTTTCTCATATCCCCGACTTTCGTATTCTTGAGCCTCTAGGAAAGGATTGGGGAAGCAAAAGAATTCTGAGATCACTTCATAAGACTACGTAAAAGTTGATGGAACCCGATGACGTGCATTCCAGGGTACTCAGGGATATGGCTGATGTGACTGTGAAGATACTCTCCATCATATTTGAAAGTCATGGCTGCCAGATGAAGTCCCTGGTGACTGGAAAAAGGGAAACATCACCCCCATCTTTAAGAAAAGGAGAAAAGAGAAAAGAATACCTGGGGAGATATGTGACAGCAGGACTCTCTCCTGTTCCTGGAAAGGTCAAGGAACAGATTCTTCTGTAAGACATGTTAGGGCATGTGAGGGATGAGCAGGTGAACTAAGACAGTCATCATGGCTTCACCAAAGGCAGATCATGCCTGACCAATCTGGTGACGTTATTTGATGGAGTGACAGCATCAGTAGACAAAGGAAGGGCAACAGATGTCAGCTACCTCAAATTCTTCAAGGCCTTTGACATGGTTCTGCACCACATCCTTATCTCTAAATTGGAGAGAATCGGATTTCAAGGTTGATGAACAAAGATGGTTGCATATCTGTAGCCAGAGTTGTTGTCAGTGGATCTATTCCAGATGGAGGCTGGTTAAAAGTGGCATCCTCCAGTGGTCCATCTTGGGACCAGTGCTCTTCAACATCTCCATCAATGATGCATACGCTGGGATTGAGCGTATCCTCTGTCAGTTTCCTAATGACACCAAGCTGCAGTACTGCAGCTGATACAATAGAAGGGATGCTATCCAGAGAGACCTGAACAGGATTGAGAATTGAGTTGATGTGAATGTAATGAGGTTCAACAAGGCCAAGTGCAAGGTGCTGCAGTTGGGTTGAGGCAGTCCTGGATATAAGAACAGACTGGGAAAAGAACTCCTTGAGAGCAGCCCTGCAGAGAAGGACTTTGAGGTCCTGGTATATGAAAAACTTAACATGAGCCATGTGTGAACCCACAGCAAGGCCAACGGTATCCTGGGCTGTATCAACAGAGGGGTGGTCAGCAGCACAAGTGAGGTGAATGTCCCCTTGAACTCTGCCCTTGTGAGGCCCCCTCTGGATTACTGCATTCAAGTCTGAGGCCTCCAGATGAGGAAAGATGTGGAGTTTTTGGAGTGGGTCCAGAGGAGGGCCATTAAGCTGACTAGAGAGTGGAGCACCCTTCCTACAAGGACAGGGTGAAGCAGGTGGGCTTGTTCAGCCTGGGAAAGAAAAGACTCTGAGGATACCTGAGAGGGTATACATAAAGGGAGCTTATAAGCAGGATGGAATTCAACTTTTTACACAGATAGGTAGTGATAGGACAGGGTAGAATGGTTATAAAGTAAAAGAGAGGAGGTTTAGATTAGATGTCAGGGGGAAATTTTCACTGAGATGGTGGTGAAATGTTGGAATAGGCTGTCCAGAGAAATTGTGGATGCCTCATCTCTGGAGGCAGTCAAGGCCAGGTTGGAGACAGCCCTGGGCAGCATGATCTAGTGGTTGGCCACCCTGCCCATGTCAGGGGAGTTGGAACTGGGTGATCCTTGAGGACTCTTCCAACCCAAGCCAGTCTATGATTCTTAGAGTGAAATCAGTATACAGATGGATTTTAACAGGAGACAAACCTGGCATTATTTAGAATGATTGAAAGGGGTTCCAAAAGCAGCTCTGAGGTGAACAAGAAGCCCTTTTGCTATGAGTCTGATCTGGTGGTAGGGGCAGACATGAGGATATACATGAGAAAGAGGACATTGTAATTCATTTCTGATTTTTGAAAAATATAGTATACAAGACACTATGTAATTTGTCACTTATCATCTGGGAACTTTTTTCTTTATCTTCTGCATGGTTCTCAGAATAAAGACCCCTAATTCAACTTGAAGCTTTAGGGCACTGTTGTAATAAAAACTGCAAAAGGAAATAAGATCTATTGAGTCTGAAAGCAGAGAATACAAGTGGATACTCAGATTTATGCTTAGGTCTTGTTTATCCTTCCATAACCTTTTCAGAATCTCTGAAACAACAAAAGATTTGTAATTAATCTATGGGTGCATTTTCTCTCTGTTTCAAGGAGGAGTCAAAGCAGCTGTATTTGTTTATTTGAAATATCAACAGCATGGAATTTGTTAAAATAAACCCATGGAGATCATTCAAATAATTTGTGTCCTTTCCAATTGCTGGTGTGCATTGCTGTTGATATTGCACAAGGAATCATGGAAACATTTTATTGCCTAGTCTCTGGCTTCACAAGACAAAATGCTGCTAGTCCAGCTCAAAAGTTTGTCTACAGTTTTCTCCCTCCAACTGCAAAGAAAAGTCTTGTGTAAGATTTAAATGCATTGTAAGGATGAGAAAGTGTATCTTAGAAGCTAACTAGAAATCAAAATGCATTGGATTTTTAATGCACATTGAAGCAACGTTTAACTTCAAGGTTAATATAACTGAAGAGATACCGTGAACAGTTACTATGTGGTTCTCACTGAAGAGTCACTGTAAAAGCTCAGTAAAATAATCAGTATTGTGTTGTTATTTTTCTCCTTTTGTTTATCAACAATCAAAAACGAGTAGCTTAAATGAAGACATGATTATTATTTGTATCAGAAGCCACCAAAGCATATCTTTATTTCCAAAACAATTTGGCTTAAGTAATCTAGGACTTGCTTCGTTTTTTTTTGCCTCATTTGCTGCCAACTGAATTGGCAAACTTAACACTAGCTGGAAAACATAGCTCTGGCAAAATCCCCAAAACAGCATATATATGATTTTGCTGCTTTATTTGGAAGAGATCTTCCTGGTATTATATTACTTTGTGAAATACAGGTGAAGGTGGTACACGGTTGTGCAGTTGTGCACGACCCACAGTTTTGTAAGGATGGACTAAAAAGGATGAGCAGAGATTTAGCAGTCTGTAACTCTTTCAGAGCCACAGAGTTGATATTTACCAAACAGAAGACCTTGAAGGTCTGAAAGAAAAGTAACAGCTGGGAGTACAAATGAATTGACAAACACTGAATGCCATGAATATTAAAAACACAGTGCATAGAAATAGAATTTTTTTGTTTTGTAGTTATGTAGACAAAACATTAAGTAGTGTTTTGTTTCTATTAGCTATCATGTTTGTGTCTGCTTTGATAGTATAGTAATGTTTTCTATGATTGTTTTTACTTTTTGGTGCTTCTAAACCTATTGATTTTGCTGTGTACCTGAATTGCCTGCAGCCTCATCATCTGCAGTAATCTTTTAAAACAAGGATCTTCACAGAGAAAACAATATCTCTAATTTTGTTTTTTTCCCATAGCAAGAGAACTATTTTGTTATGTTTTACTAATAAGAATTGAAGATATGGAGGCACTGCTATTAGAATTATTAAAACTGATACCTACAGCTGTTTTAGTTCCCTCTTTTTTGTATATATTCTTCTCCCTTGCTCTTACAGTGTAAGAAATTATTTCTTACTTGTTGCCTTCAGCTCTTCCTTTAAAATCAACAGGATTCTTACCTGCACATTGTGTTGCTTTGCTTAGGTCTTTCCAGGTATTTTTTATGCCTCTAGGTGTCTTGGACTGATTTGCAATTTGCTGAAAATTTGAAGGCAGATATTGAGCCGGATCATCAGTGATGAATACAAGTTCCCCAATTAAAACGGAAATGTGAGGCTCTTTGCAGGATGAGGTGAGAAAACACCTAGTATATAAAAATAATGTACATTTGGTTTCACATAACACTATATGAACCTTATTGAAACTCATTACTTTTGTTTTATATTCAATTGATTTTAGTAGTACTCATACAGATTCACATTAGTATAACTGACTTTAACATTTGGCTTCAAGAATGACAGTGTAGAATGAACTGTCTTCAAATGGTATTTAATCTCCCTCTCCTTCTACCCTAGCCCAGACCAGATACACACACAGGATTAGGAGGAAGTGAACATTTAACCTTGAACATTTATCGTAGAAGTAGAAAGGCAGAACAAGTATGAAGGACTATAAAAGGTCCTACAGGGACAAGACATAGATAGGCTCTACACCCATGCAACCAATGCAGAATTGTTTCCCTCCCAGCTCGTTTTTATTTAAATCAAGAGTTCACAAGATCTATAAATCATAGGTTCTGGATCCCTGCCAATTTTTTAGTAAATTGTAGTAAAAAAAAGATGCAAAATAGAACTATAGCAAGGATGGCATGGAAAGTGTATTTCAGAATATATTTACATACTATCACAAATACACGGCACTGTGATATTAACTGGTTCTGTGCTTATTAGCCAACGAATTACTGAAACTTTTATCTCTTCGAAAAATAATACCTGCCTCAGATGCCTGACTAGAGAAGCACAGATCAACAGCCAGTTTGCTCATGACCTTGCAGGATTTATAAATAGGAGACATCATTTTTAAAATGTAGTCAGGTATGTTACGCACATCTAAACATCATGTGCTAAAGTCTCAATTTTACACTAAAAAATCCTCCAAGAAGAGATTTAAGAATTTTCTCTAAAAAAAACCAAACCAAACCAAAACACAAAACCACAAGACAGGGTTATATGACAAGCCCGAGGCAAACCACACAACGATGGATGCCACACAACCAAGGTGTCTAACCTAAGGAGCTTTTACTACTGCATGAAAACATGGATGCAACAACACAATTAGCTTGATGAAGAAGCTCAGGCTGTGGTATGAGAATATCTTGAATACTCGTGGCAAAATTAATTTGTTTCCCTTCTATTTTTGCAGGACGGTTCCATGCATGATGGCGCACTGCCCTTTGCTTCCCCCAGCAGCCCATTTCAGAGGTGTATAGGAAGGATTACATCCTACAGTAGGTCTGTGAACTCTTCCACGCCGCGTTTTTCCATTGGTGACTGATCTTTGTGAAACGCCACACGTTGGCTCGTTATCCGTGAGCCAACAGGCTCTCACTTCCACATGGAAACCTCATCTCACAACAACCAGCTCCGTTTAACGGCAGAGAACAGGAACTGTCAATCCACAACACCAGGCGGCCACACCCGCCTGCCCCGAACTCCAGGTTTCTCACACCGCCCCACCGAAGGCGCCCCGCCTCCTTCTTTAATGACGCCGCCCCGCCCCGCCGCCCGTTCCTCCTCCCGCCGTCAGCTGGTGTTGGCTGTGACGTCACAGGTGCCGGCCGCACGGTGGGGAGGCGCGGCGCGGCGCCCCCAAGATGGCGGACCAGATCCCTCTGCACCCGGTGCCGCGCAGCGCCCAGCGCAGAGCGGCCTATTACAGCAGCGCCTCCGCGGCGCAGAGGCACAACAGGTACGGGCGAGGGCGCCGTGGGAGTATCCCCACCCCGAGGCCTCACGCCTTCTGTCTTCGGGCCGGGCGCCCGGCCCCGCCGTGCAGCCCTTGGCGGCGGGTGGCGACCCCTCGTAGGGCGGTGCGAGGGCCGCGTGCTGTCGGCCGTCCCGCTCGGACCCCGGGCCGGGCGGTGAGAGCGGTTGGCTGTGGGGCCTCTGAGGAGGATGCGCTCTCGGCCGTGTCCCGCGGATGCGGCCTGGGCTGCCGGCAGCTGCTGTTCGTGGCCGGCAGGGTGCCCGCCTTAAAGGGCTGCTATGGGCGTCGTTAGTGAACGTGCTATGAGACAGCCGCCGTATCTTAGAGAGTAAAGCGTGAGCTTCCCGGAGCGTGAAAAATAACCTTAGGCTTCTAAAATTGTGAGAGGACTTAGAAGAAACTCGTTCGAAGTGTTTGCTCCCGAGTGAAGATGGAATGTTTCTTGCCTTCCTGCTTTCCTGAAGAACTCTAAGGAATGTGCCGTCATCGTTCAGGAGGAAACACTTTGCTCTGTAATTTCTGTGCGTCCTCTGGGCAGTGCTCCTGAAGTTGGGAATGGTTGCAGTTGGTTGGTTGAGGCTTTTTTCTCCTCTTCTTGATTCTCATGGGGTGCAGGACTGGAGGGAGCGGATTTGCTGGCTGTAGCAGATGGGCTTTCTAAGCACAGAATAGCTGCTGCTGCTGTTCGAAGTCAAATTAGTGAAATCAGTTCATTAGGAATAACAATAATAAAAAAATTGCTAGTATGGAGTGTCTAACAGAAGAAACAGTTTAAAATTATGCAGAGTAAGATAGATTTAAATAATATGGCCTTGATTTTTTAAACTTAAAAGATAAGCCTGCAAATGTTCACAGGAAGTCCTCTGATAGGACAGCCTGCTGCAGCTGTGTTCTCCTTTTCACTGATACCCAAATGTCTGACAATCTGTTGTAAGTCAGTTCTTTGCCCTGAGGAAGGGTGGTGTTATCATTATAATCCCTATTTCTCAGAGAATTGAGGCTGGAGGAAGTTCTACACGGGATCTGTAAGCTTTTTAATAGATGTTCCCCTTTGTAAGAAAAAAAGGAAGGGGGAGGATTATTGTTCTGGCAAAACCTTAGTCTAGACCATCAAAGGTATTGGATGGTTCTGTTACAGCTTAGGAGCATTGAAAAATACTATAGATGTACGACAAGTTTATATAGCTTGTAGGTACATAGGTTTTTTAGAGATATATTTTAACACAAGAATTATAGTTACGTATGCAAACTGTTTAAACTTGAGCAAATAAGCAGATTCAGTAAGCTGTAAGATCTGGCAAGGAAATATAGATTCATTATGGATATGCTTTGTCCCCTCTGTCTCATTTGATTAGCTTTACCTTCCAAAGATTGTAGATTGAATTCCCTAGTCGTCTTTCAGAGTTTCTCTTTTATAATCTGTGCGCTTTTGGAATGTAAGTGCATATGTATTTTAGCAGTCCTCTTCACAAATTATTATTTATAGTCTTCATTAGTTCCATCCAACCACTTGTACGGTTATAAAGCATTTTGACCATGTTTATTACTTCTGGTTCTTTATTTTGGTCATGGAGTCATAGCATGGCTTGGCTTGGAAGGGGCATTAGAGATTATCAAGTTCAAACCTCTGTGACATCATCAGGGTGGCCAGCCACCAAATGGGGCTCAGGGTCCTGTTCAACTTGGCCTTGAATGCTCCAGGAGTGGGACATCCATACCTTTGGGCAACTGTTCTAGCATCTCTCCAACCTCTGAGTAAAAAATTTCTTCCTAATATCTAATCTAAATCTCTCCTCTTTTACTTTAAAACCCTTCTACTTTGTCCTCTCACTAATAGAGACTACAGAAAGCTTCCTGCTTGTAAGCTCCCTTCATCTACTGGAAAGCCACAATGACATTTCCCCAGAGCCTTCTCTTTTCCAAGCTAAACAAGCCTGGCTCCATCAATCTTTTATCATGGAAGAGTTGCTCCAGGCTTTTGATCATTTTTGAGCCGACAGCTTCTTCCTGGACTAGGGACCTTAGGCTTGGATGCAGGACTCCAGATGGGGCCTCACCAGGGTAGAGTGGGGCAATCACCTCCATCTCTCTCCTGGCCACCCCTCTGTTGATGCAGCTTAGGATACTTTTGGCCTCCTGGGCTGCAAAAGTGTGCTGCTGGCTCATGTCTGGCTTTTTATCCATCAAGAACCCAAAGAACTTCTCTGCAGTTCTTCTCTTAGTGAGGTTTTTTTCTCCCTGTGTGTTCTTACATCTGGGATTACCTTAACTCAAGTGCTACACTTAGCTCTTGATATCATGAAACCTCAGCAGATTCTCTTGTGCCCGCTTCTCAAGCCTCTCCAGGTACCTCTGGATGGCATCCCTTCCTTCTGCTGTATCAGCTGCACCATTCAGCTTGTTGTCATCAGTAAACTTTCTGAGAGCATTCTTGGTCCCATAGTATATGTTGTTGATAAAGATGTTAAGGAGCACCAGTCCCCTGACAGGCACCACTCATGACCAGCCTGCACCTAAACATCAAGCCATTGATGGCCATCCTCTGGCGACATCCATTCTAACAGTTCTTTAATCTACCAAATAGTTCAGCCTTCAAATTCACATCTCTCCAAGTTAGGGAGAAGAATGTGGTTTGGGACTGTGTCAGAGGCCTTGTATGAGTGCAGGTAGATGACATCAATTGCCCTTGGCCACTGATGCTGTCACTCCATCTTAGAAGGCCACCAAATTGGTCAGATATGATCTGCCCTTGTTGAAGCTGTGCTGGCTGTCTCTCCAAATCACATCGTCATCTCAGGTATGCCTTGATACTCTTTCAGGAGTATCTGCTTCTTGATCTTTCCAGGCACAGCAACAGGCTTACTGGCCTGTAGTTCCCTAAGTCTTCCTTTCTCCTTTTTCTTTAATGTGGGAGTCACTGGGGCCTTTGCTTGGCAGCCACGATTCTTTGAATGTGAGGGAGAACTGCTTTGCAACCACATCAGTCATTTCCTGGAATGGATATGTTTCTGGCCACATAGACTTGTATGCATCCAGCCTCACAAAGTAGTTTTGGACTGGCTCCACTTTTACACTGGGAGGGATTTTGCTCACCAAACCCTGCTCAGATGTACAGGGGCACACAAGGTGTGGGAAGCCTGTCTGACAGTGAAGTCTGAAGCAAAGAACTCGTTAAGTACTTCAGCCTTCTCCATGTCTGAAGTGTCCAGTTCTCTCCTCTTATTTAGTGCTGCTACAACTTGTAATTCTTGTGACGTGAAGTTACGATTGATCTATGACTCCTAAGCTTTTAGGAATGCTTCATCCTGCTTTTCTAACCTTTCTCTGCAGCACAGACTTCTAAGGGGACTTGCATTCCTGTGTAAGCTGCAGGAAAGCTCCTGGTTTCACAAATGCATGTATGAGTATTGAAGTGTGTATACATACAGTTTTAGTTTGAAGGAGCATAATTCATACTTCAGAAGATATCTAGAGGTGGGCGCTAATTAAAATATATTTTTTTAATCTCAAACCAGGTTTCTGTGCTCTCAACAGACTTGTCATATTTTTTTTTTCAGTGAAGAACTTACAGTTCTTACATTGCATCTTTTGCAAGTCTTATGCACAGGTCCTTACCTTTTGCTCAGTAATGCTATTTTAACTCAAGCTGATTTCCCTGCTACTGGCAACTTCAGTTAATGCAACTCAGCAGTTGCTTACCTGTAGTGGCCTCAAAGCTAATTTGTGGAGTGACTTATTTTGCTTAAGCTGAGCAGTGTGTAGGAGTCTGCTATCGTTACTGCTGTTAGTTCTGCAGGAAGGGAGAAATTCTTTCTCATCCAGTGTGTCTCTACAGTGTTTGTGTACTTGAGAGTACTTTTGCTGACCATTAGCCTGTATTTTAAAGCTGGAATGTGTTCTTTCCCACACACCCAAGGAGCTGTGGTGCTATGCACCTGAGATCGCCTGCTTTTATATAGAATTGAACAGAAAACTGGCTGTGTGCTACTGTTAGAAACTAGGAAAATCTATTTTGAGGTAAGCACTTGTCTATATTCTAATAATTAACAATCTTGTTATATATACTGTAATAGTTGTAGAATGCATGGAGGAAAAAAAAGCTACTGTTTTCTGACTGTTTTGACACTTTGGCTTTCAGCACAAAGGATCTGAGACAGTTGCTGTGGGTTCTTTGTTTGTCTTTGGTTTGCTTTTGTTTTGTTTTACACCATATGGGAAAAAGAGGACTGGAATGCTCCTGGGATCACTTTGAATATGCAGTGAGACTAACACTCTTTTCTTATAGTCAGAAGCCCAAGAGTAAGCAACTGCTGAGCACAGAAAGTTAACTGTGCTCTGTGTTGTCCATCTACCTTATATGTGGATGTAAAACAAGAAGCTGGGTGGAATTTTGAAGCTGATAAGGGACTGAGTTAAACAGTGCTCAGCCCTCATTTATCTGTAAGCAAATTATCTAGTTCATTAAGGTGTCCTGTGCTTGTTGCTGTCAGAGTATGTTGTGTTTGGCCTAGTGGTGCTACAGTGCAAAGTGTTGAGACAGCTGAGCTGCTGCCAGAGTATCAGGTCTTACCAGCTGTGTCCAGTAGTACATAAATACAGTTACACTCCAAGTATTCAGAGGTATGCCTACACTGTCACAAAAAACCCTTCATTCTGAGGAAGAAATCTTCCATTATGTGTAATATGGATCATGACAGTGTACTTATGAATGGCCACGTATCAAGAGGCTGCAGTAAAGCAAGTAGTGGAAAAATCAACTGCTGTTGCCTCTCTGTAGTTTGCCTTCTGATAGAGGACTCAGGTTTTAGGAAATTGTTGCTTTTTGGTGACCATTTTTGTTTGTGTGACAGATCTGGTAACTACATGAATTTCAGATTAGTGTAACCTGAGGTTCATCTGTATGTCCCAGAAATATTGTAAACTGTTAACGACCAGAAGTATTTGCATTACTGGATTGAATGATGCTCTGCTTTCTGTAGACTTGATTCATAGGGTAATATTACCTGTTGGGAGTGATAACTGTAAGATTTAGGATAGGTTTGTTTTAGTGACACAGGTAACAAGTAGAGCTGCTTACAGTATCAATTGTGAAGTATTTTTACATACAGTGACATTTTTCTTGATTTCATACCTGGGAAATTGTACTTCATCTGCAATAGTATGTTTTGATGACATAGCAATTTAAGTAATTTTTATAAGAAGTTGCAGTTCTTTGACTCAACATTGCTTAGAATCATGTTTGGAAAATACTTTTTGTTTTGTTGATGCTAGCGATATACTTTGCACACACAGACAAATAAATGTAAATGTATAAGATGTATATTTAAGGTTGTTTGTATTTAAGCTGTGTTTTGACCCAATATTTGCCTGCCTTCCTGATTTTTGTCTGTAGCATCCAAATATGGTGATTTGCGTTCCTTGGACAGGCACTTGGATTGCTTGGAATGGGGAGAAAAAACAATTGATCAAGCTGCAGTGTCAATAGCAATCCCCAGTGACAGTGATAAAATGGCCCCGTTGTTGTGATCAATGATGTACCTTACTAATTAAAAATAGGGTTCTAGCAAATGCAGATGTTTCCTCAGGTCCTGCTGTTTATTTTGTTATTGGTCATAGCTATTTGTTAAGTAGATATTCACTCATCCTGTCCTGGCTTGAAAAAAGATGTTGATTCTGGTGGGGCATGTGTAGTGCTTTCTAAGGTGAGGAAAGGGGAGCAAGGAATGGTTTGGGCTTTGTTTTTTTAAATGACAGCTTCCTTATGCAGGTCTCTTGAATTTGCTTCTGTCATCTCTGGCAAGGAGGTGTAGGCATGGGGAAAGGGAAGGCAAATGGCATTCAGAGCTTTTGCTTTGCTATGGCACCTGCAGTTCTAGTCTGCTGTCATTTAAGTCATCCTTGAAAGGCTGCCTATGGAAGGTAGTAACTTGCAGTCTGCATTTAGACCTTTCTCTCAACAAAGTTTTTCTTTATTTCTGCGTGTCAGAAGTGATTAGTGTATGGTTTGTTGTGTTTTCACTGTAGTGATTGATCAAAAATGCTCCCCTACAGTTTTCCAGAAACTGCATTGCTCATAAAAGGCTGGGCATTCAGCTTATTACAGTGACCATTAGTCATTTCACTTGATAAACTCACTAACGAACTTCCTTACGTACAGTAGAAGTACTTTTTTCCTATTTTGTTGTCCACTTGACAAATGTGCACCATAATGGGAGCGCTGTAATAGGTTTTTAATGATTGTGTTACGTAAGGACACGAAAACAAAGTTATGTGTGGAAATTGAATACAGATATTTGGTATACAGATCTTCAGCTTCCCCCAGAAGTGTCCAAAAGTGTATTTTGTTGTTTTTACTATTGATCTACTGTGGTTATGGCTCCTTCCATATGGAGTTGTCTCACAGGCCTGTCCCTGATGATGTGTATGAATTGTAACAGGATTGCTTTCTCTGTGTGTTTGTTATTAGGCCAGGATTCAGAGATTTGGGAAGTAAGACTGGGTAAGGGTACACTTGCAAAAGAGATACAGCTACAGCTTAATAAAAACAAACAAACATTGACAAGCTCTGGTCAATTTTGTATATTTCTGGAAAAAAAAGAAGTATTTTTGTGGTTTTGCAGGAAGAGGTTCAAGGAAACTCTTCAGATCTCATGTATTTACCTGTACAAGGCTTCACTTCTGTCATAGTCTATGAAGAACATAACTCTGTAATGCAACCAGACTTCTTGTTGAAGTCATCATAGTGATGTTTGAAATTAAATGGAAACAGTAACTTCCAGTCTTTAGAAATGTTGAAGAATATTTGGGAAAAAAAAATTGTAATTGGATTTTTCTCGTGTAGCTTGTAGCAAAGAAAATATTTTCTGAAGATACTGAATGTTTGAATGAGGAACTGTTGCAGAGCAGCTATATAAAAATGTATGATTGGTCAAGCTAAATGTATGTTTAATGTAATCTTTCTTGCTGCTGTGGAATGTTTAAGTCTTTTTATGTCATGGAACAGGATCTGAGCAGCTGGATCAGTGCAGAACGCAGCATACAGTAGCTGCTGCTTTGTTGGTTTGTCCTCTAAACTATTCTTGCTCTTCGTCTGAATCGAGTCTGCCTTTTTCTCTATTTTTCTCTTCCTCCACCTGCTCAGTTTGCTTATCCTTATCCTCAGACTTGAGAGGTGTTTGTGTGGGTTAGACTGTGGAGGAATGAATAAGGATAGGGGAGGATAGAGCTGGGACAGGTCAGGTGATGCTTCTCTCTCCTATCTTTGTACTGGCCATGAGCAGAAGCAAAGCAAAATGATGACTTGGGATGTTGTTTTCACAGCAGATATTGATATCAAAGCCTGTTTAAAAGCGCTTATTGTGTATGATTCCCTTTCACTTAAGTCTGTTAAATCTTATTCCTAAAAATAGCTGGATTTTGTTGAAAGTTGTTCAGTGTTAGTGTTCCTTTTTGCATAGGAAGCCATATTTTTATCAGACAGTTCTTTTCATACGTGATTTGTAGCAGCCATGCTGAGAGTTTTGATGTCTTTGCTCTGGCTTCTTTATTCACATTGCTTCCAGTGTTTCCTTATCTTAATAAAAGTTTGTAGCATTGCACTTAGTTGATTTGTCATTCAAGGCAAATCCACAGTTCCAGCAATTAAGTGGAAAAATACTAGGTAACAAAGACAAAAAGATTTTTGTCCTCTTCCTAGTTAGGAACAATACATTATTCATTGTCCTATTGTTTTTAAATACTGAAGCATAATTTTCTAGCACAATACCAAAATTACTTTTGAAACAGAATAAATTGCTTGTCAGTTCAAAGGCTATATTTTGAAGTCAGATGCTTATGCTCATTATCTTCACTGCTTGGTGAAGCTCCATATTTAAAAGTGCAAACTAGATACTAATTGTGAAAAAATAATTGTTTATAATGGCAAAAAAAAAAATCAAAACCCACCAAACACATGAGCGATTACAGTTAGAACATTGGTGCGTTCTACAAATATCACTACATTTGCAAGAGTAGCATTAAATATGAAGCAGATCTTTGAATCTGTTTCTCTTAATTGCCTTGCATTAATGTGCTCCGTCAGGAGAGGCTTCAGCCATGTTTGCCTTGTTACCTCTGCATATAAAGCAAATGATCTTTTGAATCAGTCACTGTTCAAGTTATGTGAGTCAGAGGGGTCTGTTGCTGCGTGCTCCAGTGTGGCTGGCAAGTTGTGGTTTCACTGGGTGGTGGCACACCATTAATTGCTATGAGGTCTAAAAGCAAGATACAATGCAGTGCAAGGCTTTGTATTGGGAGTAACTGCGATAATGTAATTAGCAAACCTAACCAGGGGAGAATATAAAAGCATTGAATGTGAACCTGTTTAAACGCAGGCTTTACTTACTGGAATTCAGCATAAAGTAATAAAGTGTTTTAAGCAGTAACTTTTATTGTCAAGTGTGTAAATTTGAGTATTTAAAATCAGTTTAGTGCGAAAGTAATCCGTACAATCTTGTGTAATACGCCTTGTGACCTGTAAATAACTGCCTTTTGTATTAGGTTCCTTTTTTCTTAATCACTGTTTAGAATAGCAAGAATGGAAAAAGTGTTGCCAGATGGCCATATTAAGAAAAATACCAGATGCATCCTTTTGCAAATGACATTGTTTGCAAAGTACACTTGTGAGGCTTCTGCCGTGCTTTAACCTCCACTTGCCTATTTTTGAAGGGGTTCCTGTTAGTAATAGTTCTGAAAGTATTTTCTGTGGCTTTTGGTTTCCCAGAACTACTTTCGTTTTTTTCTGCTGTGTTGTTGCTCTCTGACAATTTGAAAAAGATGATTTTCTTTATTATTTATTTTTTTTTTTTTTGGAAGAAGAAAGATCTACAAAGCCTGTTTGTAGATAGTGGATGATGTCTTTTCAATAGAAATTGTGTACTAGAACTCACCCTTCCCCCTCATTTTATGCCTTCCAAAAAGATTTATAATGGAATAGTGGTTTTAATACAGACTATGCATATGTGCATTGCTGGAAAACTAGAGGACAAGTAACGCTTTCAGATTTTATGTATTAAATATACAGTAGATAGAGGAAAAACAGACCTAGTGATGGTGCTTTCTCATGCCTGGTGTTTGTATAAAATCTTGGGTTTGTTCAAGATTTTGACAGGTGTAACCTGAATGCTGCTTAGCATGCTGTGCTACAGAACTGCAGAATATGCTGAGTATGTAGGGACCTACAAGGACCATCGGGTCCAACTGCAGGCTCCACACAGGGCCACCCTAAATTCAAACCCTTTGGGAGCGTTCTGTGCATCCCGTTCTGTGCTGCCCTGTGCTGCAGACCCTTTCCCTGTGGGCTGCCGTCCCCTGGCGCAGCTCCACACCGTTCCCTCGGGCCCTGGCGCTGTGGCACAGAGCAGAGCTCAGCGCTGCCCATCCGCTCGCTGTGAGGAGCCGCAGCCGCCATCAGGGCTCCCATCAGCGCTGAGCACACCCGGACACCTCAGCCGCTCCGCGCACAGCTTTCCCTGCAGACAAACCCTTCCCCATCTTTGTAGCCCTCCTTTAGATGCTCAGTAATACCTTTGTGCCCTTACACCACCTTCCTTCTTTCTTTCCTATCAGATTAGTTTAGTATTGCTCAGTTCGTGGACTTTCTCTGCCCGTGTTGAAAATTTTACTTCAGTTTGAAACAAAGTTCTTGTTCAGTCAAAGCTGTGTACTGAATGTACCAGCTCACCCACCAGATGAGAAGGTGGAGTGCATTTCTGCACTGAGAGAGCTTTTTATTTTTAATATTATCCATAGCCATATAAATTCATGTACACTACAGACATTCCCAAGCACTGGGATTCAGTACTTGCATACTGTTGACGTATGTCCTGGTGTGAACTTGAGCTGTTCCAGCCCTTGCTCTTCCTGGGCCGTCCCCAGGCAGAGCTTAGAGGTTGGGGTTGGTTCATGCCAGACAGCTTGCAGGCAGGTTTCTGCTTCTTTAGAGGTCAAATACTTGGGAGCTTCCCTTCAGTTTGTGGATGTGGATATTGCCTTCATGTGCACTCAGATTAGAGCTTGCACAATGCTTTTTATATGTACAAATGTACCAACAACTGGATTTTTTTAATCACTGCTTCTGTTAAAAAAAAAAAAAAAAAAATAGTTTTTTAGGTTGCTGAGGGGAAAATGAATGGTCCTAGGATGCATATTGTAAGAGATATAGTACAGCTTTCATCAAAAACAATCCAATAATTTTTAAGCTTTGCATCTGTCAAATGCTTTTTTCTGACTCAGCCCTTATTTTATTTTTTAACTTTCTGAGCTCTAGGAATTATGCTTTACTGTTCCCAATGCAAAAATAAATCCAAGGGAGAAATTGCAGATTACATGAAGAATAAAGATGTGTCTGTTTGAGAATTGAAAAAATAAAATGTGCATTGCACATACATTGCACAGTACCCTTTTATTCTAGTCACATATGTTTTCATCACCTGTTTGTATTTAATGACTGCTTAACTACCATTCTCAGTAGGATTAATATTTTTATGTATGTAATTTTTTTGCATGTTGATTGGATTTGATACTTTTGTTCTTTAAGCATTCTTGCAGTCAGCCTTTCTGACCACTTTGTTTGTAGGGGCTGATCTCTGTATGATTTTATTTACATCCATCAGCTATTTTGTTATTGCATGCAAGTAGATTATGTAGATTTTCTTCCATCTAATATCCTAGTAGTCCTTTGAATGGCCTATAACAGGGAACCTGAGTAGTAGTGCTGTTCTTTCATATTTTTATACCACTGAGTCAACAGAAATTGAAGAATTGACTCAATTTACATGCACTTTAGAGAATTTCCTTATCAAACATTCAGGTGTTTTATCTTGGCTTAATAGGCATTCCACAAGTGCAAAACAGGGAGAAGAGTTTCTGAAGAGGAAAGGACCATTACTAGCCTAGTGTTGTTTTCATAGGTCCGCAGTCAAATCGGTTTTGATTTGCTGAATATTCCTGTCAAGAATTACAAAAGTGACTAATGTTTTATTAACTAAGGCTGGTAGACTGATGAGTGGTACAGATCTGATACAGATTCAGGCTTGGAGGTCTGCCTTGGCAGAAATAGTCATAGGTATATCAGGACAGCAAGTTGGAAAAAGCTCAGTGGAAATGCAAAGTTTGTGCTTCTGTGAAAGCTCACTAAATTATTATTATTTTTTAACAAAATCTTGCAAATAATCCTTTAAAAAGTAAGAAGCTGCAGTTCTATACTTAGAAATTCAATAGCCAACAAGAATTGATATCAAAGTGCTTGGACAATTGCAGATGTCCTTGCTGTGTTACTCTGTATAATGCAAATGCTGATGTCAGGGCAAATACATTCGATGTTTAAGTTGAAAATCTCTCTCTAATGTAATTCCATATAGCAACAATTACCTTTTAGTACTTTGAGATTCCTGGTAATAAAAAATGTTGTGTGATTATTTATTTAGTGTTTTTATTTCATGTTTACAGATATCAAGTAGAAGATGAGTCCTCTCATTTGGATGAAATGCCACTAATGATGTCAGAAGAAGGCTTTGAAAACGATGAGAGCGATTACCACACCCTCCCAAGAGCCAGAATCTCTCAGAGAAAGAGAGGCTTGGAATGGTTTATCTGTGGTGGCTGGAAGTTCCTTTGCACTAGGTTTGTTTCGTACTAGAAGTTTTTATTTAACTATTCAGTGATTTAAGTAAGTGCTGATTGCATCCCTGTACTCTACACGTATCGCAGAAAACATTGTAATTTGCTTGTTGTGCACCTGTTAACTATTTTGCCTGTGTTTTCTCTACTAGGATATTTATTAACAGTTGATAAAAGTTCTGTGTGACTGCTGCTGTTTATTTCTCCTATGTGCTTTGCTGACTTTCAACTGAAATGAGCTGAAAAGAGGCTTTTAAGAGATCAGATACTGAAACTGTAATAGTCCAGGTCCGTAATATACAAGCATGGCTGTCAGTTGTACTCAAAACCACACAGAGTAAAAGATGTTGGTAGAAAAAAATGTAGATTTTATTATATTGCTGAAAAGAGAAAGGTCATTAACTAATGATTAGTTAAAATTTCGGCTTTAACAGTTAAGGAAGGCGTGTAGCAGTTGGCCTTAGAGTGAATTGCAGCTGGAGTTAGCTCTTGTGATTTGCTTATTTATAAACTTTGTGCTGAAATCCAGTGTACATAGTTACATTGAAACAGCAACTTCCTAACTGAATTGCTAGAAAGTTTCCAATTACTGCAGAGTGGTTAAAAATAACCTTTTCATCTTTAATGATGAAATCTGAATATTATGTAAAAAACACTGGAACGAGTGATGTATTTTCAGCTAAGTGATGAAATTTTCTGTTAGCAGGTGATTTTAGAATTTATTTAGACAGGCATCTTCATACGTAGTTTTCTTGGCACTTAATAAATTGCAAGAGACCTTACAATGTTGTTCTACCCAACCGAATGAGAGCTGTTTTTGTGCATTTTTAGTTATGAAGTAACTTTTTTATGCTGCTTTGTTTATAGAAAAAGCCGATGGTTTTTATTTATTCTTTCTGTAATGTCTTAACAGAAAAAAAATGTATTTGTTACGGGGATCAAGTGTTAGAAAGTAGCAGGAAGGAATTAGGGAAGCAGAGATAGCAGAATGAGAGTTAATATATGTCATTTATTTTTAGAACTGGTGTTTTTTAGTGTTTGAAAGCACTTTGAGAGACTTTAATTTCTTGGGGACATATCTAAAAATGGAAGTACATTTCAAAAAGAAGTTGAGATCTTTGGGTATTAGTTACTGTGATGGACAGTTTGTGTAGCTCTAATGTCTGGAATGAGCAGTCCTTGTGCGTCCTATGGACTTCAGTCTGACTTCAAATTAACTGTTCTGAGTGTAGTTATTCCAGTTGTAATTGCCATGCATTTTAGCCTTTGTTTTTCTAAAGAAACGAGGCATACTGTGCTTCTCATTCGCAGTCTTCATACATCTATTGAATTTTCTGATGATGTGAGGATAACCGGACTGAAGGATGGAGGAAGTTTCAGTTGTGCCCCTGTAAATTTCATGAAAATAGGTATAACAGTAAAGAGAGCACCTTAGAGCTGCCCTGGCAGAGGTACTGGAGCATCCGCTGTGTGTGAAGAAGGGCTGTTAACTGCAGGATGGATTTGTTGGAACTCATAAAAATCAGCGGAATTTCATAAAGACTCGCTGATGAAGAGAATTGTAAAAATCTCAGTTTTATTTTAGAACTTCATAGTTACATCTCAGCTTTAAGCAGAGATCAAAAAAGACGCTTGGATTTTTGAGAAGGAAAAAAGCAGGGAAAAGGCGTTGTGGATAAATTATTTTGCTACACTCTATCACTTCTCTGTGCAGTCAGTGGGTTGTGGATGAGGTATGTGTGTATGTCAGCTCAGAATACTGAAAATTTCTGTGTTTTGTAGAAAAATGAGCTTCTCACATGAAATGGATCTGGGTTTCAACTTGCTTGCCTCTACTCGGGGTGTTCCATGTAGCCTTCTGTCTTACAAACTTCCTTCAGCTTGTCTGCTGTTGGACCAGAGATGCTCTTTCTATAGACATTGAATACCTGGGTTAGGAGCTGGGATGCCTGTGGAGCTTCACGTGCTGGGGTCTCAGAGCATGGTGGCTGTGGTGTGGGTCTGTCGGTGTGGAACTCGGTGTCAGCTTGAGGCCCGAAGTGAGGCCTGTCCCTGTTGGTGAGTGGAAGAACGTTTCATCCTCTTTCCCCCCAGCCTTCACAGAAGGAATATCACTGCTGTCTGTGTTCTGCTGTTCTCTCCGCTGTGGCTCAGTGCAACGGGAAAGAGTTGCACTGTGGGAAGTCTGGGTTGGAAAGTCTTCTCTGAAAGAGTGGGCATTGGAATAGGTTGCCCAGAGAAGTAGTTAGAGTCACTGTCCCTAGAGGCGTTCCAGAAACATGCAGATGTAGTACTTAGTAACATAGTCTTGTGGATGCTGATTTGGGTTGGTGGTTGGACATCTCAGAGGTCTTTTCCAACAGTAATGATGTTATGATTCTACACTGTATCCATATTGTATTGATGAGGTAGTTGTAAGAAAATTCTCTCCTAAGCAAGAGGCCCTGAAGGAGTTTGTCTTTTGCCTTACTGATTAACTCAACTGAATTTTGATAGATGATGCAGATGATGGAGTCCATTTAGTCTTGAATTGTACACAGAGACATTTAATCACATTGGAATTTTCTGTAACCGAATGTGATGGGAGCTGCATTTATTTTTCATTAAAAATAAATACTATTGAAGAACAACTGAATCGGAGCCTAGAATTTCAGTAGGAAATTTAGCAGGCAGAGGATACTCCCACAAGATAGATGCAGAGATCTGTCTAGTTGAGAACATTTGCTGGGAGGAGGTTCCCATGATATCTTAGTGAAATCTTATCTACTGGTCCAATCAAACTATATAAAAACCTCATCTTAGGTGAGCACTTCTGGGTGTGTGAATATCCTTTGTGGTCTTGAGGAGATTTCTTCTGGGCTGAAAGCACCTTAGGGGTTGGTCATTGGTGCACTCAGTGTTAACATTACTCATATTAAACTTCATGCATATTTATTGGGACCTGCTGAATACTAGAATTTTGGCTTGCCTGTCCTTTAAATTTCCTAGGACTACTGGAAGGGCTGTATAGAAAACATGGAAACTACTGACTGTATTGCTGTGTATGTAGTCATTATACTGTGTAAAAGTAGCGTGTAAGCTATCAGTTTGGGTGTCCATACAGTTAGAACTGAGAGGATTGTGATGTGTCTTCTGCAAAGCACTGAAACGTGCTTGCTTGCATAAGGTGCATTCTAAGTAATATCTGATGAAATACCAGATTGATTCAGCACAGCTGTCTGAAACTTGCTCAGTTCAACAGAATTTAAAACTTAACCCCTGTATCTGGGGAAATTAATCTCATACCTGAGACCAGGTGAAGTTTGAATTTCAGTTTCCACATTCAGAACTTTGTTTTGTACCTTAAATTATATTGTAAATTTTTCAAAGCTATGTTAGAAAGAAGACCAAATAGCACGCATTTGTCTGGAGCTTGGCAAACAAACCCACTAATTTTTTTTTTTTGTCTTGCATTATTGGGATGCTGTTCATTTTTTAGGAGTGGAAACTCTTAATTTTACAGCGTAACAATTTTATATTCCGTAGATTTACTTATTAAAAAACCATCTGATGGTTATTGCTTAATTGAGAAAGTTTCACCTTCTTGGCAGGAGCAAATATGGCAGGTTTGTCAAAGTTGAGTGTTCATTAAAATTGATTTTGTAAACATCCTTTATTCAGCTTCTAGCTTCTGTGCAGACAATAGGCTGTTGTTGGCCAGAACTGAATACTGTGGATTTTATTTGCAAATCTGTGTCTTTCGAAGTTTTTACAATTGAGAAGGAGGAAAAAAATCAGCAATCACAACACCTCACCAAATATAAGTACATCAAATGTTGCCACTGATTTTGAGCAAATTGAAGGCAACTGATATAAATTCAGAAACTGTGTATTTCTTGCTTTCATAGCATAGGTAAAAGAAAACTTTGTGATATATAGCAGTGGTTTTGTGGCTGTAATCATTTCCCCTTTAACTTACGAATTCTCTTCAAGCATGTGAAATTATAATGCACGTAGATCAATACTCTGGAGTTCTTTGGGCTGGATTGATTTCTTTCTCATGAGATTTACATTCCACTTGTTATCAAAAAACACTTTGTCCCTATGAAAATGGTGCCATTGAATGGCATTTCCATATGAAGTGAAGGGGATATCAAATGCTCGGATTAATTTGGGCTCTAAGATGGCCTGTACACTTTCAATTAATCTGCGACGCATTTGTTATGCAGAAGCATGGGAAAATGCTGATCTTTAAAGAGTGACATGACCACTGTGTTGCTTTTGGCCCGATTACTGAAGCTACCTGTTGAGTACAATAATTACAGTATGTTTTCTTTGCAGAACTAGTTTCTGCTACTTAAAACCTAATAAGGAAAAGCTGACCCTTGCAGACAATGTAGAGCTTTTATATTATCTTTCCATTATGATGAAAATGCTGTTTTGTGAAAGATGCTGGCAGTTAAGCTTGTAGGATAAAAGTAATTAAAAAGGGGAAAAAGAAGTCCTTATTATTGGAACTACAGAGTCAGTTGAGACTCGCTTTAGCTTTTGACTTGGTGGGATGCTCTGTATTTACAACAAGTTAAGGGTTCTTATTTAACAATTACTGCATGTTTTTGAGGATAGCATCAGTAATGTATGAGACAGCTGTGGTAATTCCTTCAAATAAAAAAAAAAGCCATATAGCACTTTAGAGTTTGTATTTATTAGTACACCTGTTCATACATACAACATGATATTGATGGAGACATCACATCTTACAGCTACTGTTTTTTAAAGAAAAAGCCTTCAATGCATTTTTTGAATTTCCTAGACAAATGCATTTGAAATAAATGTTTAAATCAATAAAGATGTGTTACTCTTTTATTATAATCACTGAGTCCATGGGGTAAGGTGTTTTCATTAAAGATTTCAGGAAAATCTGAAGCATCTTGGTGGTGCTCTACCTTGCATTGATTTTATGGTTTTTGAAGTTCAGAGAATGTTACTCCAATTCGTCTCCTGATGTTTCTTTCACAGAAGGTGGAACAAAAAATCCCACTAAAGGGTCAATTTTCTTGCACAAGAATCGTTTCCATATTATAGAATATTAGAGAACAGATTAAGTGTGTGTTGGGTTTTGATAGATAATTTGGGTTTCAAAAATACCAATTAGACTTCATTGTTCCTTAAAGTTTGGATTAATGTAAATCAGTTTGGATTTGAGGCCAACATCCTTCTCTCAATCTCCCTGTGATATAGCAATGATTACTGACGAGACTGTAAATTAGAAATACCAGATGATTTTGACTCTTAAGTTAGTAAAACTCATCTGAACCATTACAGTATTGATCTGGGCATGAGTCAGTTTCATCCAAGATTTTCTTGTGTGTGGATTTTGACATTGTTAGCTTTGTGCCAGGCCTTTCTTTGAAAGGTGTCACAGTTGTTTTTCATTCTTTTGTCTGTACTTTTTGGCATCTGCTGCCTAATGTGGAAATTCTACAAAAGGCATTACATTTAATGAAATGTTTGGGCTTTTTACAGTTCAGATCCAAAGGCTGATTTAAAAAATACAAGACTTCAAAAGCTGTCAGTAGATTTGTCTTGAGGCTTGTAGGCAGGCAGACGGGCATCATGCTTTTGTTTGCTTTCTTTGAGAAAATCATCTTTTGCTGCAAGTCTGTATCAGCTGTACAGTTGAGTGATAAACTTTGTGTTTGCATCCTCCTCTCCATCCCCTGCCCTGAAAACTAACGAGTATAAAGCTTTAATAGCAGAGCAGTTTTACCAAGTTTAGATCTGAGATGTTCTGTCTTTTGGTTGGTTCACTTTATGCTACAAGTGTAGATGCAGCCTGAGTCCTTGCAGCTGTGCTCACAGTTCTAATGAGGGATGAATGTGTCTGAAAACAGATCCTCTTTCTGTTCCCTATGAGTTTACAAGTGGATCAGTTTGGTCTGAATTTACCCACACAGTCGTATAAAGACTTGTGTCTGCTCAGGGTAAGGGGCAGGAATGCACAACTTTATTACTGAAGGAAGGCGGTACTAGCCATTTTAGCAGGATGGGTTCACAGCCATTAAGCTGTCTGTGGAACTGTGATGTGTAGAAGGCAATGCTGCTCATGTTAGTGGAAAGACTTTTGTCATAATCAAGGTAGCTTTGGTTTTTTGAATGCTATTAAAAAGCATGACCGCATCTGGAATGTTCAACTAATGCTGTTAAAGTTTTCAAAGAAGGGTAACTGTCACTATTTAAAATCAATGGGAAAAAATTCAGAATGGGTGTATATTGTAACAAAGCTGAAATGCACAGAATAAAATCAAACTGGTGTCTCTCCCATAGTGAAAGCTTTAAGGAGGAAATGCTAGGAATCCAGCATTCAGAGCTGAAGTTCTCAAATATCACCTTGTGAGTACTGTGTGGTGGCTTTTCTAAAACATAGTTGCTTTGAATGATTTCACTTTGGCGTAGTCTAGTTTTCTATAAGAAAATTGTAGAACTTTGAATTGCATTTCTTCTTTGGCAAAATTGCTTAGTAAGTAGACCTGTGATAATACAGATGGCATTTTATGTAGGATGTGGTATTGTGTAGTGATGTAATCAGTCTTTCTTCAGTGCTTATTTGTGCATTCTGTGTCACTGACGTTGTGGAAGAAGTTTAAGAAGGGATCTTAGTGGCCATCCAGTTAATTCCTTGCCTGCACAGTATAAATTGCACCAACCATATATTTCAGCTCCAGCAAAGTCTGACAGCTTCAGTAGCAGCAATTCCAGCTTCCTTCAGCATTTCATTCCGCCCTAGCCATTAGGAGGAATCCTCCTCTGTCTGTCCCCTGCCTCTGCTTCCTCCCAGCATTGATTTATTTGCCACAATTGAAGCCCATCATTATTTTCTTCATGGACATAGAAAGCAATTTGTTCAGTTTTTGTTAGGGGTGAGGTGTGTTTAACTTCACAAAATCTTACTGGACTTTCCTGTAAAGAATGTGAAAATGTTTTTTATATCTATATTAAAATATATTTCTTATTTATCCATATTTTTTTTGAATCATAGAATGGTTTGAGTTGGAAGGGACTGTAAAGGATATCTAATGTCCTTTGTCCTTCCGCTTCCCTGTAGGGACACCTTCCACTTGGTTGCTCTAGTATTTATTTTATACTTGATATTTATAATCACATACATGTTTCGTGTTTTAGATATATATTTATTTAAAATGTGTGTATATATGTACAGATGCACAGATTAAAAACAGTGTATTTGTTTGTGTCAGCATAAAGACTTCAGTGTAAATAAATATTAGAAATAAACATCTTGCTTGTCAATGTAGATATGGAGGGGGGAAAAAATACCCTGTTTTTCTTATGTATTTGTCTTTAGGATTCCATGTTTGGAAAACAAAGATCACGTACATCTAATTCATAGTTTTAAAATCAAAAATTGTTTTTCTTTTCAGTTGTTCTGATTGGCTCATAAACATCTGCCGAAGAAAGAAAGAGCTGAAGGCTCGCACGGTGTGGCTTGGGTGCCCTGAAAAGTGTGAAGAAAAATACCCTAAAAATGCCATTAAGAATCAAAAATACAACATCTTTACCTTTATACCTGGGGTAAGGTGCTGGTTTTCTGATATTGGGCTGACTGTATGTTCTGTAGTATTTTTGTCTGTTCTGCAAAAAGATAATTTTGTGTGCCCAGATTCTTCACTTTTTTGACATTTATCTTGATGTCTTTAAGCACAGCTGTGAGTGAAAGCAAGGCTACATTTTCTTAAGTGTTGTATTTTCAAAGGCATATTTACATGAGAAATGTTTGCATGATTTGAGTGGTTGGAATTCAGTGAAGCATTACTGCTTTGAGATGCATTTCCATGCACTTTTCTGTAAATAATTAGAAATTTAGAATCCCCTTCTAGAAACAGAATCACTCCTGAATGATCTGAAAATACCAGAGAGCATGAACTAGAGATACAACCAGTTGAACATCAGTGTGCTCATACAAGTACTTTACTGTACTCACTGCCTTTGAAAGCATAATAAATGATGCACTCTGAACTACAGAACGTCTCATCAGAAAAAATCTATTGATATGAAAATAAGCAAGCCTTGGTTAGCAGACCAGTACTTTTCAGAGTTGTAGTTCTTATTGATTAATTGATTAATTGATTAATCTAATTGATTAATACAATCTTATTGATTGCAGTTCTTATATCTTAAGAATAATGAAGTCTTGGTTTTGATTGTAATCCTTCAGACAGTACTTCTGTCATGGAGTGAACGTGGATTTGTTGCTTTTTGCCTTCTTTTTTGGAAGAAGCTATACGGTGCCTTAACAGTTGGCTTCTTTGTTGTTTGTTTGTTTCCAGTGTGTAAGTTGCTTACTTACACAAGTTAGTTGCTTACATGAAGGTGAAACATTTGTTCACACTCTCAAAAAATTAGTTACTATAATGAAATACAGCACTAGGGAAGAAAGCTGTTGAAGCATCAGCACATGAAACCTAAAAACGTGTGGCAACATTCCATATTTTACTGGTACTTTCCAAGCATTCTGTGACCTGTTGCATTCAATTGTAGAATGCATCCATTTTTTGCAAACATTCTTTGTCTTAAATTTTTTATTTCCGTGATCATGCAGATGTATGAGTATTGATTCTGTTCCTTTGGTGACTGGCAGATGCTTTCTAATGCATTTCTTTATTAAAAAAGAGACAAATGGCTTTGTAATTAAGACTGATCTCCTGCCAAATAAATAAAATGCCGCTTTCCGTAGGCAGATTAAATATTCTCATCTCTATCGAACCAGGTAAATGTTTTCTTCTCAAGTTTAAATTATTAAATTCAGAGAAATTGGTTGAGGTGCATATGCTTTCCTAAAGGTCACAAAATTCATTAAGCATATAATAAGCCATTGATTATTGTGACTAGAAGTCTTCAGTGCATATTACAAATCCTAAACTAGATTCATGTTTCCTGTAAGGATCAGCCATTTCTTGCAATTCTCTGTTGAGAGGGATTTGTTTTTCACCTCTTTGGATAATCTTGATTTAGCTGTGTAGACAAAATCACATACATTCAGTATTATTTGAAATTCAGTAGTAACAAAGTGGAATCCTAAGTGTGAAGTTCAACACTAGGTGAAAATAAAAGGCTTTTGAATTTTAATTCTGGACATAAATCAACAGTCTTCATTGATTGGAGGTACGCTGTAGCTGTTTTTGTTCTGTTCCACTGCAAGTAATTTGTGGACAGCACAGTTGTATTGGTTCCAAATCCATAGATGTAGCTGAATGTTGGCCTGAATGAGTTACCCTAGTTGAAGTCTTCATCATATGAAATCTGCCTTCTGCTTAGAAGTGTGTTTTTAACACTGCAACTGACAACAGCTAGTTTTCAGTGATTTTTATATCAAAGTACAGGCTTAAGGTAACTTCAGATTAACAGGATATTACTAGGTGAAAGAGTTACGATGTTTTCAAATTTAGGTCTAATTTCCTTGTATTTATTAAAAGAAAAAAAAGAAACAAACAAAAAAAGAAACAAAACCAAAACAGCCTGCTTCTATTAGTATGTGCTGTTTGTTTACTATTTCATCTTAGTCTTGACACCTGTTCAGGAATTCTGTATAAATTCTTACAATACCTGAAGTGGTCCACAGTTCATCATTCCTCTTATGAACTTCAAAGCAGTAATCTATTTTTTTATTATTGGCTTTATGTAACTGGAGACTTCAAGTTTCCTTAACGAGACTGAAGTGTTTAAGTTTGTATTGAAGAAGCTGTCAATGATCTACTATTTTTTTCAAAGAGTTTGTAGGAAAGTGCTGTTCAACCTCTGCCTGCAGATCTCAACCCAATCTGTAGGATGGATGTGCTTGGAGGCCCAAAGCTCCCAGAGTATTCTGTGGACTTCTGCTTTGACCAAATAGATCAAGTCTTTGTAAACAGCAAGAAAAAAAATAAGGCAAGAAATGATGAGCTGTATCACTATTGTCATGAGGTAGAAGTTCGTGTTGAATTAGTTTCATTTTGGAAGAATGCTCCAATGTTCCTTACAAAGTCAAATTTGACTTTTTGCCTTTATGTATTTATCACTTCCAATCTTGAAATCTCCTCTTCTGGTTTGAGGTTGCTTAGGTAGTCTTTTAACAGAACAGTAGCAATGTATCAGTCTTGCAAGGTGCTGACTGTTAAGGTGCTGGTACTTTGTGCTTGATGGACAGGAACCTTAAAATTAACTCTCTTGGGCATTTATTTCACCTAGGGCTTAGTTTTTTACATAATTAACTGATAATACTGATGATGAAAGCAATATATATCTGTGAAGCAACTTTGATTTTCATACAGAAGTCATTGTATTGCACGCTCTTCAAATGTGGCGTTTGAACTGTTTTGAATGCTTTAACTTTGAAACAGTTGATTACTCGCTGTTTCAGGTGGTGCAGTCTCAATTTTACAGTAGCATTTCCAGTCCAGTAGCCTCTTCTGGTTATTCTGCCAGAGATACCATGTTATCCTCACCTACTAATGAAGCATGTGGAGTCTGCTTTTGTACTGCCACTGTAGGGGGGAAAAATTCAGAAACTTATCTTGCTTGTCATCACAAATGTAGTGGATGTGAATTATTGCACATTTATTTTAAATTCAGTAATAAATTTTTTGCACTGTGATCTTGACAGATGTTAAACGTTTTTAAAGATCTGTAAGGTCATATAGTTCAGTTTTCAAAATATAAAAAATCCAGGAAATTGCTTTATCAGATTGAAAAGTCGTTGAGATAAAAAGAAATCTTCTCAACAAAAATAGCTACCTAATAATAAAATGATAGTATTATATGTACAACACACTATATAATATCCTGAATACTATATGCACTATTACAGTGCTATGTTTGCATGGCAATATCCACTGTCATGATCAGGTGATTTTCTATATACTACATGTAGTATTTATGTGCATATAAAAATCATGGCATTTATCTGTTTTATGTTCTTTTTTCCATTTTAGGTTTTGTATGAACAGTTCAAGTTTTTCCTGAATCTCTATTTTCTCGTCGTGTCCTGCTCACAGTTTGTACCAGCATTGAAAATAGGCTACCTGTATACATACTGGGCTCCTCTGGTAAACAGAAAAATGCTATTAACTACATTTTAAACTTCAAGTGAAAAGCTAATGTATAAAAAAATCTCATAAATTTGCATCAGATAAGCTTCACTGAATAAATATGGAACAAAGAAAATGCGTAAGTCACACTGCAGTGGGTACTGCAGGTGGAGTTGTTTGATAATGCGTTTTGTTAAGTGACCAGTCTGAATGTGTAGTGCTTCTTTCTAGCAGTTGGTGACCTGAGAGATTAGAAAAAAACAAACAAAACAAATCTCAAAGCAGCAAACCTCAGAACTGTAGCTAATAGAGAACCTCATTTGGAAGGTGCAGTTCTTTTTTGTGTTGACTTTTCTTATGGCTATAGCACAATTGAAAGCATACATTTTTTGCTTTCCTTCTGTCTACTTTGGTCATGATATTTTTTTCATAAAAATTGATGAAGATCTTTTATTTTTTAAGCTGTGGACAAAGCAGAAGGAAAAGGTGTCTTGGAAATAAGTTACTCATTAAGCATGTTTTTCCTGATCGATTGCACTTCCAGTTGCACTGGTTTCTTTTCAATATGTCTTTCTGTTATTGAGCACTCTGTAGTATTTTCTTGGGAAACTTCAAGTTGGTTGCCTCTGACTTGGTTATCTTGAGGTTTGGAGAGACCCTTTTAATGGTCTGCCAGCTATATTACTGTGATTTGTAGTTCTCGTTTTATTTGTATCAGGACCATTAATTCTTATTCATCTTCCCAAGACACCCTTTCCCCCCCCCCCCCCCCCCCTTTAAAAACAAATCAGGATAAATAAATTCTTTGTTTTCCAAATTCATTTTAAAAAGAAGTAGTTTTTTATGGTGCTGCTTCTCAGAGGTATCGGAGAACAATGACATTCTGACTGCTTGAGTAAAGGTCATTCTGAACAAGTCAATGTAGTAAATATTCTGGATTGATTTCATTGTTTAAATTGTTGCAACATGTGTCCATTTAAGTACTGATCAAGGAGAGGTTGTCTGGACACAGAGGTGCGAAGAATCTCCAAGACAACTTTTGCTGCAACAAAAAAAAAACCAACAATTCAAAGACAGGAAGACTGTTGTTCAACAGTAGGAGGTCGTAAGGGAGTATTTACGAAGGTCTTTCTTGCTGACCCAGTAAGACAAGAGAGAAGTTAACCTTGTCTGGAAGTTGATCTCTTCATTGTGAAATGCTAAGCAGAGATCTGTTAGTGGGATGGTAAGGAAAATAGAAAATAAAAAAATCACTTGGTATGACATCTCATCTCTGTCAAAGAGTAAGCAGTTCCCCCAAACTTCATAATGCAGATCATCTGTTAATAACATAAATGGTCAGTTCTGTATAGACTGGTAGGTCTTCTTGAAGGATATTTTGAATATCATTTCCAGTTTTCCCATCAAGCAACATGATCACAGCTTGTGCTAGTAGTACTCCTTTTTGGTAGAAATTGCTGAGAAAAGCTCAATAATCAGGAGAGTAGCAATAACTTAGTTTTCCTTTGCTTTGTCATTCAAGTGTGTGAGGAAATTGAACACAGACAAGAGAACGCTTTCACAAGTAGAGCAGCGTGTCAGTCCTATCGCACCACTGACCACTCAGAGGGTAGTTGACCAGTTTTGTACTTCATATTTTCCAAGGTTGAAAATGGAATTCTGAGGCAAGACTGTCTGAACTTTCTGTTTAAAGAGCTAAATTGAGATCTGGAAATTGGGTTTCAATAATATTAGCATGCCTAGGAGATTTGGCTGTGCCCCAGGTGCGAGTAGGAATATGTTCTACGAAGGCAGTTTCTTCCACCTAGTTATAATTTGATTAGTGCAGCTAGTGCAAACACGAACGAACAAGAAGTGTGTAATTCAAGCTTGCAACAGATTGGGCCTTGGGATGTTGGGCTGGAATGGGGAAACAGCCTTGCTATTGCAAGGAAAAATTGTAATCAAGATTGTTTTAGGAAATCTCTACGTCTTGATACTGAGAGGGTAGGGGGAAGACTGGCAAGCTGCAAGTAGTCTGATGGTTTAAAGCTTCCTGTAAAGAGGGGGAGTATTGGTGGATTTCTTAAGCTACAGAAGTAGTCTAAAGACTTGACTTATCTGTTGGAGGATTTGTGAATATCTAAACCTTTTTTATTGATCTTACTTGCATGAGAGTAATGAGTATTGAGAGTAAGATCCCTTTACTGTTGGAAAATGATACACCTCTTTCACTCACGGAGAAAGACTAAGTACTGGAGTTCAAGAAACTGTGTCTGAGAAGAAACAGAAAAGGGAGGGAGAGAAGAAACTCCTACTTGTTTATCCCAGTGCGGTCTTGTATTCTTTACTGCATGTAGAACTCTATTTCTAGGAGCTGCAGTGGCACCATCCTGTGAAAAATTCAGCAGAAATATTTAGATACCTAATTTTTCAGGGGAAAAAAAAAAGCCTTTTTCTTTGTCAGTATTTGTGACATATTGGTAAATAACATGAACTTAGAGTTTTTACTTTCTTAATTAGAGTAGTACTCCTGCTTGTGGTTCTGTTCTAGACCTTTGTTAATTCTGAGTTGTATCTTTATATCTCTAACAGGGATTTGTTTTGACGGTCACAGTGGCACGGGAAGCTGTTGATGAATATCGACGTTACAAGAGAGACAAGGAAATGAACTCACAGTTATATAGCAAGCTGACAGTACGAGGTTAGCAAAACCACTTGTACAAATCCTTGAAATATTTAATCTGTTTTTCTCAAACATTTATTTTCAGCTCAGAGAAATATCTAATAGATTGAAACCGTACTATTCAAAATGAAACTGATACAGAACTAAATTGTGTGATTCACTCAAAATTGAAACTGTTAGATAAAGAAGTACTATAAATCTTTTGCTACTTATAAATGAAATGTGTATGCATATATTGAATATATTTTTGAAGCACGTTACTAATTAGCACTGTAACTTCAAACTGCAGTTCCCTGAAATTGATAATGAAAACTCAGTAGGACTGTCAGCTCTGTGAATTATGGAATCAGTTACTAAGAAATGAATCTAATCAAAATTTTGAGACTTTGAATCTTCCTGTGCATTTGTGTTTAAGAAAAGGTTGTTGCATTAAAAGTCTGCTGATGTATCAAGTATTGCTTTCAGTTTTTGCATATAATTTGAGATTACATGAGCACATAATAGGAACAGAAAGCTTTAGTATCTGAAGTTTTCTTTCTAGAAATTAGTAAAAGGAGAAGTCACAGTTACGACTTATGTCTGGTCACAGTCGGTGATGTTCCCCAGGGCTCAGTACTGGGACTGATATTGTTTAATATCAGTGAGGCTGGTGCTGGGGCTCAAGTGCACCCTCAATAGGTTTGCAGATGGCACTAAGTTAGGTCAGAGTATTATCTGCTTAAGGGTAAAAATTCTCTATGGAGGGGTCTGTATTATTGTGCTACATCCAGTTGTATGGCATTCAGTGAGATGTCAGTTCTGCACTTGTTGTCTCAACCCTATACAGTGGAATAGGCTGGTGAAATTATAGAATTATTTGAGTTAGACCTTTGAAGGCCTTCTAGTCCAACTCCCTTGTGATGAATAAGGGTATCTACATCTAGACTGGGTTGCTCATAGTCTGGTCCAGCCTGACACTAAATATCTCCGTTGGCAGGGAAGAGTCTGTTCCCTTCTTAGTTGTGACTCCCCTTTAGATACTGAAAGGCCACTGTCAGGTCTTACAGGAGCTCTGTCTTCTTCAGCTTGAACAGGCCCAGTTCTCTCAGCCTATCTTCATAGGAAAGGTGTTCCATCTCTTGGATCACTTCTGTGACCTTCCTCTGGACCTTTTCCAGTAAATCTATGTCTCTTCTATACTGAAGACACATTGGAGAAAAATGGATGTGATGGAGGGACCACTCACTTGGATAGTCACATTCAGAGTTGCAGTCAGTAGCTCAGTGTCCAAGTGGAAACCAGTGATAAGTGGTGTTCCTCAGGATCGGTGTTGGGACTGGTGTTATGTAGCATCCTTGTAGGTGACATGGACAAGTGGGATTAAGTGCACCCTCAGCAAGTTTGCAGACAGCACCAAGCTGAGCAGTGCAGTTGACAAGGATGCTATCCAGATGGACCTGGACAGGCTTGAGAGATGGGCCCATGCTGACCTAATGGAGTCCAACAAAGTCAAGTGCAGTGTCCCACAACTGGGTTGGGGCAGTCCCAAGCACAGATACAGGTTGGGTGTAAAATGGCTTGAGAGCAGCCCTGAAGAAGTGATGTTGGTTGATAAAAGATTCAACATGAGTGAACAATGTGTGCTTGCAGCCCAGAAGGCCAGTCATATCCTGGGTTGCATCAAGAGAATTGTGAGCAGCAGGTTGAGGGAGGTGATTCTGGACACAGTACTCTAGGTAGGGTCTCATCAGTGCAGAATAAGGATCAGCTCCCTTGACTTGCTAGGTGCACTTCTTTTGATGCAGTCCAGGATATGGTTGGCTTTCTGGACTGTGAGATCGTAAGACTGACTCGTGTCAAGCTTCCCATCCACCAGTATCCCCGAGTTCTTCACAGCAGGGCTGTGCTCAATCCTTATGTCCCCCACCTTCTGTTGGTAGCGCAAGTTGCCAGGACCCCATGTGCAAGACCTGCACTTGGATTTGCTGAACCTCATGAGATTCACCTGGGCCGGTGCTTAAGCCTAAGTATCTGTGAATGACAGCCCATTGCTCAGATATGTTGGCCATACCATGCAGCTTGGTTATTAAAGAGCGTGGATCCCAGTGCAGACTTCCAGGGGACACCACTCGTCACTGATCTGGACACTGAGCCATTGACCACCACTGGGGGTATGATCTGATAGCCAGCTCACTGCCCATTGAATGATCCACCCATCAGATCCGCACCTTTCCAGTTTGGAGAGAAGGGTATTCTGGGGGACTGTGTCAGAGGCCTTGGGGAAGCATGGCTATGACTTCTTTTGGATTCCAAGTCTTGGATTTTTCACAAAGATCTTTAAAGAAAAGAAGCACTTCAAGAATGAAGTGACAATTGAATTCTATAGGTTATTGTAAATATTAAATGTAGACATAAAAGTATAGAAATATTTTTTCTGTTATGTTGCTTAGCATATTTTAGTATTTAGATTCAGAAGTAAGTGCCACATAGAAAAGTGTAAAAATAATGAATAGATTTTATCAAGTCATAGTAGTGAATAACATTACAAAACAAAATGAAGTAGCTGTTACCGTGGAAGGTCATTTTCCTACAGCACTCTAGGAAGTCTCTTTTAATCTTTTCATGCCGGGGAAAATCCTTAGTAGTTCTAAAGCATGAAGATGGTAAGTAATGTGAGGTTATTTCTCAAGCAGTTAGAATGTAGTAGTGTTTATTTTGCTGAGAGTGAATCTGTTCACACTTTCCCAGCATATGTTTCACTGCACTTTTTAGTGTATCTTGGTGAATATATTTTGATAGTCTGTGGGAAGAGTAATTTTGCCAGATGTGGGAATCTTAAGAAACCCTTGGAGTAGCTCAGGATAATTTTCCTCACAAAAAATATGAATGAGTCCTGTAATGTAACACAAGTTTGTTCAAAAATCTTACTCTTCTGTGGTGTGTTAACTTTGGTTGCTGGATTCCTACAAGGCCACTCTTATTCTCCTTCCACAGCAGAACAGGGAGAGGAAAATATTGGGGGGAAAACAAACCACCCAAAAACCTTGAGATAAGAACACGGAGGTTGCTCAACAAATCAGAGACAAAACAGATTCTATTTGTTAAAGAATAATTTGTTGCCAGTTAATAATAAAGTAGAATAGTGAGAAATAAAAACAAATGGAAACCACCTTTCTCCCACTCAGTTTCTTTCCAGACTCAGCTCCTGGTCCATAATGGTTTCTCTTTGTCGCTCCTTCCTCTACTCTCTTCATCTGCTGCAGGGTGAGGTCCCTGTCATGGGATGCAGTCCTTCTGGAGCTGTGCCAGTGTGGTCTTCCCCTGGTCTTCCATTCAAGAACTGCTCCATCATGGGTTTTTTCCTTGGAGTGTAGTCTTAAAAGAACAAATTACTTCAGTGTGTTACCCACACTGGGCAGAATTTCCCACCAGACAGCCTGTTTCTGGAAGTGCTCTTCTCCATGTGCTCTGACTTCATTCAGATCATATTGACATCTTGCTTTGTCCTGTCTTCCATGGGCTGCATGTGGAAATCTGCTTTGCATGGTGTCCCATGGGCTACAGACAGACAGCATCCTGGGCTGCAGGCAAACTTCTGTTCTGTGCCTGGAGTACCTCCTACCCTTCTTTTGCACTGACCTTGGTGTCTGCAGAGCAGTGTGTCTCAGTTTTGACTCCTCACATGACTGCTTCATGGCTCTTTTTTATCCTTCCTTATATGTGTTATCACAGATGTACAAGCAGTATCACTCACTGGCTCAGCTTTGACCAGTGATGGGTCCCTTTTGGAGCTGGAACCTGCCTGTGCTTGGCATGAGGCAGCCCCTGCTCTCTTCTCACAGAGCCTACCCATGCAGCCCCCTTCTGTTACCCACATCTTGCCATGTTAACACCATTTAAAAAAGTAATTGAAAGGTAAGTAAGTGGTGAATAGTCCCATTAATGATGATGTCATCTACAACTGTGAGGAATAGTAACCAATGTGGAAACTAGCATTCTTGCCTGGAATTTGCATAGAGCAGGGAGCAGCATAGCAACTATTGTTCTTCCCTTCCTTGTCAACCTGAAATAGCTTTATCAGCCTTTAGACATGCCACTGCGGCTATCTGCAAGTAGTATAGCTATGTATTTAACTCAGGTGGTTGCAACGGTGGCATCTGGACCTTTACCATTTTTAATGCAGTCTGTAAAGAATCAGACTCTTACAGTTTTTCATTAACGCTGTAATTTAAGCTGCTAGTTGCTTCTAGTTTTTTAAACCTATTATGACGTGGCACTGAACATATCTTTGCTATAACCTACATGTGCTGTCCTATCTGACAGCTGTGGTAGTGACCTGAAATCCTTAGTTCTGAAGTTTATGGCTTACAGTTATCAGTGTGATATCAATGCCAATAATTTCAAGAGCTTGCTTTGGTGCTTTTTGTGCCTGTCTCTTTACTTTTCTCTCTAGCTTTCTGAAAACAAGTATGGGAAGTTTTCCACGTTTTTTCAAATATTGTGGCTATTTAAAGGTAGATTGCTAGGCATTTAAGAGCACTTAACAGCTTGGGAATCCTGATTCCATCATATTCCCAGTATGTATGATATTTTTAAATACATGTATTTGAGAAATTTCACTTTGTAACTTCTCTTAGAAATAAGTAACTTCTTGAATTAAAACCTGGTTTGGTCACCTTGACGCTGCTATTTTATACACATGGAATATAGATTTTGAAATAATATAGGTGAAGTAATTATGTCAGCAATTGATGCACTGAGAGCCGTCCCTTCTTCCAAACAGAAGGTTTTAAGAATGTTTTTTCTTGCAAAATAAAAGCAGTGTACTTTTCCCTAGAAATGTGTAAGTTTATTTCAACTTTCAGATGTTGGTGTCAGTGTTGTCATGATTTCATACTTGTTTTATGTTCTGTTTGTGTTCTTTCTCATTTTTTAACACAGGGGTATTGGAGAGAAGATTCAAGATCTTTGCAATAGACTGTGAATCACACATTGTCTGTGGTGTGATAGCTGAGCTCTGAATGTTTTGAGGTGGAGCTGCTTTCAATAATGAAAGCTTTGTTATAACTCCTCTCAGAATTAAGCCTTAAGAAAAACTATTTAACGTACATGTGGAACAATAAATGAAAACCTTTTGCAGCTCATAATTAATAGGATTTTTCTAAACACTTCATTCTGAAACTGAAATGTGTTGTTTTGAGGCAAAAAAACCCAACCATGAACTTCCTGTTTTGATAAATTTAGATGAATATTTTTACAGACTTTGAGGATTTAGGAACTTGTCTATGCAAATTAATAAAGGCTACATCTCAGATAACTATTTTTGTCAGTAATTTTCAATATAATTACAAATAATTACAGAATTTTGGTGATACTCTGTAAGAGAGGAAAAGAAATCAGTTAGACTTTCCTAGGCTACAGGCTAATGGTTTAGAGAAAGAAGGCTTTGTTACTTGTGAGTGAGCAAATTTGATACTGATTTAATTAAAAGCCTGAAAATCAATGCCTCTCTTTAGAGTTGCTTTTCAGAGTGGAACTGTACTTCATACTTCTGTAACATCTTATTTTTTCCCCCCAATGATTTTATGACTTTTGTAGAGTCTTTTCTTTGAAATAGATATTTTTCCACCTCCAAAAAATGGAGAAATTGACATAGAGAAGTTAAGCAAGTTGCCTTGCTCAGATGAATGGCTCAGTAGGAAAAATGAAAGTTAGTAATGTTCAGTTCTACCCTTTGCTTAATTGTGCTATTTTCATTCCATCTTTCATTGTCACTGGTAGTTGTTTAGGGAAAATAAACTACTGTTACTTGAACTGTGGTTAATTACTTGTATTAAAGTAGTATATGTAGGCTGATTGGTCAGTTGAAATCTTCTTACATGGCATTGCTGTGCATTAAAACCAGGACTTCTTTGACTACTCGATGGTGTTTCCATTCTCTGGAGTCATTTTGGGCCTGAGGAACTCCCCAGACATTTAAAAATAAGCATTTTATGACTGCTGTGTTGCTAGTAAAAGAAGTAATGGCTTTTTAAGTGATACAAGATCTTGAATTGGTGTTTGTACTTATCAGCAAGTCAACTTTTTAATAATATGAACAACTGCTATAATAAGGATAAAACTAAGTGTGAAAGCTAGTATGCTTGCTTGAATATCTGAGCACTCAGAAATGTTTTAGGGAGCTGGAGTGACATGAAGGATTTGTTTCACTTTTCAATTCTGTTCATACTGTGCTCTTAAAATGCTACATTACTGAGGTTTTTATCTCAGCTGACCTTTTTTTAATTTCAGAGTGTTCTCCATTAAGAAGTGTTCAGTTTGGAGTCACTTATACCTGAGTTATCTGCAACTTTAAAATCAGATTTTTATCAGAATGCCCTGATAATTATTGTAACACTGTAGTTAACTAAAATCTGTACTGGAACTCCTTATAATACAACTTCAGCTCTTCAAGTACAGGTCATTCTTGTGCTTCTTAAAAATGTCCTGCATTTAGAAGAATGTATTTCTGAATCTAGAGGGAGGGAAGATTGAGGTTGGATGTCAGGGGGAAATCTGTTACAGAGAGAGTGGTGAGGTGCTGGAACAGCTGCCCAGAGGCTGTGGATGCCCCATCTCTTGAAGTTCAAGACCAGATTGGATGGGGCCCTGGGCAGCCTGGTCTGGTATGAAATGGGGAGGTTGGTGGCCCTGCCTGTGGCAGGGAGGTTGGAGATTCATGATCCTTCAGGTCCCTTCCAACCCTGGCCATTCTGTAGAGTAATGTTAGGTCATTATTGCTTGCAGTGTTTCAAACCTACAGTCTGTTCCTGGTATTTAGATCATTTGGAGCACAAATGTATTCTTTAAAGTATTGTATCAATTTAATCTGGTTGATCAAGGGAGCTCTAAGCAACAGCAAGAAAACTTAGAATTTATTTTAAGAAAGAGTTTCAAAAAGAAGCTGGAAGAGAGAAAATGTCAGCTGTGAAGCATCTCTGGAGTTTTAAATTAGTGGTTTAAGGCTGATATCAGTTTGCTATGTAAAATGGAGTTTGAAAGAAGGACTCAAGGACAGCATTTTCACTGAAAAAATCATCACTGTAACTTAATGAAGTCTTTCTTTCAGTTCCCCATTATACTGTATGTACTCTAATTATGTTGACTGCTGAAGCTAATAAATACTAGGTAAGACTTAGATATGTTTTACCCTTGACTGTTTTCCAGAGTTTGGTATTTACTGGTTAGAAACAATCCGTTACTAGTTCCAAAAGTGTTCTAAAGTGTTCTTTTCATGCAGTACTCAAGATACAATGTGTAAGATGAGCAATTGGAAATTATTTTCAAGGTCTCTCAGAAGCACCTGTTGTTCTTTCAGGAGTTTTTCTACTCAAAGAAATCCTCATTAATAGTCCTTTCTAATACACATAATACCTTGTTTCGTTCGCTTCATTTCTTAAATTATGTGAAATGCTGAGCACATGTGGGAAGTTTATTAGTTTTTTTTCAAATAATTTCAGTGCTTTTCAGAAGACTGTCTTGAAAGCATAATGAATCACTACAGATATGTTCCAGTACTCCAATTTTGCATAATTCTGTTTGTAGCTTTAGGCAAAAGCCTTGCACTTTGGTGGACTATGAAGTCTGGATGTGCAGCCACTTCTGATTGCTTTGGATGTTATTAATAATTACACAGGTGGTGAAGAGTGTCTTGCTACTGAAATGTTTCTAATGAAAAAACAGTGAGCAAGAATAGTTTATGAAGCAAATAACATTGTGAGTTTTTTCTCTAAATGCATCTTTACTAATTTGTAGTTTAATATTCTCTGAAATGTTGAACTGAAAATATCTAATTTTCCATTTTTTTTTTATCTAGAGGAAGGCAATATTTGCCAGCTTTTCAAAATCTAAAGCTACTTTTTAAGTTCCTGCCACACTTAACCATTCAGTTTTAGAGGAACGTGTCCTCTTATTCAGATTCATTGTAGAAATAATTCTTGTCATAGGCTTCCATATTTATAGAGATAACCAGACTTCCAACAAGTTATATAAGTGTATTATAAAGAAGGTGTTCCAAAGTGTTAATCACCTAGAAAAATGTCTGTTAAGGAAATTTTTCTATTTGTAATGTGAAATTCCCTGAGTTAGTAGGCTGAATACAAGCAAAGGTGATGTCTAGGTTCTTGTTGGTATATCTTGTCCTTGGAGTGCCACAAATGGAAGTTCTACTTTGTCATCCAAAAGTTAGTCTCTTCTGGTCTTTACTTTAGATGCTGTTAGAACATGACTGGAGATTTCAGTTGTTTGATTTGATCAAATTGCTGTCAGTTTCATTTGGTTAACGCTGCTGTATAGCTTTAGTCACGTTTGTGTAGGTGGCAGAGTTGAGATGCAACACAAAGTACTTGGATTTTTGTCTGTTGGGAAATTCCCAGGAGATAAATTGATAACAAAATAGGTGCTGTTCACCTCTAATCAAAACTTGGGACTTGGTGCAAACCTGTGAATTCCCTCTATAGTTAGGCAGTCTAAATATGTTGACTTGTGAGATTGATACTAACCTTATTCCTGTCCCAGCTGTAGAACACTCCTGTTGATTACTCATATTTCTTGCTACTGCTTTTATAATCAGAGGTTCTGCTATTGTGTTCACCATCACAGTTGGGTTATGATGAGACTGGGAGTCGGACTGAAGATGTGATTGGTTATATGTTAAAGAGTGGGAAGCAAGGATGTGTTTGGCAACTTAAAAAAATTGGATTGTTTTAAAAGATTTTCAGTAACAAATACTGGCTTTCCAAAATAGCTATGCAGACAGGCTAAAACAATAGTTCTGATCTCCACTGACATTCTTTCCTTGTCTTGGAAACGCTAATACTATGGAAAGCGTACTGAAAATTAGATCAATTATAGGAATAAATTCATTAAGTAAACTGAAGCTGCTGTTTTTGCATTAAATATGACTTATTTTCTCTTTAATCATAAGATACATTCAGTCAAAGGTAGTAAAATGTAGGAATTTTGTGAAAGTAACTGCCAGATTTCTCTTCATTGAGTTACAGCGAGGATTTGGGACCTACCTTAGTTTATTTATATCTCCTATGAATGGGAAATAGCAGAATGTACATTAATCTGCAATTCATAATACTGCCTACTACCGATTGCTGCTTCTGCAGTGCTTCTGTGGGTCATCTCTTCTGTAAGCCATTCAGTTTGATTTTTAATTTCTTAAGGGTCTGTGTTTTGACGTGCTAACAAGACTCCCACTGCTTCTGATGGGAAAAGATTTCATATGGATGTACATTTCAGCTCATCAGGCTGTATGTGTGTGTATATATACATGTAAAAAACGTGTGTGTATGTATATATAGATATGTTTACAGCCTGAGTTAACACATCTGAGTTTACTACTGCTTATGTATCTTCAAAGAGAATGACTGGTAGCTGGTTTGTAGGGTTATTTTTTGTCTGTTGTTTTGCTGTTTTTAACTCAGGGAAGCAACACTTGCTGAATTTGTAGCGAGGACTAAGACTAGAAATCCTCAATTCTAGTGAGATTAACAATAGCACATTTTGGGCAGTAGCTTAACCTCTCCTCAGTCTTTCAGATAATAATACTAAGATTTAACTGTTATAAAAAATATTTGTTTCCATACAGAAAACACAGAATTAAAATTGACATGTGCTGTCTGTTTTGAACCAGTTGTTCACTGAATGGGCAGCTCCAGCAAGTGAAAGCTCTCAGATTTTGTTATTTTAATTTCCTAAAATGGAATATTCAGGCATTTTTTCTGACTTACAACTTACCTCTTTTCTACTGTGATTTCCAACAAGGCTCAGGCAGTGCTGGTTGTCGATGATGTCTGTGACTGAGTAAAGCTACCTGTTGGTCAAAGCCCAGTTATCAACAGTTTATGTGTAAGATGCTTTGTGGCTAAGCCTTGTCACTTCTGACATGTTGTAGGGGGTGCATAGTAGGTGACACAAAATCATTTTTTCCAGTTCTGTAACTCAATTATTGCTATTGTTTATCAGATTCAGTGTCTCTCCAGTACTATTACAGTAGCTACTTGCCTAGAAAACTATGCACTTTCAAAACCTCATAATTAATGATCCATTTAGAGATTACATCTATTTATTAGTATGCTCTTCAAGTATCAATTCTGTATCAATTGTAACTTTTTCACCAAACAGTAATATCTTGAAGTACATCTTGCATTTATATTTTTATGACTCTTTGTAATCAACCTAGGCAGGCATTAATATTCTTTTTTTTTTTTTTCTTTTAAGGTAAAGTGCAAGTTAAGAGTTCAGACATACAAGTTGGAGACCTCATCATAGTGGAAAAGGTTGATACTTTTAAAATATATTTTAGAGACTAAAGAATATTAATGTGCTAATAATCTTCCGGAGAGAAGTATATTGAGGTACTTATCTGTGAAGTACTAAGTAAGTAATATTTTAGTTTGAGTCTTATTTGATAAACTTGAAGTCTCTTTTTGGGTTTAATTATAATCTTAATTGGATGTAAGCCCTTATACCTTATAAATTGGAATATGCTTATCTAGTGAAAGGCGTGCAGAATGATATTCTTTGGCTTGTGCTCTCCTAGGTGGGTGTGCTAAGTTGACTGACTACCAATACCTTTCTTCTAGTATCTCCCTTCAAATCTTTTTTTTTTATGCCTGAAGCCTTCTAGGATAAGTTGTGTGCATATCTCTGTTCTTAAAAAATGGGAGTGGAGGGGAATCGTTCAAGTTACTTTGGTTTTAGGTGGTGAGTGAGAGCTGTGAACTTTTTTCCTTGAGGTTAGTATCATAATATAATAGGGCTGACAACAGCAGGACTAGGGGAAATGGTTTTAAGTTGAAGGAGGGAAGATTTAGGTTGGATGTTAGGGGGAAGTTCTTTACTAGGAGAGTGGTTAGGCCCTGGAACGGGCTGCCCAGGGAGGTTGTGGATGCCCCGTCCTTGGACGTGTTCAAGGCCAGGTTGGACGGGGTCCTGGGCAACCTGATCTGAATGTGTATGTTTGGTGGCCCTGCTAGGCAGGGGGGTTGGAACTACATGATCCTTGGGGTCCCTTCCAACCCGGGTGATTCTGTGATTCTGTGTGATTCTGTGATAATAAAGACAGTGTTGCTTCAGTTGGTTTGTTTTAGGAAGTGATCTAGGCAAAACTCATCTGTAAAGAGATCATAATGCAAGCTCTGGTTTTCCTACAATAAGAAAATATCCCTATAGGTTAGGTGTGCAGTTTATATTTGCTATCATACCATGTGTAGGAGACTAAGAAGCTATTGTAACCACGAAGTTGACTTATTTTTCTTGTTAAACAAATGCATAAGTTTATTTCAGAAGGATGACTTAATTTCTTAGTGCCATCAAATGATTCCGATTTTACTTTGTGAAAAAGACATAATCCCTCAATCCTAGAAAGTTACTTCCAGTTGAAGTTTGTGTCCTCGTATGCAGTTTTGTTTGAGGTGTTGTGTGGCAAGTTGTAGATAGGCAGGAGATTGTGGAACCTCAGCAGTGACTTGACTTTTCTAAACTTTTGCATGGGATCATTACTATTTAGTAAGTGACTTTTTATTGAAGGAAAAAGCCTTGAGCAGATATTCTCACCTCGTGATTCATTTTACTTTTGTTTTGCTTGTAAATATCCTTCCTTTCTCTTAGAGAATTTAAAGAACTCATGAATTGTTATAGTCTTTGTTCAGCCACATATGAGAAAGCCCTTGTTTGCTTTGGGGAAAACTACTGCTTTCTTTCTTTCTATGTAGTTAGTGCTAAGTTCCGCCCACAATCCCTCCCCTCCCACCCCCCCTACACCTTTTATCTGCTACCTATACCTGATGTCTTGTTGGGACCCTCTGAGCAGCATATACTAGCATAGACAAGATTAATATTTACAGATATACAGGACGGGCATGCCCTGTCTTTTACCTTGCTATCTTAGTGATCACTTGAACCTATTCCAGATATTCTTCAGGGCACTTAAAGCAAGTATTTATTTTGATTTTTATTAAAAAAAACTTTTATGCTTGCTTTAGTCTTTAAACCTGGAATTAATTAGTTATGCTGCATTTGGGAAGCTTATAGGGGTGGCAAAGATAATATACTTTCTCTGAAACCTACCAAGATTCATCCACCTGTTGAATTCTAGTAGAATTTGGGAAAGTGGGATTAATTTGGGGATGAATCTGTCTTGTTTGAGGTAGATTATTAGCATTTATTTCATCATTGTTTGCAGCAACTTAAAAACCATGTGCTGTGGGTACCTGAAGTTCATAACATAAAAGCAGTGTTAAGGATTTAGGGAAGTAGTAGGTGTATTCCTTTTAATGAGGATTTTACTTGAGTATCTTGTTGACATGCATGCAATTACTTATCTGTTATACTTCAACCACAAGCTCCTTCCTGTCCCCAAGTCAGTTTTTTTCCTGTTTTTGCTTTTGGTTTGTGTGAGTACCTTAAACTAATGAAATTAAATGTTTTTTAATTCTGTTTAGAAGTGTATTTTGCTAGAGTAAGCACTTTTCAATTTCATAGTATGACTCTTAAGCCGAAGAACCAGTCAGGAGTGAAATGTTCAATTGCTCACTCTAATGGCAAAGAAACAAGTTAACGTTGTATTTGATTAGAAGATGCATCAACAGCATTTCTTCAGTGAAATTAATGACTCATTTGAGCTGGAGATCCATATGTTAACTAGCGACTGCACCACAAATACTAATAACTGAAAAGCTTTTCTGTGTTTGATCTTTGAATATCCTCTGATTTTTTTTATTTTATTTTATTTTTTTTTAATTTGGAATCCATTCTAAGTGACTGCAATGTAGTTGAAACAACTTAGCTCTGGGTAAATTGTATCTCTAGTTTCAAGTAAAAATTTTGTGGAGTGGTAATATTAGGTCAGGAGAATGCCTCAAAAGGTTGAAGTATTATCAATTTTTAGAGGTTGGAAGCCATTTTAACATTCCCCCTCCTCTTGCTGTAAGCAGACATGCTGCTCCTGGTCCAGTTTTTAGATATATTATTTTTCTGTGAATGCATGGGTGTGCAGAGATTTAAGATAACTGGAAGAGTTGATGAGTCGTTATTTAGTTACTGTAGATTTTTGGCTGGAACAATTTCTGATTGTGTGAGGAGAATACAACAGATTTGCTTTTTAATAAGTGATATATTAGTAGCACATTGATAACAGCTTTTTTAAAATGTGAAGCAGTAAAGCTTCATCTTACTTTAAAAGCTTCTCTTAGATAAAGGGGCACAGAACTTTTTTTCCTTAATCTCAAGAGTAAAGTGAAATATAACCAGCATTTGTAAAGACTGTTAACATACACGGCATGAAAATGCAGAAAACAACTGCAGAGTGCCTCTTCCATTTCTAACTCAGAATTAAGCATGGATATTTTAGTCAATGAGAAAAGTACCTGGTTCATATTAAATGGATAATACAAAACAGTAAATGCAAAATCTTGATGGTCTTGTAGCTAAGGAGCAGTTGTAAGGGAATTGGAGGAATGAGTATGGAGTTGCAGAAGTTTATATTAATAAAGATTTTGCAACAATAACATGAGAAATGAAGAATACCACTGCTAGACTCTTCAATATTCTTTCACATGAGGCATGTAGTCTCTTCTGCAAGGAGGAGTGGATGCATTAGTGAGTTTCCTTGTTTTTCAGTAAGACTAGTGTTCTAGGTTGGAGGTGGAACTTCTGATAGAAGCCCAGAAGCTGGAGAAGCACTTGGCTTCCATTAACTATTCTCTTGTCATTGGCCTCTAGAAAGAATCTCTAAATCAGCAGCGTAAGCCAACACTAAGAGAAATGGGAACACACCTGTCTTGGAGCTGTAATTCTGCTCAGACTTTGAAAAACGTAGCGTTGTCGTAGTTTTTATGAGTTGTATATTCAGACTTTGCTGTAATCAATAAACGTTTCTAGGTTCATCTGCATGGTAACTGAGATTACGTCGTTTGTTCATGGATTTCTGAATGTTTGAAGTCGTATGTGTTGTCATTGTAACTTGTTTCATTTTTGATAAACATGACACGAGGATTAACATGATTAACATTTTGCTGCTGTTTGTGGCAGCGTATAACAAAACTTAATTTTCTCCATAATGAGGTTTGCTAAGGATTTTTGTAGCGTGCTTGCCATCTGTTTTTGTGTAGTCAATCTTTTATAGACTAGGTATCAGATACTTGCAAGGAGATCTTTGCTTTGCAGTGTCAGCAATGATAGTGACACTTTTTCATCTAATACTCACATGGAATCTTTCTACCTACTTCCAAAACATAGAAAACCTGATGGAAAAAAAGACACGTCAGTCATAAACCGTTTCTTTTCTTACAGATAAGGTAAACAAAGTACCATTCCTCCCCTTACTTACATGGAAGAATGCATTCAAATTCTTTAATGCATTTGCTTTTCAGGAAGGAAAAAATAAGTAGAGAGAACCCATTTAAAAGACAAAATCAAGGTGTACGTTTTCTTCTAAAATGTGAAAATAGTCGTGTCACTAATTGGATAATGCTCAGTTTTGTGAGATATAAAGACTTGACTCTTGAAAAACTCACCCGATGCTCAGTATCTGTGTGCTGAATGTGAAACACGCATTCTTCACTGAATCTGATAATGGCTTTTAAAACATGGTAACTCATTCTGATTATTAGAACTTCTATTTAATTCTGTATTGGATTGCTGCGCTGTTACTTTTCCAAAATTTTAAGACTATTGGTCAAGTTTTTTAGCCTGTTTAGAAGTAACTGAAGTTTGTAGGCATGAAGCCAGTAACCTGAAACTCGTGTAATGGATTTATGTCAGAGCTGGCAGGGAGGCTGTAAAAATGTATAGTTAATCTATATGAAGGCAGTTTATCTGGTTAATTGTTATTGTCATTTAATTAAATATTTAATTTTGAACTTGCATTTTCCCCATCCTTTTTGTTTGTTGTTTTAGGGCTAATTTGCACACAGTATGTAGTAAGGTTACCCTTTGTCTTGCATTATTTTTCTCAAATCTGAATATGAAACATTTCTGGTTGAATCTGTGCTTGTGATGTATAATAAATGTGGGTGGTCTTCTGTTGTAATGTAAGATAGTAAATACACTGTAGTTGTAAATGCACTCCAGTTGCACGTGACCAGCATCTTTAAGGGGAATACTGTTGACATATAGACAAATTGTTACCTGTTTGTGCTTATAGCCATGAATGAGAATTGCTGCAAACTATGACATATCTGCTCATAAAACATGTAATTTTTAAGGTACAACTAGAAATTTGTTTTTGACCATGTAGGGTCTTCAGATTAAAAAAAAAAATAAAAAGATGCATCCTTTTTTTGAGCGTTTTGAGTCTTGCTCAATTTTCCAGTTTCATGTTTGCTTGAGATACCTCGTGTTTCCTGGCTTAACCTCTCCATAGCCTGTCTCTTAATCAATAGAAGATACAGTTTTTTTGCTTCCATTTCTGAACCAACTTCCCTCAAAGGTGAGCCTCTGTAAAATAAAACCTGAGATTCATTTTGCTAACGTTATTCTAAATGATGCTGATGTGACAGCATGGTGCTCTCAAGAATGTTTCTGTGTAGGAATTGAAAACTTTGCCGAGTGTTAGAACATCTTAAAGTAGCTTGGATATTTTTTGGTCAGAAATAATTTTATTAGTGTGATTACTCAAGAACTAAGGCAAAGCTTAAAGTACAGCACCTTGCATAGGTCACTCTGAAAGTAATGCCTCCTGTTTATTTCCATGGAAACTACAACAAATGCAAATAATGCAATAACAGTATTTGATAGAACAAATTCTCAGCTACAAAATACCATTGTTCAGTGCATTCGCCACCATTACCTTTGGAATTTTGTTGTTGGGATTTGTAGAGATGGGGTCAGGAATGCAACGGCCCAACTGGAAGTAGGCTTTGGAAGTGGTGCAGAGAAAAACAAGAAACGCTTTACAGGTCCATCAACCAGAAAAGGAAGGCACACCCCTCAGGCCCAGTGAGCACTACAGGCAGGCTGTTAAAAAAAGACAGGCAGAAGGCTGAGGTACTCAACAGTTTTTTTTGCCTCAGTCTTCACCAGCAGCTGTTCTTCAGGCATCCCTCAGGTGGAGGGGTCAGAAGGTGGGGGCTGAGGGGCTGTGATCCTCCCACAGTAAGCAGAGATCAGGTTTGTGACCACCTGAGGATCCTGAGCACCCGTAAGTCTATGGGACCCAATGAGATGCAGCCCAGAGTCCTAAAGGAAGAGGCTGATGCAGTTGCTGAGGCACTCACGGTGCCATTTGAAAAGTCATGGCCATCACGTGGAGTCCCCTGTGTCTGGAAAAAAGGCAGTGTTGTACCTGTTTTTAACATGGGTAGGACGGATGACCGAGGGAACTACTGACTTCTCAGCTTTGCTTCTGTGCTGGGGAATGTCATGGAAGAAATTCACCTGGAAGCTGTGCTAAGGCATGTGGAAGAGAGAGGGGTGATACAGGAAAGCCAGCATGGCTTCATCAAGAGCGAGTCCTGTCTGATCCACGTTCTTCTACAGTGGTGTCACTGCGTCAGTGGGAAAGGGAAGAGCCAGTGATGTCCTCTACTGGGACTTCAGGAAGGCCTTGGACACAGGTCCCCACAGCATCTTTGTCTCACAGGAAGATGAGTGAGTGTTTGATGGCTGGACAATTAAATTGATGAGGAACTGAGTGCAAGACCTTAGCCAGAGAATAGTGGTCAGTAGCTCAATGTCTGGGTGGATGCCAGTGATGAGTGCCACCCCTCAGGAATCAGGACTGGGGCTGATGCTCTTTGATATTTTCATCAGTGACATCAGTGTTGGGATGAAGTATGCTCTCAGCAAGTTTTAGGATGACACTAAGCTGCGTTGTGTTGTTGAAATGCTGGCAGGGTGGGATAGCATCTTGAGATGCCTAGACAGACTTAGGCAGTGGGCCCTGAAGAACTTCATGACGTTCAACACATGCAAGTACAAGGTCTCGCACCTAAGTTGCAGCAACCCCTGCTGTCAGTATGAGCTGGGGGATGAAGGGATTGAGCACAGTCCTTTTGAAGAGGGCTCAAGATGTGGCAAGTTGGACATGAGCCAGCCCTGTGACCTCACAGCCCATGAAATTAAGCATGTTCTGGGCTACACCAAAAGAAGAGTGGCCAGTATGCTGTGGGAGGTGATCCTGCTCCCTCTGCTTTGCACTGGTGAAACCACTCCTAGAGTACTATGTCCAGATTGCAGTGTCCTCAGTATAGTGTGGTCTTGGACCTGTTGGAGTGAGTCCAGAGGAGGGCCCCAAAAATGATGCAAGAAATGGAATACCTTCCTTATGAGGACAGGGTGAGAGAACTGGGGCTGCTCAGGCTGGAGAGTTCTGGAAGGCATGAGAGTGGCCTTCAAGTATCTAAATGTAAGAAAAAAGGGGCACACTCTTCCCTGTCTCTGGAGCTGTTCAGTGTCAGACAGTCAGTCTTTGTGCTGCCTGTAGATGTCACTGTTCATAGCAGGGGAATTGGACTAGATGACCTTTACATGTCCCTTCCAACTCAAATAATTCTGTGATTTCCCAATGGGATGAGTTTGTTAGAGCTGCTACACGCTGTACGTGTTTCAGTTGCTATCACAGAAAAGTGTAATTAGTTCAGACGTTTTGGGTATTACAAAGATGGGGTATTAGAAAAATGGGGGTATTACAAAGATGGATCTTCTGCTTTGATACAGTGAATCAATTCATTATTCTGATTAGAATCACTCAGTAAAATTTACAGGCAGGATTCTATATACTGTGTTGGTGACTTGAGACGTTCCATTGTTTCATGCTTTGAATTGAAATTTTCAGGCTAGTTTGATTCCAGACTGCTTGAAACCCATCTGTGCTGCTGTTTCTTCTCTGAATTATATAACTAAAGTTTTTTATAGCTTGTAGTTTATGCAGAATATAGAGCTACAACTGAATTACACAGCACTAATTTTCCAGTTTGATTATAATTTAAATGTGAAATAATAGGTTTTGAGATGTTTATATATTAAATATCTTAACTTCTAAAGTTGGTAAGTTCAGTAAGCTTTTTAAGGCTAAAATCCAAGAGGTTCACATATGCCACATGATGGTCTTTGTCAGCTACGTATCTAATTTCCTTTCTACTCTTTCTTCAAGCAGACATTTGAGCTCTTCAAAAATAAAAGACGAGCCTTAGTTGAGCCTTAGTCTATTCAATTTTGTCCTTGCAAAGGAGAGGTTTGTAAATACGTGAAACTGGGGAACGTTGTGTCATGGCTTGCAGTTTCCTCTCTGTATTTGTATATTGGGAGAGAGAAAGAGGATGCCTGGCAAAAGTTGATATGCACTGCATATATAGCTTAAATGCTGAGATATTTGAAATTTCTGTTTACTTTTTTTCCTGCTAACTATCAGGGTTTTGCTCAATAGAATATTACTTTTAGTGTTTCAGTGGTATATATTCAGTGATTTATAGTCTTGATGCACTGTTTTTAGTCATGAAAAGACCAGTCCAGGTCTTCAGGTATTTATGATTCACTTATAAAGAACATCTGAAAGGATTAGATGTCGTTTGCTTATTGTATAATTTTTTGAAAATATTGATTTCTGAATTGCAAATACTGAATGTAAAGTGCTTTGATAAATCCTATTTTAATTGAGTTTCAATCCAAGTTTGACCTTTTGGTGACAGGATCTTAACTGGACATTTGATTGGAATTCACTGTTTTCCTACTTAGAATAAAATGTACTTTTTTCTTCCTCTCTCCTCAGAATCAGCGAATCCCATCTGACATGGTTTTTCTCAGAACATCAGAAAAAACTGGTATGTTTTGATAATTCAGGTTGGCTACATGATAACTTGGTCATTGTAGGAATATTTTAGATTGTGCATGATGGTCAAACTGATAGCAGGAAATGCACATTTGTGAGATTAATGGGGGGTGAGGGGCAGGAGTGTATATATCTGAGAAAAATAGTATGCTTGGACTTAAAACTGGGAAATCTCACTGTGAACTGTGAACGTGAGACCTATAGAGATGCATTCTTTTAAATAGATGACTGATACAACAAAACTTCAGGTAATGCAAATATCAAGACTAGTTCAGTATACTTTAAAACAATATTTGTCTAATATAATAACTTAGTATTTTTGGATATTACTGCAATACATTAAATGTCACTCGATTTGATTTTCAGTTAATGGAAAAGAACTGAAACAATATCCCTCTGATGTGATTAAAATTACTTTAGAAATGTATTAAAGTGATCTAAAAAACATTAGGATAGCTATTTTTTTTTTTCCCTTTTGAAGCGATACTTTCTCTTTGGGCAGTCAAATATATAGAACCTTATGCAACCTGCAGAAACTGCAAACAAACAACAACAACAAAAACAGCACAAAAAAAAACCAAACACTTTTCTTGAGTGAGGAGAAGGAAAGAACTTCTCATTGATTCCATTTCTCTCTATATGGTGATAAGAGTACTCCTGAACTCTGAACATATATTTCCTTTACATGAACCCTATAAATTACAGCTATTTTGATTAAAGTTTGCAAGTGATAGTCCCCATGTAACCCAAAAAAAAACCACCAAAAAACAAAACAAAACGAAAACTCAAAGAATTTGCCTTCTTTATATTGCTGTATCATGAAGAGATGTCTGATATTTGTCGGACAGCGCTAACTTTCATGTAGGAATATCACAGCTCTTAACCTTGTGTTAGGAGTGCTTTGATGTTTTACCGTCCCACTGGAGTTCTATTTCAGAAATCATTTGCAAGAAAAGTCAAATGTTTGATTTGCCTGTAGAACACTATTGGAGCTACGTATTCACTAGAAGAAATTGCTACAAATACTATGCAGTCACTGCCTTGTCATGATTTTGAAGTGATTGACTGTTAGGTGCACTAGATTATGTTTAACTGGTCTGGACCAGCAGTGTTGTCTAATAGTACATATAATCTTAATCCTGGTTAACTGTCCTCTGTTTCAGAATGCATAATGTACTAAATTTCATAATGCTTTTGACAACTCAAAGATCTTGGATCCAACATGATTATAAAGTGATTGATGATGTCTCCTTTTGGGCTGCTTGCAGCATCGTGTCTTAACCACTGAAGCCTAAAAGTGTTTCAGCTAGAATCGTAAGAACTGTTAAAGCTCAAATGACATCTGCTAGGAAAGTAGAAACATGAGTTAGACTCTGTAGAAGAATTACCTTAAACTAGGCCTGTTGCATGCTATGCCTTAGCATAAGAGGTACATTTGTGGAAATTTGTCTTAGTCTTTACCAGTTAAATTGTATTAGATATGTGGGCATTTAGAAGCAGTTGTCATCTCCAGTTGCAGGAGTATGTATCAATGCTGATATCTTCAAGAGATGTATGCATGGCAGAAACGTGTTGAGAACTCATTGTGTAGTAATGTGTAGTGTTTGCTGTTGTGAAAACGTGGAAAGCTGTCCCTAATTGGGATCAGCATTCTCACTGCTGGAATAAAAGTGCTGTCATGTAACTGTATAACTTGCAATGACAAAATTTCTTCAATTGTGTTTTGCATATCTATTCTGTGGCATGCTTTCCTCAGCACTGATTGTTAAATCATACTACATTGTGTAAATCATACTACATTGTGTAGTCTGCTCTCCTCGCAGTACTGCTAATTGAAGGATGGGCCGCAGCAGTGTCGAGGAACAATCCAGGCACTGTATCTTGACAGGACCATGTATAATTGTAGATCTAGGTCATCAAGTGAATTCTTGTGTCAAAAAATGTGGGGAGAAAAGCATGATTTGAAAGTAAAATTGTTCAAGTCTATTTTGGTGTTCAGGTTTCATTCAGACAGCTTTAAAATTTTCTGGTAATCTGCCATTGGGAAAATAAAGCTACACAATTTAAAGGTTTATAATATACAATTAGCCTGTTCCTAAACAAATAAATGTGCTTGTTAACACGCTTAAAGTATTCCTGCAAGGTAAGTGCCCATTATAATTCAAAGTGAACACAGCAAATGCAAAGAAATCTGCCCAAAGTTCGGATATAAATAATTCATTTATACTTTTACCACACACGGAATGGGACTTCTGCATTTTCAATACTTCTTCTATAAACATGCAATATATTGGCTACTTATATTGATGCTGTTCTCTCTCAAATAAAAAAAAGTGAAACCAAACCAAACAAGAAAAGATGCAAGCAAAAAAAATTCCAACACTGAACTTCAAACATATGGCGGTAATTGTTTTTTTGACTAAAGAATAAGACTTATATCTGTAATTGCTTTTTCTTGAATGTTGTAGTTTTGACTGATTTATGGTTTAGTTTATAGTCAACAGTTTAAATACTTTATAGAACACATTAGTTTTTCCATGGTTTTATGTTCTGTATGTGATTTTCTTTTATCTTCTGTGCAATAAAACACTTTAATTTGTTATCATAAATCTATACAGAGTAAAAGCAAAGATTTTGAACTAATTTTGAAGTCTACTCTGTTTCAACATTTCCCAATTTCAGTATTTACTGTTGTTTGTAACACTTGATACCCTTTGTCTTCAGTCAGAAAAAGCAGTTTGAGTTATAAATCATTAGTCATAGAAGTTCAACCAAAAACAGTTCTGGCTTGTTTTCTCATGGGTGTGTTTCTGTTGGAGAAATGAGCCAGTGTCATGTGCTTGTTTTCTTCACATCTCCTTTCCCAAATGCACTTAAAGAAATGCAGAGATTTTTAGGATGTTTCTTAACTTTGTGTAGCAGGAGCTAATTTTAAGATCAAACCTAACGGATTATTTTGATAAAACTGAATTCTAATTATATGTTATCTTATAACTATTATTTCTTGAGCTGAAATACATGTTCTCCAACTTGATTATGCCTGCTTTCAGTTCAGTGACCTGATGATTCTGGTATGGGTCAGGTACTCTTATTCTAGCACGCAGATGTGCTCTCACATGAGCAAGAGCTGGTCCTTTACAAAAGCCTGGTACATATGCTTGTAAAACTGTCTGTAATATTTGTGCTCTTCACTTTGAAATGTGAAATTATGAGAAATACACAAATATTTGGCTACTATGTCAAGAAAGAGTGAATGTACTTATTTTTTTTCCCTTCAAACTTTTCATTTACTGTCCTAAGGTAACCTCAGATTCTTATTCTATCTTAAACTGGCATTGCAGTGATTGGCTCTGAGCTAATAGTTGCTGATTTTTACCAGCAATTTTTGCTATGTTCAAAAGTAGGTGACTGCTGGAACTAACATGCTCTAGGAGCTCTTCATACCTTGATCTTTTGAGAAAAAAACTGAAGGAAGAAAGTTGCTTGATATCTTTGGCTTGCTCTACCTGGTTGAAAGTTACTCTAGGAAAGATAATGGCATAGTATATGCCATAGAAATTAGGCTAATTGCATTATTTGCTAGAGCCTTTGCAGTTGGAAGAGCCAGCAGATAACTATCTTCAGGTATGTGATGTGCTCCTTAGACAGCAGGGCTAAGAAAAAGTGTTTATTGTGTACTACAGTTTTTAGGCTGGTGACTAATGACAGTGCTGTTATTTTATTGTTGTTTTTGTTGTTATTAGTAGCTTTTCAGGAGGATAAGAATTGATTAATCTTATTTTAACCCTTTTTCCCCCAAGGGTATATACTTACTTTGGATATTGCATTGTAATTGTAGAGGAGAGTTGTTTTTACTTTTCAGCCTTCCTTGGTAGAAGCTGATTTCCATAGGATGAAGTAGAATTTCTTTTACTAATGTATTCCAGCTTTCCTGAGTGGGTATTTGAACCCTCTGTCTTTGCACAGAATTGGCATTTTTGGCAGATGCTAGACTATATAGAGCAATGCCAATGCTTCTGAAAAAAGGTTTTCCCAAGTGTCAGAACATTGCATTGAGATATGCTTCCAACAACAAAATTGGAGTTGGAAACACTGTAAGGACAAGTCTGTTAAAAGATGGTTCACAGATGAATTTTAATACATGATTTCCTACAGACAGCAACTCTCAAATTGGCAGAAGTGACATTTGGTTGTGGGATTTTGTTCTTGTCAGAGAAAATACTCTCAATAGCAGCTGCTACTGACTGCTCAGTTCTGCTCATCACAGCTAGTGCTACAGGTGGCTGGGATCTACTACAGGCCACCTGATCAAGGAGAGCCTGTTGAGAAGTCTTTCCTGCTTCAGCTGCAAGTGTTATGTTTGCAGTCTCTTATCCTGATGGGGAATTTCAATCATCCAGGTACCTGCTCAGAAAACAGCGTGGTGAGCTGCAGGCAATCCAGGAGACTCCTGTAGTCCATCAGTGATAACTTTTTGGTTCAGGTATTTGGCAGATTGACCAGAGGTGAGATGTTACTGGCCTGATGTTCACCAATGCAGTAGATACCGTTAAAGACATTAAGATTGGAGGCAACCTGGCTGCAGCAACCAAGCCCTGAGTGAGTTTGTGATCTTGAGGAATGTGAGCCTGGCAAAGAGTGGAATCAGGACAATGAACTTCAGGAGAGTGAAGTTCAGGCTGTTAAAGGGATTGCTGGAAAAGATCTCCTCGGAAGCTGTCCTTAGAGTGGAGCAAAGCTGGCTACTCTTTGGGGATGCCTTTCTGAGAGCACAAATGATCTCCATCCCTCAGAATGAGAAAACAGGCAGGGAAGGCAGGAAACTATTGTTGCTTGGCAAGGACAGGCTAGTCACACTGAGTGAAAAGAGGGGCATGTCCTTGGAAATGAGGGTGTATCATCTGGGAAGAATACATGGATGGTATCTGGACATGCAGAGATGGGATTAGGAAAGCCAGTACACAGATGGAGCTGAACTTGTTGAGGGGTTATAAAAACAAGAAGGGATTCTATAGGTACATTGTTCAAAAGAGACAGGCCAAAGAGAGTGTATCCTCTCTGGTAAGTGAGAAAGGAGAACTGGCTACAAAGATATGGAGGAGGCTGAGGTACTCAGTGAGTTCTTTGCCTTGATCTTCTCTGACAGCCAGGATTCTTATATTCATCACATCTCACATCATCACATAAATCCTTCTAGGTGGGAACTGGAGAAGCAAACTGCCCCCCACTGTAAAGGCAGAGGAAGTCTGAGACCACCTCATAAGACTGAATATTTGTAAGTCTACGGGACCCAATGATGTGCAACCTAGGGTGCTAAGGGAGATGGCTGATGTGGTGGTTGGGCTGCACTCCATCATATTTGAAAAGTCATGAATGTCAGATGAAGTCCCCAGTGACTGGAAAAAGGGAAACATCACTCCCATTTGTGAGAAAGGGAGGAAGGAGGAACTGGAGGACTGCGTGCCAGTGAGCCTCACCTCTGTGCCTGGGGAGCTGATGGAACAGATCCTTCTGGAAGACATGTTAGGGCGCATGAGGAAAGAGTAGGTGTTCTATGGTTTCACCAAGGAAGGTCATGCCTGACCAATCTGCTGGCCTTCTGTGATGGAGTGACAGCATTAGTGAACAAAGGGAAGGCAACTGATGTGATCTGTGTGGACTTCTGCAAGGCCTTTGACATGATCCCCCACCACATCCTTATCTCTAAATTGGAGAGAGACGGATTTGAAGGGTGCGCTATTTGGTGGATAAGGAATTGCTTGGAAGGTTGAAGCCAGAGAGTTGTAGTCCAGGTGGAGGCTGGTGATGAGTGGTGTCCCACAGAAGGATTTGTATTGCAACCAGGCTGGATGTGGCTCTGGGCAGCCTGGTCTGGTGGTTGGCAACACTGCACGTAGCAGGGGGGTTGAGTCTAGATGATCATTGTGGTCCTTTTCAACCCAGGCCATTCTGTGATTCTATGATCTTTACCAGTGGCATTGATGTTGGGATTGAGTGCACCCTCATCAAGTTTGCTGAAGACACAAGTCTGAGCATTGCAGATGATATGGCAAAAAGAAGAAGGGATGCCATCCAAAGGGACCCTGATAACCTCAAAAGATGGGCCCCGGCAGACCTCATGAGGTTAACCCCATCTCTACACAGCCTACCAGAATGCCTATACTTCTCCCAGGATACCTGTCCCTGCTTCTGTTGCCTGTGTGTTTTCTTCCTGCTCTCTGGTTTGACCAGCTGGTCCCCATTTAGCCTTTGCCAATCTCTTTCCTTTCCTGTTTTCCTGCACCTGGGGTTGAAAAGGGATTTCTGCATAAGCACTGCTAATCAGGTCTAACAGCCTTGCAATGGTTTTAAAGTTGTTTCCTAATTTTAGAGATGATCTTCAAATCTTAATGTATTCATAATGAAAACATAGCATCTGAAACTTCTGCTTGAGAGTTGAGGTGGGGGTATCTGTACCTGAAATAGAAGCGTGTGTAGACTTGAACTAACTTGTTTTGCATCTCTCTTCAGTAGTGGAGACACTGATGTGAGTCAGTCTGCCTTGTATGGAGTATGCAGTTGAGAAAATGCTGGCTTCTCCATACAAATGCTAGGGCCTGTGTATCCACAGTCAGTGCTTTTGGTATGTATGGAGAGTAAACGAAATTCAGCTTCTATTTAGCTGTTTCAGTTACAGTTCTGATTGCAGGTGGTCTTTTAGCTTTATGAACTTTCCTCTGTCAACAAAAGGGGATGGGGAGAAATAAAATAAGATCAATTCCTCTGCTTTTTCCTGTAGCAAAGTCCAGTCTTTGTGGGTGGTCTGTTGCTTCTCTTTAGGCTCCTGTTTGGTAAAGGATCATGTACTTTTCTCTGCTGAATTTTTAATGCCTGTTGTAATTTGAATTTATTAGCTGCTTTGATTTCTTTTCTGTGTTCTAACATTGTGAGATATCAAGATATCAACGCTTTATTTAGTTACTGGTGTGTCTTTCAAGTTGTTTACTTTTTCTGCTTCTAAAATCTGGGAGACTAAGTGCACTTTCAATGGATTCTGGTATATTTGGCTATGGACTTTTTTTTTTATCGGTTTGCTTATGAGCTCTCCTTTTACCAGAGCAGAAATGTCCCTTACGTAATCTACAAGTACTGTGCTTTTAAGGTGTGCAAATGTTTATATAATTTTGCAGTATCTGTCTTCAGAAGATATTTAAGTGTATTATTATAGTGCATTTTGTTGAATGTTACTGTCCAGTCAGAGCTCTGGAAGTAGGGAGCCTGTTTATTGTGTTCTTGAAGTAAGTTCTGAATATTTACTTGTTAATGTGTGCTTTGCCCTAGGATTAGAAAATTACTTGATTAGCTTAAATATCAGTAGGCAATTCCAGAAAATAAAAGCTACTTAAAATATCCTAATTTCATTTTTGTTGCAACAGGCAGCGGTTTGAGAATCGTCCTCTATAAAATACCTAGTGCAAGTCTGACTGCTGGTTTGAAGAAGGATCATGTTGAATTCTGAAGCAAACTTCACTTCATATAATTCTCACAATACATTTTCAAATGAGAACCAGTTTCCCAGGAGTAAACTAAAATGTTTTCATGTGGGCCCCCAATGAACACTGTTAAGAAAAATGAAAACCAGCTGAACCCAGTTAGTAGACTGTAGTAACGATTCAGGGAAAACAATCTAACATGGATAATACTTACGGAATTGCACTTGTGGAACAGTGTCCACATTGTGCGATTTTCTTGTTGTAGTGGTGCCTTCAAATAGTTTGCAGTGCAGGCACTTTGTTCTTCCAAACAGCTGAAATCTCTTTGATTGCAAACAGTTCTGTTTCATCCTTTGGTTTCTCCAAATGCACAGTATGCATTGTGTTAAAGCAGTCTGTTATCTTGGTGAAATTAGCTTGTTATGCTAAAGTAGGATTCCACCTGGCAGGTTTTTTTTTTCCTACTATGTTAAAAATACTCAGGTTGGAAAATATTTTTATCTTTAAGTTTTCTGAAGGAAGATGTGACAGCTATTCTCTGTTGAGAAGCAATTCTAGTGCTAGCATATGTATTTACAACTGACTAGTTCTAATATTTTGTTGGCACTAGCAAAATTGGTTTAATGATGAGCAAAGGTGAAAATATTTATAGTTCTTGTGCTTGGATCATTTATGGGATAAATCCCCATAGGTTATTTCAGTTCTAAATGTCAAAAATAGCCACAATAGAGCAAACAAAGCAGGTGTAGAAACAGGGCAATGGCAGTGGTAAGTATTCTTGTTATTTTTATCAAATCTGTCAGTAGAGCTGGTATCTGCCAAGTATAGTACTGATTTCTATCTATAAAACCAATATATAAAATAAATAAATAAAGGGGCATTCAGGCCTCCCTTGTTTTTCTTTCATCTGAAAAGGGAAGCAAGACTTTGGTTAGAGTTCTAAGGGGTAACCAAGGTATTACGTATGGCAGAGTTTTCGACTTACTACTCTGTGTGTGTATATATATACATATTTCTTACAAGTTGTAAATTTCAGGAGATTATTTAAATAATTTAGATTATCTTCATCAGTGATCATATAGAAGAAGATTAATGTGCATCAGAAAAATAAGGGAGCAAAGTGGTGCTTCAAAACCTATTAAATGCAAAGGGTAAATTAAGGCTTTTCAGTATGTGCTTGTAAATCTCCTCTAGGTAAATCATTATGTTAAAATTTGAGAATGTGAACATAAATGTGGATGTTTTATTTCTTTTCTGCCTTAGAATACTGTTTGCTGTAAGTAAGATAATTCTGTAATGTTTTTAATAAAAGTAAAAATTCCTAAATCACACTGAATCAATACAGCAATCAAAAAAAAAATGTAGTGGATAAAGCTTGGATTAAAAGCATTTGTGTGCTTGTCAGTAAGGAACTCTGATGAGTTTGATGGTATCATATTGACTGCATATTAATACGTGGCATCCTATAAGACCATCAGCTGATTGTTTAGAATGTAAATGAATCTGTTGATGGATCCAGTGACTGATGGCTTGAATTCCAATTAATCAATTGCTTCATCAGTTTCTTAATTCAGATCAAATAACTCAAGTACACACAGTTGTTTTAATGGTATTAAGAGAAATTAATGCTTTTAAACCAATTTCATCACTCTTCTTTAAATACAACTACAATTGGTTATTTGCATCCTAGCTGATGGTGTTATAACAGAAATGTTTGAGATGGTTCAGCTATTCTGATGTGTTTTGTTTTGTTTGCTAAGAATTCCTTAAGTAGGTAACATAACTGAAAGCTTTCTGTGATAGTGGTAAATGAAACTCTGCTGTCTAACATGTTATCCTGGTGCTGCTACTCATCTTGTCATCACTTTAAAATTTTCATGCACATAGTCACTTAAGTAATATAAATTACTTAAAAATTAAGTTGTTCGTAAGTGATCTTGTGTTAGGCATGCAAAGTCATTTTTTTCTTCATTATTTTATAGTAACCTATTGCTCTCACTGCTTTCGTCTTCAAGCTGGAAAGGGTGTGTTATTACTAGACAATATATAGTGGTTTATGACACCACAGTTCTACATGCCCTATTTCACAGTGACCCATCAATTAATTTATTCAGCACTTCATGCACACTCTCCGCTGTGACACTTAGACGAGTTGATCTTAATTTGATTGCCATTAAAGCCTTCCTTTCCTGACAACTGTTGTCAATTATACAAAATAAAATCAAGTATTCATAAGTAGGCCGTAATAGGATATAGGCAGACAGATTTAATAATTCAGTTTTGCTGAGGCTTGAAAGGCATTAGTAGTAGCTGTTGTTCTCATTTGTAAAAAATTAATTGGATACAGATCTGCAGAGAGAAGACAGACATAATTTCATTTATTTAGATTTGATTGTTGAAAAGAGCCCAGACCTATAGCGGCGGTTTAACACTGTCTTTGAGGATAACTGACATGAATTTCTATTAGTTACACGTTAGAGAAAGTAAATGTAATTTAATATACTTGGAGATTAATTTAAGTGAACATATTCTACACATGCTTTTGGTGATAAATCTGTACTGGAATGCAGGATAATAAAATAATACACCTGCATATCTACTGTGTACAAGTAAAATGCAGTTGTTTCCCTCTGAAGCATCTTTAGCACAGGAAAACAATAAAATGTCTCATACTATATTTTAATTCTACCCTTAGCCTCCCTTCAGTTCTTAATAACAAGTCTTTTTTTACGCCTGCTGATATTTGGCAAAAATGTAGCAGGCAGAAATCTATTAAACTAAATATCTATTAGTATTCTCTAAGAGAAATTTAAATAAGGTTTTCGAAACTTCTGTGTTGTTATTGCCTTCCTATACATTGTTCTTTACTGCGTATATTGACATTAGTAACAAATAGTGCTAAGGCTCTCTGGAAACAAACTGGGGACAGGATGGTCAAAGTACAGAGTAGGAAGAAGATGCGCAGGGACAGGCATCCTGGGTGAAGCAGGAACAGGCATCATGGGTGAAGTACAGGGATTCTGGTACGCTGTGTAGAGATCAAGTCAGGAAGGCCAAGGCCCAACTGGATCCATACTTGGCAAGGGGTGGAAGGAGCAAAGGAGATGCTTTTATAGATCCATCAACCAGAAAAGGAAGGTCCAAGGAGGCACACACCTCAAGACCATCAGGCACTACAGGCAGGCTGGTAACAAAGGACGAGCAGAAGGCTGAGGTACTCAACAGATTTTTTGTCTCAGTCTTCATCAGCAACTGCTCTTCACATATCGCTCAGGTGGAGGAGTCAGAAGGCTGAGGGGCTGTGATCCTCCCACAGTAAGCAGAGATCAGGTTTGTGACCACCTGAGGATCCTGAGCACCCGTAAATCTATGGGACCCAATGAGATGCAGCCCAGAGTCCTAAAGGAAGAGGCTGATGCAGTTGCTGAGGCACTCATGGTGCCATTTGAAAAGTCATGGCGGTCACGTGGAGTCCCCTGTGTCTGGAAAAAGGCAGTGTTGTACCTGTTTTTAACATGGGTAGGGCGGATGACCGAGGGAACTACTGACTTCTCAGCTTTGCTTCTGTGCTGGGGAATATCATGGAAGAAATTCACCTGGAAGCTGTGCTAAGGCACGTGGAAGAGAGAGAGGTGATACAGGAAAGCCAGCATGGCTTCATCAAGAGCAAGTCCTGTCTGATCCATGTTGCAGCCTTCTACAGTGGTGTCACTGCGTCAGTGGGAAAGGGAAGAGCCAGTGATGTCCTCTACTGGGACTTCAGGAAGGCCTTGGACACAGGTCCCCACAGCATCTTTCCATCCGTATTGGAGAGATGACTGATTGTGTGATAGTAGACTTAAAAAGAAAGCAGAAGGAAGCTGTCTGTTCATCTTGCCAACCCATCTGAATTTTTTGTTGGTATTTTTCAAATCTGATGTGCGAGGGCTTTCCATGTGTTGATCCATGTTATAAAGTATTTCAGTTCTGTTATCCAGTCTTGCTTTTCACAGCAGTATTATTGCCTAACAAAAAAACCCATGCATATGTAACAGGATATTCTGCTTTTACTTGATTATTTTAGGGCATCGTAAGTAGGAAGTTCTGTTGCATTCCCATTCTGAAAAACCTTTGCCTCATATCTCTTTGAGCAGTGTAATGCACAAAAGATGTTTCACATCCTGCAATTATCTTTCTGTATCAAACTAAACCAACTTATCTGGCATAACTATAATTTTCTCTCCACAGTCATAGGAAATATTAAATATTGATATAATTCCTATCATTTGAATGGTTTTTGTTTCTTTGTTGTATAGCCTTCAATGAAAAGCAAAAGATGCTGTTTTGTATAAAATTTGAATTGAATTTTCTTTTTGCAAAGCAGATTGCTATCCATATTCTTACTCGGATTTTTATTTTTAACAACACTTTACAAATTACATGGTAAGCAGTCTGATTAGTGAGGTGATTGGTTTAAGTAAAGCAAGTCTGTCTTTCTGCTTTTCAAAAACAACATTTCCAAATGAAATAAGAATGAAGAATGTAATACATAACAATTGTTCCTCTTCCAAATGATATAATTTAAAAACCCTGTAAGCTAGAATACATAACAAAACTCTGCAATGACCTAAGTAGTAAATTGTTTTCAGAAGACTGTATTAAAAATTGTAATTAATTCTCTGAAGAGCTTATGTAAAATTACAATTAAAGAGGTGGTAACACATGTAAATACAGTATGGTAACTTCAGGAAATTAAAGATAACGGCAAGTAAAGAAATTAATGCATAGGGCATAATATTAAGTAAGAGAAATCTTATTATGTATACACGTGTATACATATATTTTGTTGTTATGTCATTAAGAAGCTTTCCTTCATGTTCTCCCTTTCTCATCTGTAGGCTTCTCTTTTACTTTAGGCTAAATATTTTCAAGCACTTTCCAGAATCAACCAGTCTTTATTTTGAGAGCTTTTCTTCACATTTTCTAGAAGCAGGCAAGTGCACAAATGAATAACCGTGTTACTGATGCCTCTTTAAGTAAAAGACATTTGCAGAAATATTTGTTCTGTATGTGTCATGCTCTTACATGCTGAATAAGACCTTAAGTGACTAAGGGAGATTCCCCCTGCTTACTCTATATTTAGCACTTGCCCTTTTTTTGGCAAATGTTAGCCAGATATATCAAGGCCTGAAGTTATTGTGTTGATGGATGAGTGTCACCAGTTGAGAGTCTTTTGACCCATGACAGGGGTTTCCATCCACCAACCATTCCCCCGTGGGAAGCCAGCAAAGAGCTGAAAAGGAGGGATTACAACTTGGTTGAGATAAAGAGAAACTGATTTACTAGAAACAGTAAAGAAATGAGAGAGAACACAGTATGAAAGGAATCAGGGGTAATGAATGAAACAAATAAGAGAGAGATGCCTTTATAACTACGCTGCTGATGGTATTGACCAGAAGTAAGGCTATGCTTATGTTACCTGTTTCCCACCCAGTACCATGTGGGCTTAACAAAGGCTGCTGGAAACTGCAGCTCCCCAGCAGCCATCCCAGCTCAGTCAGTGCACTGCATGATGTTTGATATGGAATACCTATGGAAAACCATGACAGCGAGCTTTTTTATGTCTGCTCCAAAATAGAAAGGCTGTTCTGAAAGTAATGCCTCCTATTTTATTATGTTGGCCCACAACATCAGAGGTGGATGTTTGTGGTATGACTGTAGGGGTGCCATCGTTCCATTTGTGGCTGTGCAACAGATGGCAGCAGGAAGTAGTCTGACAAAATGGTGTCTGACATGGAAGTCTGTATGAAGCAGAGGTGTGTAAGTGAATTCCTCCATGCAGAAAAAATTGCATTGTGTCCAGTTTAATATCTTGAGTACCTTGAATACTGTGTTCCCTTCACTACAAAAAAGGTACTGAGGTGCTAGAGCATGTTCATGGAAGGGCAACAAAGCCATGAGGGGTATGGAGCACGAGTCCTATGAGGAGCCTCTGAGGAAGCTGGAATTGTTAGTCTGGAGGAGGCTCGTAGGACGTGTTATTGCTCTTTACAACTACTTGAGAGGAGGTTGGGTGGCAAGGTGGGTGTAAGCCTCTTCTCCAATACAGCTAGCAATAGGGCTAGAGGGAGTGATCTCTAGTTGAACCGGGGGAGGTTCAGGTTGAATATTACAAACAATTTTTTCTTAGAATTAGTGGTCACTTGCTGGAATGGGCTGCCCAGGGAGGTGGTTGAATCACCATCTCTGGAGGTATTCAAGAAATGTTTGTATGTTGTACTGAGGGACACAGTTTAGTGAGGAAATATTATTGGTAGGTGGAAAGTTGGACTAGATGATTTTTGAGGTCTTTTCCAGCCTTGATGATTCTATGATATGAGGAATTATAGGCTTGTGAGTCTCACCTAGGTGATTGAGTACACCTTCAGTAAGGTTGCAGGTGACACCAAGTTGGGAGGAAGTATTGATCTGCCTGAGGATAGGAAGGGGCGAGGGACTTGGACAGGCTGGTTCACTGTCTAAGACCAATGGGATAAAGTTCAACGAGACCAAGTATTTGGTCCTGCAGTTTGATCATAATTATCCCATGCAGTGTAACAGGCTTGGGGCAGTGGCTGGCAAACTGTGTGGCGGAAAAGGACTCAGGGGTGTTATTCAGTGCTTGGCTGAGCATGAGCCAGAAGTGAGTCCAGGTGACCAGAAAGGTCTGTAGCATGCTTGAATCAGAAATAGCATAGCCATCAAAAGCAGGGAGGTGTTCATCCCCCCATATTCAGTACTGCTCTGACCACGTATTAAGTACTGTGTTCAGTTTTGGGCCCCTCTTTGCTCTTCACAGAAATGATTGAATTGTTCAAACCTAGTGTAATTCCTTTAGATTTAACCTTAAATTGTAATTCTGATCGTTCCTATTCTTTCACTGTAAAAACAAAAATAAATTAGATACATTAACTTTGTTCAAATTTGTCTTCTAGTAGTTGGTGATTATTGTTCATGGACAATGGGCACCTGAGCACTCAGTTTTCCTTGATGCGCAGCCCTTGTGCTCTTAGAGATATCCTGTGTTAGAGATGCCCTGTGTTCAGTGTGGGATTTCATTTTTCTGTAGTCAGCTCTGCTTTGATTGGTAAACATTTAAATTCATGACTTGTCCTTTAAGCAGCAAATAACTTAAAAATTTGTATGAATACAATAAACTTCTCTATATACTGGGGAATAATTTCCTGGTTCAGTAGTTAACACTGAATACAAAGGGATTCACAATGTATAATGTTTGTGTAGATGTTCTTTCCTTGCATGTCATATTCATGTTAGAAATGCAATAGATTAACTTTGATGTAAAACATTCTGTCAAAGTATATATAAAACAAAGAGTTTAAGAATGTATACATAGTGTCATAATTGGGTGCACCAATTGTGCATGGATGGCCAGCCTTTTGGCTTGCCTGGGCCACGTTGAGTGAAGAGGAATTGTCTTGGGCTGCATAATAAATATATAGTTAATGTGTATAAGTAATAACATGTAGTTTGGGTTGTTTTTTTTTTAATAAGAACAGGAAAAATAGAGGGTAACAACATAAAGTAGTGAGCTGTACATAGATGAAAGCATTTTGAAATGGTTTGGTTGGAATAGTTGTTTTTTTTCCCAGAAGTCATTGATATTGATTTTAGAAGTCCTAGGTACTGCTGACTAAAATTATGAAGTACACAACTTCCATGCAGTGGGAAATATTTGGGTTGTGAAAGGTTTGTGGGACTCATGGGAGTCGGGAGTTGTTCTTATGCATTGTTCTCAATCGTATGTTTAGACTCCTGTGTTTATAACTTAGTTAAGTGAGGTTTAAAAATCTCATAATTCAAATTACGTAACTCTGATGAATTATTAGAAGTAGAAAAGAAGATTGTATTGTTTCAATTTTGCTGTTGTGATCAGTATTGAAAGCTGACTTAGCAGAAAGCAATCTCTTTTTCTGGATAGAACGGAAACAGCCTACAAGATAAGTTATTGATGAAATTAACTGCTGAAGTGGAGAGGAAATGTGACTGGCCAATACATGTCATAGTGTGAGCTCTATTAAATGAATATATGTGCAATCAACCATTCACAGGAGCCACTCTGGTCTTGAACTGCATTGATCTGTAGTATTAATTCTAAATGAAATTGATGGAAGAGAACAACCATTGACAGGAGGGGTAAGGAGAACTATGAAATGTCTTGTACAGGAAAAGTATGATGGAAAGTAGGCTGATCAGTGCCACGCATAGAATGTGCACTGAAATGTGGAATATCTAGGTGCTGCTAGGTATCTCACCCTTACTGATGCAGTATACACCACTGAACTCTTCAAAGTATTTTGAAGAGAATAAATATAACAAAGTATTTTACTTTAGAACAAAGTCCGTGAAGAATACTGTTTAATTTTAAATCCTATTTAGTCTTATCTTGAGCCTTACATCAGTAGCCTATGTAATAGTCCATATTTGGTGATACCATCAGAATAGTTGTATGGAGCACATTGTGGTGGGGGAAATCACGTTACTGCTCTTCATTTTCAGTTTCTTGAATACTAGTCTTCTGTCTGTAGAGCATATTTATTCTCTTCAGTGTGTATTTGTACCTTGAGCTTCCATCATGTTTTAACTACTGTGCACATACTGACCAGTTTCTTTAGTTTTGAGTCTTCAACAGCTAAAAGTAACTTTAAGTTAATTCTTTTAAGTCAAATATGTAGGAGCCTGGATTGTTCTTTGAATGTTATCCATATTAAGGTTTATGTGAGGGGAGCAGTTTCAGTGAAGCCAGAAGAACATAAGTGATGGAAACCCTTTAAGTGCAAACAGCAATGATACAAAAACTGCAAATGTTTTGTCATTCTCTTGTCTTAGAATTGCACAAGTGAGAAAAAGGTTAAACCTTTTTCAACTTTATCCAGTGAAGTGTTGTCTCTTTCTGGTAATATTTGAAAACTTGTTTAGAAACTATTAAGAAATCTGTAATTTTTTTTTTTTTTTTCCCCATGCTTGTAAACAAGCAATTGTTAATTCTATCAGGAAAAAATGTTCTGTTTTCATGGCAGAAAGCATTTAATCAGCAGTCAGACATTCCAAAGTGTGATTTATTTTGTGTACATTTATTTTAAATGTTTGTAAATTTATTTTACTTTCACTCTTCTATTTTTTTTTTTTAACTCAAACTGAATTTTTGAGGTCTAAAAACTAGCTACATCTTTGTAATTTCAAGTCATATCTTTCTAATTTCAAGGTTCGTGTTTCATTCGAACTGACCAGCTTGATGGAGAAACAGATTGGAAACTGAAGGTTGCTGTCAGTTGCACACAGAGATTGCCAGCTTTGGGGGTAAGCATTTCATTTATTTACTTTTAAAATGTTTTGGACATGTGCATATTTCCCTTTGAGATATGACAGTTAAAATTGTTGCAGGTATGTGCAAGAAGAAAATCTGTTACCACAGATACATATTTTTTGCAATGAACTGGGGGTAGGTATTCCACTGAATGGTGAATGAGAAATTGTTCATGCAGATATTCTCACTGAAAGGAAACAAAGAATTGATTTTTTATCTTTCAACTTAGTGATTCACAGTGTGGTCCCCGCGTGGAGCTCCATACTCAACTGAAAATACTACAGTTGTGCTATACTTCTGCATAGTCTCACCCGCAAGTGCAGGTCATTCTTGCCAGAGAAATCATTGCTTTTTATCACTAATTTGAAAGCTTGGGAAACAGTGGTGTGCTCTTGGATGGTAAAGTCAGTAGACCTTCTGATCGGAGTAGAGGAAGTGTGGAAGTTCATGCAAGGGGAATTTCCTAGCACTTATGTGTTATATCTGTTTACAGGTGTGAGTTTTTTGAATATATCTGCACGTCTGAAGTGTAGGTAAATACATAAAGCTATTAAAATTGTTAAAAAGGACACTAAATACATATAAATACATCTACATTCAAAATATGACATATCTCTGCTGGAAATAGGTTTTTATAGATGCGTATTATAATAAGATGCTAAATTGTGTCATATCTTGGAGAATCTTGTTCTATATAAAAGTTCTCTTGATATTAAGAGGCTTCCTCTAAAAAGGTACTCAAGATGCAAGGTTGTAAAAGCTTATTTGTACAGAATTTTGGGTATTTGGACTGTAGATCCTTTGGTTGTAAAGAAGAGTGTATCAGTTGCATGTGCCATCTCAATAGTACAAATAAGAGACTGATTATCTGCCAGATCTTAGCAGGATTTGTTCAATTATTGTTAGGAAACTACAGAGTTCCTGCCACACTGAAGGCAGTCAAAGGTAGAGAAATTTCCTGTGTTCATAGTGGTTTGGGCTACTGGCTTCACATGCGACTAGGAGAAAAATCCCGTAGGCTTGAACTTAGAGAATTGGGAATGAGGACTGGAACTGAAGACTGATCATGCCAGACAGGGATGCTAGATGAGGCATTAGACAGCAGTTCTAGTGCAGAAAGTGACCTTAATTGGAATTGTATGATTTGCGGCTGTATTCAGTGTTAGTGCTAATGTGTCTTCTGTCAGTTCTTAGCATGCGGTGATCGCTCCATCTTGTTTTCTCATAAAAATGTTATTTTTCCAGAACATCTACTGAGCACGCATTTGCCTAAAATCCAGTCCATTTTCTATCTTCTTTTTCTTTATTAGTTCTTTTCATATGGCTTACAGCTGTGTGCAACTTAAGTGGGGTTTCTTGTTTGTTTTTTGTTTTAACTTCCCTTTCTGTTTGGAAGGATCACTTAACTGTATTTGACTGCGGTTCTTCCTGCAGAGCAATGCAGAAAGAGACCCAGTACAACAGAGAATTGTTGTGTTAAAACTTTTATGTTTTCTTCTTTGTTTAGGGGAAAAAGGTTTATGAATAGATTTGACTGAAGTATATTGTTGATCATCTACAACAATGGCATAAAATAATGTTTAAACCTGTGCCTTTGACTTAAAGGAAGTAAATATCTGTATTGCACTTGTTTTTATTTGTGGAGAATAAATTGGAATCTATTGGAGGATCTTCAGTTGAGTGGCAGGACATGCAGCCTCAAGTTTTTGCAGAAGTGAAGGTTGATTCAAGTCCTGATTGGGGCATGTAGGGGATGGAAGAGCGAGATATCACTGAGAAATTCAAACTGGAAACAGCATGAATTAACTGTCCAATATAGTAACCATTCCTTCCTTAGTTACTTATAGTTACTGCTCTTAACCTAAGTCCTGCTTATCTTTTCAAGTTCTCCCTTTTTGTGAGCTGTAACTGACAATCTGAATTCACATAATCATTTAACAAGCCTCATCTCGTTACCAGCAGGAAATGGAAGCAACCAAGCAGCTAATGTTCTCTCCTACATCCACATAGTTATGATGTAATAATTCTTTACCTCACATTAGCCAAGATTTGGTCTTCATGACACTACATATGATATTTTCTGCCGAGTAAACTAAACTATCTTTTAACTTACCAATCACATGGTTTGGTCAAACCATTGACTCTTGGTAGTTCCCTCACTCTTATCAGTATACCATTTTTTCCCAAACCACTATTTTCAGAGAATATTGATTTTAGATTACCTTTATATTTCTGTAATGTGTGGGATTTTATCTCCATTTTAAATGGCTAATTCCTAACTGGTCTTGAACTGCTTGCAGTGCTTCACTCCTAGGGCCTGTCTCTCTTCAAATTGTTTGGGGAAATTTGTTTCAAATTGCTTGAGGAAAATGGCAGCCAAATGTTTTTTAGGGGATCCCATAGATTTCACAGAAGGTAAATTGCACAGAATTGCAGAGGTTGGAAGGGACTTCAAGAGATGGAGTCCAACATGCATTCCAGACGGCTGTGTCTGTTCCTGCAGGCAGCAAGTTAGTACTCATTTATCTTCTGCAGATACTTCTGCCTTCAATGAGATGTTAATAACATGCACATGCTATCTGTCATCTGAAGAAACTGTAAGAGCAACTTCATAATGTTCATGTGAAGCTCTAAGAAAACCATGGAATTCAAACTCATGTAAAAAATACCATTAATTTTTGTATTTCCTAGTAGAGTCATAAAGTGTGGAAAGATCACTATATTTGTACACAGAATCATGTTTTTATAGTAGTTAGCATAAAAATATGGTTTGTAAAATATTGGTGCAATAGAATAGATGCTTTAACAATGTAAAGTTGTTTTTGTAGAGGTAGGTGGTTTTGTCACTCTTTGAAGTCCAAAATGTATTCAAAAAAGCATGCTTAAAATATATAGTTGAGAATCTGTTCCTGTCTCGAAAACACAAGTCTTGGCGTGATGAAAATAAAACATTTCAGTTAAGGAATATCTATTTTCATACTACTTTTTTATTTTTCTTCTTTTTTTTTTTTTTTCTTTTTTTTTTTTTTTTTTTTTTTTTTTTGATAGTGTCATTCATGTAAACCTACTTTGCTTTAGGGAATTTTGAGAAATAGGCCTGCTCAAATACCAACTCATTTACAATAAATATGTTTCTAACACTTCCATTCTATCAATGTTGTTGCTTCCACAGTTAGTATGCTACTAAAAGTCTTCTATCTTATTATACCTATAATTTACATGTTACAAATTTTAAGATTGTGTGAAAATTAAAAAAAAAGAAGGGCTGAAATGGGCATCTTGTGCCATAATTCTTGATTGCCACCTGCTGGGCTGCGAGAGGAATAGCTGTGGCAAACTGGCACATTGAGGGCCCTTCCTTCAGGTCTTTTCAGCTGATCTCAAACCGAGTGCAAGTTTTAAGCTTGTGACAGAGTTCAGGTGTTTTTTTGTTGTTGTTTGTGTGTAGGTTGTGTTTTTTTAGCCACAGTGCTATGCTGCTTTTTGCTACATGTAAAATTAGTTGGTAGAGGACAGAGAATGGATGGAGCATAATGAGTTCTGTGGCTACAAAGAACTGTTTAGAGAACACAAAAGTCTTTTAGGCTTGTCCATTTCAAATGCAGCAGACGTGTTGGAATTCTATGCCATTTTGAACTGAAGTGCTCATATTTGTAAGGTTGGGTACAATACTGGGATAGGATTCTGTGGTTAAATTTGTATTTCTTTATGATAAACCAGTAATTTGCTGGACAGGTTCCATTCACAAAACGAATCCGTTTAGAAATGCAGACTGGTGTGGGGTCCTGTCTCAGGGAAGCCATTTTGCCCTCAATATCTCCAGGCTGATGTTGAGATCTATTTTTTCTCTCATCATTTTCAGAATGTTTTCCTTTGCTGGATCAAATGGATTTAACTAAACTTCTCTTTGAAATAGCTGATATTTGTTGCAGTTGTGGTTTTCCTGATCCAGGTGTTGACTCCTATTACAGTGTCTTCTCCATGTGTTTGTAGGGCATTTTCAAATCCGACAGTTTATTTTTGCATATTAAAGTGTATTTTTAATCATGTAAGGGAACACGTGCAAGTTGTGCATAAAGCAGACTAAACAATTGGGTCATATATTTAACTAATATATGCTGCGTAGTTCGTAGAACCATGCATTTTTAATTTCTTTGGTTACCTGACATAAATGCTGTGAGTATCTTGTGTTGTTGAGAGCTGTCAGTCACACCAAGAGAGCAGTGCTGTAACCTTACCCGCTGTGACACCCAGAATAAATGTGCCTGCAGACCTTCAGACCTTTTCTTAAAGAACAGATGACACCACGAAGATGATCAGTGCAGATTTTGTTGTCTTCCTAAAGCACTTACTGTGATCAGAGAATTAAAATTTCAGCGGGTCATCTAGTGATGGCTGAGCTGCAAATACTGTGAAAACTAGATTAGGTTTCTTGCAGCTTCATAGCTATAGGTGAAGTGGTTTTTTAATTGCAGTGTACACATTCTGGGGCATTCATTTCTGGCTTAAGTGATCAAGTAAATTTATTAACAGCAATGAGGTCACTGTAATTTTCAATAAATGGTGACTTGCTGATTTATATCAGAAGATCCATACAGCAGTAAACAATGCCATTTATATTTAATTAGTTTTATTGAACCAAAAGCAATTTTATTTGTAATGAACTACATGTTATGATTAAGAATGTATTTTAATGATCTTTAAGTAAGGTGAACAAATGTTGCCCTTGACCTAACAGAGGAGCTTTTTCTGTGTTACCGGTAGCTGCAGGGTGATTGGTGAATTACTACTGTGAAAAGCAAAGGAGAACATTTTTGTTACTGTATCATCAAGTCATCTCCTGAATTTCAGTGCAAAGGATGAAGTGATTTCTTTTCAATTATTATTTTCATGTTACAGGGAATGAAATGCATGATGTAACCATGTCATTTTTTTAAGCATCTGATCTACAATTATATAAAAATAACTTTTTATTGCCTAAGGTTTAGGTTTATTGTTTTTACTTTAATCTACACTCGTCCTGCTTGTAACATATGGGTAGAGTAAATCAGCTTCAATGAAGTACTGGTTTGACGTTTGACGTTTGACGTTTATAATATGCAAATTATTCTTTCATAAAGCTAAACTTGATGTAGTCCAAGCTACGTATTAGTTAAACTATTAATAGTTCTCTGGTGTTTAAAAAACATTCAATCTCTGTTAGAGGAAATTTCTCTTTTCCCTACTTCTCTGTAGAGGGAAGCAATGACACAAGCTTGACCAGGTACATCTTACTTCCTCAGAGAGCTAAAGTTATATTTACACTTAGCATTGTGTACAAATCTTGAAGCCTCCTGGCTGAATTCTCCATTGTGTTTTCTTTTAATGCATTGAGATGAGAAATGCACTACTGGGAAAGCAGCGCTGCGTGAAGGGACATCTTTGTGCTCCTACAGTAAACTGTATTGTTGAATGCAATTCATATGTAAATGTCAATCTTCTATAACCATTCTGTGGATTTCTTTTTACCATTGTATTATGAGAATTCAGCTTCTGTATTTTATTGGCGAAAGAATGATGCCTATTCATTGTATGGAGCATTGGTCTACAGTACAGAAAACGTCCTTTTCCCTTCCCTTTTCCCCAGTAATGAAGAAGTGATTTAGGAAGCTACTGAGCACATGTAATAGGCTTGTGTAACTTCTTTCTATCAATGAACTTCCATCCCAGATTTCTCCTGGAGAAGATTTTGTCTTATTTTTTTTCCAATACTCAGCTGCTTGCAGTTTGTGGCGTTCTATCTAGAATAATGCCACAAGTGTGTGTAGGCAGTGTGCAGGTCTCAGTATTTCAGAAAGGTGAGGTTGAGTTGAAATTAAAAAATAATAATTAAAAAAAAAAAACAAACAGGAAAGTTTGGGTTTTAAATCAGAAATACCAAAGGAGAATTAAAACAAAACAAAACAAAAAAAAAAGGAATGTGGTAGAAATTTTAACATTTAAAGTATAACAAAGGAGGATGTCACAGTAGAATCAAATACCTGTAGAAAGATTGGAAAGTGGGAAAATATATCACTGCACAAATACCTGTACACCTTAAAGGCAGATATTTCTGCTGCTTTTTATTCTGATCTTGCTTCCTGCTAAGGCATTCTTTGAAAAGGGATAAGTTCTGGGTTGGTGCATTTCACTAGCAGTTTGTATTGTGTGTGAGCGTGGTATTAATTTTCTGACGTACCATCCATTACTGAGACTTTATTTTTCTTTACATAATAAAGCACATAATAACCCAGATTGGCTAAATTGTAGGTGATAACAGATTCAAAAGAAGTGAATGATGAGGGTATAGGACGCTGCTTGTGTATTAGTTTCATATGAATTATTTCTCATCAAGCTGATGAATGTAGATAGAAAGAACAAGGGTGCAACGAATGAAGCAGTGTGAAAGACTAAAATGAATGATTAATAGTTTAAAGATTAAGATAACTTGAGAGGTCTGATTAAATTCATGTTTTAAAAAGTGTGTGAAATACTATTTTTGCAAGGTATGAAGTAAAAGACATTTTTCTACAGAATATGAGCTGAAATACAAACTAATGATTTATTTATAGGCCTACGCATTTTATAATCAAACATGCTTGATAAAGTCACAATAGATTAGAAAATGTTTCCACTCTTTCCTGGAAAAGCGACAGATTATATTCAGAAATCTATCATTGTTGTGTCAGAGTAACAGAAAGGTACAGACGTGTAGACTTTAAAGCTCATTAACGCATGTGTGGACAATTGCAACTTCATTTGTGTAGTGTTCTAATTGTTTTAGTCAAATTCAGATCTTTGTTATATTTCAATTATGATCAGAAAATAATTGTAGTATTTTTGAAAATTACTGTGTTTGGGCTACTTGATTACATGTCCATAAAAGAGGCTGTAAAATTAGTTCAATTTTGAAGCTAGCGTATTCTAGCTCAGATGAACAGGGTATTATAACTCTATAATTGGCTTCCCAGAGGAAGGTGTATGATTAGCCTTTTGCAAGATTCAAGTAGTAGATAAAGGATGGAAGTAACCTGAGTAATTAGGAGCTAGACACTGTAAGAAGCTAGACATCCTTGCATTTCATCATAGGTTGAGAGACTTAGTCTCACTGGGCGTTGGTATCAATCCTCTCCAAGGCTGGATGGTGAGGTCTGCTCACTCTGAAATCTTAGATGCTGTTGGTCCTGACCATCAAAACTTTCTTAAAACTACAGGAGTTTTCATGGGTTGACTGCAGGTGGATATACTGAGAGCTTCAGCATTTAAGAATAGAGAAGTTCATTGCTTGACCTTTTATTCAGTTGGCTTTTGCCTTGTTGGAAAGGTATTTTGTTTCCAGTTTCATTTAAGAATAAAATGAAACCAAGAAACTTTATTTTTTTTTAAAGGAACCAGCAAAATATTTTTAAGGTTACACTAAAAAAAAATTAAAACCAAGCTCTTAAGAAAAAAAGAGTTTAGTGCATGAAAAATCGATGTGCTTATACTACTATTTTGGATCTGATAGCTTTATAACAGGATGTACTGAAGAAAGTGATGTGTTTTTTGGATAAAACTTCAGTGCGTTAAATTTGGGGTGGGGTGTTAAGAGTCGTATAAGCTGAAGTTGTTACCATTAAAAGGTCCTTCAAAATAATTAAGTTCAAGTTTAAATAATAGTAAGTACATTAATCTGTTTTACAGGATCTCTTTTCAATCAATGCTTATGTTTATGCTCAGAAGCCACAGCTGGATATTCATAGTTTTGAGGGTACCTTCACACGGGTAAGTAGTATCAATAAATATGTTTCTATTCCTCTCTTCTTAGCATTACAAGAGTATATTTACATGTTCCTGTCATGGAAGTATTTACCAAAACATTTTGTCAATGAAATATTCCAGAAATCTAATACAAATAGAAGATTTGAAGATCTGGTATATTTGCTGCCACCACTATAATATTGTATGAAATTCTATGTATAGCACTATATTTTGTTTGTCTCGTGTCTAATATGTCACAGTGTCAGGTTTAATGTATTCAGCAGCCTCACACAATGCAGCTGACAGTTTCTGTGCAATAAATGTGTTCCTTGTTTAACAGCTTCTATGGAAGTATTAGCTTTTCCTTGAAAAGTTCAGTTATGTTGAAAAATAAAGCTAGAAGGCACTTATGTGGGGGCTTTATCAAATCCTTTTTTTTCCAGGTTTAACTATATTCAAGACCAGATATGATGACATTGCAAATATTTTTGTGAGATTTTTTCTGTTCCACTGGGTGGCCTGCTAACGTTAATGCTTTAAAGCAAGTCATCCCAACAGCTGGTAACAATATAATAAATAGAAATATTGCTTTATAGATTTGTGGCACTGTCTGTGCTATTAGCAGATAACTTTTTTTTTCCACTTCAACCACACTCAGTTGATTCATTCCTCTTGATAGTTTGCTTTTAAGATATCTCAATAGAATTAACAAATGTGGGACGTATACAGAAAAAGGGGGTTTTACTCAAGTGACTCAAACTGGTAATAGATTTTGTTCAGTTATTGGAATTCAAGTTCACAGTCCTATGTGAGCTTATGAGATGCTGCAGTTTTTGAGTCTTAAAGACAGATTTGTACCATTTACATGGTTCATGCTGTCTACAAAGTAAATGTCCTTGCTCCCAACTTTCTGAAGCTGTGACAGTTCTTACTTAAACACTGCATTGACCAATTGCCCAGATACAACTATTTACAGCTGTAATATTTTCATCCCTGCCCAAACAGCTAAACATGTGCTTTTCTAAACATAATTTGAACTGCGTGGAGTCTTTTTAACAAATCTACTACATGTGATCAAGGCATTGGGAAATCACAACTACACAGTTGCTCCCTGTTGTGGGTTCCATTTATACACATAAGAAGAGTGATATGATTTGAGCAGCTGTGATGTACCTTGTGCTTTCACAGTTAGATTTGTGTTAAATGCTCAGGTAGTTTTAAATTTCTGTATGTATACATCTGAGGACAGTGCCCTCGTATTTGGATTTATACTGGATCTTAGTGTACATAGTTCTAACAGTTTACTTTCCACAAAGCAAAATATCTCAGTGTGTTACTTCAGAACACTTCCTGATTTATCTTTCCAATTTTTCTGTGAGCCCTTGCTTATTGTACTAAATCAGTTTTTGCATCTGATCCCAGATCTGCATTACAGTTTAAAAAAATAATAGTAATAATAATGTGCTTAGTGATGCTGATGCATACATTTTTCCTACTTAGGCATTGGTGATCAAAGAAATCTTGCAAAGGTAGGTTAAAAGGGTAATAGCACACTGAGTTTTCTTTTTTTCTTATTATGAAAATATGGTACTAACAGTATTAGCAGCCAGATAATTTGGAAACGTGCATGACCATAAGTCAAAACAAACTTAGGTGCACAGCTGTAGTGTTTTTATGTGGGAACAACTTCTCTGTAGATACTTCTATGTGAGGAATATATTCACAACTAACCTAGTAGCTGATTGAAGACACATTTTGGAGCACTCCTGCATAACTACATCAAGAGAGATTAAAGCTCCACTGCATCTTGATGTCCACATAAAGTAATTTTTTATTGACCTCCATGGATTTTGGTGCATCGTGTGCAGACAGTACATGAAAGTTGTGTGTGAGTGTCCTTGCATGGGCATGTGAGAAGGATTATGTCTGACCCTTAAACAATAACATAAGTAAATTTTTTTCCTCCTCTTCCAGATTCCTACCAAGAAATAATAGATTAACTATACTTGGATTCTGTGAAAATGTGAGATTTTAATTGCATCCTCCATTCTTTGAGCTTATTTTGAAATACAGAATGCACAGAATAGAGATTTACAAATACACCAGTGTATCGCCTATCAGATGCTCCTGTGTGTATAATAAGTGTTAGAGTTTAAGCACCAAGTGTTATGACACACAGTCATTTCTAAATGGAATGGGGGATACAGTAAAAAAGTATATTAAAAAAAAATAAAAAAAACCACAAATTAGAAATTATGGGTTGAGATAAAACTATTTGCTGAGGTAGAGAAAAGGAGAAGGATAATAATAATGTGTGTGTGTGTGTGTGTGTGTGTGTATACACATACATATACTCATATATAGTAAGTGATGCCCAAATAATTTCTCACCACCCCCTTGATGCCCAGCTAGCCCCTGAGCAGCAGAAAAGAGCGAGATGAACTCTCACCCTCTTCAAAACTCCTACTTGATGACATGTGGTATGGAATATATCTTTGGCCAGTTTAAGTCAATTGTCCTAATTCTCTTCCCTTCCTACTCCTTGGGCCCTTTGCTTTGAACAGCATGGCTCTATACAACACTATTTAGCAGCAACTATAAACATTACTGTGTTTTGAACACTTTTTTCTCCTTGAACCAAAAGCATAGCATCATACCAGGCACTCTCAAAAGCAACAATTTCATCCCAGCTGAAACTAAGGATCCTAGTTGGATCCTAGTCGTCATTCTAGAGCAAGTATGTCCAACCTGCAGCCTGCACGTGGCCTAGCCTGGTTGGCAGTGCTTCCCACAGAACAGCCCCAGGCATGCTCCAATTGCTCAGCAACAGCCAAACCATTAGTGCGCTATTAATGCTGTATCGACTGCAACCAAGGTGCAAGGAGAGCAGCGCTGTGCTGTGCTGACTCAAGTGATGGCAAACAACTGTATGCATTTTGTTACCTTGACTAAACACAGGGCTATTATTTTGATAAAGGAACTTAAGACTTGGTTTCAAGATTGAAAAAAAGAATAAAAAAATAAAAAAATCATGAAATTATGTTTGCAATACCATTTTCATTTGCTGTAAATACATTACCTGCAAATTTGCAACTGGAATGTGTAGAATTGCAAATAGGTATTCAACTCAAAAATCTGATCTTGTCTCTTTACCACATTTTCATAATCACTGTCTTACCAGAAGAAAATATCCTTTGCTTCACAAATCACAGAGTCACTGGATGACATGGATTGGACCTCAAGGATCATGAATCTCCAACTCTCTGCCACATGCAGGGCCACCAACCTCCCCATTTCATACCAGCCCAGGCTGCCCAGTGCCCCATCCAACCTGGCCTTGAACACCTCCAGGGATGGGGCATCTACAGCCTCTCTGGGCAGCTGTTCCAGCACCTCACCACTCTCATAGTAAAGAACTTCCCCTGATCTAAATTCACCCTAAATCTTTCCTCCCTCAGCTTAAAACCATTTCCCCTTGTCCTGTAGTTATCTACCCTTTCAAAGAGTTGATAAAATCAACAAATTGCACCTTATTCATTCCATTGCTTTTTGGCAGGAAGCACATTCTAAACAAACTACAGGAAGAGTAAAATTTCATCAAAAATCTCTGATGAATGCTCTGAAACCTCACTGAGAGTTGCAACCACTTCCACTGAACCAACCTGATGCATTAGTTTCACAAAAACAGGGTCAGATAACCCTCTAGTTTTGGTTTTGTTTCTTTTTTTGAATGAAATACATAAAAGCTTAAAATAAGGGTTTTTTTAAATTATGTTAACTACATTATATATTTTTGGAGGGCTGCTCTGAAAGTAATGCCTCTTATTATTTTATTATGTTGTCTCAGCACATCAGAGATGGATGTTGGTGGTGTGGCAGTAGGGGTTAAACATTCCCACCAATATTCCATTACATTTTGTTGCTGTGCAGCAGGGGGATGAAATGGCATCTGACGTGGAATTGCGCATGAAGCAACAGTGTGTCACTGAATTCCTTCATGTGGAAAAATTGGCATCCACTGACATTCACTGCTGCAGGCCCACTATTTCCCTTTTGCTTATGACTTATGTCCAGAATTGTGGAAGCTGTATCTCTATAGCTTATGACCTTCTCTGATTTTCTTATGTTTGGGCTTCTCTTCCATCATTCCCTTAAGAATCTTTCCCTTAAATTTCTCCTGTTGCAGCTGTGCATTGTCACTTCACAATCTTCACACATCTTATCAAAGATTAAACCATCAATGCTGATGGAGTTGCAGAGTTGGACCGAAACATGAGTTCTTTGAGGTCAGCCCTAATAGACTGCATAATCCTGTGTGTCTCTGGGCAGCTCCTCTGACGAATGTTAGCATGATTTCCTCTTTGAGATACAGCAGTGTGTATATAATAAAAGCTTTTTTTTTTCCACACTTGTGCATGAGTTTTCTGTTGGCCGTGTGATGCAGTGAGAAACTCCACAAATTTCTTATTTAGAGTACTTGAGCAGAATTTCTTTTCTTTTCCCCTCCACTTTGTAAATGTATACAGAGCTGTAAAAATCAAGTAGCCTTCCCTGTGACATAGGACAGTCTGAAAGAGCTGAGGCTGTTCAGCCTGGAGAAGAGAAGGCTCTGAAGTGGGCTGATAGTGGCAGGTTTGCTGATGATACTGAGTTGAGTGGTGCAGCTGACGCGATAGGAGGGAGGGACACCATCCAGAGGGATCTGGATGTGCTCAAAAAGTGAGAACCTAATGAGCTTCAACAAGGTCGAGTGCAAAGTATTGCACTTTTGTTGACGCAATCCTGGGTATAAGTGCAGACTGGGAGAAGAAATTCAGAGCAGCCCTGCAGAGAAGGACTGGGGAATCCTGATGAACGAAAACCTCCTGGACGTGAACCAGCGGTGTGCACTTGTTGCTCAGTAGGCCAACTGTATCCTGAGCTGCATTAAAAGAGGAGTGGCCAGCAGGGAGAGGGAGGTGATCGTCCCCCTCTGCTCGGCTCTTGTGAGGCCCCATCTGCAGCGCTGCGTCCAGGCCTGGGGCCCCCAGCACAGGAAGGACGTGGAGCTCTGGGAGCGGGGCCAGAGGAGGCACTGAGATGAGCAGAGGGCTGGAGCAGCTCTGTGTGAGGAAAGGCTGAGGGAACTGGGCTTGTTCAGCTTGGAGAAGAGAAGGCTCTGAAGAGACCCGTTAGCAGCCTTCTAATATTTAAAGGGAGCTTATAAGCAGGGTGGAAATTGACTTTTACACAGGTAGGTAGTTGAGAAGGGTGGTATGGGTTTAAAGTGAAAAAGGAGAGATTTAGACTAGAAGTGTGGGGGAAGTTCTACATTGAGAGGGTGATGAGGCGCTGGAACAGGTTGCGCAGAGAGATTGTGGATGCCCCATCCCTGGAGGCATTCAAGGCAAGGTTGAATGGCATCCTGGGCAGCCTGGTCTAGTGGTTGGCCACCCTTTCCATGTCAGGAGGTTGGAACTGGATGGGCTCTTTGGTGCCCTTCAACCTAAGGAATACTACAATTCTATAAAATGGAATCAAGGTTAGCGTGTTCCCAGTTGCTGTTGTCTCTAATATATTTTAATTGTAAGGTGATGATTTGTGTAGTGTTAATTTCTTACATAAGAATTAAAAAAAAAAACCTTTTTTTTTATTTTTATCAAAGCCTAATCTTTGTCAAAGACCATCTGAGAATTCTTCACAGAATATGTACCACGTTGGGGAGTCTTGATCCAAAATATATGGTTTGTTGTTTTGGGGTTTTTTTAAAATCTGTTAGTTAATTCTGCATCCTTCCTTTCTTTCCCTGTTTCTGACAGGATAGTTTTCTAAGCATCTTAGAGGAAAAAGTTATAATATCCCTGTTAGGGATTTTTGCAATTATATATAAAAGCATGTTTGAGTTTTTTGGCTTTTTAGGAATAGAGATTTGTAAGCAGTCCATCCCATGCTTGGTATTTTTTTCAAAATGAAGATGAAAAATGGAGATACAGGTTTTGATAATCAATCTAATGTAAAATTTTTTGTGTGCTTGGGTAATCAGTGATCTCTCATTTCTTGCAAAATGATGAGTGCCATCTGTGATCTGATCAAATGCACTCGATTGCCCTACCTGCTAAAGTTTCCTGTAGCTGTAAACAATGCATTTCATAACTGCTAAATAACAGATATGCAGATGCTCGTAATTAATTATGAAAAATTGTTTGTTTACAGTTAGTAGACTGAGGCGAGGAGGGATGGAGGGGTGAGGAAAGTTCATGGAATCATAGAAACGTTTTTGTATTGGAAGGGTTTTCCCACTGGGTATGCATTTTGTACACGTAAGCAAAAGCAGGTCCGTTTACATTTCCAAGTCAAATAGTCTTCCCTGAAGTTGTAATGTCACTTGGGTTGCAAAATGATAATGACCATGATTTACTGTATCATTTAGAAATGATTAAAGTAGTCATAGAGATTAAACCTCTAATTTTTAGTGCTTAGAGTTCTTAACTCGCTTTCAGATCTGGCAAACAGCTCCTCAGTTTTGTAAAGCTGAGGAAAGAGCACATTGAGTTGATTTTTTTCTCAGAACATAAGTTTAAATAACACAACCTTGAATCACGAGTGCATTTTTTTGTCAGAATCTGGATAATGTACTTTCAGTGAATGCTGTTACACAGTGATTTGATGCCAGGATTCAGGCATCATATGCAGATTATTTTTTTCAGATGATTTTGCATTGTTTGCAAGTATGACGATGTGTGATGTTGATGTACCAGTTCTTATTTTTTCACAGGAAGACAGCGATCCAGCAGTTCATGAAAGCCTTAGTATAGAAAATACGTTATGGGCAAGCACTGTTGTTGCTTCAGGTAAGTGTTGCAACATCAAATCTGAAAATACATCTAAAACCTCATCTGTGGAACTGTATTTTTATTTTACGTAGTGAAATATTAATGAGTTTTGAAAATCTTTGTGTCTTTCAGGCTATTGATCTGTTGCTCCCTTGTTTGCATTCCCATCAGTTTCCTTACATCAGTGACAACATTTTCATATCTTTTTAATCTTCCTTAGTAGGTTTTTATACTTAAATTTTGCTTTTTCAGTAGCCCTGTCTTTTGTATCCCACTAAAGCTACTGAACTTTTCTCTAATTAAAACTTGTATACTGCAAAGTGTTATGTTCAATGCACTGTGGATAAGTGTCTTGCTGAAAAGCAGGCGTGCTCTTGTATGTGTTAAGAGACTTTTCTAATATGCACACCATGCTGAGGGTAAAACTTATTTAAAATCTTTTATCAGGCAAATCTTAATCAGAAATCATTAACAAGCTATATTGTTATGTAATTTTCAATCAGTTTTTAAATATTAGTGATGTTTTCTGTGCCTTTCACATATTAGTAAGTAGGCACTGTATTCAGGCTCTCAGCCATTATAAAATTTGTTATTAAACAGGAGAAAATTAGTTTATTTTTCGCCCCAGATAAGAAGTTAAAAGTACAGTAGGGAGAGAAGAACAAGGACAGAATTAGGAGAGCATGGTTTCTAAAAGGAGCTAGAATTTAAGATCAAAAATTGGAACATTTGGAAATGTTACTCAAAAGGAGGGATATGAACAGGAAGGAAGTAAAAGAGAAGAGGAAGAAGAAGGGGGGTGGGTTGAGTCTCCAGCTAAGTAGCAAGGAGAATCCTTCCTCATAGGGTCCAACTTCACGTTGTCGAGGAGAATATTAAAATGAACATATTTGGAGGGTTGTGGGGAATAGATCAAGTTTAAGAAGTCGGCAAAGGAATCTGTGACTGAGCTCTCCTCTCCAGAGCCTGAATAGGTTCTCATGTTGTTTAGTACGTAGCGCCTAGTAGAGCCTAGCGTTGGTTTTCATTGCACTAGTGAACTGTTCTCTATGAAACTGTTTTTCAAATGGATGGTGCCTACAATTGTCTTCACTTAGGTTATTCACTTCATTAGCCAAGATTTTTAACTGTGCATAAAACAGTGCTGCTGGTGAATTACAAGCTTTAATTACAAATGTGACTTTTTCCCCATTTTTCGTCAAACTTACACATGGGGAATAACCACATCCAAAGATTATGCAAAAGCAGAAATTCCAAATCAGCTGTTTTGAATTTTAATTGAAAACTGCTCGTGTTTTCACTTCCAGGGTGGATTATTTGATTTTCTTCAGAAGTGTAGCTGAAGCCTGAGGCCTCTGGGTCTGCCATCTGAACTTGGCACCCAGGTTAATGGAAACAGTGGACTAATTTATTCCTTAGCCCACTGCCAGGGAGAGTAAATGTAGAATGGATACATTAAGTAATTTTTTTTGTTTTCTTCTTAAGGAGATTGTGAAGGTATAATTGTTTATGAAGGTCTTAGGTTTGTTATTAATGTCAATAGAAAAAAACACAAAGATAATTCTGAGTGACCACAGCCCCTTCTGAAGGAAAAAACGATGTGATGAAGTAATTAAAAATGCCATCGTATGTCCAGATCTTACAAGAATTACTCAGCAAATCTGTGGAGGTAATTTTTAGTATTGGACAGGATTAGGTCTGTAAAATAAAGAGTAGCAAGTGATTGCCTCAAGTCTGTTGCTTATTTAATAAGGAATTTATAATGTTTTACAAGTGCACTGTGGGTGGATAGTCATAAATCAGACCATAGGATGGAACATTTACAAAACAGATAACATTTTCTAGGTTTAGTGATAACTGATGTATCGTTATTTTCACCCAAGGTGAATATACGTAAGTTAGCATAATTAAGGCTGAGTTATATGTATATATATTTAGTTAGTTGAAATTACAAGATTTCTGGTAACTGAAAACTGTGTTAGCACTTGCCATTATAAGCATATATAAACCTCCTTGCTTAAAGCCTACAGTGGCAGAATGTCAGAATTAGTCTTGGGTCAATGTGCTTGCACCTAAGCATGGCCTTTTAGAATACTTGATTATACCTGAAATGTTTACTTGCACATGAGCTCTGTGGTGGTGACTCTCACTCAAATTCCATGAAAACAGAAGAATAAACATCTGGTAGCAGGATAAAGTCTGTGTTATAAATTCTGTACGAATTTCTCTATTTATAGATAGGTACCTCATGTCATTTGTCTCTTATTTCAGTCTTCCTTACTGTCTGCCATCAGTTTTGTTGCAGGTTGGTATTTTTCACCCAAAGAGTAGCATGTTTATGTGCAAGCTTTCTTCTGTTACTTTGACACTTTGCTTCAAGAAATTGGGTCTGTAATCTGTGCCAAGATGGTCGGTAGGGGTTATTTTGTTGCTGAGTGTGACACCTATGGCGTGGGATATCTTTTGTGTGGGTTTAGGTGAGTGTCATGGCTGTGTCCCTTCCCAGCCTTTTGGCAGTTCACAGCCTCCTGGCTTTGAGGGGTTGTTGGAGAGGGCCTTGATGTTATGGCAGCATTGCTTAGCCATAGCGAAACGTCGGAGCAGTGCCAGCACTGTTCTTGCTACAAGCACAGAGCACAGCGCTGTATGGGCTGCTGTGGGAAGCGTAATCCCAGCCAGGCCCATTACAGTACGGCAGTCATAGTGCCTCTGAGCTTAGAAGGCTGCTTCCTTCAGTGCTCTTCAGGCAGCCTGGGCATCATCTGTTAATAAACAGAGTATGTATGCGACCAGTTAGGCATTGGCAATAGGCAATAGTCATTTGACAAGATGTGCAGTGTCAGATTTGTGTGTAAAGACATCATTGAGCATGGCACCCTGTGATGCAATTGCCAGCCCTTAGCTGAGTTCTGTGGGTTTTTCCCCCCATTTTCTCACATTTGAAGTGCTGGCTTGCTTCCATGAAGACTTCCTACATATATACTTTTTCAGTAGTGTTTTTGTCAGGCCTATTTTCTTCCACTTGTTCTTAATGCTTTTACTTTTCAAAACTTTATTGTGCATCCTAGGAAAGGATTGCTAAGAGGGAGGCAGAAAGAGGGAAAGCCAATGAAGTAGTGATCACAAATATTGCCCCTATGAGTCTGCTGGGAAATGAAATCAGGTTTAGCTCTTTTAGACACTAGTGAGCCTGAACTAATTTGAGTTTACGCTTTTAGGAAAAAAAGTCTATGTAGAGAATCAGGACTGCAGGATGGAGTTTTACTGGAGTCTTTCTTTCAAGCTTTGTCTTCTGGGCTCTTGAGGACCCCTTTCCTTGAAGTTACTGTTTGTCTGTCTCAGCCTATTTTCCTCTTTTCATATGCTGAATTCCTGACATTCCCTAGTACACAGTACTTAAAACATGTTGCTTTGGCTACACTAGCCTGGTGTCTCAGTGTGCTGTTACTGTTAGTCAAAGTGAGATAGAAGGTCGAGGTCAGGTAGGAAAAGTGTTTGGGGAATGGTGTGGGGAATACCTCAGAAAACTTGAGCTCTGGTTGCTAATGCCTTGACAGTTTTAGGGGAAAGGCACCACAAATCAGTCATCTTTCAGATCCATGACAGTAAATGTAAGTGTATAAAGGTTTATCAGCTGCATGTTGAATTCAGAATGCTTTGTCACACCTAATATGTTCTATATGCCCTGAGTTTAGAATGAGTAGTCAGATATAGAAATGTAAATCGGAAGTGCTTTTTGCTCCTTACTCTAAAGCCCTGGCAGATGTCTGTACTGTGTGTACAGGCAGTACAAAGACTAATTTGCCAGGTTCACACAGGAAGCCTCACTCTCAAGTCCAAACCATACAGCCGTCCTTTTGTTGTTATTAGGTAAATGTTTTTACTGAGACAAAATCATTTGACTTCTGTTTATGGACAGCATCCAAGTGAGTTTTAAAAAGATAACAGCAAGATACAGTATTTATTTGCAGTTCTTAATACGTATATTACTGCTGTGAAATTTTTACTGTTGAAATATGGCTTGTTTCTTATGGCATGTAGATGATACGATTGTTTAAGTACCTGGGGAATTCTGTAAAGAATTTCTGATCTATTTCACTGCCTTACCTTTCTCTTTACTGCTGGTTCTTCATTTAAGCAGTCTTTAAAATAAGTGAATATTCTATTGGTTTCCTTCAGATTTTGCCCTTTGTTTTAGTAATAGTGCCTGGAGGAATGGAATTGTAGGTTACTGAAGACTTGTTTTTTTAATAAAGTAAAAAACATCACTGAAGAAATAAATTTATAATCATTTAATTTAAACCATTTAATTTAAACCATTATGTGTTTTGAAAACCTCTTATGTTACTGTGTTATCTTCATTTGCATTACAAAACCTGCATTTGTTTATCATTGCTGACTGTGGTGATGTATTTATTGAAAATGTTGGTAGATTCCCTTTTGAAAAGTGAAAGAAAAAAGTGAGTTAAATGTTAAAAAGCCTCAGAAGGTGCACAACAGTGTGGACTTTTTCATCTCCATTTACCAGTGTGTTTCAAACTGCTAAGATAATTCTGTTTCCTGAGAGACCTGCTGGGGTGCTTACTGAGATTTGTATTAATGCAAAAATGTGGTCATTTGGGCAGATATCATTTGGGCTTTGGTTAAAATTCAGAACAGTTTGAATAGTTGCATGACTGTAAAAAGCACTACTTTGTGCCATGATCCATAGGATTTTAGTGAATTATAGTTGTCTCTTGTTTTCATACACTTCACGTAATTTTTGTTTTGCAAGTGCAGTATGATCTTAGTCTATCAAAGCACACAGTGATAGAATCATAGACTCATAGAATGGCTTGAGTTGGAAGGGACCTCAAGGATCATCAGGTTCCAACCCCCTGCCACAGACAGTGTTGTCAGCTGCTGGATGAAGTACTAGGACAGGTTGCCAGGGCCCCATCCAACCTGGCCTTAAACACAGCCTCTCTGGGCAACCTGTTCCAGCACCTCACCACTCTCTCAGTAAAAAACTTCACCCTGACATCTAATCTAAATTTCCCCTCCTTTTGTTTAAAACCACTCCCCCTTGTCCTGCCCATATCTACCCATGCAAGAACTTGATTTCCCTCGTGTTTGTAAACTCCCTTTAAGTATTGGAAGGCCGCAATGAGATCCCCCTGCAGCCTTCTCTTTTCAAAGCTGAACAAGCCCAGTTCCTTCAGCAAGTTTATTCTGTTTGTATCTCCCCTAACATCTCTCTTCTTCATTACCCACTTCACTCTTACCAGCCACTGCTTGCTGTTTCTCATAGAAGTCCATGCATAAAATCAGTGGTCATTTTTTTTACCCTGGTAGGACAGGAATCTTTCCAGAGGCCCTGAATTGGATTCAGTTCCCCTTAATGGGATGTGGGCATCAGGTCTGTTGGATTTAGCCAGAGTTATGAAGAAAATTCAATAGACTGCTTTTTGTCTCACTTTCATCTTCAAACTCAACTTTTCAAGAAGCAGAATGAAAGAACAGGTAGGACAGTTTGCTTCCCTGAACTGTGCCAGCCCAGCCAAATGTAACTTACTGAGGAATTTGCCATGAGAAATAGAAGAGTCCTTTTCCTTTACTGCACAGCTCTGAAGCCAGAGATGACTAGATTGTGTAGGGGGGATGCCATCTAGTTTATAATCTAGCATGCTAGATGCTAGAGCATGTTGGGCTTGTTCAGCCTGGAGAAGAGAAGGCTGCGGGGTGACCTCATTGCAGCCTATCAATACCTGAAGGGAACCTACACCCAGGAGGGGAGTAAACTCTTCAAAAGGGCTGACAACAGCAGGACTAGGGGAAATGGATCCAAGTTGAAGGAGGGAAGATTTAGGTTGGATGTTAGGGGGAAGTTCTTTACTAGGAGAGTGGTTAGGCCCTGGAACGGGCTGCCCAGGGAGGTTGTGGATGCCCCGTCCTTGGACGTGTTTAAGGCCAGGTTGGACGGGGTCCTGGGCAACCTGATCTGAATGTGTATGTTTGGTGGCCCTGCTAGGAAGGGGGGTTGGAACTACATGATCCTTGGGGTCCCTTCCAACCCGGGTGATTCTGTGATTCTGTGATTCTGTGATATGCTGTGAAAGCTGGACAGAGGTGAGCTCACAAAATCCCTCCAACCTGAAATGTCCCAAACTGATACTGACGTTGATCTGAGACCAGTTGGATTTTTTGTTTTTTTGCATGTTTGTGAGGTTTTTTTCCCCCTCTGTCAGCAAAGACAAGCTCTCTTTGAGGAAAATGTGTCAAGCAAATTCTTATGGAAAAGCTTTAATACGGAGATGAGAATGATAGAAAAAAATTGTAGTGGTTCAGAAGGTGTAACTTACAGTCCCTGATGTTTCGTACAAGGATTCAGAGTTTTCAGTGGCATTGTCATTCTCAATTATGTGAAACTTCCTTTCTTTAACCTTCATCTTGTTACCTTTAATTTCTCCTTTTTTTTAATAGCCTGTTATGTTGTAGCAATACTGATAACAGATCTTTTACGTTGTCTTGATGTTCCAAAGGTAAATTAAGTTAATGTCAGCCAGAATTGTAATACTTCTAGAGGTTTTAGAGCCAGCTCAGCTAGGTGTTTCCAACAAGTCATGTTAATTATTTGTTTATAGCATTAAGATGACAAAAACGACCACATTGCTTGTAGTAACATTAAATCACTTCTTATCACTTTAAAAAAAAAAAGGAATAGAAATAGTCTTTATTTATACTAGCATGTGAGATGCATGCTAGTAAAAATCTAAACAGCAGTAAAAAGCTGGATTTTTATTTGAGATATGTTTTTGGTAATGCTGAAACACAGTTTTCACAGAACATCCTGTAAAAATCAACAAGGCGATTGGAACTAGAGAATTCTTTTAATAGGCTAATAAAAATGAGAGATTTATCTGTGGGAGTCTAGAAGTAATGAATTGAGTGAACTGGGCGTTATATCATCATAAATGACAGAGCTAGCTGGAAATTTGTGTGTGATCATCAAATCATTAAGGTTGGAAAGACCACTGAGATCATGTAGTTGTGTTCAGCACTGTTGTACTCATTTATTTTTTCATTTGAAGGACAGTTATTTATGCTTTGTTAATTTCAGGAAAGAAGTTGAGAAAACTTTATTAATATAAAGAAGTTATAACAATCCTTTTATAATAAGTTTTGCAAAAGCAGCATCCCAAATATTATGCATGCTGCGTACAGGTTTGTTCTATACAGTTGATTTGTTTGAAGGATTGTAAATTACTGCTTTTAATTCAGACCATTTTTTCTTAACTTCTTGGCACCTCTGTTTTTCTTTGTTTTCCAGGAACTGTAATTGGTGTTGTCATCTACACAGGGAAGGAAACTCGAAGTGTAATGAACACATCCAATCCAAAAAATAAGGTCTGTTAGCCTTACTGTGTCATTTCCTTCTTTTATTTTCATAAAACATAAATAGATGTGCCTGTAAGCAAAGACCTACATGTTCTGAGGTATTTTGTGTGTGTGTTGGATTGAATTGAGTGTTGATTTAAGAAGTGAATTCTGCCTCAGTCTTATTCCGTAGTTAAAAGTAGTCTTCCTTCATCTAGGCCTATTTACAGGTACTAATGGAAATATATTGTTTTCAAATATGAATATGCATCCTTCTCTATTTCTGCGTCACAGCAGATTATGGGCTCCCACTTCACTTCTCTCAGATTATTTTCTTTTACTGTAAAATATTTGGCTAAAACTGCACAGGAATTGTAAAGAATGTTCGAAACAGGCTACTAAAATTTGTGCTGGATCTCAGAGTAAGTAGAGTGGGATAACGGAGGTTTCAGTGAGTACCTGGAATGTTGTTGCGGAGGTTTTTACTAGTTTTGTAAGCAATGTAAACATCTTCAAGAGAGGTGTTGCCTTTTAGAAAAATATGACAAGTTTTGTGTACACTTCTCTGTGTGCAATATTTCAGTTCAAATCAGTGGAAATGGTTAGTTTCATCAGCAAGGTTTCTAAAGCAGGTCAGGAGGGCTCTCAGTCATAATGCTACAAAACTTTAGGCTGCATCTTCCAACCGAGACCTCTGTTTAGTAGGAAGATATTGAATGATTTTGAAAGGGAAAAAATATTGCAAGAGATTTAAAAAACATAATTGCCAGGTTGCACCATCCCTAGTAGATGGCTCTGAGTAGGAGCGTCAAGAATGAAATAGCACAAATGGCTTGAAGCAGTTATTATTGTTCCCCTGAGTGTATTGATTTGTGTTTGTAATAGAGATGCTTATAAATGTCTCAGTGACAGAGATGGGTGATATATACCATTACATGGCTTAAAATGCCCTTTTATTATTTTGATATATGTAACATATGTTTTAAAATAATGGGCTTCAATTGAAGTAGAATGATTATGGTTCATAATTACCTTCTTTTCTATCTGATACAAAGAGGAGCCTTTTACTAAAGAGAATTCTGGGAATTCTGAGCAGATTTTGACTAATAAATAATACAGGTGTTTAAAAGTATTTAATATAGTAAATTGATACGTAGGGTAGCATGCATGAATATAACATGCTTTCCTGGAATTAAACAGATTCTGGAGATGTGTTCCATGTAAATATTTGCTGCAATTTTCACATGAGTATTTCACACTGGGAAGTATGTTAAAGGATAACAGGATCTGTTCTGAATATTTTCTGAATTACTGCTGGCATCAAAACAGTTGCTCTAAGTTTAACTTAATATTGAGTTGCAAATAAACCTACAATGAAGTGATCCAGTGGCATGTTGAGAAGATGCAGCATGCTTTTTAACATTAGGACAGTAGACCGCCATTACGTGCATAAGGCCCTAAGATTACAACTGGAAACATCTAAAACTTGGTCTTTTATCTACAGTGGCAATGCAAATAAACTTTGAATTTTCATGAAGCACTGAAGCAAAATATTCTGCACAAACACACAGTCAAATTCTAGTAACATCTTCTGGCATATAGTGTAGTATCAGCTTGAGAACCACTAGAAATCATGCTATCATACAGCATTTAATCTGCTGCTGATGAGCCAGGTGCTGCTCGTGTAAATAAATGTTACTCATTTATCGTCCAGCAGACTGTTCTGTTAAAATATGCAGTATTCTAAACATGTATATTTATTTGTTTCTCAGAGATGGTTTAGCTAATAGCTATCTTCTAAATGTGAAGCATTGAGGCATATAGTACATGTATCTGGTTAAATGTCTTTGCCTTGGTAGTTCCTGTAGACTGTTTCAAAAATGTGAAGATTTCTAGTGAACAGGCAAACATTCTGTAGAGCTTACTTGCTACTTGAGTTTCCTCCATTTTGTGTCAGCTGTCTTCCTCATCCCTTTGTAAAAGTGTAAATGAGTCTTGCATGTACCAATTGCTGAGGATTTCTTCCCCGTCCATGGACACGATGTCCATACTTGCAGTGTAATTAGCAAGGATGGATTTGGGAACTGAAAACATTAAAATGCTGCCATGGCAAATGAGTAAGTAATAAAAATGTGTGTTGGTATAGAAAATAATTATCAACATTTTGTAACATGCATTTTGAATTCTACCTTTCTGTGGAATTAACATCCTTCTGTGTTTGCATCTTCTACCACTGGCTGAGATCAGTTTGCATGTTTCTGTAACGTAAGGCATTTATTGCTTATAAATAGTGTTCTGTCCTAGCTGGCAATACAAGGAGAACAGCAGAAGCCAATTCATTCTTTCTCTGTGTATTTGGGAAAGGGACTCATCTTTTTTTTTTCTTTTTCTTTTTTTTCCAAGCCTGGCAATGATGTTTGCATGTTTGATGGAGCTTAAAACAGTCCTTGAGTTTAGAAAAGATATTACAATTGCGAGATTAAATGTGCAAATGTTCATTAAGTAAATAAAAATTTGCACCTAATTGTTGCCGAAACAAAATCAGAATTGCTGCCCATATTATTACTGCAAGGTCCAGAGGAAATAAATCTGCCTATATCTATATCTATATATATATACCTATATATACCTATATCTAATAAATGTATTCTTTAACTAACACTTGCTCCAAATTCTGTTTTGGAACTGCTTTTAAATTGCAGTTCCCTGCCTTTGAAAAGAAGTGGAAATAATATTCTAGAGATTTTGTTATAAAATGTGTTGATATGCTCTTGTTCAGAATATGTGTAGTTTTGGGAGGAAGCAAACACGGAGATCTAGGATTCTCCATTTACTGAAGTTTCCATACTGAAACTTCTATGGCAAGATATCTCCAGAAATGACTCATTATTCCTCTCTTCATTGAAATATTCCTTGTAAAATAAATGCTTCAGTTGTCTTTCTTACTGTAGTGTAACTGCACTGCTGTACTTTGTACTATGAACTGAGTTTTTCTAATGGCAATTTTTTCATTTTCCCCCTTAAGTGTAGATGCTTTTCAGCTAAGCCACCATCAAAATGTAGAGATGCAGGCCAGCTCCATAAAGAGTTTTTAGCAAACGGCTAAAAATGAAATGAGTTTAAGCAAAATTTGGTATCAGAAATTATAAAATGTGTGTACCTGTGGAAGCATGTAATTTCTGTGCGTTAGACTTGGAGGGATTTATTGTGTTCACTGAAGTATTTCGTCTTTCAAGCAACAGTTTCCTTAACGTGGAGTCAACACTTTGTGGGTTTTTTTTATTACAATTATAGAAATTGTTTCATTGCCTAAGGATGCAGACGTAGTCTGAGAAAGCACAAAGATAGAAGAGAATTTTCCTAAGGGATCGGTTTAATATGCTTCTAATTCCAAACAACATAAAGAAAAATGATTTCTAGCAAGGCTTAATTTCAGTATAAAATAATGACTACATTGTGCTTTAGATAAATGTAGAAATGGTAGCATCGTTGTTATGGTGCAATGGCTCTGCTCTCTACCTCATTGGCAGTCACAGCAGCTTACTCAGGAACACAGTTCCATCCTTTTAACTTAATAAATAAATACAAACAGATTGAATTGTGTTCTTCACAGTGCTGTAATCAGTAATCAATCCTGTTTGGACAGATATTCTTAAACTTTGGCTTTCTGGATAAAGTTGGACTTGTCAGTGCTAAAGGTCATATACAGGTGTTAATTAACCAAGAGGGAAATTAACAAACTAAGGTTATTTATTTATTTTGTGTGGCATTTTGCAGTATTCACTCATTCTTACCTATTTAAAGTGCACTGCAGGGTTTTTGTTGGTTTTTTGTTGTTGCTTGTTTGTTTTTGCTATCCAGTTTTAGAATAGGTTTTGCAGTTTTGGTTTTCATTAAAAGCAATGATGTTAGTATTGTCACCTTGCAAAGGTGACCTGTCTCCATCAGTAGAAACAGATTTGAGGGCTGAAGTTTTTAAATATATATATACACACACAGAGACGCACACACATATCTTTATATTTGGATGTAGAATTGAATTTGAAGGAAGGTATTTTGTGTACCAAGATCAAAACAGTAAAATAATTTGGTCTGTGTAATGAACGTGTACTAGAATGTATTAAAACAAATAGAAATCATCTTAAATAAAACTGCTGTGAAATAAGTAATGTCTGTAAAGGAGATACAGAATATGACTGCTGTGCTTCAGAATAGTACAAAAAATAGTTTTGATATTGCTAATCTTTAGCAGCATCCCCTTTCTTTTTGCATTATTATGGAAGCCTACGTCGGCTGTTGCATCTTAACACCCATCACAAAACTTGGTAGTAAGCAGTCAGTGTTCATTAAAATAACAACACTACATTTTTGCCAGTTTTTTTGTCTAGCCTGTAATCTAGAATCTACATACCTTACATCTGCTGCGTTGCTGATTTAGGTTTTTTTATTATTATTCTAATCCATAGATGTTGTTCTGATGTTGTTCTCCCTTTGTTGTTTGTTTGTTCTTTAAAAAGTGGCCTGTGAGACTGGAAGTAGTTAAAAATAGTAGTTAAGTGCCCAAATGGAACACTATCAGATAATACAGACGAGTTTGCTGTTACCTAGAGAGCTTGAGGAGAGCCTCAGAAACACAGTGACTTACTTCTGCTACTGCAGTGTTGCATAAGGGCCAGTAACCTGTACAGTTTTGTTATTAAATTGGGAATTTAATATTGGTCGTAGTTGATTTGAGAATTGAGGGAATTAAATAGCTTGCTCTGGTTGTATACAGTAGAGAGAAACAAAGCAGAACCACCTTGAAAAAATGTTGCTTGACTCCTAATGACAAATTTCAAGGGTTTAGAAAGAAAGAAGGGTTTATATATTGTTTTTTCTTGGAGTATGGAAGTATATCTGCTGTGCTTAATCCTCCTAAAAGACCTTTCTGTGTAGGATGAAACTGGGAATGCTGTTTCCTATATTAAGTAGTCCTCAAACTGAGTTTGTGTCCCTTCTGCCTGGAGCTTCAATCCAAGAAATATTGAAAACCAGCTTCCTTACAGGTATAAGAAACCTCTGTCAGGGGAAGGGAGAGCTGCTGGAATTGGGCCATGTGGAAAATGCATGAAATATAGCTTTGGTGCTGTTCTCTTGATATGCTCTTATCTGCACAAAAGAGTGAATGTTTCATAAGGTGGGAAGTAGAGGAGGGAGAACCTTGGTGTGTTAATAACACTGCTGTGACTGGACAGCACTGCCGCCCCCAAGGGCTGGAGAGTCTTAGCGAGATGGATGGAACAGTGTTAGATAAGGAAGGGGACAAAAGATGTCATTCCTAAAAAAGACTGAAAAGGAACAGCTGAATGGCAGATGAGCCACCCTTGTTATTCCAAAACCCAGATTAGAACATTGCAGTGCTGCCAAACATTACTGACAGTTTCCAGGAATCAAACCACGAGCAAACTTTGTGTCCTTTACTCACAGCCAGAAGGAGTATATCTCATTGCTATCATTACCATTAACTCCATGAACTGAAATAGCAGCGTTGTGGAACCAGATGTTTCAGTCATTGGATGACTAATGTGGAAAAAGTGCAATTCCACATAGTGGAACTGATGTTTTCATTTATAAGTAGAAAAGTAGAACAAATATGCATTTATATCACTGCATTAAAACAATACAAAAAATGTTACCAGTGGAGAACAGTGTCTCAGTAAAGACTGAAGATCTTGATTGATGCCTTTGAGTACACAGGTGGAAAGTATTCACTTGATACAAACGAATACACTGGTACAGGTTTTTTGGAGTAGGACAGTTGGATGACAGGTCATTAGTCCAACTGTCTGACCACCTAAGGACTAACAAAAAGTTAAAGCGTATTAATGAGAGAACATTGTCCCAGTGTCCCTTGAGCACTGACAGGTACAGGACATCAACCACCTCTCTGAGAAGCCTGTTTCAGTATCTGACCTCATGGCACAGATTTTGCCCAGTGCTCAGTTTGACCCTCCCTGGCTCACTGATGTGCCATTCCCATCCTGCCATAAGTGACCAGGAGCAGAGCCCAGCAGCTCCCTTTGCTCCCCTTCCTCACAGAACTGCAGAGAGCAATGAGGTCACCTCTGGGCCTCCTCTTCTCCTGACTGCACAGCCCAAGTATCCGTAGTCTTTCCTCCCAGGACATGCCTTCCAGCCATGTTAACAGCTTTGGTGCCTCCTTTGGATGCTTTCAAGTACCTTAACACCTCTCTTTAATATTGTGGAGCTCAGAACTGCACACAGTATCCAAGGTGAGACTGCACCACCACTAAATACAGTGTGGTAACCACCTCTTTTGACCAGCTGTCTGTGCTGTGTTTAATTAACCCCAAAATGCAGTTTGCTCCTTGGCTCTTAGGCATGCTGCTGGCTCATGCTGACCCTGCTGCTACCTGCACTCTCAGGTCACTTTGACCTCTACCATTTAGCCAGTTCATCACTCAGCATAGCGTGAACCTGTTCATCTCACAGTTGGACGAATTCTCCAGGAAGATTACATCCACTGCCTTCTGTTCATCCACCACGTGGATGACCTTATTCTATGGCAGGCATGTCCAACCTGCAGGCTGGATTCGGCCCAGAACAGCCCATAAAGCAGCTCTCTCCTTGCTTTGTGCCATCATGATGGTGGCTTTTCCCCCTTAAGCAGTCTGGCCCAGCCCCAGGCATGTACCCGTAGCTCAGCAACAACCCAACATCAGTGTGTGATTGCCTTGTCTGGGCTGAAACCAGTTCATGGGGAGGGTGCAGTGCTAACTCTCAAGTGATGGCAAAAAATTATTTGCATGTTGATAACATTGGCTAAATGCAGTGCTCTGAACAGCGAATACGCAGCCTTGTTTTCCTTTCTGATACTGAAATTTGAGAATAGGTTTCAAGATTACAGAAAAAAAATCAACTTTTTGTTATATTTGCGACTCCATTATCAGTCAGCATAAATACATTGCAGGCAGATTTTCAAGTGAAATGGGTAGAGTTACAATCAGATATTCAACTCAGAAATTTCATCATGCCTCTTTAACATATTTCTATAGAACTATCTTGCCAGAGAAAAATATCCCTCGCTTCACAAGCATACCTTATTCATCTTGCCACTTTTTGGCAGTATGTGCACTTGTGAGCAAATAATTTTCAAGGATGAAGCACAGGAAGAATAAAATGTCATCAGAAATCTCTGATGAACAACCTGAGAACTCACTAAGAATGGCAGCCACTTCCATCAAATGAGAATGGTGCATTCATTAGTTTCGCAGAAACAAAACAACGTCAAATTTCCCACTGTTTTTGTGTTTTTGTTGCTGTCGTTTTAAAAATGGTTTAATAAAGAATATGTTTTTAAATGAGTTGTCACCTATAGACATTAATGATATTATGTATTTTACATGTGGCCCCAAACAATTCTTCTCTTAAGATGACCCAGATGAGCCAAAATGTTACACACTCATGTCCTAGGAGGAGGTCAGATTGCTAAGGCAGGACTTTCCCTTAATGAGCCCACATTGATTATACCTGATGATAGCTTTGCTCTTTAAATATCTTTCAGTAACCCCCAGGACAATCTTCTCCATAGCTTTCCCAGGGGCTGATGTTACAGTAACAGGTCTGTTGTTTTCTGCGTCTTCTCTTCTTTCCTTTTTGTAGATGTGTTTAATGCTGGCTAGCTTCCAGTCAGCAGGGACCTCCCCAGATTCCCAGAACATTTGGTAAATTGTTGAGGGGAGTCCAACTGTAACATCCATTAACTTCATTAGTACTGTATTTTTTTAATTGTCTTCTGTTCTTTATATTCCAAAAGTAGTAAAATGGTAACACTACACATGGGAAACCAGAGCACCTAAGATGAGAGGGAAAAAAAGTAAATGGCTCTGTTTAAGGTGTTGGACTTTGCTTTTCGTCCAACTTAATGGTTATAGTGCTGGTACAGTGCTATTTCTGTTGGATTTGCATGGATGTGATGATGTCTGTAGCCTCAGAGCAAACCTGATGTTAATTTTCCTTGCTATCCAGAAAGTAATATTAGATCATCATTTGCTGATTTACTTTGATGTTGTATGTCTGGAACAGAGAATAAGTTGTTCCATGTTTTGACCTGCTATCAATTCAAAAATTAGAGTCCCAGAACAACTTGTGCCATAGCTTCCAATTTGTTCTGAAAGCAATTAAACGTTTTGTGAAATCGTGTGATACATCTTTTCTGGCTACCTGTAATTCTTTAGCAAAGAGCGTGGTACAGTGCATTGCTGAGACATGGATGTTGAGTCAACACTTCTGCATCACTTTCTGTTTGCATCCTACTGCAAGGCAAATTATGTGCAACAGTGTACAAGGTAGTCCTAAACAAAATAATCGTTATCTAACTATTACTGTTATAGCAATTAAATGTTAACTTGTACATCCTTGATCGTTACTAATATCACTGAGTGATACCAGGCAGCTCATAGCTAGTGAAAATTCTGGTGAATTAGTTATCATTAATTTTTCACTGTTTATTAAGCAGTGCAGGCCATATTCTTCAGAACATTGAAGGCTCAAACTCAGAAGAAAACACCCTGCACTGGCATTCATCCGTTTTGGTCACTTAGAAAATTTGAACTTCTATTAAGCTACTGGCACTGAAAGCAGTTTTGAATGGAATTTCAAGAGTGTGTGTGTTTATGTATGTATTTAATTTTCTTGAGCTTGCTTAGGGAGCCTAGATATCTTTGTTAATGAAATAATAATGGGAGGGAGAGAGGGAATAAGCAAGGGAAATGGGTTTGGTAGTTAGAATTCTGCAATACTGCAGGTAAATTTCTGGGTTTATGAAATATTTTGGAGATGAATTGATGGATGAGTTTGCTACTAAGCCTAAAACAGTGTTTATAGCTGCAGAATTCCTCTGATGTTAACTTCATTATCTCTTACAAGAATACAGGAGAATAAAGATTATGTGCTTCAGAATTGAGAGGATTAGCTAGAAGCCATAGGTGAATTGGAGTCCTCTATTTTTGTTGTGTTCACCAAGAATTTTATTTGATGTTCCAAGATATTTCACTTCCCCATTTTGGAGACTCTTATTTAAAATTGTCTGGGTTTTGTTGTTGTAGTAAGTTGAGTTTATTAGGAGGAAGTTTTTCACCCAGAGGTGGTGAGGCACTGGCACAGGTTGCCCAAGGAGGCTGTGGATGCCCCATCCCTGCAGGCATTCAAGGCCAGGCTGGATGTGGCTCTGGGCAGCCTGGTCTGCTGGTTGGTGACCTGCACACAGCAGGGGTTGGAACTGGATGAGCATTGTGCTCCTTTGCAACCCAGGCTGTTCTGTGATTCTAAGTTTAAAATTGATTGATTAAAGTTAAAACTCAGCAGCTCAACGTCACTTCATGCTGGTGTTTGAGGAAGGATCAGTCATGAAGTACAGTGTTTCTGTAGTGGTCCCTTCAACAGATTAGTCTCACAAAACTTTCCAAGCAATTATTTTGAAATAGATAAATTTATGGAATAGTGTTTTGCTTCTTCACCAGAAATAGAGTATTTTACCTGTAGCACAGTAGAATCATTTCTGGTGAAATATATAATGCATTTGAAATGTTGTGATTCTACAGAAGATAATGCAGAAGGGAGATCTGCTGTCTATTGGCACACTGATGTGTCCCAATGAGCTGTTAAGAGGCGGTCCACAGCCACATCCTCCCAACTGCCTCCTCCACTGCTGCTAATCAGTGACTGGAGTTTGCTTTTTCACTTGTGGTGATCCTTACGGTTTTGTTGCCTTTCAGAGTTAATCACATCATTAGTAAAAAGCAGCTGGTGTGTGATGGAGAGGGTAAGGGCAAATAGGCTCTGGCTTTCAGGTGATACTTAGAGAACACTGTCTGACTGCATAGAGCTGCACCACCTTCACAGTGCACTGTCTGGGAACCTGGCAGCAGGGCCAGCCAAAATGTTGGAAACCAGAGTTACATACATTTTTTGGCTGTTGGAAGGAATTATATGAGGAGGAACAGAGATGAACTTTTGTATGAGTATGTTCAAAGTATATTAATTGTGGATTTTTTTTTTTTATTCCAATTATGGTGAAAGAGGGCTTTCTGAAATGTCAGAACATAGTATCTTGCAGAAACCCAGTTGGTGTAGCACATTTGGAATAAATTCATCTGATTCGTGTCATTTATTTGAATGTTTTATAGATACTATTGCTTAGTGGCAAGTCTCTGTAGCTAGCACAAACACAGAAAAGCCTTTTTTCATACATGGACTTTTTAAATATATTAAATCAAAATCTGATTTTCTGATTTCTGGAGACTCAGTCTATGGTGGAAATCTCAGTTTACAGTGATGCATATCTGGAGGGAAAGTTCTGTGCATATCAGGACACAGTATTAGTTTTTGTATAGGTTGAACATATCATAGCTATGATTAAAGTAACAGGTTTGTCATACTTATAACAAATATGACTTTTTTCCTTCATTTCTACCTCAGTTCAGTGTGTAAGCCTGTGGATTTCGTGTTAAAATCAGCATTCCAGCTTTTGCTGGATGAAAATTGTAGTGTTTTAGATTTTTAGATTGTGGGTTAGTTTGAAAGATTGGACTGTTCTTCGTATTTTTAAAGCTAATTCCCTTCCTGTCCTATCTTTTGGAAAGCATCCTAAAACGTTATTTATACAAAACAGGGTTCCGTTTCATTTCTTTTTGGAGGCTTTATGGAATCTTTTCTTAATCTCATAGTCTCCAAGGAATCTGCTGAAATATTTTGTTTTGTGAAAATGGGGATAGATGACTCAGCTGAAAATCAAATTCCTGCTATTGCCTTAGGGTTTGAGGGGTAAGCTTTTTTCTTCCTCCTGTCACAGAGCACATTTTCTAGTTGAAGTTTGATAGTGATCAGGAAGTTTAATTCTTTTTTTAAGTTATTGTTGTCAGTTTTTTGATTCACTGTGTTAATTGCCTACGTCCTCTTCATTGTGCTCAGCGTGACGCTACCAGCATCAGTCCTCTAATATTTCTACTAGTTCCATCTACCCAATTCTTTCCTGCTTGGATCATTTTCACCCATTGAGCAACAACTGTGAAAATCGTGATCCTGGTTCACGTCTTCAGTCTTGTCTGCCTTTTCTGAGAGCTGTTTCCTTCCTAAATCATCTCTTACTGTTGTCTTGCTGTTCCAACTTCTGCCAGTGCAACTTGCATTTGTCATGCTCGGCTATCTTGTTATTGTCTCCAGCTTGTCAACGGATTATTTCTTAACATTTTTAGGGTTGAGAAGGGACACCCAACAAGCAGCTGAGTGCATTTCACTGATCTTCTCTAAGCACATCACTGAAATACCTAGCCATCATATTTGTCTGAACATTCTCTGGTTTTATGGCCATCTTTCATTCTAACTTGTGCATTTTGTATATTTATATATCATTACTTTCTTCTTTACACTTAAATCATCTTGCCTTGTTGGTAGGATTGGATGAGTTTATACAGTAGACCAGTAAACTGGTACAGAGCTATGGTCTGTGCTAGGGAACCTCTCTCTCAAACTGCACTTAAAACAGAAAACTCATTCAAAACTGTGTCCATTTGTGGTTTCAGGGATGTGGTTGTGGGGTTAATCTTTTAGAATGAGATGCACCTATTTGTGCTTCAGCTCTGAAGCAGTGTTCATGAGAGCACTGGGCAGAAGTGTGAAGTGGTTCCCCTCACAGCAATTATATTGCAAGTATGCGTCTTCCCTGTGCTTCTTAATCCCTTTACATCAAAGCATGTATTCACTTTATTATTCTTTAAACAAGCGAGAAGAGTATTTATTTAGCCCTTCCTGTGTGAAGTAGATTTGAATTGTTTAACAAATACATTAGTTTATGTTCTTAGTATTAATGCCCTACATAATATTTTATATCTAACTTAGACGTCCCGGTTTTCTTCAAGAATCTTAATTCATTTCTAAGTACTCCAGGAGTTTTATAGTTGTACTACACACCAGTTTACATGTGGAAGGTTTGCTAGCTTCCAATGACCCTTAGCTGCCATCTGGTACAAATTCAAAGTGCTTCTGTCATCTGCTGCTAATTGCTGTCACCTGCATGTTGCAGTCACTCTGAGCAACTTGGATTGCAGTAAAGCAAGATGCAAATTGCTTTGTATAGCTGCAGTCCATCAATAATACACATCATTTCTTTATTAATATTAATTTAATAATAAAATAAGTACATACAGCATGAAATGACATGAATTAATATAAATGGCATTTTCATGTTTATTTTAATGATTGTTTCTGTGTGAGGATTATGAATGTATTTATTATTTCAGTGTTCTTTAACCCATTTATTCTGGTAAGATTGTTCCAACTGAATCTTGCAGAAGAGTTCTTTAATCCTTTTTGTATGCTGATAAGCTTTTGTCAGGGTGCTAGCCTACAGCACCATATTATATTAATGTATTTTACTTGTAATTTAGAGAACAAGAAGAATATCCTGTTCTGAAGGCTAAACTGTCCCCTGTGGCACTTGCACAGCTGATAATCGTGAACTAGAAAGATGTGTATATCAAATAGTTTACAAAATGAAGCCAGCTGTGTTTCCCTACATACTGTGGCTTCCTGACATGCATCATTAAACCTTATTAGCTACTTCCTTTTACAAAGGTTCTTGTAGTCTTGAACATTGCATATTAACGTTTTCTGCCCCTCCAACTGGAAATTATTTGCTTTATTGTAGAGTGTCAACTTGCTCTAGTTTCTGATGCATTCTAATTGGTACTTTAGAGTATAATCATAGTGAAACACCACTCAATGCATTTCTTTATTTGGAAATTAATACAGACCTTTTCACTTTATCTGTCAATCTGGGCACCTTTTCACACAATTCCCAACTATTGGGATGGTTTGCAAACCACTAAGAAAGAAAATGTTTCATGGCGTGTCTTCAAGATAGAAATACAAGATGTTGGAGTTCACTTTTGCTGTAAGATTTTTTGTTATCGTTGTCCTAATAGTTACAAAGCTGTTTCAACTGATAAATATTGCAGTGTTAAAAATCTCAAAAAATGTAATGATATAAAGTTCATTTGCTGCAGATGAGGTTCTGTTAAAAGGACACGACCACACACGTAGGTGCATACACAGGCACGTGCACATACACCTATTAATCACACATCTGAAAGTAAATTTCAGCTTTCAAGCCTACACAAAGAAGAATTTTTAAAATATCTCTGTAGGAAAAAGCAGATTTTTAATGAAGTGCAAATTCAAATATTTAAATATGTATGCATCTCTGCATAGTTACGAATTCTACAAGAATTCATTCTGATATTAGTGAATAAGACTTTGGGCAATATCATTCTGGAACCTTATCTGTTTGCTTAATCCCAGCAAGAATCATTTCAAGACAATACATTGCACACAATTAGCTCTAAACACTTTTTTTTTTTTTTTACTTTGGACTAGGAGGTGCAGATAGCTAGAAAACTATGAATGATGTTGGTTTTGGGGGATTTTTTGAGAGAGAAAAGCTAACAACCATCTTAAACAGATGTTTTTTTGTTAACGTTCCTCTACTACAGATTTTGATATTCATTGCAGAAGGCTGTTTTTATTCAAAAATATATAGCTTAATTTTATTACGCAGATAACTTCTAGATTTTTTGTCATAACTTATTACATAGTTGAGTTTGAACATCTGTTCTTTTACATTATAATAGCAAGAAGATCATAATATCTGATCTAGAAGACATCATGGAGAAAAGTTATTTCCCCTATGCCTTAGATACTTGTGGACATTTACTGTGGACCTATTTGGGTGTTTAATCTCCGAATTATAGAATCATTAAGGTTGGAAAAGACCTCTAAGGTCATTTAATCCAACCATCCATCTACCACCAATATTGCGACTTGAAAAAGGCTTTTTCTCTCTGTTGTGATTTTCCCTGTATTCTGCAATGCAGTTAATCTTGAAGAAAACTCCTGCTTATTTTTCATCACATTGAGCAGCTTTCAAGCTGCACTTTATCAGCATGATCTACTCTGAGCTAAATGTAGAAGAGGTGAAAAATTAAGGAGTATCAGGGACTGTGAAAGGGAGATAGATCAGTGAAACCACACCCTACCGTCCCTATGAGAAATAGTGGGGTATCCCCTTGTCTTCTTGACATCAGGCAGAAGGAGGGGACCTAAGAGACAGAAAAGAATGGAAACAGGTCCCTGCTTGAGGTGGCAGGTGAATCTTCCCAGACTATCTTGCCATCCCTGGTGTACTTCCTTTTTGTATTGAGGCTCTGGAACTTGAAGGGCAGGCAAATGAGGTTGATGAAAGTCCATCCAGGGGGTTGTCTATAGTGAGTCAGTCAACCCCAGCCCTTAAGCATGCCTCTGCTAAGAGCAAAAGAAGATTAATTGTCATAGGCAGCTCCCTTCTGATGGGAGCAGAGAGCTTGATATGATGACTGGACCCTTCCCACAGGGAAGTCTGCTGCATTCCTGGGCCCATGTGAGTGATGTTACCAGGAAGCTCGAGTGTGGCTCAAGTTATTACCCACTTCTGGTTGATCAGGTCTGCAGTGATGAAGCTGTGGAAAGAACTTCAAGGATTATCACAGGAGGCAAGGATTATCACCTCAGGGCACCTGGATGGTTAGTTGAAGGAGCAAGAATACAGGCGGCGTTCTCCTCGATCCCTGCAGGAGCAGGGAAAAGTACTGAGAGTAACAGGAATACCCACCTGGTCAACACGTGGCTAAGAGGCTGGTGCCATCGGAGGAATTTTGTGGGATTTTTTTTACCCACAGGATGGCTAATACAGCACCAGGCCTGCTGGTGATGGATGAGATCCACTTCTTTCAAAGGGTGGAAAAGCATTCTAGCCCAGGGGTTGGCAGGGCTCATTGGGAGACCTTTAAACTAGGTTTAAAGGGGGAAGGAAATGAAACCAGGCTCAGTAGAGATGAAGTTGGGGCAGTGTGCAAGGGTTGAGTGTGAGATAATAGCCCATGTAAAGTGCATCTACACTACACCAACACATGCAGCATGGGCAAAAGGCAGGAAGAAATAGAAGCCATTGAACAGCAGGAAAACTGTGACAAAGTTGCCATCACCAAAACATTGTTCTCCTGACTGGAGTGCTGCAATGGATAGCTATAACCTCTTCAGAAGAAAAGGACAAGGAAGGAGAGATTGTGGGAGGTGGCTCTGTATGTTAGGGAGAGTTTCAATTTTGCACAGCTCAGTGCTGGGGATGATAAGGTTAAGTCCTTATGGGTAAGGATCAAGGGGAAGTCCAAAAAAACTGATGTCCTGGTAGAAATCTGTTTACAGACCACCCATCCAGGATGCAGAGGCAAGTGAAGCATTCTACAAGCAGCATACAGACATGGCACAATTGCTTGCTCTTGTCCACATGGGGGACTTCAGCATACCAGATTTTGTTGGAAATGCAGTACAGCAGAGAAGAAACAACCTAGGAAATTCCTGGGGTGTGTGAAAATAATTTCCTGACACAGATGGTAATAGAGCCAACCATGGGTTGTGCCCCACTAGACTTTATACGAACAGAGAAGTACTGGTAGGAAACATGGTGGTTGGAAGCTGTCTTGGGTATAGCAGCCAGAAAGTGATTGAATTCCTGATTCTTTGCGACACTGGGTGGGAGGTCAGCAAAACCTACATTGGTAGTGGTTGGTAGACTTCTGGAGGTCAGACTTTAGACTGTTTAGGATATTGGCTGGGAGTGTCCCTTGGAAGACAGCTGTGATGGGCAGAGGGGTCCCAGAAGGCTGAACATTGCTCAAAAAAGGAAATTCTAAAGGCACAGGAGAACTTTTGCTTGGTGAAAAAAGAGAGTTTGCTAGATCCAAAAGAAGGGAACAGGCACCTCGGGAAGAGTATGAGGATACTGCTATGATATGCAGAGAGAAAGAAAATTGCAAAGGTGAAAGCCTATCACAGAATCACACACAGAATCACAGAATCACCCGGGTTGGAAGGGACCCCAAGGATCATGTAGTTCCAACCCCCCTGCCTAGCAGGGCCACCAACATACATATTCAGATCAGGTTGCCCAGGACCCCGTCCAACCTGGCCTTAAACACGTCCAAGGACGGGGCATCCACAACCTCCCTGGGCAGCCCGTTCCAGGGCCTAACCACTCTCCTAGTAAAGAACTTCCCCCTAACATCTAACCTAAATCTTCCCTCCTTCAACTTAAAACCATTTCCCCTAGTCCTGCTGTTGTCAGCCCTTTTGAAGAGTTTACTCCCCTCCTGGGTGTAGGTTCCCTTCAGGTATTGATAGGCTGCAATGAGGTCACCCCGCAGCCTTCTCTTCTCCAGGCTGAACAAGCCCAACTCCCTCAGCCTGTCCTCATAGGGGAGGTGCTCCAGCCCCCTGATCATCTTAGTCGCCCTCCTCTGGACCCTTTCCAAAATCTCAATGTCTTTCTTGTACTGAGGGCTCCACACCTGGACACAGTACTCCAGGTGGGGCCTCACAAGAGCCGAGTAGAGAGGGACAATCACCTCCCTGTCCCTGCTGGCCACCCCTCTCCTGATGGAGCCCAGGATCCCATTTGCCTTTCGAGCTGCCAGAGCGCACTGCTGGCTCATATTCAGTCTCTCGTCCATCAGGACCCCCAGGTCCTTCTCTGCCGAGCTGCCCTCAAGGACCGCTCCTCCCAGCCTGTACAGGTGCCTGGGGTTCTTCCGGCCCAAATGCAAAACCTTGCACTTTGCCGTGTTGAACCTCATCAGGTTCACCCGAGCCCAGCCCTCCAGCCTGTCGAGGTCCCTCTGAATGGCATCCCTTCCTTCCACCGTATCAACCGCACCACTCAGCTTGGTGTCGTCAGCAAACTTGCTGAGGGTGCACTCAATTCCCTCATCGATGTCATTAATAAAGATGTTAAAGAGCACCGGTCCCAAGACAGACCCTTGGGGGACACCACTTGTTACCGGCCTCCACCTGGACATAGAGCCATTGACCACCACCCTCTGTCTGCGGCCTTTCAACCAATTGCTTATCCATCGGGTCGTCCACCCATCAAATCCACTTCCCTCCAATTTGGAGATGAGGATGTGGTGGGGGACCATGTCAAAGGCCTTGCTCAGGTCCAGGTAAATGACATCGGTCGCCTTCCCTTCGTCCACCAATGCCGTCACTCCATCATAGAAGGCCACAAGATTAGTTAGGCATGACCTTCCTTTGGTGAAGCCGTGCTGGCTGTCTCGGATCACATGCTCATTCTTTATGTGACCGAGCATGTTGTCCAGGAGGATCTGTTCCATGATCTTCCCAGGCACGGAGGTGAGACTCACCGGCCTGTAGTTCCCCGGGTCCTCCCTGCTCCCCTTCTTGTATATGGGAGTGACGTGACCCTTCCTCCAGTCGTCCGGGACCTCACCTGACAGCCACGACTTCTCAAATATGATGGAGAGCGGCTCGGCAACCACCTCGGCCAGCTCCTTCAGGACCCTGGGATGCACGCCATCCGGCCCCATAGACTTGTATTCATTCAGTCTAAGGAGGCACTCTCGGACTTGCTCTGCCCTTACAGTGGGGAGGGATTTACCTCCTTGGTCCCCACATAGAGGTTTGGGGATGCAGGGTTCAGGTTCAGCCTAGCAAGAACTTAATCTGGCCATAAAAGATGACCAAGCAAACTGTTTTACAAGTACATTATTAACAAAAGGAGGGCCAAGGAGAACCTCCATCCTTTATTGGATGTCGTGGGGAACACTATGATCAAGGATGAGGAAGAGGCTGAGGTACTCAAAGGCTTCTTAGCTTTTGTCTTTTGTAGTCAGCTCTGTTATCCTCAGGGTACCCAGCTCCTTAATTCCTGTAATTTCTGAGTAGTCCTGGTCAACTGGGCTGGTCTCAGATGGCTGGAGACTTGCCAATGTGCCACCTATCTACAAGAAGGATCACAAGGGGGATCTGGGGAACTACAGGCCTATCAGCCTAACCTTGGTACCAGGGGATATTATGGAGCAGATCATTTTGAGTGTGGTCACAGCCCGTACAGGACAACGAGGGGATCAGGCCCAGCCAGCGTGGGTTCATGAAAGGCAGGTTCTGCTTGGAGGTGGGAATTCTCCAGGGGTGCTGGTCGACAGCTGGCTGAACATGAGCCAGCAGTGTGCCAAGCTGTGTCAAAGGCCAACAGCTTCCTGCTTTGTGTCAGAAGTAGTGGAGCCAGCAGCACTAGGAAGGTGATCGTTCCTCAGTGCTCAGCACTGGTGAGGTTGCACATTGAGTACTGTGTTCAGTTTTGGGCCCCTCACTACAAAAAAGAAATAAAGGCCCAGGAGCATGTCCAGAGAAGGGCAACAAAGCTGGTGAGGGGTCTGGAGCACAAGTCTTATGAGGAGTGGAGGAGGGAGCTGAGATTGTTTAGTTTGGAGAAGTGGAAGCATAGGGGAGACCCTGTTGCACTCTGCAGCTACCTTTTCTCCCAGTTAGCCATGGACAGGACAAGAGGGAGTGACCTCAAGTTGCATCAGGGAGGTTCCAGTTGGATGTTGGATAAACGTCTCCTTGATGGAGGTGTTCAAGAAATGCGTAGCTATGGCACTTGGGAACATGGTTTAGTAGGCATAGTGGTGATGGATTGATGGTTGGACTAGGTGACCTTAGAGGACTTTTCCAACCTTCGTGATTTTATGAGTCTTCCTCTTCACATTTTGACTGCAAATAAAAGCATGCGCAACTTTTTGTTTCAAAGTGAAGTTGAGGCATTAAACTTCAAAAATATTTCTTCAGGTTGTATGCAAACAAGATGAGTAAACTCAAGAACAACAAGAGAGAAAAACTGATGCAGTTAAAGTGATCTAAACTGGGATTCTGTTAGCCAATCACAAGGCTTCAGAAATGAACTAACTTATAAGCCACCTTTTCATAGGCTTCTCTGCATTCTTGGATAGCATCCTTAAAGGCTTTGAGGCACTCCGGGGTGCTTTGTGTTGCTTTTATTTTATTGAAACTTGATTTCCTGTGGGAAACCTAGGTGATTGTGCTTGTGTTCTGTTAACTTTCAGACTTGTGCTGAGAGCTCTGAAGATGGAGTTAAGGTGTACACAGCTGAGAAGGAGTGAGATTCCTCCACCAGGAAAAGAATTGCTGCTTAATGCCATTGCAGAATCTTTTCATTCCTTCTTCAGCTTTTCTTTATTCATTTGCATTTCTTGGTGAATCCATCTTCAAAATACTGACATCATTTTAATAATGTGTACTGTCTGTACCGTGTTACTTAGGATCATAAAATGTCATTAGTAAAACACAACCTATGTAATTTAAAGGGAAATAAATTTTGAAACGTGCTACTCAATTTAACCTTGAGTAAGATGGCAATTAAACACTTTTTCTTCCTTTTATTAAGCCTACTGTTAATTGGGGATAAAATGAATTGTTAGAACTTGTTTCAAGTTTAAGCTTAATGAGTTCTTGGCTCAGTTTCTTTAATGGAGTCCATAATGAACAAATTTCCAAGTGTATTTTGATAACCTTAGTTCTGGCCTTTCTTCCCCTGCTACTGTTTAGAGGTGAACTCTTCAAATAGAACTGTAATAATCTCTACTAATGCTATAATGTAGATAATTCGTGAGGAGTTGTTATAAATGCCTTATTTTTTAAGAACAGTAAGCCAATGCTGGAAATCTTTTTAGGCATGGTTTTAAGTGTTTGCTTAATTTCAAACATGTTTTTGAAAACAAACAAACAAACAAACCTAGAGGATTCTGATACCATTTATTAAGTGTGCGATTTTCTGTATGAAAAATACTTCTTGACTGATATGCATGGTTTGATGTATGGATATACTAAGACTTCCCAACATTTATGCAAAGTAAAGTCTCTATTTAATCCCCTTTATAATCATTTTTTCTTCAAGGAAGTAGTACCTGTTACTGTGCTTGTTTTAAATTAAAAAAGTGGATGCTGAACAGTTTCATTGTAAGAATTATTTTGGTTGTTGAGGTCTGCAGTATCACCAGTTGGCTTAAAATTAATGAAATATTCTAAATTAATGGGCATCTTGAAAAAAATGTTTGCAGCTGATAGCTTGCAATAGAGTCTAGTATTTGACTAAGACACAATTCCTGTATGAATGTGCCAGTGTATAAGAAGCCATTAACATTTCCAGTTTTTTAGTTGCATCTGTGGATGCCTTCATTCGTTGTTATTGTGCGTGACAAATACAAGGTGAGGATGGAGAATGAATGGTCACACAGTGTTCACAGATGACTGAAGATGGTAACTACATGAAGGAATGCAAAATACTAAACTTTTTGCTTAGAAGAAATGCTGTGTTTCCATTTGACCCGCATTGATAGAATACATCTCGGTATTATTAAGCATTTCAGGGGGTAAATAGTGTTGGACTGGTAAGATTGTAGAGAAATACAGGTCACCCCTTAAGGTACAGCTGGTACTGCACTGCACCACCTGAGCTGCTTAAACCAGGTGCTACTGCCAGTCTTGAGCCCCCTCTGCTGACCAAACTGCACATGGCATTTCTTTAACTTCAGCGCTTTTCCCTTTCTAGACTTGAGTAAATCAGAGTAAAATACTGAAATAAGGGAAGTGCAGCAGTTTAGCTTCATTGTTACATGTATAGATTAATTTTAAAGAGTGATAGGAGTTGAAGGACATTTAGAGATGGTGGGACAGTGCTAAATGTAGACCAACCGTGTAAGTGTTGATGAGGAGTGAGTGGGATATTTTATAGTCCAGTGAATATTAAGAACGAGTCGCCTTCAGTTTCTCATTCTAGTCTGCTGAAACATAACGTTGTACTGCAGGTACCATGTGTCATTAGTGTGTCAGAACACATTTGAAAGAGAAAGCACACCTGAGCATGTTATGAAGCTGTGCCAGTACTTGCCCAAACGAGCACAACCCAGCTCAGTGTCTATGGGAAGATGTGCATGTATCTGATATACAGGTTCTGTAGTACTGCACTGAGCTGCAGACAGCACCACCACAATCTGGAGAGGAATCTGAAGTTTCACTTTCCGTAATCAAACGAGATGCTTATACTGACAGTGTGCATTTGTGGAAAAGGCAGTGCAGCATAGGTGATTGGAGAAAGCAGAGAGGGAGCAAATGCTGGAGTTCCAGTTTTCTCTTAGCATTATTGATATAGAATTGATACATTGATACAGAATAGAATTGTTTATCTAAAGTAATCAGTTTATTTCAAAAGTAGATATGAGGTTATGAATAGCTTGCTAAAGTAAGTGAAAGCAAGTCAGAAGGGTGAATTTAAAAATGTTATAAGACTTGTTCTGGAAGCCTGCAGAATTAATATAGTGCAAATAATTGAGTTTGGTTGAAGTGACATTGGGTTGTAGTAAAGCTAGTGTGAGAAATGCATTATATATATAATGTATATATATATATAATGTTTTTTTCTGCTAAAGGAAACAGAAAATGTTATTGGAATCAAATGAACCGTTTCTTGGTTATTGCTTTAGTATAACCACTGGAGTGAACTGAATTGCTAAAGTTTATTTCAGTTCTACTCAGCCAAGTAGAACATTCCCCCTCCTGCCTGGACATCACAGCACCACAATTACTGCTCTGACTCAAAAAGGAATAAACAAGATGTTTTCAGTGCTTCAAAAAGGTGTTTTCAGCTTTGGGCATGTTTGCTGTCATAACCAAACGTGATAAGGAAGTTTGAAGAGCAGCCTAAGAAATAGCATGCGAAAGTGACATTTTTCACTGAATGGTCACTGTTTTTGTGTTTCACTGTTTGCTTTGCTTTTCCTACTTTGTATCTACTGCTTAAAAGAACGAGTAAGTTACTGATATGAAAGTATAACAAACCGTTTTTTTTTACATTGATCAAGGCATCCCTGTAGGGAAACACTTGTCATACCATTAGCTGAGTATAAGCAACTAAGGAAAGATGTTTTCTAACCACAAATTCACTTGTACTTGTTATGAATGATAGTTGTGCTAGCCCAGTGTGAGCACTCAGACTGCTGAGCAGCCAAGAGTTCAAATCACAGAAACACCTGTAGAAATAAGGAGTTAGAAGAAACATTGGCTGATTCTACATTTGATGTACATTTGTAGTGTCAAAAATTAAGGTAAACAGATAGTGATGGGTTTGGTTTTTTTATTCAACCATTAAGCTCAAGTTAGTAATCTGTTATTTCTAGGGATGATAAGAAGAATTTTAACAGATGGGGACAAAAGCCATAGAGCTTCAGATATAAGCAGCTAACTGTGTATATTAATCTATATGCATGTTTTTTAAAAAGTGAAAAAGTGTTCTGAATCCATTTTCTTATCCAGAGAAAAAATATTTGTGATTAATTGCAATGAATGAAAACATAAATAATTGACAAGTATTCAGTCTGAATAATGTAAAAGTTCAGAGTATTTCTTAAGGAATGCCAAGGAGCATTTAGATGTTCAGAGTGCAAACTGAAACCAAAGTCAGATGTACCATGCAGCTTCATTGTGTTCAGCGGGGTGTTTGTCAGTGCAGAACCAGACAGATACCCAAAGTAAATTATGCTTGGGGAGGAGTTTAGGGCAGGGATGCCACGGTTCTCTCTTCATACTTTGCTAGTACTTAAGTAGGGTGCTTTAGTTTGTTTGCTTAAAATAAACCAACAGTGTATCAGCAAGTGTCATGTGCACTTTAGTGCAGTCATGTTAATTCAGTTACAGTTTAGACCTTGTGAGAAATCTTTACTGTCAATAATGCATCATTTAATTATCAAAGTTTGCATTTCAGTATTCCAGCATTAAAGATATATATCTTCCTAAATTTCTAAGTCGTGTCCTTCTGATGTTAGAGTTTGTTCTGTTACTGCAATAACAGGTTCAGAACAAAACCATTCCTAGAAGTTAAGCACCTAGGGCAGCCGTAGCAATATTGCTGTGCAAGTTCTATTCAGAAGTCAGAAAGATTTGTTGTTGCTTTCAACTTCTGCTAATTAAGGTGGGTTGTTTTTTAATAGAATGATGATTTCAGCACTGTAGTCCACAGCACAAAGCTCAGTGTCCTAATGATTTCCTGATTCCAAATGCTGTATTTTAAAAACTAGTAGCTTTTTTTTGCATTTGGTACAAGTAGACACAGCGCCATACTTTGTACTGGTGCTGTTAGCCATTATTTTACTGAGTACCGTCAGCTATTTAAAATTTCCCACATAAATTAAAAAGGAGCTAAATGGGTTTGCAGTTGTTGCCATTAGTAGCATTTTGGATGATACAGGCAATTACTGCGTTCATTATGATCGTGCAGCCCCTTTGCAAAACTGCTGTGGCTGTTTTAGGCGTTATGTACAAATTTCCCCTTGGAGATTAAAATTTCCAGCCGTGTGTAATTTTGTTCACACGGTTGTTTCAGACAGAACAAATGTTATGACAAGTGGAAGAAAAATTGGTAGTATGAGAAATAGCAATCAATATGGAAAATTACGCCAGTTCTTAACTCATCGGTTCCTTGTGTAGTCGTAATTGTTCTGGTCGTGATTGTTTTCCATAGGATGATACAGTATGCAGACGGTTTGATAAAACAACAGAGTTCAGTCGTGTTCTTTGTCAGTATGGAGGTGAATTTTAGAGAATATTAATGCATTTCTACTTGAAAAATTGACAATCTGAGAGTTTCATTGGTTAGATTGCAGAAGTTGTCTAAGTGGAAACAGAATTAAGTTTATTTCAGTACATTATAACAACAAGTTTTTGAGGAAAGAAGAATGCACTTATAATAAAGCTTCTTTTGTTTACCACTTTAAGCAGGGGTTTGCAATTGCTTTCACTTGCTATAGTAAATGATAAAAAAAAGATAAAACTGTATGGGCAGTAGTATGTTCTGTATTAAAAAGGCAGATGTTCTGGGAGAAGAGATTTGTTCCATGAAAAATCTTCATCATCAAGTTTTTATCCTCTTCATACCCCTCCAGAAACACTTTTGTTAATTCCAAACATAAATGTACATGTCTTCATTAATTGAAAAGGTATTAATGCTTTGAATTAGCTACGTATCGGTGTGCAGTGAACTACACTTGATGTTTCTGTCCCAAAAGTGGCATTCTTTCCAAAGAAGCTCTTTATTCCTTTCTCTTATGGGGTGTGGTTTTTACAGGGAGTGAAGGGGGGGAGCGTTACTGGGGTTAGGGGAAAGATAGGCTTTCACTGCTATGATGCAGGGGGAAAAAAAAAGTGTGAGGTAGTGGTTATGCATATTGCAAGACAGTGATTCTTTATTTTATTACAAAAAAAAAGACCAACTCTGGAAGGCCAGATTAAATCATTCCTTTCACTTTTTAATGGGATTTGGATGAATAGAGTAAAATATGCACTTTGCATTCATTGATAGCATCTTTAGGTTGAGGTAATTGAGTCTTTTTTCCCTGACTGAATGAATAATGACTTCATCTGATCCTCAGCGAGGCCTGAAACTTAGGCTGCCTTTGTCAACGCAAAAAGATCTGGGCTTTGAAACATGCTCTACTTCCCTGGCTTAATTTTTCTTCATTTTAATCCAAAAACCTATTTTTCTCAATAATTCAAGCATAAACTATGTAGTAGTTGAAGCAGCGGAAATTGCAAGATATTTGTCCTCGTTGTGCTGCTTTCTAAATGCAGCTGATAAATCAGCCGCTGTGGTCTTCAGCTGCCTGGTTCTCTAGGGAAGGGACCGCCCATGTATAAGCAAGATTGCTGACATTTTTAAGAACTATATTTAAATGGTTTGTTATCTAAGGAAGGGTTATGTTTTACTGGTCTTACTGGCGGGACTTGGAGATAAAAGGGCATCTGGGACGGGGCCTAGGAAGCTCTTGACATAATTTTCCCACATATTTTACTGACTACAAGAACTTCTCAAAAAGAGGGGTATAAATACTTACCTTGCAGTATGCATTATTGAAATGGTGAGAGTCTTAGTTGCATAGTTTGAAATACTTCTTCATGGGAAACAGTGGATGAAATATAGCAACTCAGTGTTTTCACTGCGGTATTTCTACATTAAATATCTTTTGACTCAGGAAAAGTTGAAGTTCTGTTTTGCTGTTTTGGTTCGAAAATGGTTATGCCATTTTTGACTTAGAAAACTTTCAGTTATTCAGAATGTAATCAGAAACAGTTTTGATGAGATGGGTTTGGATTTGCAGACTGGTATGGGCACATAACTATAAGTTACAGTATGCTCATTGTATGGACAGGACAGTGCTCAGCTGTATTTGTCCATTTACTCTTGATTCTACCATGCAGTAAACAAGCAGTGGCCACCCTACAAACGTCAAATGCGCTGCTAGGATTTTTGCTGCATACATGACAGAAGGAAATTGTTTCTGTTCATCTGTTCTTCTTCATCTTCTTTTCTTCCCTTGCTCTGTTCCTCTCCTGGATCAGGGGACAGGGGGATGCATATGTTGAATATGAAGACATTCAAATGGCCTGACTGAGATGGTTCACATTGATTCTGGAGCCATGGGGCATCTATTAGATGCAAGCATGGGAACAGCAATCAATTCAGTTATCAAAACGTAGTTATTTGTTACAAGTGTGTGGTTTTTTAGCTGGTACAAAAGAAAACCACCTGGTAATAGCTAGTTGTTTGCACTGCAAACGAGTCAATGAGAAAAAGCAACACTCATGACTTACCTGATTTTTACTTCTTCCTTTAGGTTGGCTTGCTGGACTTGGAGTTGAATCAACTGACCAAGGCACTGTTTTTGGCTTTAGTTGCATTATCAGTCGTTATGGTAACCTTGCAAGGATTTGTAGGCCCGTGGTATCGCAACCTTTTCCGGTTCCTCCTCCTGTTTTCCTATATCATCCCCATCAGGTATGTATAAGAATGAAAGAAAAACACAGATGTCTAATTTCACTGAATGTGGCTTTGCTGAAATTTATACTCACTGCTCATTGTGAAGGAAATTGATCTTATCAGGAAGCTGAAGGAGAAGGTGCCAACAAATCTGCTGATTCTTGAGGTATCACTATCCAGAAAACAATACTGTTGTATTCTTTTTGTATAATGTTCATCTTGCTGGAGTAATCAGGATATCTAATCCTTTGCTAGCATAAATGTATTAATAAGGATACAATCTTGGTATATTTGAGAATGTGGTTTTAGGAAACATGCATTTGAATGAAGTGCTTGGTGTATTTTAGAATTTGACTTCTTTACTGCCTTAGCACTGAAAATGTTCAATTTCTCTAATACTGGCTTTATTTTTACTACAGCTATGATTAATTTAGATTGAATGCACTTTTGCAATGGCAAGACTTTTAAGAGGTGTAACCAAGTAGAGACTTGCCATGAATTAATTAATTCATTAAGCATGAGTACTGTATATTCAAACTGCAGCTAAACTGGAACAGGAAATAATATCCATCTGTGTAATCATGTCCGCTGTGGATAGAATAGTTAGAACACTGACTCTGAAATGATTTTATTTTTATTTTTTTTCTGAGTGGGTATTGCCTTTGCAAAATGGAAATACTGTCTTCTGTTAAAATTCCCAGCGTTTAGATTAAGGTGTCTATTAATTTTACATGTTCTCTGGATCTTTCAGATACATCAGTCCAGTGACTACCCGCAGTTAGCAGCTGTCTCTTAAATTTTATACCTGTTCCCTGGGATTTGTACAAAATATTTAAACCCATGTAGTATAGGAGATAAAAAAAAAAGAAAAAAAGAATTTCGTTACATTCTGAACCTAAGCTTACCTGAGTTGTCTGACTTTTGCTCACATTTCTTTTTGTATGTGTATGTCTGTGTGAAACAAAATGTCATGTTTGACCAGTTTGATACTCAGTAAGAGTCTTAAGGACTTGTACTTTATGGTACTTTCTGTTTTAAGAGCAGCTGGTTTTGTTGTGACGATGCAGAAAAGTTTCCAGCAAATCTGCAGGAGTTTGTGGACTTTCCATTTCCTTTCAGTTTCCTTTGACCAGTCCAGCTGGCAACCACACACATAGTGGTGTTGCTCAGGGGTCAGTACTGGGGCTGACTCTATTGTTATTATGTTGACTCATCTTTACTGATGATCTGGGCAAGGGGATTAAGTGCAGCCTGAGTAAGTTTGCCGATGACACCAAGTTGGGAGGAACTGTCCATCTGCCTGAGGGTAGGAAATCCCTACCGAGGGATCTGGACAGGCTGGATTGATGGGCTGAGGCCAATTGTATGAGCTTTAACAAGATCCAGTGCCGAGTCCTGCATTCTGGTTTCAAAAACCCCACGCGTTGCGAGAGGCTTGGGACGGAGTGGCTGGAAAGCTGCACAAAGGAAAATGATGTGTGGGTGTTAGCTGACAGCCAGCTGAACATGAGCCAGCAGTGTGCCCAGGTGGCCAAGAAGGCCAATGGCATCCTGGCTTGTATCAGAAATAGTGCAGTCAGCAGCACTAGGGAGGCGATTGTCCCCCTGTGCTGTGCACTTGTGAGGCCGCATCTCAAGCACTGTGTTCAGTTTTGGGCACCTCATTGAGGCCCTCTGGAGTAAGTCCAGACAAGGGCAGTGGTGCTCATGGGGGTCTGGAGCACAAGGCTTAAAGAGGAGAGGCTGAGGGAACTGGGGTTGTTTAGTTTGGAGAAGAGGAGGCTCAGGGAAGACTCTCTATTACTACTTGAGAGGAGGTTGTAGCAAGGCGAGGCTCAGCCTCTTCTCCCAGGTACCTAGCAATAGGACAAAAAGTAATGGCTTCAAATTTTGGCAGGGCTTTTTCAGTTTCAGGTTAGTTGTTAGGAAAAATTTATTCTCTGAAAGAGTGGTGAGGTATTGGAAGAAGTTGCCCAGGGGGGTGGTATAGTCACCATCCCTGGAAGTCGTCAAGAAAAGTGTGGATGTCTCACTGAGTGACGTGATAGAGATGAATTTAGGGTTGGACTAGATAACCTTAGTGGTCTTTCTTTCTAACTTAATTGATCCTGTGATTCTGCGAGTGGCTCCTGGTTTTATTACACATCCATGTTTCAATGTTGTGATACTTCTCCGAACACTATCATTGCCATAATTCCCTTTCTGTTTGCATTATGATGTTGTTTGGGTTGTGTTGTCGTTGCCACCCTTTGATTATTTAATATTAAGCAAACAATTCATGTGTAGAGGCTAAACGAGCTACACTCAAGTGGTGGGTGAGGTATACTTAAAGATACTCTTCATCATCAAAGACAGCAAGGGAAAACTGAGCTAAGAGTATGAATGATCACTTGTTTTTCACTGTGCTATTCTGTAATAAATAAAAGTAATAAATTCCATAGTAAATAAAAGTCCAAACTTTTTAAAATTAATAAAAGACAGAGATATCTTTGTTACCGGTTGCAACAGCTCTGCATCCAGCAACTCACCTTGAGTACTGCGTCCCAATGTGGAATCCTCAGTACAGGAGAGATGTGGACATTTTGGAGTGCATCCAGAGGCCACAGAAATGAGCCAAGGGATGGAAGACCTCCCCTGTAAGGACAGGCTAAGAGAGCTGGGGCTGTTCAGTATGGAAAAGAGAAAGCTCTGGGGAAGCATTATAGTAACCTTTCAATATCTGAAGTGAAGTTATAAGAAAGAAGGGGATGGACTCTTTAGCAGGGTCTGCTGTGACAGGACAAGGAGAAAAGGTTTCAAACTAGAGCAGGGGAGATTGAAACTGGACATAAGGAAATATATTTTTTTTATGATCAGGGTAGTGGGGCACTGGAACAGGTTGCCCAGAGAAGTGGTGGATGCCCCATCCTTGGAGACATTCAAGGTCAGGCTGAACGAGGCTCTGAGTAACCTGATCTACCTGTAGGTGTCCCAGTTCATTGCAAGGGATTGCAGGAATAGATGACCTTTAAAGGTCCCTTCCAACTCCAACAATTCTATGATTCTAAGAGCATACAATGTAAATTTGACTCTATAGTGGCAAATCATTATGTGCCACTGAAAAAGTAACTTCTTTTTCATTTTGAATTCTTAGGAAAGCAATTTGCGTGTCCTAATGGACTTAGGGAAGGTTCTTAAGCAAAAATAATTTCTAGGATAAGCCTAATCCAGTTCTTCAATTGTATGTGGAAGATAATAAGCAATGCAGAAATACCACCGTAGAAGATGAGACAAGTATCCAACAGAGAGTACTTTTTCCCACTTTATGTTTATCTATTCCTATACCAATTTTTCTTCAGCTCAGATTGTGTATATACACAGCTGCTTCTTAGACTGCCAGCAAATTTAACAACTCCAGTCATGATGATGTTCAGATATTACTACATTTCTTACTTTCCTCTGGGAGAGCTAAGCATGGAAATAACTTATTCTTAGGACTGTGTTTGAAGTGTAAACTCTTGGCAATTAAAATTGCAAGACTAATGAAGCTGGAGCACCAGGTGTTGTGTCCTCTCCTTATTTCTAAAATAGCTGTATCAGGTGAATAATGAACTGTGCTGTAAAGGTAAAGGAATTGAACGTGGGAGGGTAGGATTGACTGGGAAAGGCAAAGCACACCTGCATTCATGCATGAGAGCTGTTGATTGAGTTGATTGATGGTTTTAGAGAATTCAGAAAGATTCTGAATATGGAACTTCTTTGATTTTGGTTTTTTTGGTTTGCGGGACAAGGAAAATCCAGCTATGCAGTAAAAATAAGTTTACATCTCCAGACAAGCTTGGTGCAGATCACCAGAAGGGAATGACTAACTGTTAGCAGAATTTAACTGATCCCTGTACATCCTCTCCTATAATTAATGGAAAGAGGAACATTTCTTTTTTTATCCTCCAGGGATCAGCTGGTTGTCCATGCTGCATTCTGAATATGACTGTAGAGTGGTGGGTGATGGAGCATGTCAGACTTTAGAAGTATAAACATAAAAGCAATGTCATAAATAAAATTGGGAAGACAAGGTATGCATTCAGTAGCCTGCAAGGAATTAAGTAAAATGGAGAAAAAGTAGTAAATCAATATGTAGAGCTTAGCCCAGCTCTTCATGGGTTATAAAATAGATCAGTTATGCACAGGATATTTTGAACACCCCAATCTCAAGAAATGTTTTGCCCTTAAGAAAACAGTATATTTACAGTGTATTTTGATGTTTCCTTTGCACCTAGATTTCTTTTTTTTTGTATGGAGGGAGCATAGTATAGAGAGGCTCCCTACAATTTGCTTCCATATAAAGTTTGAATTTCTTAATTTACAGGGAGCAGAGTATAGAAACCAAGTCCTTGACAGACTGCTCAAAACTGTTACATTCGGCTATTCAGTTTGTTTTTTTTTCCAGATGTTCTGGAATTTCTTGGAGTGTCCCACATTTCTCAATAAGCTTTTTTTTAATTGGCTCTCGCCAATTGGAGAATCGTTAAGGCCGTTTCTACGTTCCTCGAGTATCACTCAGATGATTTAATTACTTGATTTTAAATAAAATCACTGCTTGAAATACATTCTCCATAAGTTTACAAGATTTGCCAATGCTATCTAGTAAATTTATCACTTAGCAAGCACAGGGGGAAGGTGTGCGCTCTTGCTGCTATGGAAGACTGTGCAGATATCACTGGCCTCTGGAGACCAGTGATGCCAGTTGCTATTTAGGCATTTGCAGAGTGAATTGCAGATTCACTCTGTTCCACTTAGCAATGCATGCTAGAAAGATAGGGTAATTCCTAAAATGTTTCCAGGCTTTGAATTACGGATTTTTCTTCACTTCTTATGAAGAGAAGGTATCTTTTTTTCCTTACCTTCAAACTACACTTGATAAATTATTACTAAAATCATACAGAATGTATTCAAAATCAGGCAACACACTCGCTTATGAAAGTGCAAGTGAAAATATAAACTGCACTGTCAAGCTTTGAGAGTTCTGTGATTTGATCTCATTGAAGCAGTGAAATCTCCACTGGCAGAGCAGCCATGTGGATTTCTCTCTGTGTGCATTGTGCTTGAGGTTGCCACTCTTAAATAGAGCTTTCATCACAGAATAACTATCTTGGTAGGCCAGGCAAGAAATCTTTATAGACCAACTATCTCTTTGGCACGGGATCATGAGAGCTTTCATACTTCACATAGAATGCATGCTAGAGCAAATGTCTAGCCACCGTTAAAGTATGTTCTTGTTTTTCTTCTTGAGTTAGAGATTGCCCTTCATACTTGACAAATTAGCAGATTCTTGTCCCTAGCAGGAGTAAATCTTCTGTCATTTCTTTTGTTGACTGTTACATGTCTCAGTGTGTAGCCTGGTGACAACGGTTCGTATTTTCTGTCTGAGTTTCCAAGTTGACAAAAAATACATGTGACAAATGCAGGTAGCTTGTTGCTGGCTCTGTATTGACTAAGGAAAGGTAAAGCTGTGGCTTGCAGTACTGTTACACTATACATTTTCATTAAAAAGTACCTCATAGAGTCCTCTTCCTGTCGTCTGTCTTGATTTTTTTAATGTATTTGTGTCTGAAGTTAGATGTGCTATTTCAGAAGTAATTGGGATACTTTACCAAGTAGAGGCACATTTTCCTGTTGCTGATTTTAGACCTAATAAGAGGTAATTCAAGATGGTATTTACTTCTTTAATGGTCAGTAATATTTTATCAAAAAGGCTTCCTTCTATTGCAACATGCATTTTATTCTGCCGCACAAATTCAAGGAGAGGGATATGGATGTTTGGGATTCAAGGAGAGGGATATGGATCAAGGGAGGGATGAACTGGATATTTCCACTGTTCTAGTTAAATATATTTCTCTTAATCAGATTTTTATCTCCACTGTTACCTCAGATAATTCACAATCACTCTGTCACTGCAATTGCAAGAGGAGAGATGAAAACTAGCTGCAATTTTGGTTATGCTGTATAACAAACCCATTTTTTTAATTACTGTTAATATTTTTATTTAGGGAAAAAAATAATAATAATAAAAAAAGGTCTGATGTACATTAGCAGGATTTTGTCCTTGAAATACCTTTGGACAATTGTGAGAGTTGTGTTATCGTAAACCTGATATTAAACTTGGGACTCTGCCCTGTACCTTTGGCAGGCTGCCCACAAGTTGTTTGCATTGCCACCATTTATCTGTCTTTTCTGTATTTCTGGTATGGTCAACAGAAAGGAATGTGTGCCTGGTCCTCGGTCTTCTTCCTGGTGTGGTGGCATGATTTTGGTGAACAAGAGGGAAATGTCAGAACGGACAAGTGGGCCCATGTGAACCTAATGAGGTTCAATAAGATCAAGTGCAAGGTGCTGCACTTGGACTGGGGCAACCCCAGGTATTGATACAGACTGGGGGCAGATCTCCTTGAGAGCAGCCCTGCGCAGAAGGACTTGGGGTCCTGGTGGACGAGAAGCTGGCCATGAGGCAGCAGTGTGCGCCTGCAGCCCGGAAGGCCAGCTGTGTGCTGGGCTGCATGAAAAAGGGGCGGCCAGCAGGGAGAGGGAGGTGATCGTCCCCCTCTGCTCGGCTCTTGTGAGGCCCCATCTGCAGCGCTGCGTCCAGGCCTGGGGCCCCCAGCACAGGAAGGACGTGGAGCTCTGGGAGCGGGTCCAGAGGAGGCACTGAGATGAGCAGAGGGCTGGAGCAGCTCTGCTGTGAGGAAAGGCTGAGGGAACTGGGCTTGTTCAGCTTGGAGAAGAGAAGGCTGTGGGAGACCTCATGGTGGCCTTCCAGTGCTTGGAGGGAGCGTAGAAACAGGAGGGGGAACGGCTGTGTGTGAGGGTGGACGATGATAGGACAAGGGGAATGGCTTTAAACTGAGACAGGGGAGGTTTAGGCTGGATATTAGGAGGAAGTTTTTCAGCCAGAGGGTGGTGAGGCACTGGCACAGGTTGCCCAAGGAGGCTGTGGATGCCCCATCCCTGCAGGCATTCAAGGCCAGGCTGGATGTGGCTCTGGGCAGCCTGGTCTGCTGGTTGGTGACCTGCACACAGCAGGGGTTGGAACTGGGTGAGCACTGTGCTCCTTTGCAACCCAGGCCATTCTGTGATTCTATGAACTGGTTTTGAGTTAGAAAATTTAATTTGGGGCAAGAGCAATGTTATTTGTCTCTGACCAGTGTGAGTGAAGACTTGGGTATAATGACTTAGGGACCAGGGCAATTAATTCTTGTGCTTCACAATCATGGAAGTATTAAAAAATCATGCAGGCACAGAACAAATTGAAAAAAAAAATACTTGTTGTGATTGTGTACTTCTGTAATTAGCAAAATTTGCTGCAAACTCAAATTTCTAGTACAGAGCTACTCAAAGGCTGTTTTTTACTGCTGGCAGTAGCAACTCTGGCACACATGCTGTCACAGGAAGGTAGATTTCGCTGCTTGGGCACTATTCTCATTTTGCAATTGAGAGCCTCTGTAATTACGTTTTGGCAAGGACAGAGACACTGCTGATTAGTTGCAGTGAGAGAAAGTTGACAAATTTATGTGTACTTTCTGAAAGGAAAACAGTCATATTTTACATTTTTACAAGTTTGTTCAGTTTTGACCAGCAGAATCTGATCCTGTTGATAAAATGTGTAACACTCTCATGTGTGTAACTGTAGTAGTGTAGGTACAACAACCTCCAAAAATAGTTGATGCTGTCTCATGTAGAAGGCATGGTATCAACTTGTTTTGCATTGCAGTATTTTCTAGAAGTCTGAAATGCAACATGAGTTTCTAACGTACTGTGTATCCTACAAACAGATAACAGTGATGTTCCAAAATGTTTGCTGCTTGTACTTTTAAGACCTTTTCATTGAGAACTCTAAAAGCAGTTTTCAGTATTGTTGTTATGGTTTTAAATTACACTTTGCCTAATATTCACACTGATTATGGTATACATTTCCTTTGCAGTTTACGTGTGAACTTGGACATGGGTAAGGCAGCCTATGGATGGATGATTATGAAAGATGACAACATTCCTGGAACAGTTGTTCGAACTAGCACCATACCAGAAGAGCTGGGACGATTGGTTTATTTGCTAACGGATAAAACAGGTATATCAAGTTGCAATTCTGAAATATGATGGCTTTTATAGAATTTCTAAGCTTTATTCTTATCTGAAATGTTAACGTAAGAGTAGATTTAGAGTGCTGATTTTTATTTTTTCAGTAAAATGTTAATCATGTGCTGGAGGGTTTTGTTGTACCAGTGCCCATTAGCTTAGTTAGGCTGTTACTTACTCATGAAAGTCTGTATTTGGTACTTCCCTGTTTTATTCTGGTGGGAAAACTCTGGCATTAACAGGATATTTGAAGGCATTATTAAGAGTACCATAAATTAACAGCTCTCCTACTTTGAAAAGACTGAATTAGCACATAGGATGCTCCTTTATTCTGCTTCTTATTGCTATTGCAGTACTGTATGATAGCTGCAGTTAATAATGGCTTCCAACAGGGCAACTCATTTCCAAAATTCATTTAATAAAATCATCATCTCAAATTACACTAGTTATTCCCATGAAATTAGATGCTGCATGCTTTACAAAGGCCAATTTGTATGATTTCATCTTCTTAACTATAGTGTATTACTACACCTGACCTCGTGTACTGAAAACCCCAGTCCCTACTGGGATCAGAGGTAAGTTTGTTCTGCATTCTATACTGCTGTAACTGGAATTTGTTACAGTCTTACCATGCTCTTAAACCTTGGAAATATTGAGAGATTCCTAAAGTTTATTTTAGAAAATATCATAATAAATAGAATGCATTATGCTTTAGCAAATGCAGTATTTTTTCTACACTGTTGTTTTGCTTTTTGCTTGTTTGTTTTTGGGGGATTTTTTTGTTCTTTTTAACTGAGCTTCAGCAAATCAGTTCAGGTAGCTGTATTCTTTATTAAAGAAGCTGAGTTGAGCTACCTTTGGAAGGAGAGAGTTGTTTCTCAAACAGCTGAAGGAATGTTTTTGCAGTTTCAAATAAAATCTACTTCTTCATTGTGAGAAAGTTTCCGGAGAGGTTTGCCTTCTGTTGTACAGAAAGCATAATACCCACTTTAAATCGTTCTGCTTGAAATGAGTCCACATTCCCTCTCTTGCTGAGTGGATCCTCTAGTGCATATTTTGAAATGAAACGTGTATATAGGCATATATAGGCATCCTTGCAAATACATTTTCCTCTTTTCCTATGGATAGCTACGTAACCTTGTATGCTGCTGAATGCTGTTCTTCCATTTGTTAAAAGATAAAGACAACTGCCATCTTTCTTAACATGTAGAAAAGTATTCTCAATTACAGCGTGGTAATTCTTCAAAGCAAGTGAACAATTCTTTTAGCAAGTTTTATTTCAATTAGCTAATGATTTCTGTGCTGTTTGAAACTGCTTGTTGATTTTAATTGCACCCTTTATTGTGATAATTTATGTAACTTTAGGAGCACTGTCTCATCATAGTCTGGAAATATGTAATTTACAGCATATGTTTGGGAAAAGGCAAAAAAAAAATGTGGTGAAGCCTCAAAACAATGCAGTACATGGCGCTTTGGGTGAATGAATTCTACTTGCTGAGCAAAAACAAGGGTCAGCTTTTCTGATACAGAATGCAGTTTCCATTTCAATCTAGAGCTATGATTCATGTATTAGTTGTATGAGTGTCTGATCATGTGTATGATCTGTATGAGTTGTCTGCTTACACTTAGGTTGCATTGACAATCTTAAGAAACTAACTGTTCAGTCAACTCTACAGTCCTGAAGTCATACCATAGAAATGAAGGAGTTATATTTTCACCCTGTCTGGTAATCAGTTTATATTCTGAAGCTCAAGGATCACTAAACTGTGTTCTTTTCCTCAAGGCTTTGTACATACCTACTAACTAGTTTAAAAAAGAGGTGCAGCAGCTTTATCTGATAAACTTAACCTAATACAACAGTAATTAAAAATATAACTACTCTCCCATACAAAAAAAAAAAGGATTTTCCATTAACATAAAATTCAGTGGAACTGAATTATTTAAAGCAAAAATACTGTTACATTTCTGTTGCATTTTTAATATCTTGAAAGGAAACATACTGTAGACTTCTTTATAGAAAGAGAAACAGCCCAGTTTTCTACCAATGGTTTTTTGCTTTTTTCAGGCTGCATGGTGCCACTTGCAGTCACTTTTGTTCTGTAAGTGAAAATAAGCCTGGAGTCTCATAGACCTGACAAACTTCAGAAAACTAATTGTGGCCTTGCAGACTTCTGCTCTTCCTGAGACCGTGATGCAAAGCATTGCTCTAAATTGTCTAAAATGTCCTAATTGTCTAAAATTTTTAAACATTTTAAATGTAGGCAAACATGACACCGACGTGCACTTTACCTGAGTATATTATCAGCTTTTTTCCTTTTCCTTTCCCTAATATATTTGGTCTTACTCTGCATTTTATCATAAACATGAAGCGTGCTGCTACGTAATGAACAGATTCTGTGCAGTCAATCCAGAATTGCCATTGCATGATTATACGCTGTTCATGAGAGCAGGTTTCAAAGCCTTCTCTTTGGAATTTCCAGTTGATTCTGTACGCTTGCCTGTTCAAAACAGAGAGGAGAGAGCTAGTTTTGTATCTGTCCATCCATGTGGGTGCTATTACGAAGGGCTAAAAGACTCATCCAGTTAGATATAAACAAGTGAAAATTTTCTCAATATTGAAAGGAAATGCAGAGAGCAGTCTGCACAAATCTTATACTGTGGTCCAAGCTTCACTGGAAATGATTGAGAATTAGCTGTTGAGTCTAAGGAGCGTTGCCTTACTAACATAATTGCAAGGTAGTCCTTTGTATGATTGTAAATTGGGTTTGTGCTTCATCAATAAGCTTTTTGACAAGAAGCGTCCATCACAGTGGCTCTCTCATTTGCCACAGTAGAATAGAAAATGAACTATCCCAATAATTGCATTATAGTTTCCTTATTGTGGGACAAGAAAGCAATGTGGTATAATTAGGTTTGATTGGAGTGCATGTTTCCGGTAAGATCTGAAATTAATGATGTTGCTATAGTGACACATCTGCGGCCACCAGTGCGTGAAACATAAAGTAATTCATTCGACGAGAGAAGACATCTGTTAACTGCAAGGATGCAGAGCATATTGACACTGACCAGAAATACTAGACGTTATGTGATAAATGAACAAATGATGCTGAAACAGGAGGACAGATAATTTGTACTTAATCTGGTGGGAGAACTTTAATCTTCTCACTGGTTGCGTTTGACAATGCCATTGTTTAAAGAACAATGCTGCAGAGAACTCATAAATTTTAAAACTTAACTCAGGGTGCAGCCTATTAAAGCAATACATTAATTCCTTTGTTAGGGAGTTTTTATCTTCGTGTAGAACAAAGCCATTACTAAAAACACCCACTAAAACAACAGGTTTTTTAGGACTCACATTTTAATTATAGCATCCATTACCCAAAATGCCATGTTGTTTGGACTTGAATCACATATAAGTTTGACAGAAAGGAGTCATCTGTTATGGGGTTGTGTGTGTGGTGGGGGGTGCAGATAGAGGGAGGGCTATTTTCCAGTGTTTCCAAGGGTGGCTGGGCATGATATCTTCCCCAGTGCACAAAAAGATTCTAAGTCTGACAGAAAAGAAAAGAAAAAGAAGATATTTGACAGTATTTCTGAACATTTTTGTTGCTTAGGATTTGGGATGGGAAGCCTCCTGCCGTTCACAACTATTCAGCTGGTATTAGTGTGTCCCTGCCTATAGCAGGGGGGTTGGAACTAGATGATCTTAAAGATCCCTTCCAACCCCAAGCATTCTATGCTTCTATTCAGCTATAACAAATGTGTGCAGTGTTGCAAGCATAGTTATTTACCAGTGCACAGACTTGTATTTGCGTTCAGTAATTAGCATTTTAGTGGGTGTTTGGACCAAATGGGATACTGGTCAGATATAATACTTTAGCAGATGCACAGAGCAATGGGACTTTTGATTTTCTGAGAAAAAACTAGTTAGAACTTGGTGTCTATAGGCATTTTCATTAAATATACCTGATGTAAAGCACTATTTGAGTAATTATTTCACTAATTATTTCTGAAAATTAATATTTTGAGGTATACAATTATTTTTCTGTTCAACATAAGCTGCCACTGAGAGAGGAATTAAAGGAAATGTGGAGTGTAGGAAGCTTCAAGACATGCACTCATATCATTCTAAGGAATCTTTACTTTGTTGCAGAATCATTTACTGAAAATCCATTGTGTATCCAATGAACACGGATATATTCTCTGAAATATTGCTATAATTTGTATGTGATTTAACAGGCAGGAGGCAAAAGGCAGAGAGGAAATAGCTACTGCTATTTATGACTTTATCAATGGTACAAGTACTCTTACATCTGCTCAGGATAAGCAAACCTCAGCTCCTTGCCCTCATTCTTAGTGGACTGCAGGTTATCCTGTGGTTTGGCTGGAGGTTTTATGGTTGTTGTGTCTGTGGCCTGTTCACAAGTGGAGCAGCTGAGTGAGCAGACATACTCTGCGGATGTTTTTAAGATGAGCTCTTTCATTTTCTTTCTGTATTCTTACCATATGTTTTCCAGGTTTTATAGAAGGCATATTTGTCTCCGGATTGTTGCCAACAATTTCTTCATTAAAAGTCATGAACTGGATTTATCTTAGAGTTTCTAAACAAGTGTTCAAATTTACACTGACATTTTATCTGCTTAAGCAAGTGGTTGAAGTAGAGAACCTATTCTGTGGCAGATTCTTCACTTTCTCAATTTCTGATAAAGTTATTAATTCTTCTGTTGTACATATTCTCCTGCTCTTTTATTTTGTCCTTTTTAGACTGTTGGTATTAGTCTCAATTACCATCTAGCAATGTAGGTTGAGAAAGATCTGCATTTACTTCTCCAAAAAAAAATACTCTACTGCTCTGTTGTGAATCACATCTGTTGCCACTCAGGGAATGATGCCTTCAGGACTTTTTCCTTAGAAATTAATTTCCTCTTTGCCTGCTTTACTCTGTGTTTAATGATACAATTTTAGACTAAAAAAAATAAATAAAAAAATAAATAAATGCTGTTGGTTTCATTAAAGAACGTGCTAATTTTTTCTTCAGCAATTATATGCTAACTTTTTGTCAGGGTATTTTCCTGGTGAAATAACTCACAGCATTCCAGAGCAAAGTTTGTTAACCTGTTGTATTAGTAGTAGGTCATACAATGACTAGCATAATTTCTGGAAGCTTTTCTAAAACAGCTTTGTTTATCTGATAACTCTTTGTATTAGCAGCATCCTGAAAGCATGGTGTCAATAAGTAGGTGATAAAAAAGCATTATTAAAAATGGAAAGCTCTCATATTGTTCATAAGTGCTTTTATCGCCTTGAGCAGACTAGAAAGATGGCTTCTTTTGGTGTCCTTTTTCATTCCTACGTTGGGCTACATAAGAAAATCTACTTCTAGATGATTGAAGGGCTTCCATATTAGTGGATAAAGTAGAAGTTGTGTTGTTTTGTCAAGGAACTGCTTGTTAGTTTTGTTCCAGAAGACAAAAATTTAAGAGCTTCTGAAGTAGTAACGTCTGATTGGCATTATGAAATATTTTGATTGTATAAGTGGGAATATTTTTGTCCTTTCTGGTGTTCTGTTCATTAGGAGAATGAAGTAGAAACGAAGCCTTAATTTTCATGCACAGGAAGGCTTTAGACTTCCATTTTGATTAGTGGAATATTTTTATTTTTAATCTGGGGGATTTATGCATTCATAAGTGCTGCTACCTACGTTTGTCTAACAAAGCCTCAGATCTGTCGTGGCTATTGTTGAAAGCCTAAGGCTAGTCTTGAAAATCCATGAGCAAAAAGTAATTGTTTCTGTGGTTTTTATTCTATTGGTTAGAATTGTGAATAGCAGGTACTGATATGTTTGCAGCTCGCTTTTGTCTGCCATAGATGTTTCCTGTCACTGTAGCTGCTAAAATGGAAGGATGCTGACCTTAAGTAATGTATAAGATTCAAAACTTAAATCAGGGTTGCTAGTGTTTAAGCTTATGTCTTTATGTGCTGTTGACTCTCATCCATTTTTCCTGAACCTCCACCATTGGTTCACAGTTCTTTTAAGATAGAAAAATCCCTGCTTTTCAGCTCAAAAGCTTTTCTCCTCTGCTTGCTGAGGTGGGAGGGAATTACACAAATTCTTCCATCTATCTACGGTTCTCTCCCTGGGCGTGATTTGGAGTTGAACTGATCTAGTGATGTCAGAAGAAATGATCTCTCTCCATATAATAATCATAGGGCCAATTTTGTTTCCTCTCAGTTTTCCCGAGCAGCAGTTACAGAACGAGTGGGAAACAGGTTTGGCTGCTGTCTCAGCTTTTGAGTGGCATTTAGTTTCACGGCCCCTGGGGAGCGTTTATTTTAATTCAAAGGCTTGGCAAAGCTAAGGGCAGTGAGAATATCTTAGCCTTCCTGGAAAGTAACAAACGTTATGCAAATTTTATTGCAAGAAATTTCCAAATAACATTATTGAACAAAGGGAATATTTGGGCTTTTTGTTTTGGTTATGGATTTTTTTTTGTCCTAAATTGAGATTTTAGTTCCTCGTGTTTGCAAGGGGAAACTTCCACGTCAAACTGCAGACTGTTTTATTTTGTTCTATTTTTTTTAGTCCACAGTTACATCACAAATATCATCAAAAGTAACAGAAGTTCTTTGAGTAAAAATAGAACTTGTGAAAGCAAAAAAGTAATTCCTCATGGTTTTGCATGATTACTATAAACACAAAATAGTCTTATCCCTTGTACAGAAGTAACCTAAAGCTTCTGACTTGCTAATTCTGGAGATGAAGAACCTTGTCTTCGTGGGCTGCTTTCCAGATCTGGGAATATTCTACTTATCAAGTGCAATTTTATGGTGCTACATGTTTTGTGTAGAACACATGCGTTTCAGATAAACCTTATTTTAAACATTTTTCAGAATTCAAATGACATGACTATAGTAAAAAATTCTAAACAACGTGTAAGGAAAAGTGAATGTGAAGTATCAGTTCTTAATGATAAGGGCGGAAAAGGGAATGTATTTGGAATGATAACCTCATGCTAGTATTGTAATACGGTAAGACGTGTTCTGATACTGCAGCCTGTTGATGCAAAAATGGGATGAAGGTAACCACACAGCTATTACCAGAATGCAGGAGTGGCAGACAGATCAAGTGTAGCTGAAAAAGACATGACTTTTACAGCCTCGTTGAATCTCTGAATATCACTAATGATTCTAGCCCTGTTAGATGCATAAACTGGATGCTAACTGACCAAACTGTTTCTTTGTTTTTTTTCCATATAGTAATTATAGCAGAAATTGTGCTTTTTGCCTTTTCTTTTCCTGTGTCTTATGTCCTTAGGCAAACTGTGATGAAGACATGTCTGCAGCTCTTATTTGTAGGTAACTGTCATATGCTCTCTGTTAAAAATATTGTAGGGGCTTCAAGTATGGCACTCTAGCATCATGTGTATGTTTGTTTTTATCGTTAGGATGTAGTCATCTTTATTTTTTTGGAGAACCCAAAGCTTTGTGCTAATCAATTTCACTTTCTTTGAGTACCGATAGACCAACCTTTAAGAAGGATCATTATCAGAATTATCTTCCTTAAGCATCCCATGGGAAGCCAGACAACAGTGACCTTTTTGCCTCATGGGCTTCATCAAGGAAGTCTGAACCTCCAGTCCTCGGTTAGAGCTTTTCCAAATGCAGCAGTGTGATGTGTTGGCTGAGGTAGATGCAAAGTGCCAAGCTGTGACTTGTGTACTTTCTCACAAATGGGGATTGAGTTCTGAAAACACTGATTTCATCCATTCTGGCCTGTTCTGCTTGGAAGCAAATAAGTCAAATTTGGAAGTGATGTTAGTTTTTAATGACTTGCTCTGGATAACACTGAGCATGCCTGTTTGCCATCATATCTGATTTTGTACGTAAGGTGCTGGATTTTTGTACGTGTTTTAGTTTTTTTTCCCTTTAGTATTTCTGATGGTATAAAATTGCATTGGTGCTTGAGAGTCACTATTCATACACTGCATTTTCTCTGTTTTTACTGGGGAAAATATTTTCATCTGTTTCTGTGTTTAGTTCTGTTGGCAGAATCAGCTTGAAGACTGAACCAGGGATTTCTTCAGTTTCGTACGACTAACACTGATCTTTCTTCACAGACATTTTTATTAATGAAACTGATGCTAACTCATGATTTGCTCTTTTAAAAAAAAAAAGTTTGTTTTTTTCTTCTAGCCTTGTAGGTATCTTTTTTTGCTGCTTTGTAAACCTCTTCTTCTTTATTACAGGAACACTCACACAGAATGAAATGATATTTAAGCGCCTCCACCTTGGCACCGTGTCCTATGGAACAGATACAATGGATGAAATTCAGAGTCATATTATAAACTCCTACTCACAGGTATCTCATTTATAATTTCTTAGATTTAATATTGAGATTTTTGTACAGCATCGAAGCACTGATCATGTCAAGAAATTTGAGATGCTAGGGATGCTCTTCCATTTGTAGCTATCTCTTAACAGATGTGATGAAAGGGGAAGGTGTATGTTGTTCTCTCTTGATTCTGATGTTCCTCTCAGCATAGAGGACTTTACTTTTCTAGTCCTCAGTGGAAGGACTCTGTGTTAACTCATCTGTGCAGTGTACTTTGTCTTCTGCCAAATCATCTCAGAATAAGCTGTTCATTATTGAGACTGCAAATTACGAGTAAATACCCAGAACACAGCAAACAGTAATTACATCTTTGAAGATATATTCATCAGGAATTGACAGTGAAAACCACATTAATTTGCATAACAAAAAAAGTAAAAAATAGACATCGACATAAAACATTTTTCCTAAAAGCATATTTTGAATGTTTTAAAAACATTTGTTTAAAGATAAGATTGAAAACAGTGTAAAATGAGAGAGAAAATTGAGAACTCTCTACCTGTTGAGATGCAAGTGTTCAGTGGTGTTCCTTCAGTATATGAAGGAATCTGGTCTGGGAAGAGATTTGAGACTCCTAGTCTATTTGTGGGTGAGCTGTGGGATGGAGGAGGATGTTTGAATTCTGCCAATATCACTTGCATCTCCCATGTACATGTATCTGGCCTTCTGCAAACCTTTCTAAGGACTTGATTCCAGGATAAACGACATGACTGACTGACCCAATTAAGTTTGTAGACTGACCTCCTTATCTGTGTGCTCATTTTCTCGTGTTAAAGTACTGGAGAATGAACAGCTAGTTAAAATCTTTATTGTGTGGTGTTTTTGAGTTATAGTTTCCTTCTCAGTTGTTTGTGGGTTTTTTGTTATTGTTGTTTTTTGCTTGTTTTTAGTGTTTTTTGAAAGTTTGACACCAATCTGGTCTCAGTACTGTGTAGCTTTTGGGAAAAAGAAGCAGAAAGGAAAGCAAAGACAAAACAGTGAATATTTGGTTTTAGTCTTCAGTAACTTGAATTTCTCTACTTCACATCTAAACAAACCAAGAGATCCACTTCTTAGATTTATCCAAGAAAAAGGAGTTCATTTCAGCTTAATTCTTATGAATACAGCCATAAATAGTCACTGAGAGGCAGCAATAAGCCTGAATTTGAGATACAAAGATGGGTAATCCAGATTTTGTTCAGGATGGGCTACTGAAAGTAATTACTACCTGACAATGATTATAAAAATCATCTGACCATCATTTTCTTACAGTAGATTGTTTGAGTATTCACTGCATCAGTCTTATCAACTGATAAGCTTCAGCACACACACATAGGACTGAGTCTGAAGACAAAGTGCCAGTCGTCTTCTAGAGGATGCATATTCATTAACACTCTTCTCAGTTTTTAATGTTAAATATTCCATCCAAAAAGAATTGCTTTTTTTTTTTGCAATTCCTATTTGCTTAAAGGTTTTACTAGTTCGTTGTAAAATTTAATGAGTGGTACCCATGCTTAATTAAGATTTAATTACTGTAGCAGATTTGGCATTGGAATTTTGAAAGGAAGCAAAAAGCAAAGGAAGCTTTTTTCCCCTCAGCAATTGTTGGCAAGAATTTCCCAAATCTAGGTTTGCTTTTGAATGATGAAAAGAACTTTCTTGGAACTTTTTCTTTTCATTTTTCCGGCTTTATGTAACACCACTCAACATCTAAATAATGCTTTAATTACGTGCGTTGCTAGCAACTATTTAAAACAGAAAAATGAAGGAGTTTCTTTAACAAAACCAGCAACTATTAAACAATTGCTTCAACCTCAAAACCATGGTGAGGTTTTTATTTAATCTGTGGTAATAGAAGCTGCCAGTTAGCCAGGCAGCGATTCTTGTGTGACATTGATTTTATCCCTTGTTTGTGTTCTGTTTTATTATTACAGTGGACCTACTAGACTATTGTCATCTTAATGTAACACACAAATCTATTATAACCTGATTATATTTCCCCACTGGAAGCATTTTGTGATAGAGGGCATAATCTTTAATGGAATTTGTGTGAAATTAAATTATACAAGCATCAATAAACATAACATAATTCAGAAGGAGTAAATCAGCTTAATTTATTTGAGGCTGTAATGGCATCAGCGTTAGCAGAATGCAAATGCAGAGGTTTAAAGCAGTAGCTGAAAAGCAGTGCCAGATGAGCAGAAAGTTAAACCCTTTATTAGACAGCACTGTAATTTGATGGGCAGAATGTTCACGGTTCAGCAGACAGCAGTCAGGAGGAAAAAACCACATGGTTTCTGAAGAGGTTTTCTGAGTTACCCCAGAGTGAACAGAAGACTTTTCCACTATTACAGATAGATATATTTCATATGCTGATTTCAGAAACAAAGCCAGTTACTTTCAGTGAATCATACAATACTATCTTAAAAGACAAACAGTCACGGGCTGCACCATTTCTGAAGGACAGTTTAAAGTGGTGCTAGTTTGGCAGCTTCCCAGCAATAATATCCTTAGGTATTTGTCAGACTATTGTTTAGCAGCATCTTTTTATTAAATGATTACACTCTGCTAAGAACAACAAAAAAATTCCAACCTGCAGCAGAAGCAGCTACTCTACTAACTGCATTGGCTTACAAGTAGCGTAGAAATTAAATAGATCTTGAATTAAATCAGCAACATTTTTTAATCAGTCCAAATTGTTATACTTAATGATACTTGCTTTTGGTCTGTTGTTCCATAGTAATGCAGGGCTCTTTAAAATACCGAAGATTTCATTGAAGATTTAAAGAAGGAGGATTTTTTCGATGTTAGGTTGTGGGATTTGGGTTTCCAATCTCAGGATGTACATAGGTGACAAGATAAAGAAGGAAAAATAAATAAATGTTAAAAAATTCCTCCCTTGCAGAACCTTTCATTCTGGTATTTCTAAACTCATTAGTTGGTCGCTGACTTTAGTACATCTTTAAAAATAATGCATGGGATGTGAAGTCCATGTCAGTCTATTCACCTTTTCCATTGGGTACTTGTTCTAACTTCATATTTCTCTGTCATCTGCTGCTTGAAACCTCTGTTACTGAAATTTATATGTAAAGGTGAGATGATGAACTTCCAGTCACTTATTAGTTCTAGAGAAAGCAGATGAGGGTTTTTATATGTCAAGAAAAGAATGAGTTTTATGAAATAAATGGCTGCTTCCTGACATTTTCTCACCCTTTGTAAAAAAGGAGAAAACAAGTATATATTGGTATTTATTTTCTGTTCCAATTTTTGAACTCTGTTTTACTGTTCATTGTGTTGGGTCTTAAAGGTTCACTCTCAGAACAGTGGAAACAGTACAAGTTCAACACCGTCCAGGAAACCTCAGTCTTCTGCACCCAAAGTCCGCAAGAGCGTCAGCAGCCGCATACACGAAGCAGTGAAGGCCATTGCTCTGTGCCACAACGTCACCCCCGTGTATGAATCTCGTGCCGGTGTGTCTGGGGAAACAGAATATGCAGAGGTGGATCAGGACTTCAGTGATGAAAATCGAGCTTACCAGGCTTCCAGCCCTGATGAGGTTAGTATGCAAGAGCAAAAATAAGCTTCTCCCCCTCAAGAGGGTTAACTAAGTTAAAGAGAATGGAACTGTGAGATAGGCAGCTTGCTCTGAAAATAATGCCTCCTATTTCTTTCTGTGGAAACTACAGCGATAGGGCAAATTTTCAACTACAAAACACTGTTTTTCAACATAGCCACACCACTAGCCGATTCATGCAGATGAGCTGATCAAGACACTCTGCGTTCTGTGGTGACAGCTGTGCGTGGCCATCCAGAACGTAGTTTGTCTTTCATGTTGCTGTCACCACTCCTGAAGCACACTACCCACTGCCTCACCAACATCCGCTGTTTGGTCTCCATGAAAGCTCAGCAAGCATTGATGAATGAACCCTTGGATGCAGTTTTTCCCACGTGGAAGAATTAAATGGCACATCTTTTCTTCATACGCATTTCCATGACAGATGCTATTTTGTCAGACCCTCTGCTTCCATTTGTGGCATTGCAACACAATGTAACAGAATACTAACGTGAAGGTTCAGCCTCTACTGTCATACCACCAGTGTCTGCCTCTGACATCACGGGACAATATAATAAAACAGGAGGCATTACTTTCAGAACAGCTCTTATACAAGTGTTTTGGGTGAAGTGTTTCTTTGAACCTAACAGTGGTCTGGTTTTATTTCTTTTCTTGTTGTAGGGTAGATCTAGAGTTGCATTAAGGCTTTTTCAGTTATTTGACTAAGGCTTCTCTGAAATCAGTGATTTGAGAGCAATCAATACTGCATTGTAATTAAAGTTATTAGGTTTATTCTCAAAACATTAATCCATGCATAGATTATAGCACAAATATACAAGGGGGAATATGAAAATCAGCTTTAAATGATGGACAACCAGGTACATTAGCTTGTGACACTACCAATTAGTTAATTATAAAGGCTCATAACTGGAAGAAAGCCTGAACCTCAAATATCCTTGTTGAAAACTTCTTGAGCTTCACCCTAAGCAGCTGCATAATTTTCTGGGTTCAGTCAAAATTTCATGATGTTTAAAACAAATTTAAAACCCTCTTTCAGTAAAACATGCATTTTACTTCCATTGAAATCCAAGTTTTCAACATCCCACTGCTTTAATTCAGTCGAAGTTACTGTCCTGAAAAGTCCTGTTTCAGAATCAGAAATGGTGGTTGCCTTAGATTTAATCCCTAAAGATGTTATGAGAGAGCAGCAAAGCTCGAGTTTCAAGATACTGCAACGTAAGCATAAAAATTATTATAGTCCACTCACAACAAATATGTGTGTACCCTTGGAAGTAGAGTACTCAGAGTTCACTTTGCCTCTGAGAGTGTACAGATTGAAGTGGCATTGTTCTAAAGAAATTCTAGCTGTGCCTGGTGGTTGAATATACTGTTAGTGATGTAGTCATAGTAACTTATTCATAATCCAAACAAGTTTTTGGTAAGATGTGAAGAAGCTGGTGTGTACATGAAAGCTTGTGTGTTCTTCTGACTTTACAAGTTGATGTAGTACAAGGTAGTATTTCTTCCATAAATGTCATCTTGGGCTGTTCCTCTTGGTGTACAACTTGTTTGCATGGCTAGCTTATCAACCATACCGCCATACATAATATTATCAAGATATTATCCATTCAAAATGCAAACTACTTGATAGAAGTCACAAGTTTATAATGAGCACTTTCAGTAATGCAAGCCGTAAGATGAAGTCTGTCCTTATGCAGAACAAGCTGGAATTGCATGTATGTCAGATGCTACAAACACAGCTCGGTGTCATGGAATTACAGAATATAGAGAAGGGACTGGTTCTCAGTGATCTCAAAAGTGGCAGTTAGGGCATCCACTTTAAAGACAAACTGGAGGTGGGACCTGAGACACTGCTCTCTGGCTCAAATCTAAACTCCACGATGCCAAATGTGGTGCTATATTATACCAGCTGATCCGCATTTTGACTTGAGAATGTTGCAAGAGCATTTGTTCACTCCAGAGGTGTACTGACAATATAATCTGTTGCTGTAGTTGTGTGATGTTTTCCTTACATTTGTGACCATGTACAAATTTTCATATGTGTATTTACGTAATCATAGTTGCTAAATGCGTTAGTGTAATGAGCTTGCAAGGTAAATATAATGCAGGATGTGATGACAGCTAAAGAGTAAATAAACTGCTTTAATAGCCAGTGATATATTCCTAAAGCAGATGAAGAGATGTGCAATTGAGAGAGATTTAGGTTTTTTCACGCACTTGCTTTTCTCTACATCTGTGCTTCTGTGTATTCATTCAGTTGCTTGGTATCTGAAAATATTACCTCAAATATCAATTCTCCTCCTACGTTTGCTAAAGAAAACATCTGCAAGACTGGAAAATTATGCAGGTGCTGCCCTAGGAAGACAGTAGAGAATTTGACCTTGGAAAAAGAAAAGGAAAGAAAATTTGATAGAGTGTTTAGATGACAGATAGAGAAATCAGGATAAAAAGCAAAGCGGGGAAGAAAGACACCAACAAAGAAACCATTTGTGTTTTAAGAGAATGCACAGGTATTTTCAACAGTGATTTTTTATCATCTCAACTCACAAATTCAAGCTACATGCAATTTAAATGATAAATTGGGTACATGGTTTAGAACTGACAGTATTACATTTCCTGTGTTTTTCTAATGTAATGTTAGAAACTGCTAAAATTATATTGAACAACTGTAGTTTAATACAATTAGAAACTGATAGTAAGTGGAGTCATATTAAACAATGAAGCTACAAAAAGCATTTAAATAGCATAAAAATTGCATCCTGACAGCAGAAAGACTAAGAGTTGAAAGACTAGCAGGTCTTTATCATAATTTTTTAAAGAGTTCTATTGACGCAGTGTTTGCAAATCACTGGAGCCTAAGGAAAATAATGCAAATGGTTCATTATTTAGCTTATTGAACTTTACTGCAGTTAGGTTGACGGATGATGCCAATGTTTCCCAATCACCAAAGTACCATTTTAAAAGCATTTTTTATTGAATAAAGTGCTTTGAATATTGCACCCTGGAGCTTTATTTAGGGAAATGGTTCAATTGATGTTTTCTGTTTAACCTCATCACTGACCTATCACAACATATTTGGTTAATAAGCAACATTATCATTTAATAGACTTAACCAGTTTTATGCATTGTACTTCCTCAACGTTACAACTCTGTTCTCCAATTTTTTGTTAATGGAACTGGCTTGATTGCAGTCTTTTGAAAGATGTTATCTGCACAATTGTCTCTTGTTTATATAATATTGCATGTTATCATGGTAGCATATAAAGACCAGAGAATAATGTGTAAGTATAAACTATTCTTCCATGCAGAAAAGTATAAGAAGCACTTCAGCATTGTATAGACACATAATATAGTTAATGAAACATCTTGAATTCATTTGAAATTCTTTGCATCTACGTATGTTTGCATCCATATAGAGATAAAAGATAACTGAAGGAAAGTATGCACATTTAGAAGTAGGTACATTCATCATAAAAGATGTATTTCTCTTTTGCTAGAGCAACCTGAGATAAGTAACTGATTTTGTATTCATAATGTGAACCCTACTTATGCCAGGCTCTTTGTTTCTTATGATAAGTGATCAATATTTCATTTTCTCTGAAAGAGTGGAAACTTTCATTTGTCTGTCATTTGTCCTCTACAGCTGTAGCCTAGCAAACAATAAATATTCACTTAGAACTTGCTGAAAAAAAATAAAAATAAAAAAAAAGAACTTACTCAACAATCCTAGATGTGGGTTCAGCTCATCTGTAGATGACCAGCTACCCTAATGTAATGAACAATCATAAAAGAATATAATCCAAGTAGGTAAAGCAGTGGAGTTCGAAGGTCACAGACCAAAGCAATTCAGGGGCATGCTATGAACAGGAGCCTTTGAAGACCTTTGCTCCCCTTTGGTCAGAAAAGATTGATCAGCCACAATTTTTAATGACTGCTTGCTCTCATAAACCAGCTATTTATTGGTTATAGTTCGTCCTGCACCAATATATTTTCAAGCATTTTCAATCCAGCGTTTTGAATATTTAAATACTACCTTCAAGTGTGGTCAGTTATTTAGTTCCAACATTTCTGTCCAAAGTCAAGAGAGCTTCTAAAATTAATTACAATGATACGTAGGCAATCATTTAAAAACAGACAGGGAAATGATACGCCCTTAGTGAAGCAGCTTTTGTGTTTACAAAATTGAAGCTGTAATGTATGAGACATGTTGTATTGTTTAATTCATTTTATTGTGTGTGCTTATTGAAGCAAGACTAATTGTGTTGTTTTGTCAATGTATTGTGAAAAGCAAATCACTCAGTAGCATAAAACCATCACTTTCCTGACCTTCGAGACCTACAAAGAATAACTACTCCATAGCTTGTCTTGAATATCGATCCGCAGTTTTTTTCACATGATCAAGCTGTATTTTAAGTTAATAATTTTATTTTAATTTTGAACTCTCTTGACGAAAAGTGGTAGACTGTGAATTTTTACTACCAAATCATTGTTCATAAATACAAACAAAGCAATGCTCATTGGAAACATATTGTTGAGCAACCCTGAAAGCAACTGTTGGGATCGTTCAAGTGGTGGAGAAACAAAGCTCCCAGCTACTTCTGTGTTATCATACCAATAGTCTTAACTTTAATTGCTACGTTATTGTTATTATATTGCCTGTGTATCCCTTATGTGGCAGACTGATTCTGAAAGCAGATCCTATTGTCTAAAATGAACGTGCCCTTAATTTACTCTGAAAGGAAGGCTGCCTACATGAGAATTCTTTTAAGCAATGAAACCAACTTAAATTTCCACCCACAGTTCTTCACTCATCCTACAAACTGCTTGCTCACTTATGTCAAAGTCTTTAAAGGTTTTATTCACATTTTTCACCTAAGTGGTCAGGTTCATACCATGGCTCCACAAAAGCAATGTTGGTACAAATCAAGGGGACTCTGAAACTGCTGAATGAGGTAGAGATAAACAACTAACACTGGCTGCAAGGTGGTGGATCTTTCACTAAAACATATTACATTAAAAGTGAATATTGCATATTGGAGGTGGCAACTTGTTGATCATAAATTGCCTCAGCAAAACTCTGTAAATACTGAGTTTTGTTAGTATTTCTGCTAGAGTGCAGCAGTGGTGAGCTTCTCTGCAAGAAAAGGGAAGCCAAAAACTGACAGCACTGCCAGGGCACTCAGTGCTGAGTTTTGCAGTCCCACAATATCCAAGCACAGTGAGCAGAGCAGGTCACATGATGGCAGAGACAGCTGAGTGTCTGCATTGCTCTGCGTGTCCATGGTGGTAAGACATATCTGAATTCAAGCTAGGAAATCATCATAAAGTCAGGACCGGCTCCCAAAGCAATAGCCAGCATCAGCCACAGTCGGATAGTTGTGAGATGAGCTATGAGCTAGGTCCAAAATCCACAGCAGAATAGACAGCCAAGTATGAACACAGTTGCAACATCGCTGCAAAATGACTTTTGCAGCACTGGATGTAGCCAAGTGAAAGCCAGGGGGAGTCTCTGTGAGGGCTTCTTATTGTTCCTTTACCACAACCTTTAATAGTAAGCTTGTTCCTATGAAGAAAGGCGTACTCAGGTATCACAGAATCACCAAGGTTGGACAAGATCATCCAGTCCAACCATCCACCTTCCAGTCCTGACTGACGTAGTACCTAAAGCAAGCAAGAACAGTCTAGGACGTCTTTTGGTCTTAGGCCTAGCAGTAACAACCTTTTAGGATGGAACTATTAAGTAAAGGCCTTCAGGATTTAGTAACGTTTCCTTATCTGAGTGACTGTATCAGTTATACATCACCTGGGACTTCTTCCTGCCGTCAGGGTCCCAAGATGACAAGTAACAAGAAGTGGTTATCTTTCACACAGAGCAAAAGGACTCAACTGCAATTGCCATAAACAAAAGGCAGTAAGACACTTGGGCAATACCTGGTATTTCCTACTAATCCAGAGGAAGATGGGGCAGATGTTAACCTGAGTGGGAATGAAAGTCTTCTGAGGTGCAAGCCGTTCACCCTCTTGGGGAAAGGTGAGGAGAATTCAAAGAGGGTCTTGGAGCTGAGCTGAATAAGGGGCAGTCTTGCACCTATTGATTGAATGGCATAAAGCTATTCAACACCGCTTGAGAGAGAAGTTCTCTGTTATCTATTAGGGAGGTATTTCTCTCTTTCGTCCTCTAAGTTGAAAATGAAGGTATGACTTCATTTGAATTGGTTAAAAAATGATCATCTGGAATTGGCTTATGATGAAACTAAAGTTGCCAAAGTTTTAGTGACCTCTTAGGTCTCATGTTTTCTGAAGTGTTTTCTTGTTTAAAATTGTTGATTAGTATTTGTTTTAGGTTAGACTAATGGTCTAATTAAATAGAATGTCCTGAGCCTTCAGGAATAAAGATCTTTGTTTTGTGCTCCATATGGGGCCTATGAAGTCCCTAACTATTCATTTTCCTTTATTAGGTGATTGTGTTTCATCACTGATGGGATAGGTAACTGCATCCTTGTCATTTAAAAGTCTTGTGTATTTTATATAACTTTCTAGAAACTGCCTAATATGTTTATAAACCGAATTCTTTTAGTTCAGTAGAGGAACATTTCTAAGCAAATGGGATGATCGTCCCCAAGCCATTGAATTAACACGCAGAGCTGCCAACAAGGTCTGTAACAAGAGTGCTGCTGAAGTCTCCCTTTGTCTCTGATGTGCCTCAGAGAACTGAGCTGAACACAGGGTCATACTCAGAGAAGCTACTTCTACCTACTGGGATAGGAGTAAAATGTAGCAGGTTAGGGATACTGCTTTGATCACTAATTGAGAGAGTTTCCTTAGGAAGACACTGAATTTTATTTTGGCAATCTGTGCTATGACAGTTGAAAAGTTTAGTATTTGGGGCTGTGAACTGAGGCAGCTGTTAAGGTCTGGTGGCTTCTAATGGAGAGAGACAGCCTACAGGGGCAACTGGACCCCAGCAATGGGCATAGGATCAGGAAGATTTGAGGTAAGAAATGCTGAACAAGATGTTTCTCAGTATTTTCGTCAGATCTTTATGCAAATATTTGCTACCTTCTTTCCTAATGTGGAAGTGTTACTTGGAGCCTGTCACATCAGAGGTGGGTAACTGTTCCTGCCTGCTGGGGTCAACCAAGGAGGAAATCACAAGTTAGAGATGATAGAAGTTCTCTGACTCCCCGTATTTCCCCTCCTGGGAACCCAACATGGTTAATGAGCTGAGGCACAGGCCACAAGTCCGTAAGCGAGACTCAGGAGTTCTGATCCATTTATCTGCACATACTAAGAAACGAATGGTTATCAGCAAATATTTGTAATCAGAGTTGATGTTTTGCATTTTATCAAAGCAAAATGGTGGCATCTCCAGCTAAGTTTTTTTTTACTCATCCTTCGGTTGCTTTATCTGACTCCATCTTATATGTCAGGAGCTGTAGAAGCTCCAGCTGCTGTGTTTGCATGCCATTCTCAGGGTTCTTGATGTTTGCATGCTGAATTGCAAGACCATTTTAATCTAAGTTTTCAGAAACTTGTTGAATGAGAATGGAATATACATGTAGAGAGGAAAACGCAAGAAGAGTGTTATCTGAGAATCCTTTTTCTGAACTCTGTACAAAGATTGATCCATTGTATACATATCTGTGCAGATCAGTAATTTGGATTTTCATGCCTTCTGTGGAATAAATCTATTCAATATTTGCATATTGTAAAATCTGCAGATATTTAATGGTATGACTTGACTGTGTCGTTTGGGGTACTGTTAAGGTCTAACTGTGAATTCTGAATGTCAGGAGTTAAACTTAATGCATTGCTCTCAAGTTTATGCAGTTACTTTTTAGACAGTTGTTTGAGTTTGATAATTACTGGCCATTTCTGCTATGGTACCTGCACTGATCAATTTAAAAGAGAGCAAATATGTTCACTAGGCCAGGTATAAGAATCGAAAATGACTGTGCTGCAAAATGCCAGTTCAAATGGTTGGTGAAGCCAAGCATAAGTGAAATATTAAACAGATGTGAGTCACCAAACATAGAACATCTAAGTCCTAGCTGTAAAGGGACACAAATGAGATGATAGGGTATTAGGAGAAAGATGCAATTTACAGGTCAGAATGTAATAGTAACCTTTCACTGTGAAAATTGAAAATTAACCTTGAGAGTATTGGATCATTTACAGCTTATATGGTACTCTTATTGAAGAGGAAAAAACTCTAAAAAGGCTTCCTGTGATTTGGGGCTTTAAAAATGGTGCTATTTAAAGTGTGTTCTTTTTCCCTTCTTTAACTGCATCACAGCATATCTGTGTTTGTTGATGCCTACACAGACAGCACTATTGGGATTTCTTGGGGGTTTGTATAACTTATTTTTCCCTATTTTAAATTTTCATTAGAAGCTACACGGTGATTATTGACTCAGTTTGGATGAAATTCTTACTGGGCACTAGTCATCATGTCTTTTGAACTTACCTGAGTATTTTACTACTTGCCTGTCTTTTATCACTGTGCTTGAGACTAACAGCAGAAGCAGGTTCAGTCAAATGAATGTGAATCTTCATTATAATTACCTTTTTATTCCTTTAAAAACCTGTTTTCTAATTATGATTAACACTTAGAAAAATGAAAATAGAATTGAATATTACTTATTTATTTGTTAAGCTGCCCAAAGCAATTTCCTTTCGAATGGGTCAGAAGTATCTGATGCGTTAATTTAAAAAATAGCACAGAAGGAAGTAGAAGCTAGATGCTGTGTGCTCAACAGCACCAAAATGTAATAAATAAACAAATAAATTCGGGATCACTGAGGTGTGCATTTAAGATATCATGCAATGGCAGCTAGTAGTGATCATTATACCAGGGCTGCACTTTACTGCCAATAGTCCATTACATTTTCTTACCGTGCAACAGATGGCAGCAGTGGGGCAGCCTGACAAAATATTGTCTGACATGGAAGTGCACATGAAGAAAAGGTGTATTACTGAATTCCTGCATGTGGAACAAAATAGCACCCACTGACATTCATTGATGCTTGCTCAGTGCTTCTGGAGACCAAGCAGTGGATGTGAGCACGGTGAGGTGATGGGTGCTGCGTTTCCGCAGTGCTGATGCTGACAGTGGGTCACCTCCACTTGTGCAGGTTTTTACAAGCACAACATGCAGGCTCTTGTTCGTGGATGGTGAAAATGCACAGCTGATGGTGGTGGCTTTGTTGAAAAATGCTGTTTTGTAGCTGAGAATTTTTCTCTATCAAATGGTGTTATTGTGCTCTTTGTATCTGTTGTAGTTTCCCTAGAAATAAATAGGAGGCACTACTTTTGTGTGTGTGACCTGCCTATAATGCAGCTTTTTTGGGTTTGTAGAAGGAAATTTTACAAATATGGGATGCAGAATTGTAAGTTGGGCTTCTATCCCATTTTACATAGCAACTTAATTTTATTATTGTTCACATAAAAAGTAATAAAATAATGCAAATGTATAAAGTAAGCTGAAGACTTTTAAGATCCTTTCTTTATTGATTACAGATTGCAGTGTCCAAGTATACATTCAGTTACAGATCTGAAATAGTTTTGCATGTAAATACTCCCAACATCTTCTACTTAGTGCTGTCATTAGTACAAAAGTTCTATTCTGTTTTACTCTAACAGCTCTTTGGCTTTAGCTTCATTTAGATAACATTCTTTAAAAGTGAAAGGTCGATTACAAGTCCTTTTTTCTTTTCTCTTTAGGTTGCTCTGGTGCAGTGGACAGAGAGTGTTGGTCTTACTCTAGTTAACAGGGATTTGACCTCCATGCAACTGAAGACCCCTGGTGGACACATTCTGACATACTATATTCTGCAGATATTCCCCTTCACTTCTGAGAGCAAGCGCATGGGAATCATAGTTCGGGTAATTGGGTGGCAGGCGGTTGGTTCTCATTTCTCCAAAGCTGCTTTAACTGCATGTTTGTTTTGATATTTCTTAGTAGAAACTTGATCCTTCGAGGAACACATTTCACAGGACTTTCAAATGGAAAGCAAACATTAGACTAGACAAGCAATTGTGTGAAATTTAGGCTGACGGGATTTTGCAGAGAGCCTCGTAAAGGACAAACTCTTATCTCACATGGAAACATGTTAATTTCAACACTTTGTGCTTAAGCTCTGATGCTGCAATTTACTGTTAAGCCTTCGTTTTTAATTCAATTTTCAATTTGCTGCTCTCATGCAAAATATGTTGCCTGTTCAAGGGGTAAACTGGTGTGGGGAATTTGTTGCAGCAGTAATTCATCTTTCTTTGCTAACACTGCTGCTGCTTTTTCGGGAATGCATACACAGCTGAAACACCGCTGGGTCTGAGTGTAACAGATGCATGCTTAGTTGTCTGTTAAATGTCCAGGTGGGGACACAGTAATGATTATTAAAACCTCAAATGCAAGGAAGCCACCACACCATGAAAAGGAAGGTTTAAATCTCTGCTAATATCAAGACATGCACACGTTATGTATTTCTGCCTCTCCCTGTCTGAAAGCAGACAGGCAGAACAGTGTCAGACATGGCTGTGTGTTTAGATCAGTGCTACATGCTAGTTAACTACCTATCAGACTCATCCCATTCCATATTTGCCAATGGATGACAAACCAAGCATGCCCTCAGCCTTGGGCAGACATACTTCAGACAGCATGTATGCGTGCTCGGGTCTGAAGAGAACTTGGCATGTCTGTGTTTCATTAAATGCAGTTGGCACTATTTAACACTGTTTAACAGTGTGTTAGAGACATGTTCAGAGCTACTATGAGAAGCCTGCAGATCAGGTGAATCTGTTATTTCAGCAACAGACCACGCGTCACAAACTCCTGATTTAGGTAATACTTGCCTGAGTGTGAATTGTTTGACTAAGTAATGAATGTTTCATCATTAAAATATCTGTAACATGCATAACACCATTATTTGTTAATTTCCAGTTACTTGAAAGATACAGAGCAAACTTTCTGTTTTTAAATTAAGAATGAATGCCACAAAAGAAACAAATATTTCAGTAGTTAGAGTGGGCATCACAATGACATTTTAAAATTTAGGAAGAACAGGAATGTTATGGATGCCGAGAACCTGATGCTTTGACTTCAGTTAGAACTGGTCTTCTAATACAGGAAAGCAGGGAACATGTATCTCTGTGGAATCAGAGAAGTGACTGGAAATGTAAACATGAAGTAAAACTTACCCAACCCTTTGCAAGTTACTTTGCCTTTTATAAATGCTATTCTGTTGACTGCTTCAGAAGACAGGTTGTTTGTAGGTAATTTTTTGTTTGTATAAACAGATCTTTTTCTCTGTTTCTTCTGTGAAATTTTAGGATGAGTCTTCAGGAGAAATTACATTTTACATGAAGGGCGCAGATGTTGCAATGTCCACTATTGTACAGTACAATGATTGGTTAGAAGAAGAGGTAAGAAACAGTTAAATACATTTTGGACATATATGTGTATATATATATATATATTAAAAAATGTAACTAAAATATCAGATGTTATTGGAATATATTTAAGAGATCCTGAGCCAATGCAACGGCTTTTCAAGTTCAGTTAATCACACCTTGAATGAGTTTTAATGGTTTAGAGTTCTTTCATATTCTTGTATAATATGTAGAGAAGAACAAAGTTAGTAGTCATAGCAGAACGTATTCGTACTTAACACAAACAAATTTGTTTTTCATTGACTGATCTTTCACATGAAACCAAATTACTTCTGAGAAGTATTTTCTCTTAAGTCTGTTTATCCTGAAATAACCTTTTATAAATTCTGCAGTGATATGAATTACAAAATTTGATGTGTGATGGAGGTACACTGAAATAGCTTTTTACCATATTAGTGAAATTTAATATCAAATAGCTACTGACCAAACTTCAAATCTGATTAGTGTTTTTCACTGTGTCATTGTAGTAGGTACCAGCAATCATCTTATTTTGACCCTACATACAGACAATATGTTAATACAATGATTACACCATGTATGTTCATAATGGTATTGGCAATATGAATCAATATCTGCTGCAGGGCAGCTTGATTTATTCAGGGACATGAATAAATTAAACTCCCTGAAGACCTAGCAAAATGTCATAAAAATTACTTTTGGCGATAATGATGCACAATTAATCGTAAAATACTTGTTTAATTTATTTAGCTTTATGAGGTCAAATCAATACGTGTTCAGCAGTGGACAGCCTTGTTTTTCATTATGACGTGCTATTCCATGGCTATTTTAATCTTCAGGCCTTTTGCTGACAAGAAGTGCATTTCTGTGGAAACAAAAATTTAGCCCTGCTGCATGCTTTAAAAACAGTTTTATTTTTAAACTTTCACCTACAAGAATTTTTCTTTAAGGTAGGAAAAAATATCTTGCCAGTAGTATACCAGATTGGGAAAACTGAAGTGAATATTTTTTGTGCTTCTTGTGGTTTCTCCTAACTCATCTGCAGTCTGAAGAAACATCAGCTTCTGTGCTACGGATATACTCTGTTAGCATACAGTCATATAGTGTGAAATACGAGCATGCAGCTACGTGTTGGCATAATTATTCTTTTGATCTATTTAGTGTGGTAATATGGCTCGAGAAGGGCTGCGTACTCTGGTTGTTGCCAAGAAGTCACTGACTGAAGAACAGTATCAAGATTTTGAGGTATGGAGAGACAAAATGATCAATATTATTAGCATACCTCTTGTATTTTGCCTTATTTAGTTACTTCAAGGGGAGCATTCCTCTTTTTTATTCTATTAATAAAGAAGATGACTCATATTAAAAATACCAATATTTGAAGTACAACACGCTATTATAGATCCATCAGTGACTGCTCTGTAGTTAGATGCAGGATACTGTTTAAATGGATTACTTCACTGGATTGTATTTCCCCAGAAGCCAGCATGTCTCAGCATTAACTGAGACAAGGGAGGTTTGGGTTGGATATGAGGAGGAAGTTTTTCCCCCAGAGGTGGTGACGCACTGGCACAGGTTGCCCAAGGAGGCTGTGGATGCCCCATCCCTGCAGGCATTCAAGGCCAGGCTGGATGTGGCTCTGGGCAGCCTGGGCTGCTGGTTGGTGACCTGCACACAGCAGGGGTTGGAACTGGATGAGCACTGTGGTCCTTTCAACCCACACATTCTATGATTCTGTGATTCTATGTTAATTCTGTATGTTAGAATGACTAAGCAATCTACTTGTTCTCAAAGATCAGGGCAGTTTCTGTTCAGATGCTGTGATGCCTGATTCATAATAGGTTCTTCAGAGGGTTCTCTGGAGATGACTTATCAGAACAAATGTGTAGAATTCACTTTTAACCTTGTTCTTTATTGAAGGTGTTTAAATACAACCTTTTTTTATAACCAATTGATAGACAAAATGTTTCTTTTTCTTTTATGAGTTACAACCAAGTCTAAGTGGTTTTGTGTTTGCGCAGAGTCGATATAACCAAGCAAAATTAAGCATACATGATAGAAACCTGAAAGTTGCTGCTGTTGTAGAGAGTTTGGAGCGGGAAATGGAATTGCTGTGTCTCACTGGAGTAGAAGATCAACTGCAAGCAGATGTTAGACCAACCCTAGAGATGCTAAGAAATGCTGGAATAAAGGTAATGAATGTGAACTGGCGCCATACAGATTATCACATACTAACATGAGGGAGAGTATTTTTGGTTTTGTGGGGGCTTTTTTTGAAGGCTTTTTTTTGTTAATGTTTTTTTACAATACATTATTTACACTTGTGTACATTCAGGTTCATCCAGAGTAAGAAATATGCTGAGTCCTAAGCACATTCAGGATGATAGGGAAAAGCTTTTGTGTTTTCTCTGCAGTTCAACTGCCAGTGGATTGCCACGATTTCCCCCTGTCTTCATGTAAATTGAGACATAAACTTTGTGTGAGGCAGAACAGAATGGGAGCTGTTTAAAGACAAACACTTCTTTTCTGTGTGAGTTACTGCAGTAAAAACTGCCCATTAATTTTAGTTAAAAAGTCATACGTTGGTATACGTTCCATGGTAGTCTGATCTCATGCAGTATCAAATGAAGGTTGGGGTGACATGTTAGGTAGGTATGGACAACAGACCAAAAATATCCAAAAGAATTAACTTTTACATTATTTTTGCAGATATGGATGTTAACAGGCGATAAACTGGAGACAGCAACTTGCATTGCAAAAAGTTCTCACTTAGTGTCTAGGACTCAGGATATTCACATTTTCAGACCTGTAAGTATAGGTCCAGCTTTACTGTTGGATTCTTCAAAATACAGCTAATAGCAGTATTGCTTCATTTGATTGGTATTGGCCACTTGTTACAAAGTTGATGGGTTTTACAGGCATTTTACACTCCACGCTTGTAACAGTGGATATTGTCAGTCACCCCTTGGATGGAGAAAAGCCTTTGCAAGATGCTGAGACATAGGAAGGATTCTAGGAATATGGTTCTAGCTTGTTGTCACATTTCCATTGACAGCACTCTGTAGACTTGAGCAGACTTACTTTTGAATTAAGCTGTGATGCCACAGTTTGAATCAAAATGCAAGTTGGAAGTTTTTGTCCATGAATATTTTTCTAATAAATATTGCATTTTATTAGCACACTGCTTAAGATAATTGTTAGAAAAGTAAACTGAATGTCTCTATACATTTTTGCTCTATTTACATGGTGCCAACTCCACTGAACTCAAACAAAAATAAGGATTTTTCCAAACTTTGATGCCGTGCTATCAGACATAATGTCTGTGTTTGCTCCAAATGAACCACTTGCACCTAAAGAAATAATTGTATGAATATAATTTACATGTAAATGTAGTTTCTTATGAAGCATCAGAATGGCAAATTAGGCCCTGCAGACCACTATTTGCAATTAAATTATTAATGCTTCTGATAAAACTTCAGATCAATTTTTGTTGACCTTTCCACATTGTAACATTACAAATTAAGTCTTCCTGAACAAAATCTATTTAGTTTGAGTCAGATTTTTATTTTCATTACCTTGGCTAATAAGATCAGCATAAAAACTGTGTTAACTTAGAATACACGAAGTTTTAAATTGGTTAGAAAACAGATTAATACGACATTATTTCTGTGGCTATGTTTGTTGCAAAGAAAGAACTAGTGGATTAATTTAAGAAGATACCAAGCACTTTAACACTTTTATTTTACCTACAAATTAGTGAATAAATTATTTACTAATTTGGCTTCCCAAAAAAGATGTATTTTTTTCATGCTCTTTTTACTCAGCCTGCTTATTTTGTAATGAAATTAATTGATATACTGTTCTGGAAATATTTACAAAGAAAAGGTGCCTCTTGTCAGGTGAAAGCTGAAGCTCATCAGTGTGTGCCAAGTGCTGTCATCTCTGTAATGCAGAAAGATTACAGGGACCAGTGCAACCCTAACAGTTCCTAACAGTTGGCAGAATAGCAGCTTTCACTGTAGGAAAGGGGGATAAAAAAAATCGGGATTGAGGTTTGTATATGGGTGGCTTCCAATTACGTGCATTTTAATGTAACCCAAATTTTGTGTGGTGGAGCCCATTCAGAGGATGAAAAGTCTTTGGACTCCATCTGATTCTGTGTAATAATTAAGACTTGCATATTTTAAATCTTTAAAGTGCTGACAGATCCGAAACTAGAGGTGTAATCTTGTTGCTTTTATTCTATTTTCTAACTTTGTCCTACATGGTAGCTGTAAAAGAAGTCAAATAGTTTAATAAAGGTAAAAGAAAGAAAGGGAAAAAAAAAGCCCTCTCTTCAAAATCTGGTTTTACTTTAAATTTTTATGCTTTGTGTTCTAGCTCAAAACTTTCCAAAATCCATTTAGTAAGCTTTGAACCATTTGGTTTGAGGTTTTGTTTTGCATATTTGACAGCTGGGCCTCTCTGGAACAATAGTCATGAAAATTTAATTAAAAATTGTCTATAATGTAATTATTCTAAACTGTACCATTCAGTGAGCATTTTTCTGTGCCTCTGGAATTCTGTCTACTTATCTGAACTGAAAGAACTACTAATATCAGCATTTTGTACTATTCTGAGAATATGCTTTATTGGTTTAAAAAGTCTCTGCTTTTGTTTTTTTCTGACTTGGGAACAGTTTCTTTGTTTGGTTTGACCAAGATGGAAAGACTTGGGTCAACTTGAAGTTAAAGTATTTTAATTGTAGTGATATTTTAGACCTGATCTACTTCTGTGAGGAGCCAGTTAGGTTGACTACACGCATTTTCCTAGTTTGAGGATTACTTGTTTAGTCCATGAGGATTAGAAACTTGCAGCCACCCAGGTACTGCATTAAGATAAAACATTTGTTGATTTGTTGATTGTATCCAATCCTAACATTGAAGCCTTTTAGGTATGACTTCTCAACACTTGATTTGTTTAGGGAGGTGTGCTGTTGTTTAGATTTTGTTTGCTCTTAAAAAAAAAATCTTTTGAGTAAGTGGTTTTTATTAAAGGTTACTACTCGAGGAGAGGCTCACTTAGAACTAAATGCCTTTAGGAGGAAGCATGACTGTGCCTTGGTGATATCCGGGGACTCGTTGGAGGTAAGAGTTTGGTTTCTATCAAATAGTATTTACACTTCATGAACATAAAATTAATGTGTTCATGAAGGATATTGGTGGCTTTGTGCTCTTAAACTTTTTCCAGTATTTGACCATGTTGTAAGAGTCACTACTGTTTTTCACTGAGTACTGACAGAGTGATACACGTTCACATTTCTCTGGTCTCCTGTACAGTAACAGAATGAGATGAACCAAATCTCATGGTAGCATGCCATGGTACTGTTTCTTTGTTTGAATCTAAAGCATGTTATCTGTCTAAATGAAATGAATGTCAGTTTAAAGTAATAGGTTGCATTTGGAAGACAGCAGCTCTCTCAGGTATCTCTTACAGAAAGATACCATGCGAGCAAAACCCCATAGAAGAGATCTTTACACTGTGTTTTTGTGTTAGAGCACATGCTGTATCGTTTCACCTTCAACATAAACGTCCATGTACTTTTTTTCCCTTAGGTTTGTCTGAAATATTATGAGCATGAATTTGTAGAGTTGGCTTGCCAGTGTCCCGCCGTAGTGTGCTGCCGATGTTCTCCCACCCAAAAAGCCCATATTGTCAAACTGCTACAGCATCACACTGGAAAACGCACATGTGCAATAGGTAACTGTTGACACTATCTTCCTTTGCAGTAGGTAGATCTGTAATAAGTTTACACAGTAGATGGCACCTTTGAGAAAGAATTCAAACAAAACTGAAAAGATGTCTTTATCAGCCACCAAGTATTTGAAGTAGTTACGTAACTGTAGAAGAAAATACCATGAGAAAGGTGTGTTTTTCTTTGTTCCCCCTCAGGGAAAAGTCTTGATGGCTGAAATCATTAATCCATAGGTTATCTGTGAGAATGTAAAGCTATAGTAGGAAGTTTTTAAAACATTGTGAAGGTCAAGAGAGTAAAACCTCTGAAGAGCTGAATATTGCAGTGACATTTTTCAGGTGATGGAGGAAATGATGTCAGCATGATCCAAGCAGCTGACTGCGGGATTGGAATTGAAGGCAAGGTAATGTTACTAGTCTCACTGTCAAGTGTACCGTGATTCTGAGATGGTAGTAAATTGAACATTTTGAATTAAAGCATACTGTGAGATGATAGAAAATGCTTGTTCTTTGAACCTGTAAGTTCTCTGCTTCTATGTTCTCTGTTTTTCCTTTTTAAATACATAAAGAAAAGCAGAAAATACCATAGTTATCTCTGTGAATCTATTAATTTATCTGAAAGAAGCAAGCTAAGCCATTAAACATACTTGATATAGAAACTGTATTGTTTTTATGACACGCACCAAAAAAACTGTCTTTTGTGTCATGTGGCAGAATTGATTTCTGAAGCAACGGCAGCAAAGCTTGTAATTTGTAAAATGAATTATGATTTCCAATTTTGAATTTTGAAGCATATTTTCTACACAGGGTTTTATACTTTGAATATTTTTATTTTGTTTCCAGGAAGGAAAACAAGCCTCCCTAGCAGCTGACTTTTCTATCACACAGTTTAAACACATAGGTAGGCTGCTGATGGTACACGGTCGAAACAGTTACAAAAGATCAGCAGCACTTGGTCAATTTGTCATGCACCGAGGCCTTATTATTTCAACTATGCAGGTATTTAAAACTCCTTTCAGAACAGTTACAATCACTACATCTCTTTGAAATGTCAAAAAATCTTATGCAGTATTCTTTTTTCCTTGTTGTAGTGTTTCGTATATAGAACTTTATTAAATATGTAATTATTTTCTTTTTTTGTAGGCTGTGTTTTCATCAGTCTTCTATTTTGCATCGGTTCCCTTGTACCAAGGTTTCCTGATGGTAGGGTAAGTTCACACCAGCAGTTACAATATCTATTAATAATTACATCCAAACGACTTTTTAAACAGCATCCTATAGTTGGTGTCTGCCCCATTTCTTAGACATTTATCATCGGTATGCTAACAAGACCTGGAATAAGCCTATAAGAAAAACCTCAAACTAGTTTGGATGTGCTGTTATATCCACTATATGAGGTGGGAAAGTTCTCTGAAGACAGAAAACTGCATAGCTTTAGAAGATATCATATAATACTTTCGACTTTCAGAGCAAAAACAATAGAGGAAATGTGACAAACCAGTGTCAGATGTTATACAACTTGCAAGACAAGCCTCAGTGACCATTAACAAATTGTTTGTTAAAAAATGGAGCTGAAGCTACTGTGGAATTTCCATTAAATAAGTCCAGTACGTTAGTTTTCTTTCTGAATCATGTATGTAGAATTAGGAGCACACTGATCCTTTTGCAAAAGCTTCTTTAGAGATACACCTCCCAGAATCATGCAGCTGAGATACATGCACATTCATGTTTGTCCTTTTTCTCTGCCCCTTATGTCCTAAGAGCTTCTTTTCATACTTCTTGTTTTACTTTATTTAAACAGTAATGACTCAAATTGTAGCCAAATCAAAGTCTGCTTTCACCAAACACTGCAGAGGAAAACTGTAAACTTCTCCAAAATGCTTGTAAATAGTTATGCTGTCCTTCTGAGAGTGCACAACTAATGTGTGCATAAAACCCAAAGCCTCTTTCTTAGCTGCTAAGACTTTGGTTCATCCTCCTGCTTCACTGTGACGTCAGAAAAGCAGCGCTTGTTTTTTCTTTAGTTTTCATGCCATCTTCTGTTGATGAGTTCAAATGCAAGGTCTTTGAAGTTGTTATCCAAATGCAGAAGCACATTGTAACACCATTAAATTTGGAGTGATATATGCATGGGAAAAAAAGACTTTTTTTTTTTGACATATAAAGTCTCTTCTCACAAACGGCAGCTCTCAGAATCCCAAGACCAGGTTACATTTGTGAAGCTGCATTGGTAAGCTGTCTCAGTGCTGCCAGCTTAACTTCACTCACGTTAAAACAGTAGTTGAATGCAATAGATTGGTTTAAAATCATATGATACAAAAATGCTAGTTTGTGCTTTCCTTTCCACAGGTATGCAACCATATATACTATGTTTCCAGTCTTCTCTCTGGTGTTGGATCAGGATGTGAAGCCAGAAATGGCACTGCTGTATCCAGAACTTTATAAGGATCTCACAAAGGTATGAATGTTCTCAGTGCTGAAATACGAAGAACTGTTGAAATTGCTGGTGTGAAAAACTCTGAATTCTTAGAATCATTTTTGTAAGGTGTTCCATGCAGATAAATGTGTAACTAATGTAATGCAGACTTCTGTGTTGCAAAAGTAATCTGTGGTCCCAGATGTTCCACTAGGTTTTGTTAATAGATTTCTAAGTCACCAGACTTCAGACTGAAATAATTCAGTCATAAAGGCATATTGTTACAAAATTTGCTCTTAGTCTGACCTTAGGAGCTTCGATAAGGAGCTTTTCATGGTTATTTTTTCACAGCTCCTTCCTTTTTAACTAAGAGATTTAATTTATGGATTGATTTTTCCCGTCTTCTGAAAATTATTACTGATCTCTCTCCTAAAGCTGACTTTCTTTAAATAATGGGTATCAATGATTGAAATGTCTTTGCTGAATCATCATGTAGTTACTGCTTACTACAAGAAAGATGTAGATGCTCTGGGGCGTGTTCAGAGAAGGGCAGTGAAGCCGGTGAGGGAATTGGAGCATCAGTCTTAGGAGGAGTGGCTGAGGGAACTGAGCCAATTGTTTAGTGCAGAGAAGAGGAAGCTCTGAGGAGACCTTATTTCCCTCTACAACTACCTGAAAGGAGATTGCGGCGAGACAGGGGTCAGCCTCTTCTCTCAGGTAACTAGCAATATGACAAGACAGAATGGCTCAAGTTGCACCAGGGGAGGTTCAGATTGGATATTAGGAAGAACTGATCCTCTGAAAGAGTGTTCAGGCACTGGAATGGGCTGCTGGGGAGGTGGTCGAGTCACTGTCCCTGGAGGTATTCAGGAAAGGCGTAGATGTAATACTGAGGAGCATGGTTTAGTGGGTAACATTGGTGATAAGTGGACAGTTGGGTTAGATGATCTTGGAGATCTTTTCCAAACTTAATGATTCTGTGATTCTATACTTTCAGTTTCCGTACATATATCTGCAAATAATAGAAGGGTGTTGTTTCTTTACCCACAAATATGGATTAAATCACAAGAGTTTTCTTAAGTTTTTTTTCTGAAAAGCACTCCAGCTCTATTTTAAACTGTTTGCTAGAAGTGTTATGATACAAAGCAGAAGCAAGAAGAAAGATGTTCTAAGGACAGTGTATTCTTCAAAGACATATGTAAGATTTCAAAAGTAGACTGCAGTCATAGAGTTGACACTGCAGATCCTTTGTCATTTGAATTGTACTAAATTAGCTATTCACTATGTTAGTCTATGACAATTTTTTCTCTTCTATTTGGAGATCTCTTCTTCAGTATCTTTTAAGTTTCTTTGAGATCGCAGATTTTATCTCCAGAAGGTGTATTTCTCAGTTCCTATGGGTAGTTGTAAGCTAGTCTGTGGAAACCTGCTGATGGGATTTTCCTGTTTCAAAAGATAGAAAGAAGTTAACCTGCACTCTGAAACTGCCCAGGATGCATAGTAGATGATGGCAGACTTAAGATTTTTCAAGCTTAAATGACAGTTCTAGGAGGTAATGATTTACTGGCTTTCCCAGCTTACATTGTACCTCTGTGAATGTTAATGTAGAACACAAATTACTTTTAGAAAATAATAATAATAAAAATGACAATGTGAAGCAACTAGGGAGTACGTTAATGGTTCAGTATATGGCAAGCAGAAGATGATCAGTGAATGATTATGGATGAATAGACAAGAAGTGCTTTACACGTGCTACATTTTACTTCACTATAATAAGGTAATCTTACTGTGTGTGTTTATTGGAACAGCTTATGATCATGGTGTCCTAGTTGTGACACTAGAGAGTGTACTTGTTTCTGCACATTACTTTGCAAATTCTGTATAATGATACAGATCTCTAGCAATGCTGTTCAGCTAGCGTTACTCAAGTGCGTGTTGACATAGATTAGAATTGTATTCCTAGGAATTGATTTCTTCTCTAGGATATGCTGATGGTGAAAGAGCTTTCAGGATATTAAGATTAAAATATGCTTGCACAACTCATTGACAGACTCTCTATTGCAAGAACAAGCAAAAATTAGCAATTATTAAAATTACTTCAATTTGGATATGATACAGATTGACCTGGACAGGGTTGAGAGGTGGGCCTATAGGGACTTCATACGGTTCAACAAGGCCAAGTGTAAAGTCTTGCACCCATGTCAGAGCAAATTCAAACATGAGTACAGACTTCGTGATGGGTGGATTTAGAACAGCAGATTGAGAATGGTAGATTAAAAACTAAATATGAATCAGCAGTTTGTGCTTGCAGCCCAGAAAGCCAACAGTATTGAGGGCTGCATAAAGGGAGTGTAACTAGCAGATTGAGGGAGGTGATTGTCCCCATCTCTACTGCTCCCATGACACCCCACTTGAAGACCTGCATTCAGCTCTGGAGCCTCCAGCATAAGATGGCCAATGGACCTGTTGGAGTGGATCCTGAGAAGGCAATGGGGATGATCAGAGGGCTGGAACACCTCTCCTACAATGAAAGGCTGAAGAGTTGGGGTTGTTCAGTCCAAAGAAGAGAAATGCATGGGGAGAATTTATAGAGACCTTTCAGTGCTTAAAGAGGACCTAGAAGAAAGACAAGGAAAGAGTCCTTATCACGGATTGTAATGACAGGATAAGAGGTAATGTCTTTGAACCAAAAGAAGGCAGGTTTAAATTAGTTATTAGGAAGAAATTTTTCATTAGAGTGGTGATGAGGCACAGGAACAGGTTGCCAGAGAAGCCGTGGTGGATGCCTCATCCCTGGAGGTGTTGAAGGCCAGGTTGGTTGGGTCTTTGGGCAACCTGACCTAGCAGGAACTGTCCCTGCCCAAGGCATGGGGATTGGAACCCCCTTCCAACTCAAACCATTCTGTGATTCTGTGAGGGCTGGCTACTTTCATCTGAAAATTGTTGCCTGTTGTGTAGCATTTGCTAGAGTCTTAGAAGTGACATAATCCTAGTTTCATAAAGTTGAATCAAAACTCAAGCTTATTCTTACTTTACAAATCTCAGTAATTGGGAGCTAAGGTCTACAGTGGAAATAATGCATGGTACTGAAAGGAAAATGAGTAGACACTCAAATGAAAAAAAACAAAAAAAAGAAACAGACAAAACAACAACAAAACAGAATATTTTTCTGTATGTTGGTAACCAGTAGACTGTATACAGAGGTGTGAAAATGCCTTTAGCAGCTTCCTGTGAACTCTGTGTATCTAAGAAAATATTTTAGCCTATACTGAAACCATCTCAAATGAATTAATCAGTTTCTACAGCAGTGAAGCACTTAAATTTCTCTGTAAAGTTCTGATTCTTGTGTATTCTAGGATGATCAGTTCTTCTGTGGTAAAAGGGCTAACTGCTTATCTTTTTTAACTTTGCAGTCTTACCATATTTCATCAATACTCGTAGAATACAAGAGTCCTGAATGTGTACAGCTTTTATTGTTTGATTTATGCATATGATTCAAACTGTAACTATCACAAGATTTAAAATATTTTTGGTGCTTGCATAAAATTTACAGTAGCAGTCATGTTTATGGTGTGACTGAAAATAGTTCATCCAACATGGAGAAGTGACTTGTGACCATGGTTTTCTTGAAGTTTAGGTCAATAGGTGCAGAATGTTATTTTTCTTGGAGACTACTTTTGTGATAAGACGTAAAAACACTAAAAAGTGTATAATATAACTGTTATTGGTCTTCTGAAAACTAACTGCAGCACTGCAAGCCAAAGTGTGTGTTTGCCATTTAAGACCTTAACTGTCCTGCCCCCAGTTTTAACTGCATGCAATTTCTATGCACATTTGCAATGAATGATCGTAAAAACGAGCAGAAGCTCTTTAGCTTGTATCACTTCAAAGACTGCTTGTTATACTTGTAAAATGTCTCTGGAGTGCTTAACTATTAAAATATATGAATTTAATAGATTTTTTTTTAAGTAGTGTTTAACTGTCCTCTCACTTCTTTCCCTTAGGGAAGATCTTTGTCATTTAAGACCTTCCTCATCTGGGTTTTAATCAGTATTTACCAAGGTAGGAGAGAGTCGTGAATTGATTGAACTGAGAATTTTGTATCTGCTATTGTATTTTTATCTGCTGTGTATAGTTTTTCAGGAGCAGGTTAAATTCCCAAAGCTTAACATTTCATCAGCAGTTATATATATTGCTTTCTGTTTATCTTGTAAATCGAGATTCCTGCAGTGTGCCAGGCCTATGGATTGGCATGGGTTGTTATTTTTATTGATGCGTGTCGTCTAAAGAAGGACATGACTTTAATTAAGTTCTAATGCAGAAAAATTTCAGCGAGTGCTTATCACATTGCATATCCTTACACAGTAGTTTTCTTTCATGGAATGACAGAAGTAGCGTTGAAGAAATCTGAATTATGTAATCAGTTAAAAGTAATTACACTTTCACTTATTATTTTGTCATTTAGACAAAATCAGGTTAATTGACAGTTCATCAGATATTTTGCTTGAAAAGGTACTTAGCTTTCTAACAGTTTTGTTTCTTCACTGCTCTGTTTTCTTTTATTTCACATGCAAAAAGCACAGTAAATATCACATCTCTTTTTTACAAACATTCGTGTTACCTATTATCTAAATAAAAGTTTAAATAAATAATAATATTAAAAAAAAAAACACTGAGTAAACTTTCCTAATAAGCAATAAAATGTTCAGTGTGCAATTGAACTAAAATGTCAATGTAGAATGTTTTATTAAATTTGTGTGCCTTTCCCAGGTGGTATTCTGATGTATGGAGCCCTGCTGCTTTTTGAATCTGAATTTGTACATGTTGTTGCCATTTCCTTCACTGCCCTTATCTTGACTGAGCTCTTGATGGTTGCACTGACCATACGAACATGGCACTGGTTAATGGTGGTGGCTGAATTTCTCAGTCTTGGCTGCTATGTGGCCTCTCTTGCATTTCTAAATGAATACTTTGGTAAGTAATAGTGTTTTAGGAAAGTTTTTAAACAAAATTTTTGAAGTGTTTTTTTCTCATTTTGGTTAAGAATGATGTTATGCTTTATGAAATAGAGCTTTTTCTGTAAGAATATGGATTTAATTCATGTTGTTTTAAAATACTCTTCTGCCTACTTGTCCCAGGGTTTGATTGTCGTTTTTCCTGTTAATATGACTTATCTGGGTGATAAACTTTTAAATCAAACCTCACATGCTCTTCTCCTCCTTGATCTCATCTTCCAACGACAATCCAAGCTGCTCATCTTAAATTGTCCTTGAGATTTGTACTTGAAATGGATATGTTTTGATAAAATGAGAATCATTCACCGACCTGGTGATCTTTCTGTCTCATTACCTCTAGCCCAAGAGCTGAGGCATTGCCAAACTAGAAGGTTTAGCAATACAGGCTAAAACAGAGGCAGAAAGTTATTGGTATTTTATATAATCAGTCTATTTCATAACTACAATAAGATTCCATATAACTTGCTTTGTTTTAAAGTACATTTTGCCACACTGTGTCTTATGGTTCTCATTATTCATAATTCACAAGATTTACAGTTCTCTCCTTTTAACAGTCCAAGGATCTGAGTGTCAATAATACATATTTCTTTTTATATCAAATTGTCTTTCACTTAAAAAAAAAAATTATCTTGGTCTTTGTGTGATTTGATGGATGTAAATTACAGAAATACACAAAATAACTGTGATTATACCCCAGTATAGGAGTAGCATCAGGCTCCTCCTTCCTCTGTTTTACAGGAGATGACAGTAAGATCCTTTCTTGTTACTTCTCATAGCAGAATTAAATGTGCTGTATGGTAGTTTCTAGTAATTGCAAGGTTCTGATTTCACTCCCGGTTGTCCGAAGCGTTCAGTTGTACACGACTTTTTTTTAATTGCTAAATGCTTTGCCACCTGTCTCGAGTGATCTGTTAACTTCCAGATGTATGAAGAGTCGCATTTTAATTTTACACTCTAATTCAGGTTTTACGGAGAACCTTTTTCATTTCTCTGACACTGATACAAGATTCTTCAATAGAGACCATTGGGTTGATTCCAGAGTGTCCCCAGCCAGCTGGCAAGATGATGAACAAGCACTAGCTCTTTGCTCCAATCTTCAAGGAACTTCATAAAGCACAATTTGCTGCTTTGCCTTTTAAAGTCATCCATGTTAGAATCATAGAATCATAGAATCATCAAGGTTGGAAAAGACCTAAAAGATCACCCAGTCCAACCGTTCACGTATTCCCAATAGCTCCTACTAAACCATGTCCCTCAACACAACATCCAGTCTTTCCTTGAACACCCCCAGGGTCAGTGATTCCACCACCTCCCTGGGCATCCATTCCAGTGCCTGACCACCCTTTCTGAAAAGTAATACTTCCTCATGTCCAGCCTGAATCTCCCCTGCCGTAGCTTGAAACCATTCCCCCTGGTCCTATCACTGATGACACGAGAGAAGAGGCCGACCCCCAGCTCACTACAACCTCCCTTCAGGAAGTTATAGAGAGCAATGAGGTCTCCCCTGAGCCTCCTCTTCTCCAGGCTGAACATTCCCAGCTCCTTCAGCCTCTCCTCATAATCATAGAATCACAAGGTTGGAAACGACCTATAAGATCATCTAGCCCAACCATCTCCTCATCACCATTAATGTTGATAGCAGCAAGTCCTTCCATCCCTTCTAGGTATTTCTCATTGAGAAACACCTCTAGGTGGTGTTCATAAATGTGCATTAAAAAAAAAAAAAAGACTTGATACTGCTCTACAGCTCCAAGTCCTGGAAGTAACTCAGTTTTTAGGCTTCTGAATTAACTGCATGCAGTGACTTCCTTAGGCACGTCTCAATGATGTGTTACGTGGGCTCTTAGTATGTCTGAGCAGGCTTAGGCTAAAACAATACATCAAAATTATACATTGAAATCTAATATAGAAAGTGTTCTTAAATGAGCAAAGTTGGAGCACTAAAGCATTTCTTTAGCTGAATCATTTTGGAGTTAATTTTCATTCACATTTAAAACAGCTCTAATCAAGTTGCTTATACATTTGATTATGCTTCAAAGACGACTCAGGCAAAATGCAAGAGAACTGCCTAATTACTTACAGCCTCAAAACATAACCAAACGGATCTATTTTCAAATTTTCGGTTGAATTGCTGTTTAAAACCTTCTGACTGTCATGTGAAAAGCAGTAATATTCCAGTTAATGCTACTAACGTCTTTTCCATTTCCTTTTGTGTTGTTGTTGTTTTTTTTGTAGCTAGTCTTCTTGTCTAATATTCTTTTCACATAACTTCCGTATTTTCTGTAAAACTATCCTTTCATTTTCATTCTCACCCTTGTGTGACAGGTATAGGCAGAGTGTCTTTTGGAGCTTTCTTAGGTAGGTGAAGTTTAACTTTTCTGGAGGATAACTTGTGGGGTGGGGGATGTGGAGGGAGGTGGTCAGGGGGGGTTCTGTGATTCTTAAGTACAGCCTGACCATTGCAAAACATGGTCCAAAATTTCAGTGGCAAGTGTAGGATGTCACTGTTGTTGTCATAGTTGTCACAGAAAGTAGCTTTTGACTTTTGTGGCAGTATAATCTTTAATTGCTTTCTCTTTACATTTTCGGGCTGTGAATTAATTTCTGAAGTTTTAAGAATCATTTGGTCTGGTCGTTGTGTCTGTTTCAGAGAAAAATGATCCGAATGTGAAATATAGCATCCAAGAAAATTAGCAGAATTTCTGGTTGGGAAATTATAGTAGGTATGAATAGTTTGTAGGAGTAGAAAAATGATAAACCGCTTTAACCTTTAACATGAGAAACTCTTGGTGCTAAGCTGAGATCCCGGTTCCGCTGAAATCACCTTGTGCTGCAAAACTGTGCAAAGAGCATAAAGGGACTCTGAAGCTTTCATTTAAAGAAAATAATCGGCAAAAATGAAATGTTGAGGTTAGCTTTCTCTCTGTGTTGTTTCTTTTGCTTGATTTGTCTGTTCTTAATTTGTTCTAATTTGCATAAGCAAACCTTTAAGAGAATTGATTGACTTTGCAATACGAAAGCTCCAGTTTCCATGTTATCAGCTCCCATTATGAATTTTTGCTCTCTGTTTCTGCAGATGTTGCCTTTATCACAACTGTGACCTTCCTGTGGAAAGTGTCAGCAATCACTGTTGTAAGCTGTCTTCCACTTTACATTCTCAAGTACTTGAAGCGCAAATTTTCTCCTCCAAGTTACTCCAAGCTTACCTCGTAAGAGTACATATATTCCTAGGGGCTTTTTTTTGCTCACACCAGTCTTCAAATCAAACATTCACCGTGCTTTAGTGTCTATGGATTTACATTGGACTAAAGAAACTAAGAAATAAAAGCGATCAAGTGAATAGAGCACAAACAGAGGAGGAAACATCTGACAGGTACATAACACAGAAGTACACTACCAAGACTATCAGAAATAACCTTTTTGTTTTGTTTTTTTTTTTAACCTGCTGATTATAAAATAAAGCTGAATTACTTTTGTTTTGACAGTGCTTCTGAATTATTTCCTTGCTACTGTAAAGGATTTTTTCCTACTATACTGATCTTCTGCAAGTTGAAATGAAAGATTCGGTGATTACAAAATTTCCTGATCTTCTTTTAGTGTTTCCATGTGGACAAACTCATTTGTCCATACTTACTATACCAAACGTAATACCTGTAAATGCCATTGTCTGTATTAGCAGCTAAATATTATTCCTCATCAAACATGGATAAATATGCACTATTTGAATTATGTACAGATGTCTGCGTAGCACAGTATTATTTTAGGAGCTGTTGCCCATTTCTGTACTCTATTTCTGGCACCAGTAAATATTACAGATCTGTGATGTTGACAGCAGTTCTTTCAATGCACATTAAAAACCAGATTGCACAGAAGCTGTTGTGTAGAAAACTAAATGACAAATTCTGTACATCATTCCACTGTACCTGTTGACCTATACAGATAACAAAGACATTGCTGCTCAGTAAATATGTTTTAAAATTTTTATTCATTTTGTATTTGTAAAACTGCAAATAGTGTCAAAGTACATTTCTATATATGAAAAGTCCAGTAAACCTTGTATTAGCTAAGATATTTAAATTGCCTTGTAATCTGTTTACTTGGGTTACTCAGGTAAAAATGAAAGATGAACACACAAACATTGTGGTAGGAAAATGTCATCTTCCAAGCTGTAAATGTTACGTTTTTATAACTCAGTTTGAGTGCAATCTTGTTTAAAAAAAAAATCTTTCTTTCTTTTTTGCATGCTATCAGCTGTCAGTTGTATATCCTTGCTGAGTTACGACATTTACAGCAGCTGAAGATTTGTTAAAGGATCTTACTCTGATAAAACCTGAAGGGTCCAAATGTTACGTGCTGTGCTGGAAAGTAGGATGTATTTTAGTTTCCTGTTGTGCTATAATTTTTCATTCTCAAGAAGTACATATAACAAATTTGGCATAGTCTCATAATGAGTGGAGAGGATTAGTATAACTACCCGTGCTTTATTTATTAAATATCAGTGTTGGTTTTTTAAAACACTTAATATTTATGTCATTTTCATGTCTGACTCTATGCCTTTACAGCATAATTCCTTGCTTGATACCTTTTCATTTCTCCCTTGTACGATTATAATATTGGATAAGTAACATCTGAGTAATAAATCTACTTCCTGGGAGAGCAAAAGGGATTGCAGCAGAGATATTTGGACTACACCCCATTAATTTTGTTTTGAAAGTTTTTCCTAGCAGTTCTTTACTTGCTTTTTATTTTTTTTTTCTTTTTAATTTATTTTCATTCCTCATTAAAAAAGCAATAAAGCCTAATTTTTACTAACTAGTATTGATAGTATATGTATTAAATAAACTACTGAGGTAGTGTTTCTTTGAATTGCACAGCACTGCGCAGCAGTTTGCTCTGTCCTTCTATAAACTCACTTCTGTGAAAGCTCCACGAGATGTCACTGTTCTCGCATCCTAGCAGAAGCCCTTCTTCATTTCTTGTGGTTTTGGAAAGATACCCTTGGTTAACAGTTTTAGTTTAGTCCCGTTTTCTTTTTTAGTTGCTGATTTGCTTTCATTTTCTTGGTTGTTTTTTTATCCCCAATAAGTGTTTTTTTTCCCCTTTGAACCATTAAGAAAAGCCAGCACGTGCAGATCTGAGGTATTGATGATGTTTTCTTCAGATTATCTTACAATTATGAGCTCTCAGCCATAACAGTAAAATTCAGCAGGTAAGCAAACGCTTAAGAGTGTTGGTCATCCTGCATCTGTATGTCACACGTTTGATATTAGTCAGAAAATGAGAGAAAACAGAAATCAGACTAGGATTGTAGAAGTGATAACATCACTTAAATGCAGCTGTATGAGATACAATCATACCCACGTGTACAGAATGTAGTTTACATGCATTAAGCACTAAAATTGTGAGGCTAATGTGTCAGCAGACGTATAGACTCTACACACAAACACGCACCTTTTAGAAGTGGAGGCAATTTTCCAGAGTGCCTGCTTTTCTAGAGTATTTTCAGTGTCCAGTTTCAGCTAGCCCTTTATTTTGAAGACTGCAGAAATCTGCTTCAGGTGACTCCCCTCGCTTTGGAGGCTCAGTCTGTTCCTGTGCACACCGGAGAAGTTGGAGTTCATTCGTGTCACTCAGCCACAGCCCTGCAAAGGGAGTAGTGCTACCATGTCACAGCAGTATGGAATTAACAACATGAACACAAAATGGAAGTGTTGTAATAGATGCCTTTCAGTAGAAGGCTTTAACATAGCAGAGATTTTTGGAACAAACTGAGTACCATCACAGTTCCTGGCTCTTAGAATGGTAACATGCCTGGTGTGCGGGTGAATAAATTATTCTCAAAGAATCTCATTCCGTTGTCATTCACATCAGTATTTTGGGGGGAGTAAGTATACCTTACATAAACAGATCTAGGCTACCAGTTCTGCAGGAATTTAAGCAAAAACTTCAGTATTCAATTCTGTAGTTAGCTGTCGTGGGGATAACCTTCAGGAAACATGGGAGTTGATTTCACTGCAGATTGCTCTGGCTTGTGCATCCGTACATGTTAGCAGCATTGCCTCTGTACTCCTTTGCAAGTGTATGGCTGTCTCAAGGCATTTGAGTTGCTTTTAGACAGAACCTGCATCAGATGCTCTGCTGCTGGGATGGATGGTCTGTTCCGAGGGTCATCCTCACTCCCCGGACTGAAGTGCACCTCTGCTCATGTCAGGTATGCTGGTGGCTTCCATCCGAACACTGCTGCAGTTTGATACTCTTTGTGCCTGCTTGCCTTTGTGTGCATGCTGACTGATAGTACAGACCTTCCTTGGAGGCTCCAGAGCCATGCTGTTAACAGAGATACTCAGACGTGATCTCCTTCCCCACTTGCAGAGCTCTATGTCTGAGTTTTATATATTGGCAAGATAACTTCAAGGAGGCTTGCATCCTTTCACATGTCCAGAGCTATAACCATGGCTCCTACAGCACCTGCAGGACAAAGAATTTAGCACAGACTGTGTGCGAAGTGCCAGGAGTCTGGTTATCACTTATAAAGTGACAGCTGCAGCAGAGGTGGCCATTCTGCTCTCACTGCTGACAGAGAAGGTATTGTAAGTCCTGCTTTCCTTCACATCCATTTGAATTACAGTTTCCACAGCTTCAGTCCTTATTTTTGCTGGTCAGAGGGGAAAGAATTGGGCCAGCAGTCTCTTATCACACTTCATTTAATAAGCAGTCTGCATCTAGACTGCTATTATAATTCTATTGAAACTTAAAGGCAATCAAAAAAGGCCTTCAAAATCTTAGCCCCCTGTAGGGAGGAAAATCAGTACAAGTAAAGAGAGTCAACACAGATTGAACATTACATGTAAACAGACAGGAGGTACAATATCTTTAACACCATGTTAAAAAGCAGAGGAATTTCTTTTGTAAACAAAACACACTTAAAGTGAGATACTTCCCAACAAGCATTGACTACCCAACAGATGCCCTCAGCAGGGTTCACAGCTGTTACTGTGAGGGGGAATTTGCACAGCCAATTGCTAACAAAATCATTTTCTAATAGGGAATTGCACTTGCAGACCTATTTGTTACTCCATCGACCGAAAACGTGATTTTGACTCAAATGTTCTACAGTGGAAGTTGTACAAACTGCACACCTTGAACAGAACGAGAGAGTGTTCCATATTTAAGTTCTCAAATTCTGCTTTATTCTCCCATTCCTGATGAGGCTGTAGCAAAATTGCTGCTGAGATTTCTACTTACTGTTGTCATGGATGTATGTCATAACCAGCAAAGCTAAGCGTGTAAGTTGCCCAGAAGAGGGCTGGCTTAATGAATACTTACATTTCCTTCCCTATGAGCTCTAAGAAAGATCATCTGCTTTAAGAAGAGAGATTATTTTACATTATTATACATGATAGGTATTTATGAGCTAAGCTTTGTTCCTCCAGTAGTAATCTGTCTACTTCCTCTCCCGTTGGCAAAAGTAATAATAAAAAGGCCTTCAACAGTAGTGTTTCTGTAGCTTTAACCAAGCTGTATGCAGAATAGTCCACTGTAATTCTCACTGAGAGAACTGCTTTCTGTTGTTTCTCTGTAATCTACACATCCAGCTTGTCTGTGGTCCTCTCTGTTTTGCTGTATTTTGCTCCAGGTTCTGAGCATGAATTTGATTTTGCAAAGTCAACACATTGTGGGGAAGAAACTGGCCATTTTGGCTGGGAGGTTAGGGATATTAGTGGATGCTTTCTAAGGATGCCTTTAAGGAATACGTGCATGTGCAAGTGTTATGCATTTATTGCAATCATCGATTGCCTTTCTGAAGGAGAGATTTGGAAATTCTATGGTAAAATGCTTCCTTTGGATGAAACCTCTGTGCCATGTTTGCTCAACAGAGGAAGATGAACTTCTATCTCCCTCTATGTAGCAGTTGCTGGTGGCTGCCTCCTCTTGCCATTGACTTCTGAATTCATCTGCAGGGACACTGTTATGTATATGCTTCTACTTCTGCCCACAGCTTCTGGTTCCCAGGGTACCTCCTCCCTTTGTCAGGAAGTGACCTCTGCACAGCCATCCTTTGAATAAAAGCCTGTGGCTCAACTCCATCACTGCTGACAGAACTTATTCTGGCTGGAGGAGGGAGGTTTTCCAACATGAACAAGGAAGGTGATGCAAACCTGGCCTAGCGTGTATTTATCCCAGTCTTAAGTGTAATTAAAGCAATTGTAGGCACTGTTGTTTAAAAATAAGTAAATAAATGTTATATAATTTTACCAAATTCTGGGGAGGAGCTGAAGGGAAACAGCACTGAGTGATACTGAGATTTCTATCTTGTGGCTGTGATCATTTTGGAATTAATTGGCTTTGCCTTTCCACTTTTGACATAAACTTACTTTTGAGATAATAAAACATAATAAATTATATATATATATATATAAACAAGTATTTAAAGGTATCCAAACTGAAGGCTTTCACCTTCCCTTTCTACTTGTGCACGGCTAATTATAATTCTGCTAGGTTCTTTTACATTATTTTTGATATTAAAATTAATGGAGGATTGAGAGACGAAAATGACTATTGAGTCTGCCCTTGACCAGGATGGGCTCTGCCAGTAGAGTCAAGCAGCATTCCAGAACTCCTGTCCACCTGCTGTCACACTGCATGCTCATCACTGCATTAACCTGAAGAACAGAACCAGCACAAATGCAGCTGGTGCTTTGCTCCAGCTGTACCTTGCCTCACATCAAGAGGCACAGGTGGGAGCATTGGATCCCTGCAGGCATTCAAGGCCAGGCTGGATGTGACTCTGGGCAGCCCGGTCTGCTGGTTGGTGACCCTGCACATAGCAGGGGGGTTGAAACTGGATGATCATCATGGTCCTTTTCAACACAGGCCAATCTATGGAAGCAGAGCTCAGCCAGAGGCTCCTCCAGTTGTTGAAGCAGTCAGCTTCTGTGTGAATGGGTTTGCAGTGCTGGAAGGGAAGCGGAGCAAGGAAAAATAAGCTATCTCTGTATAGCCTGAAGCAGATTTCTTTTGTCAGGGAGTGGGAAGAAAGCCAAGCCACTAGTCACACTAGTGCACACCAGCAGCGCGCTACTTGCTTGCCATCTGTCCAAAAGCAATTACTTGGAAATGGCAGGTGAGGTGGGAGAAGGAGGATATTCCTCAGCTGTAAAGTGGAGCTGGTGGGAGGCACTGATGTAGTACTTTCAGACCCGGAGTCTCTCTTCTTGACAGGCAGGTAACTCGCTGCCAGCCGGCCGTCGGAGCACAGTGAGTGATGGGGCTTGCTGCTGGAGGCCACGGAGCTTCCTGCCGCACAGCTGCCCTCAGGCTGCTACCTGAGGCCAAGGAGCTGCTGCCACATTGCGAGCTGGGACCTGAAGGAACATGCAAGCCAGCCACATGAAATGCCTTTTGAAGGCTGGGGAAGAACTGGAAGTATGTGGGTAAACTTAATGGCGCTTGAGGCCCTACAGAAATATCCCTGCATTGCCTGCATTGCTCACTGTGGTGCAGAACTCCGGCAGTGCTGTGTTGTGTCAGGGCAGCTCTATGCAGCTTCCACCTCCACATGGCCAGGAGAGGGCCTGCTGTTCGCAGGTACTGAATTCCTGCCTGCTTTGTTCAACCTCCGCCTGGCTCCTTTGCTCACTGCTGTTGGCTAGTAGAGTCTGCACCTCCCTACCCCTGGGAAAAAAATCAGAAGGCTCTGCTCCCATGCACCTCAATGCTGGGTGTGCAGGTCCCATCCCCTAAGCCCATGATGCTGCTTTAGCAGTGAGACATAGGTTCCACCCTCAAAGCAAGCAGCTTGGAGCCACCTGGAGCTTTCCCTTGAGAGCTGTCTTTCCTACAAGCTACCCTGTGGGTCACAGCACCGCCTGACTGTTCTCAGCACCTTCCCACTAATCCTGCTTGTCCATTCCCCTCTGAGCAACCCGGGCACAAGGCCCCTTTGGAACTGCAGCCTGCTGTTGTAGCTGTTGACTCAAACACAGTCACATCTGTGTGTGGCTCAGTGTTGGTGACTGCAGTCAAGATTTCATTTTTGTAGCATTTATTTTTAAAGACAGGACTCAAAAATTCCATGGGAGAGATTCATCAGGTGATCATGTGAAGAGGGTGACTGAGCAGCTGCTCAGGGCTGATCTTTGGGCAAGCTGAATGCAATATGCACGCTTCCAGTGCAACTGAGGACTAAATGTGGTGGGAAGACACCAGGTAAAGAGACCTCCAGCAACTCAAGGGAAAACATGAAAACAGAGGCCTCTCTGTAGCTGTCTTGTTACCTGCTAGTTTCCATCCCAGACAGCTCTCACTTCTTCCAATGTTCATCACTCTTTTTCTGGTTTGATAGTTTTCCAAGACAGGAGAAATGCAGGAACTTTAGGAGCGAGAAAAAGTGGGAGCTGCTTGGGAGTCTGGAATGAAGCAGTTAATCAGCTTCATACCGGGCAAATCTCAGTGAGTATCAGAATTTGAGGCAGTAACTAAGAGCTCAGAGATATAAAGCAGGTAAAGTGGGAAGAATATAATAATTTCCATGTTTTCTTATATACAACAACTTGCATTCCCGTTTGAAGGGAATTTTCACTAGAAGTAACAGGCAGTTCTGAATGCCACTGTTTTTAAACTGTTTGCTTTGTGAGCAGGAGCCCAGTTTCCAGACCATGCTGAGTAGTCACTTCACATTCCTCCAGTCCCTTGGCAAATCTCAAGTTGATCAGACCAAATGAAGAGAAGAAGACTGTAGGTGCAGAAAAGTACAGGAGCAATAGACAGATGATTGCTATTGTTACCACATTAGGTATGGACCCCGAGCAGAATTCTTGCAGCAATAATACAGGTTATTCAGAGAGACGTAAAGAGCCACTTTGCCTAATAATTGAGAGATTTATATATAGGAGGAGGTTTTGCCATTGCTGAGAATGGATGGAAGTGAGGGAAAATGACAAGAATAGTGAAGACAGGGACTTGGAGAGTACTTCAATGAAGAAGTTATGCAGTGAAATGAGGTCCAGTGAGACAGAAGGGTCCTAAGAGCTCCTCTTGGTGACGCTGGAGGAAAGGAGCAGTATCCTTTTTCTTACAGGGAGTTTTCAGGAAGGTGGTAGACCTGCTAACTTAAAATCTTAAGAACATGGGAGCTTGGTGGTCTCGTTTACACCAAGCATAAAGGGAGGACATGGCTTTTAGCTGGAGACTGGATCATCCCACTTCATCTTAGGGATTGCTTCACTTGTGATTAATTTATTTTTCATGAGCATAAACATGTGGTATGATTTTTTGTGATGCTCAAGGTCATGCTAGAAGCCAGCTGGTTAGCCTCCCTGTAATTCCATACCTGCTGCTGAATTTTCTTCCCATCTTCCTGGTGACTGCCATCAGTGCCGCCCAGCCTTTTAACCCAGACAGAAAAGCATCTGCATCTACTGCCAACTCCTTTCCTTTCTAATTCAGCATCAGCATTTTCAAAAAATGACTTCAGTTTCTGTTTGAATGACTGATAGAATTCAAAGCCTTTGACACTGTCTCCACCAGTATTCTCCTGGAGAAGCTGGCAGCCCATGGCCTGGACAGGTACGCTTTTGGTTGGGTAAAGAACTGCCTGGAGGGCTGGGCCCACAGTGGTGGTGAATGGAGTTACATCCAGCTGGCAACCAGTCACGAGTGGTGTTCCACAGCGGTCAGTTTTGCAGCCTGTCCTGTTGAAAGGCCTGGATGAGGGCATTGAGTGCACCCTTAGTAAGTTTGCAGATGACACCAAGTTGGCAGGAAGTGTCAGTTTGGTTGGAGGTAGGGAGGCTGTACAGAGGGATGGGCTGGATAGCTGGGATGAGGCCAGTGGGATGAGAATCAACAAGACCAAGTGCTGGGTCCTGCACTTCGGCCACAACAACCCCAGGCAACGCTACAAGCTTGGGTCAGACTGGCTGGAAGATTGTGTAGAGGAAATGGGCCTGGTGGTATTGACTGATGCTCAGCTGAACACGAGCCAGCAGTGTGGCCAGGTGGCCAAGAAGGCCAATGGCATCCTGGCTTGTACTGGAAATAGTGCTGCTAGCAGGAGCAGGGGAGCGATTGTACCTCTGTACTCAGCTCTGGTGAGGCTGCACCTCGAGTACTGTGTTCAGTTTTGGGCTCCTCACTGTAGGAAGGACACTGAGGCCCTGAAACGTGTCCAGAGAAGGGCAATGAAACTGGTGAGGGGTCTGGAGCACAAGTCTTATGAGGAGCGGCTGAGAGAATAGGGATGATTCAGTCTGGAGAAGAGGAGGCTCAGGGGAGACCCTTATCATTCTCTACAGCTATCTGAAGTGAGGTTGTGGTGAGGTGTGGTTCAGCCTCTTCCACCATGTAACTAGAGAAAGAAAAAACTAGAGAAACTAGCCGCAGGAAATGGCCACAAGTTGTGTCAGAGGAGATTGAGGCTGGATGTTAGGAAATAATTCTTCTCCGAGAGAGTGGCCAGGCACTGGAATGGGCTGCCTGGGGAGGTGGTGGAGTCACTGACCCTGGAGGCATTCAAGGAACGTTTGGATGTTGTACTGAGGGATGTGGTTTACTGGGAAATAGTGGTGATAGGTGCACAGTTGGACAGGATGATCTTGGAGGTCCAACCTCCGCGATTTTGTGATTTTACGTTTCTATGATGAAGTCAAAGTGAACAATAGTAAATAGGTTTTTGGTTTGGTGTGGGTAATTTTGGTGGGGCTTTTTTGTTGTTGTAGTTTGTTTGTTTGTTTGTTTTTAATTGATTATTTATTTCTAGAAGGCAATTACAGGAAGTTTCATGTGAAACGTGCTATTTTTACATCGACCAGAAGGGGGCAGTAGGAGCTTACAAATAACCAGCATCGCTCCGCTGCGATAATAACCAACAAAAGTGTTCTTGTTTCAAGATACACGGTACATATTTTCAAAAACTGTGTTTTAGTAGTATGATATATAGATATATATATATCTTTTATTGGCTTATTCTTAAATCTTTTAGCCAAGGCAGAAATCATTGGCATGCAAAGAATATTTTTTCATCCAAAGCAGTCGCTGTCAAACAAAAGCATCTCTTTGCCTGCATCTGGGGCTGCACTGCACAGGACAGGCTGTTTTTAATCAGTGCTGGTGCTGTAACACAGAGGGGGTTTCAGACAGCAGTCCACCTATGCTGGACTCAAGCAGCAGTCTTGGCCACCTGGGACCCTCGCTCTCTGAGGTGAGTTTGTGGCTTCCTGCAAACTTTTAATTGGGTTGGAAGAAGGAAAAGAACACTTCATGGAAGGCCACCACAAGAAGCATTTACCACAACAACCCATGGCCAGTGTTTCAGCAGCTGTGGGGACAGCCGGACTGGCCAGGAGGTATCAGCCTCCATGAAATAAAAGTGAGCTCCTGTGCTCCTGCAGTGCTCGATGTTTCATCTCCGCATGTTCAGATGTTCTCCTCCTTGGCACTCCCGAATCAGCAATTCCATGCAGCCATTGTGACAGACATCAGAGCCAGGCCCAGAGCAACGTCCTGGCAGCCCATCCCGGCCTGACCCTGCCTGCTTTGGATGGCTGCTCTGCAGCTCCTGGGAGACTGAACTTGGGCGTGCAGACCTTTGCCCCCCTGCTCATCCCAAACTGCTCTTTTACTGCCTTTACCCCTTCGCCACTTGCATAAAACCAGCCTGTGTCCACTTACTGAATGCAACCAGCAGAACCCAAAACCAAATCCCAGACATCCAGGCTTGGCAGTTTTGACTCATGGAACCTGAGGAACAGTGAGAAAAGCATTTTGTTGTGGCACAGCTCTTATAGCTGCATCAGTACTGAGTGTTAATAGCTTTAATTTTGAAGACACACCTCCAGCAATGGGCTTTCTAAACCTCAGAAGAAGTCCTGAAGTACCTTGAGACAATTGTCAGCCCTGGTCTTCAGTCTGGCTTTGCATAGCTGCCTTCCCCTAAAATAATGAGCTCTTGGACTCTCATTTTCTGTTTTCTGACATTAAAGGCCAGGTTTTTCCTTCTCTATTTTTCCCCATATTACAGCTTGGTGGACATGTCTAACCTTCACCAGCAGGTCTGGGAGGCTATTCTGTCTTTACCTCAGCCTGACAAAGGCTCTATTTTGTGATACAATGCAATTTGATTTCTCCTACAACACTCAATACATCCGTGGGGAGCCTCTTCGTCACGCAGCACAGTTGAGAGGTTTCTTTAATTTTGTAATTTACTTAACGTGCTTAAAAAGCAACCCAAAAATAAATGTAATCAGACTCCTGGGAGGAAGGGAGTAGAGAGGAAAGCCCTGAGAGTAAAGAGGAAGGGATCCATCTGTAACATCTTCACAGCTTTTCTCTATCTGTCCCAGTGCATGCGTGTTCTGCACCTGCACTGCCCTGAGGTGAGGGGCTGCTGCTATCCCACCCCAGAGCAGACATGGGCTCGGTGCCCAGAGGTTGTGCTGTTTCACAGCACTTGTCATCTATCTCCCTGCTGCTGGAAACTGCATCAGACTGTGTTCTAGTTAAGAATAGCAGGACGCTGGGGTGCTTTCTGGCATTATTTCTTAACAATGAGAACAGTTCCCTGGGTTTGGAGAGCTGAGTGTCGTGACGTGTAAGCTGCTGGAGCTGAGGAGTTCCTACTGTACAACAGCTGCATGGCCTTTGAGAAGTCCTGCTTCGCAAACAATGCATGCCAAGCAGTTTCAGAGTCAGTCCTGGTATCAGAGACTTGACTAGGCAGAAGTTTGACCCTGCTAATGTTTGCAGATGTGCTTTATTCTAGTTGCTGGTGAATTCTTTTCTCATTCTTTCACATACAGAAACAGATGCAAGAGAAGAGATGAGGTTCTTCCTGAGACTCTCTGATCCTGCATTCCCATTTGGAAATCAATTTAATGCATTTTAATTGCTTATTTTCTCCTAGGTTTTCTCTTTACAGCTATGCACCAGCAAAAAATAATAAGCTAGAGTCTAGCCAGGCAGGCTGCTAATGAGGAAGCTTGACTCAAGATTTTAATTTTCAGCATTTGCTCTTCAAGATAGATATTTCAGAATACAAGGGTGCCACAAAACAGGAATGTTGCCACTGGCTAGTGCAGTAAAAGCACCAGGCTTATGCCTCATTTTGCTACACTAAGAGCTAGACACTTACATGCTTGACCAAGCTATAAGAGTCTGGCAATGTACTTCAGGATGCTGGACCCCTCAGTCAAACCATCCCTGCCATAGAAAAAAAAAAAAAGCACCCCTGGTGCCTGAAATGTGGTGTGAAAAGAATGAGGGAGATAAAATTTAAGGTGTGAAGAAGGAAAGGGACATGCTGAGAGCTCAGTCTCTTGTCAGCCTTTCAGGATCACCGTGGAAAGAGGAACTGCTGGCTGTGCCAAGCTGATCCAAGGGCTTCTCAGAAATCCATCACCCATGGGGCATTCAGCATCTCCATCACAGCCCTTCGTTTCCAGTAGCAGGCAGCATCCTGTAAGTTCATCTTTTAGTAGCTGAAAAACTCCAAGTCCCACCCTTGTCCCAGGCTGCTGTCTGGAGATACTGAGCAGCTCCTGAAAGCAGGAGGGGAAGAGCTTTCCATTGCACTTCCCACCACTGGGCTGCAGCTCATCGTTACCTGCTTCACTTGGGATGTGAAGGATGCTCCTCAGCAGTGCGCAGTCCCAGCTGAGTGAATAAAAGTTTGGTATCTCCTCTCCTCACCTGGAAAATACTTTCTATTTCCATACCCCTCACCTGCTGAAAACACTGGAGGAAGAGGGAGTGGGAACTGGTGTTTGCAAGTGTCTACAACAAGGAGCCATAGTCAAAATTGCTGCCAGAGTGATTCAAATCCTATTCATCTGTGAAGCCAAACCCAGAAAAGTTTCAAGTAGTAACTTGGAGTTTGCTGGAGTTTAACAAGGCTGACAGCACATCAGGAAACAAGATCAGTAAAAAGTATGCAAGTCTTGATATTGATCATTGGTATTAAAAGGATAAAACTCAGGTTGGAGAAGAGAGAAGAGCAATAAGCAGGAGTCTGTGTGAGGAGAGCTAACAGCCAGGATCTCCTGGAGCTCAGCACTGGGACTCGCTGTGTTTCAGAGCTCTGTACAAATGAGGCTGGCGCAAGCTGCTGGGTGTCCAGACACAGATGATGTCATGATAGAAGGGGAGGCTGCTGATAAACTTCAGGAATGCACCAGCTACAGGAGGATTTGGAGTTGCTGGGGGAATAGGCTAATGCAAAGAAATTCAATATCACAGAATGGAAGGCTATTTATTTGGAGAGAACCACTGGCACACTTAAATGCAACTTTAATGAAACAGAGCAGGAAGAAACTAATGAAGAAAAGGCCCCGGGCTGGTGGTGAGGAGCAGCAGGGGTAGCAGGAGCCAAACAAATAACAACGCAGCTGAGGTTTTGGAGAAGAGGGCTCCTGCTGCAGCCAGAGAGCTCAGGGCTTCACACCACATCATGTGGCGAATGGGATGGCTCTCAGCACGCTGCTCAGTGCCTGCAACCTGCCTGATTACAGGGAGAGGGATTACAGAGGGCACCAAGCACCACTGGAGCAGCCCTTTGTGTCAGCCAGCTCAGCACTGAGCAAGGGGAACACACGTGGGGAGGGGATGCAGGAGAACGCTTGCTGCCTAGGGCACATGCTATAACCATGGCTCAGCAGTGCACGGCTCTCAGTCAGAACCACAGAGTCTGCTGGCTGTAGAGGCAGATGCTCCAGTCTGACCACCAGCAGACAGGAGAGGGTGAGGAGTGGCAGGGACCCGTTTCTCACAACAGATATCCCAGGGACATGGAGCCTACCAGGAGAATGAGAGTCCCTGTCTCAGCAGAAGAGCCCCCGTGGCCTTTGCAGTGCTGGAACACTGCTGCTACAGCGTGACCCAAAGCTGCCCCATTCCTGCCAGCAGGCCCTGCTCTCAAACAGACTGCCTGCTGCCAGGAAGCCAGGTGTGCACCCGTGCCAAGAGTGGGTGGGGGGAGCACTCCTCACATGCTCCTCACAGCAACCCATGCATCTCCCAGAAATTGCACAACTCACCTTCCCCTTCCCCCAGAGAGGGACCAGCTCTGCCACCAGCCCCTGCCCAGCACCCAGGCAGGCAGCAGCAGCTCTCCAGCAGTGAGTGCTCAGAGGTGAGACCAGAGGCTGCTCAGCGCCAGCAGCTGGGGAGCGTGACACAGGTGAAACATTTCTGCAGCTACCACACAGAACTGATCTGTGTGTTACACCAGCCTTTACTTTTAGGCCACCCGCTGCATTTTGGGTGTCCCTGGCAGTGCCCAACAGATGCCCACCTTTCCAAATCAGACAGCTGCACGAGGGGACCTCAACTGGGGCATCTCTGGGGTGAGAACTGCACCCTCCCACCTGCCCAGGAATCAGGATTTGGGGAGGTAACCCACACAGGGCTACCTTTCTGAGCTCACATCTGTTTAATTCATCCTTCTGCACGCGGCTGCGGTGTGGCTGTCTGATGTCTGTCCTTCCTTTAGGACGTCGGTGTCTGAATGGGTGGCTGGAGCTCCAGAGAGGCATTAAGGCTGTTTTCCTGCAGTCCTTGGCTGTGTGCCTCCACAGTCGCTCACCGAGAGCCCACTAAATCACAAGCCAGGTAAACCAACAGGGCCTTCTGTGCCGTAATGAGACCGGCCACAGGGTAAATTGCAACATTATTCAAGCACACAAAATCCACTCTGCTGGCATTTGTCCTGCTAAGTGCAATGCACTTTAAACGTGGTGAAGTGATTTCTAACAGCCTTCGCAGGAGTCTGAGCCTGGGGGATGTCAGGCTGACCCAAATCCCTGCCTCTTCACCAAATGTGTCCTTCTGGGGATGTGGGGTAGCAACTGGCCATCGTCGGTGCGTATTTAATGGGTTGTGTGAGAGCCTCATGGTTGCCTTTTCACAGTGGTGTGATACTGGCCAAAAACACCAGCCATGTGCTCACTTATTTTCCAGCAAATTTAGTTATGATTTTCAAAGCAAGGGGATTAGAAATGCTTCAACTAGGGATGTGGTTAGGGAGACTTGGGACTTACAAACCTCTGGTTACAACGGATGAAATCCTGAACAGATACTGAAGCTTTTGGAGCTACCAGGATCCAAAAGATGAGTGCATGGTCGGAGATGGATGGTGATACATTAGCATACGTATCATGAGGGCTCCTCCAAAAGTAACACCTACTGTTTTATTATGTTGGCCCATGATGTCAGAGGCAGATGTTGGTGAGCTTGAGCCTTCCTACCAATATTCCATTCCATCTCGTTGATGTATTACAGATGGCAGCAGAAGGGCAGCCTGATAAAAGGGCATCTGACATGGAAGCATATGAAACAAAGATGTGTTGCTAAATTCCTCCACACAGAGAAAATGCCATTGATTGATATTCACCGATGCTGGCTGAATATTAATGGAGACCAAAGAGTGGATGTGAGGTGGTGGATGCTGCATTTCAGCAGTGGTGATGATGGCAGTGGGTCACCTCCGCTGGTGCAGATTTTTACAAGCATGGCACGCAGGCTCTTGTTCACGCATAGCTAACAGACGTATCTGTGTTAAAAAAAAAAAAATAGAGCAAATTCTCACCTACAAAACGCTATCAACTGCTGTTATTGTGTTCTTGTAGCTTTCGTCAAGTCCGTGGAAATAAATAGGAGGCATTACTTTCGGAGCGAGCTAGCTATAGAAGGGAAGGCACCCGGGACAAAATGACTGTGTCCCAAACGGTTGGCTTTTTCGATCCACGCGTCGGATTCTGGGATGCTGGGAGCACACTGTAAGAAAATATTCCATATCGGCAAACGCTGGAGGCGGAAGACCCCCCCTCCCCCCCCCCACCTCCTCGATTTCAGAACACGAAGTTGAGAGCTCGCCTCTCTGAGGAGCTGCTGAGCAGGGAACAGCTCGGCCCGAGCCCCGCGGCAGGTCGGGGGGCTTCAGGGACAGCGTGAGGCGGTCACCAAGGCGAGCTGGCTGGGGAGACACCGCGATGTCCCCGCGGAGAGCACGGCTGAGCGTGCGCTCCCCGCGAGGCAGAGAGGACCCGGCACCGGGGAAGCGGCTTTAAAAATGGCCAGGGAGCGTTCGCTACAATAACTCAATGAAACAACAGCCGTCTAAAAATAGGGTTGTTTTCTGTCCTAAGCTCCTTTTAACTCCGTTAGTCATCACCAGCTCCTAAAATAAGACCCGTGTAGCAGTCTCTCCTAGTAGCGGCTGTAAACAAACCCCGGGAGGCGGCGGAGCGGGGGACGGGCAGAGGAGCGGAGCGGAGGCGGGCCGGCAGCGGGCGGCCCCGGGGCGGCAGCTTGGGGCGCGGCGGGGCCGGGCCGGGTCGGGGGAAGCAGAGAAGCGGCGGGGCCGGGGGCGGCCGGGGAGACCCGCGCTGCGCCGCCGCCGCCGACCGCCTGCGACAGCTCCGAGGCTTTGGAACGGAGCCACGGTGGTCCGGGCAACGGCATTAAACAGGAGGAAACAGACGGGGGATTCCGTCATTTCAGCGGCGAGCGGGGGGGGGAGGGGGAGCGCGGGCAGGAAAGGAGAGTCCCGGGGACGAGAGCGCGGCTCGCACCCCCTCCCATGCTGGAGCCGTACCGCGGAGCTCGCCTCGGCCGCCGGGCGATGTGCCGGGATACCCGCGACCGTCGGGGCTGCGGCGGCGGGCGGCCGGAGGAAGGAGGCGCTGCCGAGCGGCCCCGCGGCAAATCGCGCCCCCTGGCGGCACCCCCGCGGGCCCGCGTCGAGGCGAGGAGCGGCCGGCCGGCTGCGGGCAGGTGGGACGGCTGATGTCCGCTGCCCGGCGGCGGCCTCTCCGCGTTTTTTTCTCGAAAGGAGAGCGTCCTCCTTTCTGGTTTGGTTTTGCCTTTCCTGACGTGAGCGGGTCGCTCCGTCTGGGGGAGGGAAGTTCCTCGCAGGGCCCGCCCGTCGGAGGGGAACATTTTGCGCGATGGTTTCGTGGACGAGTTCGCCCCAACGATCTGCCGTGGCCTCCCGTTTCCCCGAGAGCGGGCAGGATTTCGTTTACATTGGATTTATTTTCAACCACATATGGGTGTCATGCACGAGATTTATGATTTTATTTTTTTATGCCAGATACGCTCCAAACCACCCCAACTCCACTCTATCCGCCGTTTAATCCCAACAGGAAAATGGCCCGGCCCTGCCAGCTGTGGGGCAGAGGGAGGATGGAGCGGGAGCGGCGCGCCCGTCGGGGCAGCCGGGGCATCCCGGAGGCGGGAGACGGGAGGAGGAGCCGCTGCGGGCTGGAAGCCTCTCTTTCCCCCGCTATGAAGTGATGAGATGCAACTGCGTTGCTGAGATATTTACAGAATAATAATAAATAAAATAATCAGAATAAATCCGAAGCGACTGAAACCGAGTCCACGGGGTCTGTTAGTAATTTAACAGAATGGGATTTTCCTCTCTCTTGCCTGCCAGTTGATGCTCTTTTCCAAATTTCCACAGCGGGGGAAGCCTGCGATTTTTTACATAATGATTTCAGCATGCAGGGCCGCCTTTCCCCCCCCCCCCCCCCTTCCCCACCCCCGTCTCCCTCTCTCCCCACTCCCGCGACTCCCCGGCTCTCTCTCCCCACTCCCGCGATCCCGACGCGCTCGCTCCCCCAGAAGGGCCCCGGGGACCCGCGGGCGGTGGCACCGGGCGGGGGACGGGGGGCCGCCGGGGCCGTCGGTGCCCGCCGGTGCCCGCCTCCCGCTGGCCGCCCGCCGGCGGCGGGGCCGAGGCCCGGCTGACATCACGATCCCGGGGCGGGGAGAGGGGCCGGGAGGGGAAGGGATGTGGGGGGTGTTTTCCAGCTTTAAAAAGGCGGCGCCGGGCGCGCAGCCCTGCGTCAGAGCGAGACTTCCCCGCTCCGCTCGCCCGCTCGCCCCGTCCCCTCCTGCGGCACCCGGCAGCCGAGCGGCGCCCGCCGGCCCCGCCGCCCCGGCGCGGGCAGTGCCTCCCAGTCCCCACGCACACCGCCCTCCCCTCCATGCCCCGGCCCCGGGGGGGCGGTGGCGGTGAGCTCCCGTGCCTTCGCGGCTGCGGCTCCCGCGTCGGGGGCGGCGCGGCCCCTGCCCCCGGGGCGTGAAGGCGGGCGGGGGGCGCGGGCGCGGGCGGGCGCCGAGGGGCCGGGGGCGGCCAGGACGAGGCGCCGGGGCTCCGCCGTCCCGCCGGGTGGATGCCAAGCGCTGCCCCGCCGGCCTCCGCCGCGCCGCCGTCGCGGGATCCAGCAGCCAGCGGGAGAAAGAGGCCGCCGGCGGCCCCGCAGCACGGAGCCCGCCTGCTCGGCAGCACCATGAAGGCGGCGGAGGAAGGTAACGCGCGACGGGCGGGAGGGCGGGCGGGCGGACGGTGGTGTCCCCCGGTGTTTCCCCGCGGCCGGCCGCAGGTTCGCCGGCGGCCGCTTGCCAATAGGTGTCTCCTTCGCCTCTCGCACGGCGCCGGCTCGGCCGCGCCGCCGCTCCCGCGAGCCTCCCGCGGGACCCGGCTCCGATCCCGGCTCGGGGGACGGCGCAGGGAGTGCTGAGTCCGATCGGGGGGAGGGGGGAGAACGACCGGGGAACACCCCGCAGTCTCGGATCTCATCGCTTTGGTGGAGGGCAGAACGTGCTCTGTAACCGCAGCTCTCATTCAGGGATCGGTAGGTAGCCGCCCACGAGAGGGGCCCGGGCCAGCGCCGCGCTAGCGCCGAGCCCTCCCCATCTCACCGCGGCACTCTCCGGCCCCGCCGACACGGTTGTCCCGGCCCCGCGGAGAGCCGTTCTCGCTGCCCTGGCTCCGAGCTGCCACTCGCGGTGCCCCGCTGTAACCCCGCTGCAAAGAGCGCGCTGCAAACACGCCGGCAAAGTTTTTAGAGAGAAAGGACGAGGGCGTGGGGCTAGGGAAAGGTTTTGTCGGTCGTTTCTCGTTCGGACTGGATGTCTCGGTGCCAGGGGCAGCGTTCCGCCGGTGCGGGAACCGGCTGCGACCTCCTGTGCCAGTCGGAACATTTTTCTCTCCCCGGAACATCGTTACCCAGCACCGCACTGGCGACGCTTTCGCACGTCGCCTTTTCGAGCCAGAGCGGGGAGGCCGCCGGGGATCCTGCAAACGCTCCCTGCGCATCGCCTCGACACCAGAGGGTTCGGGCCGCACCCCGGGCTGCCGGGATCTCGGGTCCGCCTCCGACCCGACCCGGTGCCGCCTCCGCTCCTATGGGACTGAAAGCTGGGAAGAAGTTGGGGCTGGGAAGCGTCCAAGCGCGAGGGGTTTATCCCACAGCTTGGCTGGGGGACAGTGCGGCTCTTCCCCGGATTGGTCCCAGGGAGCTGCACAGACACTCACGACCCCTCTTTTTATTTCTTTATTTTTTACTTTTTCTTTTTTCTTCTTCTTTTTTTCTTTCTTTTTTTTTTTTATTTTTTTTAAAGTGGAAGTTTTCACTGCAGGGGTTCCTTTCGGGACCCTGCCTATGCCAAAGCTACGAGCGCGGCAGAAGCTGCAGCCCCAATTTTGAAGCAGGCGGGCACATTTTCAGAAGAAGGTTAATGACTGTTTTAACTCAATGGCGTTGGCTGTTGTCTCCTTTGCCCCCCCCCCCCCCCCCCCCCCCCCGCCTCCCCCGGAACCCCGAGGGCTGCACTCGAGATTTTAGGCAGCGAATGTCCCCCCGTGTGGGAAGTACACAGCTCACGCTATGCACGTAGTGAAGTCTTCTGTCAAAGAGGTTCCCCCTCTTTAGTCCTCTGGCAATTCTGATGCCCGTGTTAAAATGTCAGCAGCCCTCCTCGGTAACTTTCTGCCACGTGGATGTATTTTGTAAGAGACTGAGAGAATGAGGCCAAAAGCTGTGTCCCGATGCAGGAAACGCGTCAGGGAACCCCACAGGTCAAGATCGCTGCTTGCAAAACGAGGTCCCTCTTGGTAGCCAAGTGATGACAGTCAAAGAAAACGGGCAATTTGACATCAGTTTGGGAAGGAACTCAAACAGAAGGTCTCAGCGGAAGGAGCGGGCACGGCTCCACAAACCCCACTCTTTTCCTAGGACGCTGCGGGGTGCGGAGCCCAGCATACGGCCGGGGCTTAATGCTGCGTGCCCTCCATCGGGCCTGCGGGGTGGGGCTGCTCTGCGCCCGGAGGCGTTGGGGCCGTCCAGGTTCACCACGGGGACGCCTGGGGGCTGCGTTTCAGGCTCGCTCCTTTCGCTCTGCCCACTTGAATGGCATTAATGTTTTTTGTTTGTTTTTTTTTTTAAGCGACGCCTTAACCTTTCCTTCTGTTCCCACATCCGACACATCGCTTTCATTCCACCTCTCTGTGCACCTTTCATCTTCCCCCAGGGGAAAGGCGCCAATCAAAACATTTTACTGACGGCAACGGTGCCGGCCGTCAGACGGTCCGTACACGGCGTGGCACAAGTCACCGACGTGCAGGTACCACATGCGGGCAGGGCGGCACGGGCTGTCCGCGCTGTCAGGCCGAGGCCGTGCGCGGGTGGCGCGTAACGTCCCCCTTCCCCGGCTCCGCATCCCGAAGGAGCGCGGCCCCGCAGAGCCGGCAGCTCCACGCGGAGGAGCTCCGCTGCTGCCGAGGCTTTTGCACACTCGGGTGACTCACCGAGCGCGTGGGGAAGTGGCGCCTGGCGCCTGGGCCCGGCCCGCCCGACGACCTCCCGCTTCTGTCCCAGCCTATATGCCTTCCCCCGAGGTCCCTGTGCTGCCCATCGGTGAGCTCCGGCTGCCGTCGAGCCGCCTGAGGCGCGTTTGGGCTGCGGTACGGCCCGGCCCTGCGGGAAGGGGAAAAAGCACGAGAGGCTCGGATGGAAAAAAAGTGTGTTTTCCTGGCACTTTGTAGTGGAGATTTCAGCCATGAGCCTGGAAAATGGTATTCCCTCGGTTTATTAAGGGAATACCGTTTCCATAACTGCTTTAAAAACTATTCCTTTTGAAATTTGGCCTTAAATCCTGCGAGCTCCACAGCGGCAGCGAGCCCCGGCTGCTAGGTCGGGGAGGTCGTTTGTACATCGGAGCCTTCAGAACGGGCTCTAACTGGCGAGTGTTTCTGAACACAAGTGGACGCTGCGTCCTCCTGTCCTCCTGCCCGGCTGGCCTCAGCCCCCGCGAGCAGCAGAGTGCTGAGGGTCGGGGCAGCGTCGCACCGCCGCGGGGGCCATTTGCGAGGGGCCATTTACAGGGGGCCGTTTGCGGGGGGGGCATTTGCGGGGGGCCATTTGCAAGGCCCCGCGGGTCCCCTTCGGCCCGGAGACGCGTCCGTCCGCGGCACGCGTGGGGAACTGCTACGCCGCACTTTTTATCGCAGTTGGCACTAGTGGGTGCTGCAACGAAGTAAGATTAAAAAATTATAATAATAAGCCAAGCTTGGAGCCTCCCGGTTCGCAGACGAGGAGCGGTGGGACCCTCGGAGGAAGGAGCCGGGCTTCGTGCAGCGGAGCGTATCCCGCCGCTGCTCCGGGGCAGCTGCTCCGCGGCTCCCCGCGGCTTGGCACCTGCGGCGATGGCCGTTTCTTCGGGCGGCCACAGGTGAAACTGTCCGCCTCCCCGCTGCCCTCGGTGCCGGCGCAGGGAGGGCTCGGGGGGAGGGGGGGGGGGGTTGCCACGGCGTGCGAACCGCGCCGGGAGCGCACGACGCCGAAGGGGGGGGAGTAGGAGGGGGGTGGTTTGCATCGACCCGGAAACATCAACAAAGCGAGGGAGGCGGATCAGAGGCGGCGGCGGCGGCGATAGCGAGATCCGAGGCCGCCCGTCGGGCAGGGCTCACATTACCTCTGCCGCAGCTCGGGCCGCCGTGCCGGCCGCCCAGCCCAGCGCCGCGGAGCGAGAGCCCAGCCGCAGCAGCAGGTGTCCCCGTGCGACGGCAGCAGGGTGCCGGAACGGGGCGGGTGTCGTCGCGGGCTGCGGAAGGCATGACCGGCGTGGAGGCCGAGCAGGAGTTTGATTTTGATTTTCTCTTCGAGTTCAAGCACAGCGATGAGGGAGGAGGCGGAGGTGGGTCACGGCGAGGGGCGGCGAGGGCAGCGTCGCCGAAGGGAGGGATGCTGCGGCAGCCGGTCCCGGCAGGGACGTGCCGGGACGGGGCGGGGCGGGGCGGCTCTTCGAGGGGGTCCTTCCCGAACGAAGTCTGCGTGTGCGGGCCGGAGGGGAGGGGGGAGCGGCGGGGTGCCCCGCGCAGCCGGGAAGAAAGCGAGCCGAACTGAATCGTGCCCGCGGCCGTCTGACGCTTTCTCTTTCGGTGCCCTTGTGACTCGGATGGGAACCGCGCGGGAGGTGGCTGGAGAGGAATTTTTTAAACTCCGGGGTTGTTCGGAGCTCTTCAAACACCCGGAGTTTTTCTGAGGTTGCGACCGAGCTGTCCTCGCAGGCTGCCGGGCGCGGGGATTTGCGGATGCGGGGCGGCAGATAGAAGCGCGGGGCCCGCTCACAGCCTCCCCGCCGTGAGCTGGAGCGGGTTGGGCTCGGGGTTGCCTGAAGGTCATCTGTAAACCAAAATAACGGTCCTGGATTTGTCGCGGGTCGCCGCTGCCAAGCCTCTGCGCGGCTGCTGTTCTGTGACTTTCAGCAGTACTTGAAGTAGAAACGAGGTGAGTGAGCCCAGAACGGACGCACGCAGAAAGCTGTCGTCGTTTCCTGGTCCGAGACCGGCTGTCACAGTTGCAGTGCTAGCTGGCCACCCTAAAAAGCTCATGTGTAAGCAGGCGATTTGATGCCGTCTCAGTTTCTCAGTTCAGCAGAACTTTTGTCTTTAAATCGAGGCAGGTTCTCACATCCTTGCCCGTGTATAGGACACAGCTGTGCACAGTGCTCTCCTGTCACTCCGCGCTCCAGCAAGCCTTCAGATTCCTGTTGTATGGAGCTTCTCAGTTTTAGAAAACGAGGTTTTGAAAGCGTCACACCAGGCATTACAGATGTAATTTCCTAGGAATTATGCACCTAGAAAGAGCAGGAGTCTGGACAGATGAAGTGTCAAAGTCCTGGTGAGAAGAGGCAGTGCTGAAAGCATGAATTTCAGCACAGAACGAGATGCAACTCAATGTATTGCAGTGTAACACAGCCCTCTGCTTCTCTGAAGCCCCTTAGAACTGAGGGTGTTAAGCACTCCTATTTAAAGAGTATAAATAAGAACTGTGATGGTGCCCAGTGATTTGTAGGATCAGCCTGTTAATTATAGAAAGGAATAAAGCCTATGCTCTGTGGAATTAACTAGAGAAAAATCTGTTTTTTTTTTCTTTTTTTTTCCTTTCTTTTTTTTTTTTTTTTTTTTTTTTACGTTGTCACGAAGTGAAATGTAACACGTGAAGATGTGCTTACAAATGGAGGAATCCTGTTTCTTGTCCTAGTTAAACCTAGTGCAAGTATGGGCATGGTGGCAACAAAATTACTGTGGACTTGCACTAGCCGGCCTGATGCTGGTGTTTGGCTTGGGATGTTAGGCTCAACTATTGAAAATGTCTTTGTAGAAAGTAGCTCAAGTTAATGCCCATGAGCGGCATGGGTCAGGGTCATGGTTACAGCAGAGACCATCCGTGCTAAAACTTTACCTTCTTTTCATCCCTATTGGTGCTGCCAAAACACCCTGCTGCTCATGGGCTGCTGCTTTATGTGCCGCAGCTTTGTGCCTTTATGGCCACTTCCCACTTGAGACAGGCATTTCATTTCCGTGCGTCTTACTCGCTTTTGTGCAGAGGTTTTTCGTGGTGAGAAAAACATCAGTGTGTTAAGACTGCTGACTGTGTGTGCTCCATGTGCTTTGTGAAAACATAAACTGAGGACGGGAACATGCTTTTTCAGAAATTGTGGCTGGTGGTTTTTAGCTAACAAACCAAGGACTTGGTCTTGTTCCTAGATCTTGCTTTTGGGCTTTTATATTTGTTGGGCATACTTTCTACACATTGCTTGTTTGGCCTGGGCTGCAGATCTCCAGAAGACTTCAGTGTCTGATTTTTACCTTAGCTATGCATTAGATTTTCTGATATGCCATACCTATCATTCAGGTAATAGTGATCACTGTCTATTTATTTATTAATTGCAATAACTAAGACGCTGATGCTGCAGGCAGCAGATATATGAAGCCCACCTGGTGGGCACAGAGCATCTGCTTGCTGTGTCTGACTGCATGCTGGGGACCAGTTGTGCAGTAGAGCAATGCAGGGATGTTTCCAGGAGGAGCCAGGCAGCATCCCAGTAGCTGGTGAGGTGCCTTCCTCTGAAGCCAGAGAAAGCAGAAAGGGGCTGAAACTGCCTTGCTTAGACCCCTTCTCTGAGTTCCTTTCTGGAACAGCAAGGGTCTGATTGCTTCAGTGTTTTTTCCTCATTAAGAATGACAAGGAGGTGGTGGTGTTTGTGGTGGCTGTGAGCGGTGCTGCCATGCAGTAAGGCGGCAAGAAAAGGTGACTCATTTCAGAAAGAGTGGTCTCCAGTCCCCTAGGTGGACTTCTGTCTCACCTGACCACTGCAGTCAGAGGAACCTTGTCAAAGGAGCACCTCTTGTTCCATAGTTTCATAGTTTAAATAACATGTGAAGCTCTATCATGTTTTGAACGTTCCAGCTTTATTTGTGGCATGTTCTGGCTCCTCACTAAGTGACTGGTTTCTGATGGCAGAGTAGAAAGTGAGTTGAAAATATGTTGTTTCTCATTGTTTGTAAATATTACCTGACCTGGTGTAAATCAGCTGGAACATCACAGAGCAGCTGTGAAACTGCTAAAGCACATTAATTTTTTGTAAGTGCTGTTTGTCTTGGATTCGTTGCCAGTGGGAAATGCGATCACAGGATAGCTGGAGGATGACACCAGAGAGGGCTGAGCTGATAAACAAAGAAAGGGAATAGCTGACTGTGCTGGCTGGCATAACCATCTTGGAGGCTCGTTTGCATCCGCAGCGCTCCTGGGAGCATTTCTTGTTGGGAATAACAGCTGTGATAATTAGCAGAGCTTTGCCCTCTGCACAGGGAAGGTGGGCAGCGGTCTCCACCAGGAGCTTGCCTCCCACGGGGGACAAGGCCCAGTTCTTCATGGAGGCCAGCTCTGGCTGGGGGACACAGAGTTTCCCTCTGTCATGTGGGGAAGTGCCACTGCCAGGACTAACCCAGGGGGAGCTGCAGCTGGGATTATTTCCAGCCTGCTACCTACAGACCTACAGAACAGCATTACCCAACCCCCAGATTCAGCAGCCCTCATCCTTGACAGAAAGGGTTTGCTGGCATGGCAAGAGATACCAGCCTGAGGGGCTCTGGCTCAAGTATCAGTCAGAGTATACTGAGAGCTGCCCACCTGCCCAGGCACAGCCTACTGGTGTCCCTGGGAAGCAGAGAGTGACCTGTATGAGGCCTCAGGGCAGGGGAGAGGAGCTGGCACATGCTGATGGTGGGCTGCCAGCAGGCCGGTGGGGGGCTGAAGCAAGGACGATCCTTAAGGACCAACTTTGATCTGCACAGCAGATACGGAGGCATGCAGAGATCTGGCTGGTCCCCTGTGCTGGATTGGCACAAGTCTGTGATGTGATCTCACTTTTCAGGTTTTCCACAGCGATGGTGCTATCGCTTTAACGCATTCAGAGCTGTTACACAGTTGGACAGTTGGCCCAGAGCGTGCTCCTGGCAGCATTTAAGTGTGGCATCTGCAAGAACCAGCAGTTTCAGTGGAATTTCATCTGTCGCAGAGTAGCAAGACATCCACATTTATCTTTTACCTGGTCTCTGTCAGCTGGGTGGGAGGATAAGTGGTCCCAGAAACCAGAGCAGGTCAATAGATCCGTCTTGTTCCAAAAACTGGTTAACTGGAACCGGTTGGAAACTCGCTGTAATGGAAATTTCAGTTGTGTATAATTTTTTTAGTAGAATGCGTTTCATCACGGACTTCATTGTAACCCGCCTCTGCTTTTTTTTTTTTCTTTTTTTTCTTTTTTTTTCTTTTTTTTGCTTTTTTTTCTGTGCTTTTTGTGTATTCCAGCTTTTCAGTGAGGGAATAAAGCTGGCTTATGTAAAAGCACATCTCTTGGGCAGCACTGCTGCCCCTGAATGCCGACGCACCCTTCTTTGCTCTGAAGGTTTACATATTTGTCTTTGAGACAACCTCAGTCCATGTAAATTCTCCTCCCAAGACAGCTTGTCTTGTGCTGCTCAATTAGTAGGACATTCAAAGATGCAGTTGTCAGTTTCTCCCTTATTGCTGCTGGGTTGTCAAGCAGTGCTGTGCTCTTGTGTGTTTTGTCATGTCCCTCCATTCCAGCTTGGTATGTTATTAAGTGAGTATTTATGTACAGCGCTTCATATCATTCTTTTTTGTTTGTTTGTTTGTTTTCCAGAACACTATAATTATACATCTTCAAACGTAAATGCTGGCTTGCCTCTAAATGTGGCGCATTCCTCATTGTCAACTCCATGTCATGGCCTTCAGACATCAAATCCCATCATTTCAGTTGTTCCATCAACAAATCATCCTTCTGGATACGGAGGACACATTGACAGCGGGGCCTCCGACTATTACCTGCCTCCAAACATCAGACCTAACGGAGCTCCAGCTCTGGAGAGCCCCAGAATCGAAATCACTTCTTACATGGGACTGCATCATAACAACAATCAGTTTTTCCATGATGAGGTGGAAGAGGCCATCCCAAATGCCAAGCGATCACCTTCCACTGCCACTTTGAACTTACCAAACCTTGAGGCATACAGAGACCCGTCCTGCCTGAGCCCAGCTAGTAGCTTGTCTTCCAGAAGCTGCAACTCTGAAGCGTCTTCCTACGAGTCCAACTACTCGTATCCATACACTTCACCCCAGACCTCTCCGTGGCAGTCCCCGTGCGTCTCTCCAAAGACCACTGACACAGAGGAGGGGTACCAGCGCGGCATGGTGGCCTGCACTTTGCTCAATTCTCCAAGGCACTCGCCATCGACATCTCCCAGGACGAGCATCACAGAGGAGAACTGGCTGGGGGCTCGCAGCTCCAGGCCTCCGTCTCCCTGCAACAAGAGAAAGTACAGCCTCAATGGCCGGCAGGCCTCCTACTCACCGCATCACTCCCCCACGCCTTCGCCACAGAACTCACCGCGAGTGAGTGTTACGGATGAGACGTGGCTAGGAAACACCAACCAGTACACCAGCTCTGCCATTGTGGCTGCCATAAATGCTCTCACCACCGACAGCACGATAGATATGAATGATGGGATCCCCATCAAGTCAAGGAAGACTGCCATTGACCACACCCCGTCCATGACTCTCAAAACTGAACCGGCTGGCGAGGATCATGGGACCATATCGCCGACTGCCGACTTGTCACCAGAAGACTTCTCTAGCTTTCAGCATATCAGGAAAGGAAACTTCTGCGAGCAGTACTTGTCTGTGCCACAGCATCCGTACCAGTGGGCCAAACCAAAGTCTCTGTCTCCTACATCCTACATGAGGTAAGCAACCCCAGCTTGGAGGACAATCCTGCTAATACCTTTATTGTATTCTTTTCTTTCCTCCTTCCCCTTCCTGTATCTGCTACCTGTCAAATCTTCCCACTGACTCATTCCATTTAGATGTTTATCGTGATGCTGCCTCTGTTGTTGGTATGGCACGACCATGAGTAAATCCTTGAAAGATTAAAAGGCCTTTCCAAGAGTTGATTGTATGGTGGTTGTGAATGAGAACGGTCCCCAGTCCAGCCAGTGTGGAAATAGGATATTCAGGGGTATTCAGAATTTTGTCAGGCGCTAGGTCAATTTGGTTCCATCAAACTGAGGTTTTACTTCAGTGGTTCATCATGTCCAAACACATTTTTGTTGCAGGACTAAGAGATGTTCCCATTATTTTGTTTGTTATAGACTGTGAATACAAACAGAATAGGAATGTGGTTCTTCTACACATTGTTTCAGCATTTACTTCATCTGAAACTTTATCTGAAAGCTTCTTGCCAATCTGTGTTGGACACTGGTTTTCTTTTATCTTTCCTTCCCTTCCATTTTTTGTTTAAAGAAGAAAACTTCATCTGGAAGCTGATAATTCTTGTCATATTTGTTCATCATAAGAGGACTGTGCACTAAAGAAGTGGACACACAGCTGCAGTGTCCTTGGCTCTTAGCATTGCCAGACACATTTTTCTCCAGAGAACAGGCTGTCCAGAGAGGTTGTGGATGTCCTGTCCCTGGAGATGTTCAAGGGCAGGCTGGATGGGACCCTGGGCAATCTGATCTAGTACTTGATCTAGTGGCTGGCAAGCCTGTATGCAACAGAGGAGTTGGAACTAGACGATCCTTGAGGTGCCTTCCAACCCAAGCCATTCTAAGGTTCACTCTGTGATTCTGTGTAATGCTGTCCTTACCCTTCCTCATCACTCCTGATCTTCTCTTCTCTTCTCGGCACTGTCTAAGATCCTTGCAGGGCTTTGGCCCAGTTCAGAACTGGGAAATGTGGCCATCCCACTGGGTCTGCTGGAGCCACCTGGAAGTGAGCACTGGGGTGGATACTTTTCAGTCCCAGCAAATCTCTCAGAGCCTTCTACGTATTTTAAAAGTTGTGTTGTTTTTTTTTTTTGCATTCTTCTTCCAAAGGTATAAAGGAATTTGAGTTTGTCAGAATGACAGGACATTGGCTTTTGTGTCTGGCTATTTTTTGCCAAAGACTTCAAGGGCAACAGTGCGAGAGTTTGACCAAACACGCTTTTATCTTTCTGTTGCAGAGAGCCGCCCTTATGCGCTTTGTTGTAGTCAGTCAGAAGGCACCCAGCATTCCTGTGTGCTAACACAAACAAGAAAGGTGAAGTGTACAAAACGGAGCCCCACTACGTTGTGTATTTAACATTTTTTCCACTGTTTTGGTCTTGTATAAAATATGTTTCCTGGTTCGCAATATGTTTCCATGTGATCTCATTAACTCGTGCTCTAGGGCAGTTGGAAGTTACTGTCGAAATGTGATTTTAAGTAATTTTACCAATCAGATACACTGACCATGCTTCCTTCCACCAAAAATACCTCTAATTTTATGTATATGAAAGTGCTGGGCAATGAGCACAGACGTCAACAGGATCACAGCCGACGCAACACAAACTGTGTTATTTTAAATCTTTCCAAAAAAATTGGTTAAGAATTTGTCACAACAGATCTGGATTTTTTTCCTGTTATTTTACACATCTGTTCTATTTCAACTGCTGGGACTTTAGGGGTAGGTTCCAACAAACAACTCAGGCTCCAAAATCTACCCGATTGTAATGATTTTGAGATAACCATATTTGATTACCTCCTCAGTCTCTTCCTGAATACACATAACATTTTCATCAAAAGCAAGCGTGCCTTGGAAAATCACTGATGACTTTCCCTCCTTCTCTTCCTCTCCCCTGTATTTGAGAGCTCCAGCAGCACCAGCCGAGCACGTGGATGTCTCTTTACCCATGTTTTTATGGCAGGCGTTAATCTAAAAAAGAGTTTTTTTTAATATTATGTCTGAAACTGATGTATGTTTTTATTTCTCACAATTAAGACTCAATCAATTTTTGTATTTCCAGGTACTAGAACAACAGGGAATAATAAGAGTAGAGAGTAATGCCTGGCTCAGTGGAAATACAATCTTTCTATGCTCTGTCTTTCTTCTGATTTCTGAAGATTCTGTGCAACCCATCAGCTTAGAAGCTCATTCCAGGTTGCCAGCTTTGGGTTCTTCAGAGCAGGCTTTGGCTGACAGGCCTCCACCAAAGGCTACCAGCATGCAGCCGGATTGCTGCATGGCAGTTGGCATGCAGGTGCTGAGTCTGGTGAGGGAGAATTGAGAGGGCAGATCCAAGGGCTGCCATGGAGTTGGCACTGGGCTTTGTCTCCATTTGTGAGCTGCAACTCGTCGTCTTGGGTCCAAGGCTTTGGATGTAGAAAACATTGACAGACCAAGCAGAGATTTACATGGGAAGCTTCAGGAGCCAACTGTGAGGTGGCAGCAGCAGTCCTACCTCTTCCAGACCTCTGTGTACCATGAGAAGCATTCTATCTGCCATTTGTTGTACAGGCAGGCGATACTCTGTACTTTCTTTCAACATCCCTGAAACAACTGCTTTCTTTTCTCTGATACCATTATATCAGTTCTTACTCTGCGATTGAGAGCCTCTCACAGGCAAAAATGTCAAAAGCAACGTGGAATTACAGAGCTTGACTTCCCTTTGGATATGAGAACAGAACCAACAACACTGTATTTGGGACTCTATCCAAAATTAAGATTCTGCTTCTTATTTCTTACCCGCCCATTTGCCTATCCCAAATGACTATTTACTTTAGCAGAAAGGATTGGCACTCGTGAAAATGCTGGATTTTTGAGTGTCTTACATCTTTTTACATCTCCCTCTTCAGCTACTCTCATTAACTAACACAACTTCTTATTCACTGAAAAGTAACAGCTTCTCTATACGCTTTAATCAGTTTAACAAGAAGCATGTTGGCATGTAACACTTTAATTTTCTTCAGAAGTAGTGTAGTGGGGAAAGGGGAGGAGAGAAACGCTTGGGTTTGCTGGTCAGATGTATGGCATGTATGAGGTCTACCACCAAAAGGAGCTTCCAGGAATAGACAGGCAGTTCCAGGTGGCTTATAAAAGCTCCCTACTGTATGTATTTTTTTTACTGAAATCCGCAACTTTTTTCGCTGCAGTCTTTTTTTTTTTCAGCCTGAAAAATAATGCATAGAAGTTCTTGAACCCACAGAGAGAGACATGTAGTTTTACATACAGAGTCTGTGATTTGCGTATAGAGAATGTGTGGCTGGGTATCTGTCTACCAATTTCAAAAGCACATTTTGCTTTTATCTGTGTCTCTGGGCTTGTTCATTATTTGTTAATTTTTTTTATTCCACTTTTGTGACTGTGGCAGTATTAAACTCAAGCATTCCAAATGATTCACTGAGGTCCCAAATTATATGATTTACTTAAAAAAAAAAAAAAGGGCTTAATGTGCTTTTTTTTTTTTTTTTTCCTCGTTATTCTTTTGATTTATGGACCTTTGGATATTCTTGTTTTTGCTTAAATAGATATTTTGGTCTATCTGATAAGTGAAAGGATAACTTTACTTGGGAGAATTTGAATTTCCCACAAAATCGGTGTTTCTGAAGATGGAGAAGCACCATCACAAGCGCAGCAACACCATTTTTGCTGAACTGTGTATTTATGGCAAGCTTTTGTGTTTATTGCAAACCAGAGGAAATTCTTCAGACAAAGCAAATGCTGAACTGTTGGGGCATGGCCCGGTAAGACAGAGACTTTTGGCCAAGTGCTGGTAACCAGTTCCCAGGACTAGCTGGTGTTAACTTGGGGGGCAGAGGGAGGGGACAGGGGAGAACCTATCCAGGCTTTTCGTCTTCCCTGCTCTATTCATGCTGCGTAAAGGCATCTTCAAGCTCCAACAAGTTGAGTCTGCCACCATGTGGCACCAACTTTCAGTTGTGTAGGTCTGCTTGGAAACTTGTAAACCATTTTGTTTGTTTGATTTAAATCCTCCCAGCACTTTCTTCTGACTGCTTCTCAGTTGTTTAGACACCCCTGTGAGCTCCTTATTAATGGTCTGCCCTCATGAGCTCATTTCAGCACCATGTGATACTAAATTCAGAACAAGCAGAGATGCAACATGAGCCACTTGCTGCTGCCATTCCTGCGGCAATAGGTACTTGTTCTGTCTCTAAACCTAAGTCAACAAATGAAGCATTTCCTATGCAAATCTGTCTCTGAATGTTATGTTTCAGGATGGTTATGTTGTGTATTATCTGTCCGTGTGCATGATGATGACTTGTGCTCTTGGAGCTCAGTGTGAGGAATGCCAAAGCTCTGCACAGTGAAGCAAATTGCTCTGCATGCCAGTAAGGCACAGCCAAGTCTGGGGTGGGATGCAGCATTTGTTTTAACAGCTCACAGCCAGGTTGCTCAATTGTCAGACAGGAAATTAAAAAAAAAAAAAAAAAAAAAAAAAGTCCTCTCAGAGGTGAAATATAAAGTGAAATACAAAGCAAGTATATTTCTCAGACCACAAGTCAGTGGGACCTGCGCTGTTTTCTTATGCTTCTGAAAAGCGTGCAAGGATTTTAAACAGCCATCCATTTTAACATGAGACATATAATAAGCAATAAATCATAACCATATTTGCATTTGGTGTACAGTTGAAGCTGGGACGAACTTAGCAGCATGTTAGAAGGTTCAGCAGCCCTGTGGTTTCTCTGGTTTATGCCTTTGTTTCTGAAGTTCAGTGGAAGGCATGAAGTCTCAGCCACACTCGGCTACGTCACTTGTTTTACTTGAGCTGCTGGAAAGCACTTTCCACTTTGCTCCTTGGGGCAGCAGCTTCTGCTGCTGTCATGCCACTGTCTTCTGTCGTCACTGTCAGTAGATGACTTCGTTCTGTGACACCTGGTGAAGGAGCAGGATTCTTCTCTTTTCAAGACCAGCAGTGGTTCCAAAGCCCTTTGCAGAGCTGCATAGCCAAGAGCAAAAATGCTTGCGAGTGTTTTGCAAATGACCTTGCACACTTAGTAGTTTATGTGGTGAAAGTGTAGTGTCAATTTAATTCCCAAATGCACAACCATCAAAATAGGGCTTAAACACCTTTGCAGAGTTTAATAGAAGTTTTTGGCTTTGTTTCCTCTCTGCCTATATTCCAGTGTGCTGCCTAATATCTTTTCTTTTTCTACCCTGTAACTTGATAAATCTTTCTGCTAAAGGCAGAAGTCAGCCAGACTCGATAATCTGTTTATGATTTAATCACGTTGTGTATCTGGCGTATGCAAAATAAATCACAATTCATCTGTTTTCTAATCTGATTTATGTAGGACGTAGTTACATTGAGCAAGTTCTTTACAGTCTCACACCGGGTTTTGTGAACCTGCCTCGAAACAATCATCTCTCTTTACAACATTTTGAATGAATGCTGTAAGATTTATTATGATACGGAATGGAATGGGACAGATTTTCAGTTGGTGGAAAATTCAATCAGAGGGAAATGCACCAATGTATATTTGATATGAAGATCTTTTCTTTCTCTTTCTCTCCCCTTGCTAGTGGAGCGGCTCATCTCCCTTCCACATGATGCTTGCTAGTTGAAGTAGTTTTCAAATTGATAAAGTCTGCTTGCAGCAACTAGATTTCACTTTACCACCACACAGTTTGCTAGGTGATTTTTTTTCTTTAACCACATTTAGCTGCAGGAAATTAAGTGTGTGGTGAAGATAACCTAACATAGGAAATAGCTCTTACAGCCCCAGCCAGTGGCACTGTCAAATGCATCACTCTGCTTCCTTTATCAGGAAAACTGTCATTAATTGTCAATTTATAACTGGTCAGGTGGTAGTTTGGAATTTTGATGATAGATTGCAGACCAGCAGCAAACGTATCTTTATTTTCATGCTTTGTTTGAAAACATGAAATTCATAAATTAATTACACTGACATTTTCAGATGCTAATCTGAAAGTGTGTTGCGTTGGTTATTTTAAAAGGTCTAATTAGTCATGGAACTATTACATGGTTCCCTAAATTGTAAAAAATATCTGTCTGCTCTTGTGGGCTACATGCTGCCAGTTAGAGCAGGCCTTTTTAATGTTATGTTAATTTTTTTTAATTGGATAGATGTTGTGTTTTCAGAAGAAAAAAAAAAAAAGAAAAAAAAAAGTCCATGAAGTGAGAATTTACTTAAAATCAGAAACATCTGTTTTAAAATGTATGGTGATCATCACCAGGAGAGATACAGCTGTTTTGCTCCACGCCTTGTCACTCATCATTACTCAAATAAGGCTTGTCCAGATTTTCTTTTAGAGATTTTCAGACTAAAGAATGTGTACCTAGAGCATAGACAAGGAAGAGTGGCTTTAACAGTGGCCAATTGCCTACAATTTTTAGGTGGCTCTTAGCTCTTTTGCTGTGTGTCCAGTAGCAGAAGAGCATGCAAGAAGTGCTAGTGCCTCTCCTGGACACCATTTGTTGCCTACCTAAAAGCTTGCCTGCACAAATTGTTCATTCTTAGTGCCTTGAGCAGTGCCTCGCTGTGCAGGAGCATGGACTTGAGTCAAAACACCCATCTCCTTGTCCCCAAGGTGGGCCCTGTCTGTTCTGGGCAAGGCTGGGGAGCAGAGCAGCAGGAAGCTTGGAGTGTGTGTAGCTCTGGGCTGTAGTGTCTCCAGTGGGCCCTCAGAGGCTCCAGCTTTCTCTCGCCAGCCAGAGCAGCATGACTGGCTGCAGTGGCACAGATGGAGTATGTGGAAAGTGTTAGCTGTGAGATAATGACTGACTGAGTGTAAAGCAGCCACCGTTTACAGAAATTTAGTTACAGAGGTTGGGGATTTCTGTAATGCATGTAGTGCTTGTTTAGTAGACATTCAAGTTGTTTGGGGATTTCTGTAATGCATGTAGTGCTTGTCCATAGGCATTCAAGTTACTCAAACAGGCAAATTTATAGGCAGTGAAGAAGATAATGTTGAAAATCTTGGCACCACCTTAAGTCCCATGAGTGCACACGCACTTGTACTCCAGCAGATACAAATGAAATATGCTGGTGATAAGTACTGGATAAACATTACAAAATGAAATGAAATGGATACGTGCCTGTAACAAATGTACCCAGCACAGAAGCTCTGCTGCATCCTCTCCCTCCCAGCCAGCTTCCTGTGGTCATTGTCATGCTGCTCATACCACTTTGGCACCAGCGCCTGAGGGCAGGGCAGGGAGCTGGTACATCCCAGCCACCAGCCTCTGACTGGGCTCCAGATCATTAAGCTTACTGCTTTGATTTTAAGATCAATACGTTGGTGTACTTTTTGAATGACATTTGTTCATTTCTTTCTCATTTTCCCCGGAGCATCTGTGTGGCATTTCTTGCAGCTGAGCTCTCCTGCCAATGTTTTCAAGTGTGGTTTTACTCTGGATGTGGGTTTCTAAGAATGACGCTCCCTCCCTATTGCATCCAGTCAGTTCTGCTTGCTTTTGTGATAGTAATGAGTCCTTAATATTTTAGTAATTGCTGAGTCAATACAGAGCCGGAAGAGTGAGCTGGATTTTCTTCTGGCTCGTGCGTCATCATTGGTGGGATTTGTAACCACGTTTTGACTTCGGGTCTTGCTTCCCTGTGGTGTGTGAGAGACTGGCTTTGCTTTGAGATCCTGTGAGATGTTCTCTTGTTTGCAAGAAAGCTGGGAAATGGCCTTCTTGTTATTGCCTGTAAACTATGCAGATTTCTTTAAATCCATTGGATTAGTTAAATGTGTAACTTCTCCAGAGCTGGTTTGGCATTGTCTTTCGCAGCTGAAATACTCTCCCCTAAGTTCCTCTCCGTCTTTCTGCCTACCTTTTGATTCAAAAATTAATATATTAAGATGTTTGTAAGCCGCCTCTTAATGTTTTCCCATTTTATTTACAAACTATCTTTTATTTACAAAGCATCTGGGCTATCAACTAAGTTCAACCCATAAATCTTCATAAAATAGCCATTACTTCCCAAATTACTCATGTCATGACATTATCCATTGTGATGAAATTTCGAATGTAAGACGGTGAAGGATGAACTGTGAAACATGGTCTCTAAAGTAATAGTGCTGGACGCTTGTGGTTTGTGATGTTGTACTTGATGCTAATTTTTAATACTTTTGCCTTTCCATTACAGCCCATCCCTGCCTGCTCTTGATTGGCAGCTGCCATCTCACTCAGGACCTTATGAACTGCGTATTGAAGTGCAGCCTAAATCCCACCACCGAGCTCATTATGAGACAGAAGGCAGTCGAGGGGCTGTGAAGGCATCTGCTGGGGGCCACCCTATTGTACAGGTACCAAAATGTGCAGTGGAAGCACAGGTTGTTTGTCATGGCACTCTGTGGTTAGCACCGTGTATTCTCCAAATCTGAAAAGCGTGATAGGAGGTTTTCACATCCTCAGAGATTACTGTGTGTGAGCATGCCTGTGCAGTGTATTTTACATATTTTAAACTTAACAGACTAAGCTTTTATTACAGATAAGGCAATAGCATCTGTTTGCTCTCTTCCTTTCCTTCTCCTCACTGTTCACTCAGCAGTCTTAGCAATGTGAATGTGGCACAAATGCATTCTTGCTTTTTTGTGCATCAGTACACAAGTTGGAGATGCATAGCTGGAATGCTGTGACCATGGACCTGTCTGTGCAGTCAGATTCCGGACATGCAGTTTATACTGGAATCAGCTGGGGACGTGTCTCAGTACATTTAGTCCTGAATTTGTGGTTGGATCTAATCAGAGCTGTGAACACATGTTGGAGGGCAAAGCCATAGCAGCAATGTGGAAGTATGTCGCTGGTTTAGATATTGCAGTGTGCAAAGCATGGTTTCATGAGTTTGTTCTGTTTAGATCCTTAAACCCTTCTAGCCACTTTGGAAAATATCTGAGGAAGTCTGAATCCAGTTTCATGAATGCTACCAAGCTCTTCAGTTACTGTATATAAAAGCGTTTAATTTAATAACACTGTAAGCTGACCCTTAATTCAGTTACATGACTAGTCTCATTCATTTTTAAAGGAGTTTTCTCAGGAGCAGGAAGAACAAGATTTAGTTGTTTAGAAAAAAAAAAGAAAGAAGTGGGAGAGAGCTAGCTGTGCTTGTCCCTCCTCCGTGGCTGCTTTCTTATCCCAGAGTTAACTTGTGAGTGCTCCCCGCCTGGGCTGTGAGTCTCCATGCAGGGGAGCCCAGGTATTTCCACTGCCCTGGCGCAGTGACCTGGCCCCACGGCCCCACGGATGTCATGGCACCGTCTGTGGGAGTGAGGCACAAGCTGGCTCTGCGTTCAGCTTGGCTTTATGCCACAAATGTTCCTGTCAGAGGAGCGGTGTTAGGAAAGGCCGGGTGGCACAAGGGTGATCTGCAGGGCCCGTGTGTGTCTGTTTGTTTGCGTTAAAGCTCTCTTAGCAAGCACACAGCTCGGAGGAATGCTGCCAGTTCGAAATGACATTCAGCAGGGAGTGCCATTACAGATTTTGTGTACTGGTGCGGCAGCTAAAAACGGAAAGTGTGGCAGAGTTGTCAGCAGCAAACACAGTTTGCTCTTCATCTCTGCCAAAACCCATCAGTGACATGGGATTATGGAAGTGATCTGCTGAAAGACTAAAGGTTTTAGCGCAACACTTGTGAATTATATTAAAGAGGGTTTTGTGACAGTGCACTTGATGACAATTAATACCTACTCTGTCCGTGGCTTGATGCAAGGAAATGTAAATGGGGACACATCAATTCACAGTGGCCTGACTGACATTTACAGTTTCCTACGTGCTCTTCAGAAAGACTGAATGTGATGCCAACACTTAATTGGACTAAGTGCATCCAGACGTTTCCCCTATCATCCTCTGTCCCAGCCTGCAGGGAGTGTGCGTGCAGCTTTCAAACACAGTGTCCGAAGAGAGGAGAAGGGAGGAAGCTGTGGATGGGCATTAAGGGAAAAGGGAGGAAGCAGCCAGTCCGAGCCATGTCAATTGACTCTGCCGGTTTAACAAAGACTGATGTATGTTTTTGTACTTTTACTACAACCTGAACATCTTTTTCTACGAAAAGAGAAAAGTTAAAAAGAGGGCCAGAGAAAGCTGCTCCATACTGACACTGTCATCCCAGCCAGAATTATCTGTTTTAGGAAAAACTTAACAGCTTCTGATTCAGACCAGAAATGGATGAATGTCAAAAAAAAGAAAAAAAAAAGAAAAAAAAAAGAAAATGCTTGCAAAGAAATAAAGGAAGAGGAGATAATCTGGGGAGTAACTTCTGATAATTCTGCGACTGACTGAAGCTGTAAAATGCAGCTCTGAACCGACATATTTCCAGGTGTAGCAAGTGTTTGTGTCAGGGGTTTTACTCAATTCAGTTATACAGAAAGGAGTCCAAGCTTCCAAGCTCGCCCTCAGGTGAGGACTACTGCTGACCCGCTGTAGCAACAAGCCCGGCAGGCTCTGTGGGCTGCCCAAAGAGGCACACTCCTGTCCCTGCTGCTGGGAAGTGACACTTGCTTTTGCCATCTCTCCATCAGCTGCTTAGGGCTTGCTTACAGGGGACTCCTGCGGGCTGTCTCCCAGTCTGCTTCGTGCCAGCAGGATTTCCTTTGGATGTTTCTCTGAGGGATGGCTGCACCCTCCTTTCTGCGCTTAGGAGCGTAAAGTTGCCCGTGAGTGCTTTTGCTGAGTCCTGTAGCATGATATTCCCCTCTCACATGTTTTCCCCATGCCTGTGCGGACGTTTGGCTGCCGCAGCAGCCCTGAACCGTGTTCTTGATTGCTAAGCATTTTGAGAGTGAGGGGAGCTGGCTCACCTAGGAAGCTAAAAATGCTGCAGAGCACTGGCAAACGAGGGGTGCTGGGGAGCAATGGTGGTGAGCTCATGGCTGGCACTAGCTTTTATCCGCTGGCTTGTGGAAGTATTTTGCTGCTTGTAATTTCCTCTGGTGATTTCAGACTGGGGTACTCTCCCCCTCTAAGTCAGCGTCCAGCCAGTGCCCCACTGGGCTGCAAGCATCACACAGTGTCAGGTGAGGCTAGTTAGACCTGGGGATCTGACCACTCTGGGAGTGAAATCAGGCCTGCTAGCCTGAATATGTTTAAAAAATTCTTTAAACATCTTACATATTTCTTCCATTTGGACTTGTCTTCCATTCTTCATTTTAAAAGTGGCGATGAGCAGTTGCACAAGATGGGGGTTACATTCCAGCCAGGTATGATTCTGCTTTAGCTGCAGGTAAGTCATCTGCAGATAAAAGCTTGGGATCCATGGGAAGTGATGGCACCAGATTATAAATATATGGTCTGCAGTCACTCTAATTAATAACTCCTCTTAGGGATAAGTCAAGTACTTCGGCTGCTTGAGATGGAATTTTTACAAGCAGGGTGTGGTATATCTGTGAGATAAAGTCCAAATGCTCAAGAATGTTTAATTAAAGCATATGAATTACTCCCATAGGAGAGTGGAGTGAAAGGTGAAAGAAAAAAATTCACAGAATAGTCAAATAAGCACATTCAAAAGTTCTGATTATGATTTAATTTATTATTTTTTTTTTTACATAAAATATGCCAGGAATTTTCTCCTCATTCCATCTCAGTATGAGATAGATAAATCAGTCAGGAAAGGGGGAGAAAATGATTTGTAGGGGTGGGTATTTCTGTTGTTTTTTTTGTTGTTGTTGTTATCCAGATACCTAGCATTGGCCTGGATTTGTGTTCTTATTGGAAAAAATGTGTTAACACTGAAGATACAGTGAATGTTGCTTTGCTTTTCGCTGTATCATGTGCCCTGTAGCGGGACACTACATGCTGCCTGTGGTTTGTGTGCTCCAGTGCAGAATTTGATCTTTGATTGAGCCTGTGAACAGATGAAAAGTCTAAACTCCCTAATTTTATAGGTTAAAATAAATAAATAAATAAGTGAAAGATTTGTCTGCTGATTTGCACTGTCAAAATATCTGTGCCAGGAGACCTGCACAAAAGAATTGGGTTGTGTCTTTTCTGCAGAAGATCTCAAAACATAGAATCACAGAACCATGGAGTGGCTTCTATTGGAAGGGGTCTTGAAGATTATCTAGTTCCAATCCTCTGCCATGGACAGGACTGCCATCCACTAGACCAGTTTCCCCAGGGCCCCATTCAACCTGGCCTTGAACACCTCCAGAAAAGGGGCAGCCACTGCCTCTGGAGTGGCACTGGAATGGCTGTCCAGGGAGGTGGTGGAGTTGCTGTCCTGGCTGTGTTCAAGAGGCATCTGGATGAGGACCTGCGAGATCTGGTTTAGTGCTTGTGGTAGCAATGGTGATGGGAGGATGGTTGGACTAGGTGATCTTGTAGGCCCTTTCCAACTTTGTGATTCTATGATTCCATGATTTTTTTCACTGGCCTCCCCCTGTACATGAAGCCTCTTGCTGTGATCATCCAACCAATTCTTTATCCACCAAGTAGTTCACCCTTCAAATCCATATATCTGCAATTTGGAGATACGAGTGCGATGCTGGACCTTACCAAAGGCCTTGCAGAAGTCCAGCAGCTGGCTACCACAGATACCCATCTGAGTCCTTTCAGCTTCAAGACTCAAGAGCTATGAATATCTTGCATGAACCCCTTACAGAATATCAAACCATTGTAACTTCAGGGGGCTGTAGTCAGTCCAGTGAGCTACAAGTGTATTCAAATTGGGGTATTATGTTTGAACCTCACAGCCTCATGTACCACTGCATCACACATAATGCTTCACAAATAGTTGACAGCATGAGGTAATAGAGCTGTGCAGTTACACAAACAGTATGGGAGGGAGAGAGAAATAAACAGCTAAAGGAAAGGACTGGAAAGTGGTGTTCGTAGCTGATGACAGGAAGGAGATGAAGGGATAAAGGCTCTTCGAGGCAGAACCGGGCAAGTCCTTCCCAGCAATGCAGTGAGCTTGTGCTTCATTTTTAAGCACACAGTATGGGATGTCTCACATACCTGGAGTACGTGCATAAGTGCTTCCTTGGTAGGGGACCCAAAACACTGTGAGTTTGTTTTTTAGAGGCAGGTTCACCACCATTTCTGGGTGAGTCAAGGGAGCTGGAGGAAGAACAGTCCGTGGTTGATTCAGCTCCTGGCAGCCTGATGCCTGACCAAAAGGAGTGAATGTGGAAAAAATCGTGTTAACCAATTTCCCTTTACCACTGTTCATTGGTCAGAGCAGAGCAAAGCCATATTCTTGTTAGTAAAAGAAAATTTAGTTTGTTGTACCAGAATGGACTTCTGTTCTGTGCTGTTTTTAACTTCTTTATAGAAGAGTGTCACCCTGTTATCCAGATGGAAATATAATCCTTTCTTATAGAAGAATATAAAAACACTAGCAAGCACCTGTTAGCCAGGTTGCAACTAATAGCACAAAGCCATGCGACCATACAACAAATCAAACAAGGAGCCTATGTTTTATTGCCTTCCTTTGGACAGCCTTATTCTTCATAAGAATAAATCTAAGCAGAATTGCTTTCTCACTTCTTGCATCTGTATGGTTAACACTAACCTCAAACTAGCAGACAGATAATCAAAACTGAAAAGTAGAATGATATGGCAGATGTTTTAAGGCTGTTATTGCTTCTATAAATCCAACAAATGGAAGAAAGCCCACTGAAAGTATTTTACTGCAGCTTTTCATCATTAGAAGATGATATTTTGGGAAGAAGGGAGTTTCTCTTTTTTGGCATTTTATATAAAGCTTGGTCCCACAGGGCACTTCCATATAGGTAGCTTATGGCTTACCTAGGAAGGGCCAAGTCCAGAAGGGAGCCACTCTGGAAAGAGTGTTGCTGTCAGCCAGTGAGAATTTAATGACCCTGAAAATGCAACTTCAACTCTGATTTATGAGCGATCTTCGGGACAGGCTTCTGCTGTTTAGAGCATCAGCCCTTTGCAAGTGAATAAACAAAATTTCCACCAGCCAGCGCTCGGGTGATGCACTCCACTCTCCTTTTAAAATGATACCTCACCCATGCTCAGCCTGGCTGATGCTATAGGACATATCCTGACTGTTTGGATGACAAGATATTTAATCTGGTTTTCCAGCCTGAAGGATTTAGAACAGCTTGCTGGGTTTGCCTTTAGTTCACACTCACTGGCAGCTCCAAAAGCACAGTTTAGTGATGGTGTTTGAAGGCCAGTCGTGTGCTTGGAATGGCCTCTGCACCTCAGCACCTTTGAGTCTTCTTTTTTTCATGTAGGCTCCTCTCCTCCATTTCTTGCTTACCACATAGATTGCTGTTGCCTGGGACGCACACTGTCCCTGTTAGCACAGAGCTAAACACTGCTAGTATTCTGGCCCTGTGCTGACAGCAACAGGACCCGAGGGAATGGCATGGAGCTGTAGCAGAGGAGGTTCAGGTTGGATATCTAGAAAAAGTTCTTAACTGAGAGGCTGATTGAGCCCTGGAACATGGCCTGAAGTTGAAGGAGTTCAAGAAATGTTTGGACAGTGTTCTCAGATGTAGGATTTGAATTTATGTGCTGCTCTGTGGAGCCAGGAGTTGGACTCAGTTATCCTTGTATGTCCCTTCTAATTCAGGATATTCTATGTTTCGGTCATTCTGTGGCATCTGTCCTCTGGCAGTTACTGATAAGATGCAAACTGTGTCGTTGCTGTTTCATGGTACCTCTTTTACATGGATGAGTGAATATTTTCCATCCTGGTTAGACCTAGCAAAGAAGTGGAGGAGTCAACTTTATCTCATAGAACCATCTCTTCTGCTCCCCTTGTCTGATGGCTTTGGTGATGAACAGCTCGCATACTCTAAAAGTCTGGAAACAACGTGATGCAAGTCTTTGTAAGGCCAAGAAGAAGTGAGCATAAAAGTAGTATCTTCATTTTCTTTTGCCTCATTCACATTGTCCTCATCTGTCATGCTACATCAGTGAAATGCTTGCAACATGTAAGATTTTTTTGGAATGCTGTCTGAAAGGGTGATTTATCATGATTTTGGAAGCATTACTTTAAAAAGTGTATTGCTGCTCACCAGGGAAGAATCAGGACTCAACCTTGACTTGTTTGAGTGCTGTGCTTTTCTTGTCCTTCCTTTCCTCCCCTCCTTCTCACCTGTTTAATATTGCATAGCCCTTGCTAAAAGTTGTAAATGCCATTTCTCATGCTCCATTGCTGAATTTTCTTTCTAGAAGCTGCCATTCACCTTTATCACAAGTGGTCAGATGTAAAGATAACAAACAACAACAAAAAAAAATCTGTCCCCTCTCTGTTCCCTGCATAACAAAACAAGCTGAAAGTGTTTTTGTGGGTGTGGGACTGTCCTCCAGTGGTAGTGGTGGTGGTCAATGAAGACAGAAACAAAAGGAGGTGAATATAATCACCTCCTGACATAGGCAATTGGCTGACATAGGCAATTTCCTCACAGCAGTGCATTTGGAAAATACCTACACAAACTGGGCATTTGTGTTACTGCTGCTAAGGGTGCTGCAAATGTGCTTGCAGAACTGTGCTCCCAAATTCCTTTCTTTGTGCTCACTTTTGAGATGTAGTAGAGCCCAGGAGCCTGCAGTGTGATCTGTCCTCCTTTAAAGTGTTCCTTTTAAAAAATGGTTATGATGTAAAAACAAAATTAGCACTTGTTTAATTCATGCTCTAATAGATGGGCGTCCAACCTTTTGGCTTCACTGGGTGAAGAGGAAATGTCTTAGGCTGTGTGTACCTAAGTTGCTCTGAAACTAATGCCTCCTATTTATTTCCATGGAAACTACAACTATTGTGCAAAGAGCACAATAACACTATTTGACAGAGAAAATTCTCACTTACAGAACACTATTTTTCTATATAGTCACCACCATTAGCTGTGCATTTTCACCAGCCATTAACAAGGGCCTGCATGCCATGCTCATAAACATCTGCACCAGAAAAGGCGACCCACTGTTGCTGTCACCTCTGCTGGAATGCACCACCCGCTGCCTCCCTGTTCTCACATCCACTTTTTGGTCTCCATGAATGTTCAGCAGGTGTCAGTGAATGTCAGTCGGTGCCCTTTTTTCTGTGTGGAGGAATTCAGTGACACGTCTTTGCTCCATACACACGTCCATGTCAGACCTCACTTTGTCAGACTCTGCTGCCATCTGTCACACAGCAGCAACATGTAACGGAGTGTCAGTGGGAAGGTGCAGCCTCTGTTGCTATACCAGTACCACCAACATCTGCCTCGTGGGCCAACATAATAAAACAGGAGGCATTACTTATGGAGCAGCCCTTATAAAATATACAATATCGTTAATGTATAACTTAAAAAAAAATAAGTTAGTTTTTAATATTTTGTTTAAAACCTTTTAAAAAAAAAAAAGAGGAACAGAACCAATAGGAGTAGCAGGGTGTTTGATCCCGTTTGTGCGAACCCAGCACATCAGAGCGGGTCTGAAGGGGCTGCAGTTCTTAGTGCTCGAGGTGTTCATTGGAGACTGTCAATGAAATTTTACTCTTGTGTGCTGTGTTTAGAATGTGCATGCTGCCCAAAAGTGATGGCTTGAGTCGGTTGTGATTGTGAAGCAAAGGATATTCTTCTCTCTCATCTAAGTATGTGCTTAGGAGTTGCTTACTGTAGTTAATTTAGCTGATTTTAAGAAAATAATTTGAATGGGTAAGAGATTGAGGACTGGGTTTAAAATGACTTTGTAGGGAGGTTCAGCAGTGGTCACCCAGGCACTGAGCTGAGCTTGAGGCACAGTTACTAATTCAGTTGACTGCAGTTTTGGTTGCAATTTAGAAGATCTACACCAATGTTATCAATCAGCAAATCCGCTCCAGACTTGTCAGATTATTGCACGTTTATATGGGCCCAAAAGCTGAAACAAAACACAGTTAAAATTAAAATGCAGCTCTACCAAAAGCCAGATGCTTCATTATGAGCTGTGCTAACCTACCTGCCAAACACTGCTAACCTGTATGAGGCAAGTGATTAATTTTTTACAAGTCTGCTTCAGCAACTAGACATCTGTCCTCTATTCCTAAAAGTAATATCTCTGGGCAAACAATTTATTTTCCTTCTTAGTACTCCAAATTACACAGAACGCCACAAAAATTATATTGAGTGCATTCTGTATGAAAGTATTGTGGGGCCAGCTCATATTTTAGATCGCTTTCACATCAGGGTAACTCCTTTGGAATAATTTCTGGTTTATACTCTCTAATTTTTGTATGCAAAAAGAGTAAAATCACATCTGTACTACACCTTATAATCTGGAGTGTCGGTATATGTGGTAATAATGTAGATTTTCCATTTTAATCAGTCATTGTTCCAACTGACAGACTGAATCGGTGGAAAATATGGTGTCAGATTACTCAGTTGCTCTCTAGAAGTACATTGCAGCTTTCGTGATGAGCAGGGGTTTATCTCGACTTTCCCCATGAAGAACAGCTCAAGAGATGTTCTTTGATACATGCCATGAAAGAGATGATCCATTACATCTGCTATATAAATATATAGAAGTGAAGTATGTTGTCTGCTGTCAGTGGAGCAAAATCAAATAAACTTTCCCTCTCTCCACATGTGTAAGGAACAATTCAGCAGTTGTATATTTTCACTAAAACAATTGAAATACACTAGTGATCAATTTACTTGCACGTAGTAAAAATAATACAGGTTGCAGACAGATTTGTAATATGGATTTTAAACACCTGTTTTTAATGTTTCAGTACCCAATAAAACAGAGAAACTCCTGCTTGTGGTTTGCATGCAGACATAATGTACGTTAAGGATTAAAAGTCTACTCCATGGGTTTCAACTGGAGCCACAATAAAAGTAAACAACACTTGCAGGCATGGCAGTGCTACACTTTTGGGTGTTCCTCAACATTTCAGTTACCTACAGCCAAGTCCCCTTCAACAAGTTTTGTTCTTTGTTACATTGGTAATATAGTGTCACCACCAAAAGCTAGTCCCACTGATGTTAATAGGAAAAATCCTATCCATCTCACTGGAGAGAGCCATCCTCCCTTCCCACTCGAAATCATACTTGTGCAAAAATACAGTTCTGTGAAAAGTAAGAGAAAACAGGCAAGCAAGACTGAGCAAAGTGATCTTTCTGTTACAGTGCAGCAGAGCACAGCTGTGCATCCTTAAATTTTAATAAAGTGGGATTAAAGGTTTAACGTGAGCTTGAGTTTTCTACCAAACAAGTCTGTGTTCATAAAGTGGCATTGTTATTCCTTGTCACCCATGTTACTCAGCTGCAAAATGTGGATTAAGACACTTACACTGTTTGCACCAGAGCTACAAGAGGGTGGGTATCATACATGAGCATGGGAGACTGCTAGCTGCCTGGAAACAGCATGAAAAAAGGGTTCAGGCTGCAGCATCTGTGCTCTGCCCTTGCAGGCCTCTTTGATGGTGTTCAGGATGTTTAATAGTTTTTCCTTCTTAAAAACCCGTGGATATCGGTTTCAGGGCTCGCCCCACGTGTACCTGTTTCCTTCTGGTGGTTTTCAGGTGAAAGCTGTTACCTGGATCCTCCTTTTCCCCAGTCCTTTTGATTTAGAGATTCTCCAGGATGATCTCATCTTTCGTTCTTCCATCATTATGCTCTCTCACCTGTCTGTGAACATCTAATTTCTGCATGAGGTCTCTGTGTCTCTGAAGCTTTAACTGGATGTCCTGATAGCAATTCAGGAATAATGGTGCTATGACCAAATTTCTCCTCACTTAGCAAAATCTTCCTGTTACTTTTCTCTGTCTTTGGGAGAGCTTCACCTTTCTTCATATTGTTTAAGTCTGTAATTTAGATCAGTCACTGAAGCCCGCTATATTTAGCTGGTTCCTGTTTCTGTGCCTGCATCAGAATAGCAGTATCAGCATATCATACATGTTCTGCACAGGTTATCCGTCTTTGCTGTACATAACAAGCCATTCATTTCTATCCTGTTGGCTCTCTGCCCATGAAAGGACAGTGGCTAGTGTCTAGGAAGCCCACAGCGTATTGTGGCTCTGAGAAAAGGTAAATAAATAGAAGGAAATGGGTTGGAAGAGGGATTGCGTTTCATTTCTGGAGAGCTGCTCAGAACTGAGAGCTGTACGTGAAACTCTAACCCTGCTTAGAGGCAAAGAGTTAGCCTGGACTTTTCATTCCCATCTCAGCGTGTTCATCTGAGGCTGTGGCTTGATTTAGCACTGCCATGACAGGGATCTGAGCCTGAGATGATTGCAGCATGTAGGGATTAGGAGGCTTGAACAGAGCTGCATGGAAGAGCCTGCGCAGCAGCTGCCCATGCTTGCCTGGGGCCAGGACTACCAGCTTTTCAACTCTCCTGCGTATGCATGTGGGTACATAAGGCTTTGTTTACAAGCTGTGTTTTGGATGAGACTAACCATTGCCAAGGCAAGCATTGGTACACAGGGCTGCATATACTGGGAGGTTGCTGGCTATGGGTGAGGGATGGGATGCTGCACGGGTGCTGCTAGCACTGTGCCAAACACAGTGGGCAGCACCAGGGAGCCACCCCCTCCCTGGAGATCCTCGCCTAGCATGTTGTTGTTATGATTGCTCTGGAAATAGTTTCAATATGTTTTGTAGTTCTGAGATGCTGTGTCTTGCATTGTTTGGCTTGAAAGCTGCTTGACTGGTTTTAGAGAGTGGCTATACATGCATAAGCACTAGTGTGATTTTTTTTTTTTTTTCTTGGTGGAAAGTAGGAGATTCACAGCGTGTTTTTAATTAGAATTGCTCAGTTAGTGTTTCATTGCAGTGTGCTCTTTAGTTGAAAGATAATTTAATTTTCTTTGTTTTGGAAGATTTCGTGCTTGTCTGTGTGAAATGTCTTTATTTACTGTGCCTTGGTGTGCTTTGTGCATAGCTTTGATAGTGAGTAGAGTCAAAAACAAAAATTTCCCTGGGTTGTATTATTCTCCACCTGCTGTGGCTTTTAATACAGTTTCACTGCTGTATATGTATCAAGTGCCTTCATTTCTAGAAGAAAAAGACCAGAGAAAATTGGCAGCGCATTCAGGTTAGATTTAACAGTAGAACTCATTGACTTGAAGAGGAATAGCATGTCTAGAAGTCAAATGAAGTGCTGAAGAAGGGTAACTGGGATGGGTCAGATTAGTTTTTCCACCTTGGATAAGTCCCCAGAAGATAACACTTACTGGGGAGGGGGGAAGGCATACAAAACGCTGCCACTCTTTGCAGAGCTCAGTGTTTTAACATCTTGTATCTCCTATGCCATAGAAGAGTATTTTGTTTGGTTGGAACAGAACACAACGCCATGCGGGCTTGTTTGTGTGTGTAACACTATTTAGATATTTAGATAGCACCTGTCATCACAGAATGCTTTAAAAGCTGCATAAAATACATAAATGCCTCCTCATATTTGCAAGAAATCATAAAATGACTTGGAATGGGTATATATTCTTTTTTACGTTTAGGATTGGCATTTATTGATCAATAATCCTTTAAAATTCTGCAAATATTCCAAATTTCCAAATGGCTTTAACTTGAGTATTCAGCCTCCTCTCCTGTGATGATGTTGTTTTCATCACACGGGCCTTGTGTGTTGCATTTCATATTCTACAATAATAACATATTCCTGAATGTAGAACCAAATATAGTTACTGAATATAGATTGTAGATTATTACTGAATATGAAACGGCATGTGGTAGTAGAATTTTACACAAACTCCACCCATAGCTGAAAATACGAGCTGACAGGGACAAACAGTTCAGACCACAACTTGCAGGCACATGTGCCAGCATCTAGGTATACACGTAATGTCAAGCACATGTCCTGAACACATCAAAGCCCCATTTCCTAATCCCTCTCAGTTGCGAGGAAAACCTTGAAATAAGTGAACTCGCATAGCCCCACTGCCAGCACAAGAACAGTAGCTGAAATGGATGCACATTTGAGAGCTTTTTCCAAACAGCCAAACAGCACAGTGGTCATGCTGACAGTAAGCTATGGCTCTGCAATTTTGCTAGTGTAAATAAAGCTCCTGAAGCTCTCAGTCAAATGGATTTTACACATACAGTTGCTCTAGTCACAGGCCAGCATTAACTTAGAATCCGAGTAGCTAAGAGCAGATGTTTTTAGGGAATTCACATAATCGTAGGGGTTGGAAGGGACCTTCAGAGATCATCCAGTCCAACCCCAATTAATCTAATGAGTAAAAGAATTCTTCTGTTCCTCCAGTCTTGAGTACAATAAACTAAAATATGATTAAATTTGACCTTCAGCCTCCTATCTCTTCAGTTGTTAGCAAATGGTTTTTGCCCTGTTGTATAAGAAAGGTATGTAATGCAAATTTTAATTTAATATAATATCATACACAAAATAAAAGCGACAGCAAGGCACGCGAAATGCGCTTGAAGCTGCTCCAGAATTTCTGCTGTGCTCCAGATGTAAGATCTGGAGCACTGCTGGAATGAGTGGGACCACTGCAGTCCTCATAGACGAGTGAATATACTCCGCAGATGAGTACCTCCCATCTGAGGGAGGGCTGTTTTGTCAGTCCCATCTCACCCGTGGGGAAGGAGCAGAGTGAGGCTGAGGTGAAGCTGGTACATGTGACCACCTATTGCCAGCCATATGTTGCTGCTGAGGCCCGCAGAAATCTGAGCGGAGGAACATAGTGAAGCACTGATCATGCTGGCTTTGGTATTTCCTTCTGGGAGTGCAGAGGGCTGCAAAGTACCACTGTTCCAGGAACACGCATCATATATGCTGTGGAGAGGCTACCAAAGATTGCATGTAATCAAGGAGGTGCCTACAGGCATAATAACAGCAAAATCACCTAACTCTCTCTAGGAACTCAACTGGCTATGATGCCTGTCTGAAGTGCCTGTATACTAGTTAATGAACACAGTATGGGGAATAAATGTGATGAGTTAGAGCTGTGCGTACAGTTGCAGGGAGATTGTCTTGTTGGGGTCATGGAGACATGGTAGGATGGCTCCTATGACTTGATTGATCATGACAGAAGGTAGAATTATCCTAAGACGGGAGGAAAGCACATCAGATTTATCTTCAAGGAGAGCAAGAAAAAAGTCAAAGGCGTTTATATGCCAGTCTTGAGGAGAGTGACAGATGGAAACCATTTGTGGGCACAAGAACGAGAAGAAAATCATCAGCAGTAGTCATGACTTCATCAAGAAGACATCCTTGACCAACTTGACAAGGTTCCACAATGAAATGAGTGTCCCGATAGCTGAGAGGAGAGCAGTGGATGTTGTTCACCTGGACTTCAGTAAGGTCATTGACAGTGTCACTCTTAAGATCCTCAGAGAAACTGTTGAGTTATGGGCTGATTGGGCTGGATGAGCAGGCAGTTAAATGTCTGAGTGGCCCAGAGGGTGGTGAACAGTAGTGCAGTTTATTTAGGGGCCAGTAACTAATGGTGAAGACCAGGACTCAGTACTGGGTTCAGACTTGTTCAGCATCTTCATTAATGATCTGGATGATGGGACAGAGTGTACCTTCAGCAAGTCTGCAGATGATGTGAAACTGAGTGGCTAATACATCATAGAGATGTGTTGCCATACAGAGTGACCTGGACAGGCTAAAGAAGGGGACTGACTGATACCTCATGAAGTTAAACAAGGGGAAGTACAGAATCCTGCACTTGGGGAAGAGCAGTCTTAAGCAGCAGGATGTTCTGGCTGCTGTGCAGCTGGAAAGCAGCTTGGTAGGGCCTGGTGGACACCAAATTGAGCATAAGCCAGCAGGGTGACCTTGCCACATAGACCAGTGCAGAAGTATTCTGGTCTACTTTATGTATTGACAGCAGGTCAAGGGAGGTGATTCTTCTCCTCCTGCTCAGCTCTAATGAGGCCACACATGAAGCACTGTATCCAGTTCTGGATTCCACAGTACAAGACAAAGATGGAGCAACTGGAGAGGGTCCAGCAGAGGGCCATGAAGATGTTGAAGGGACTGAATGGAGCATCTCACCTATGAGGAAAGGCTGAGAAAGCTAGGACATTCAGCCTGGAGAAGAGATGACTAAGAAGGGTCTTAACAGTGTTCACAAATACTTGAAGTGCGGGTGCAATAAATATAGATTTCAGTGTTTCCCAGTGACAGGACAAGAGGTGGTGCGCACGAAGTGCAAGGGAGGTGCTCCCTGAATGCCAAGAAGCACTTTTTTTACTGAGCACAGTGACTGAGCACTGAATTGCTATCCCAGAGCAGTTCTGGAGTCTCGTTCAAAGGCTGTCTGGACATGGTCCTGGGTAACTTGCTTTGGGTGTCTGCACTTGAGCATGGAGTTGGACTAGATTTCCTGCAGAGGTTCCTTCCAGCCTTAGCCGTGGTTCAAGTTGATGGTCCTGTACCACTGCCATGAAAAGTTACGAGCGAATGCCCAAAATGCATGACAGTAAAGCACAAAACATCATGTCTGTAGCAGACTGTGCCACTGTGGGAATGTTCTCACAGAAAGTATTCTGGATGTCTCTTCAGGTTAGGTGCGGTGCATCCTTCTTCCAGTATTGCCAGGGTTTGTGAGAGACTCATGCTTTGAACTGTGCCCCAGGTCGATTGCGGGGCAATTCTGTGTTTCAGTTTTATTTGGCTAAGCGTTGATGTCTTCAAGTGAGCTAATTGCTTTAGTTTTTCTCTGTCATCAGGGGAAAGCCTGTCATTATAGAGTTTAGGGAGCTACTAATTTTATTCTGGTGAGAACATCTGAAGTAGCTCAGGTAAGTCACGCCTTCAGAGTGCAAATTTCTTTTTGCTGGCTGTGAAGGCAGTCACGATTAACTACTTACTCCTCCTGGTTGTCCAGCCTGTAGATGTTAGTTAGGTGGCATGAATCACCCAACTTTCCCCTGTTTATTTCTGGCTTGATGTGTTATATATAATTAGGTATCACTGGGCCTAGCAGGCTTTATAGCCTTACCAGTTAGCCAGGACTAAGATTTGCTTCTTAACTGAGATACCCAAGTTAGGTTTGAGTATGGTGGGGAGGATTGATGGCTTTTGAGACATTGGTGTTCCTATCTCAGGCTTGAGACTTAAGCCATGCCAGAGCCATGTTTAACTTCAACAAATTGATCTGAATACTGTCCTTGTTTGGTGTAAAAGCACACAGGTGCTGGTCACTGGTACTCACTGTGACTCACTTTGAGAAGATGGTGTACCCTCAGTGTCCTCTTCAAATCCCATTCATGTAAGGACATCCTACTGCATCAACTGAAGTGTCATCCATTTAAGGCAGCAAATAATCTCTTCTGCAAAGCTTTTATTTGCAAATTCGGTCATTTATATTTTCAGTGTTTTATTTATCTTATATATCTTATTAGCTTTGAACAGGGCTGTGGTCTAAGCTTGTCAGTATTTGAGAGAAATTCTAGTGCAACAGTTGTTGCCAAATAATTCTGGTCAACATGGGTATTTAGAATGACTGCTGGAAAACTGTCCACAGGTCTTGACAAAGTCTGTCATAAGACTTTCTCCTACCTATTTGATTTACTTGATGTTACAGATCACAGACCTTTCAGTTTATTCTAGTCCTGGTGGTCTGTTGGGCAGAGCTGCTCATGCTCATGCTGTGCTAGTTAGGCAATCTGGTCTGCTGTATCCATTCTAAAATTCCGTTCCTATCAAAATTAAAAGACCTAAAGACTACTTTGTTTCTAAGAAAGGTGCAAATGTCTGGAAGTTTTTTTGTTTGTTGGGTTTTTTTTTGTAAAACAGGTGACATCAATCTGTGGTATCACCATTGCTCTCAAGCAGCTCACAGTGTGGAATCCAATCTCAGAATTTTTCACATTTTAACCAGACTGTTTTGGAGGTCAAAACCTTGAAGCTGAGACATAAAATATACCTGGCCTATTTTTATTGCTCCATTAAGATGCTTTCTGTGGAAGGCATGCTCTCAGATAAAAGTTCAGAGTAATTAGGGCTCTAGGACCAATTGGATCAAAGGTGGCTTGTGGAAGGAGAACAGGACCAAAAGTGCAAAACATGTTGCCATTTCTGCTTTAAGATAGGAGCCACAAACAGCACCTTTATGAATGTTGTGTGTGCTGTGACAACACTTCTGTACCTTTTGGGGGATTAAAAAAATGGAAGCAGAACCTGTCTTGAAGAGGATGTGCTTGTAAACAGCACTCTTCTGACTCCAGAGAACAAGAGAGCTGCATTATTCTGTTCTATTTATCAAGGAATGGAAGTGTAAATTCTGCACAAGGGTTACAGTCAGAGGGAAGTGCTGTACCTTTCACAGTGGAGAAGGAGTTACTCTACCACATAGCACAGATGCTGATTTTTAAGAAGGATGAAGCAGAAATTGGGTAAACATAGAGCAGGCTCCAAATATGTAAAAACTTGTGATGAAATTTTCTGTCTCTAATCTCATACGTTTCTGTATCTGATGAAGCAAAAACTAGCAGAGAATTCCATAACTACGTGACCAGCTTTCTGCTTCTTTGTTGGCAAAGCCATCCTCACTCTACATTTCTATAATTTGTTAAAAATGCTTTCCTTCATTAACTCACTTGTACATACATAAAAGGGATGGAGGTGCTGTGAAACTGGGAAGCCATCAATATTCATGTTACTCACAGAAGAAGCAAGAAAGTTTATTTCAGACCATCACAAAGCCTCCTTTCCAGCTCTTTCCTTTCCCTAAACAGAGTCTGGGCTTAACTCATGGACTGCCTAATTATACTGTGTCCAACATGGGACATGCAACTCTTGTTGCACAACATGCTTTGTCTGCTTCTGGCACTGAGTTTTCATTTTTAGATCCTGCTCTGTGCTGTGGTCTTTAATTCTATTTGCTAACTAAACAGTATGAAGTCTTACATAAGAATTATTTTGTCTTTTTAAAGGAGTTGCTGGAAATCAGTGATCACACAGTGAGAAATTAAAAATCAAAAGAGTATTTATGCCAATTTTCATGGCAACAAAACACATAGTCCAATATTCATATTATTAATATGGCTCAGTATTTATAGTTCTCCAAATATTTACAGAGATAACGCCTTTAAACTTAGCCCCAGCTTTCTGCCTTCAGTGGTAGTTTAAATAAATATCATTGGAATAGGTGTAAAAATAGAGGCGAAAGGTAATAACTTCTAGTCTAATACTGTCCCACTGGTGTTTGTGAACGTCAGAGGTATTCTGCCTAGAAGTGTGTTGCCCCTGTCCCGTGTGAACCAAGATTCACCTTGGTGTGCAGTAAAAAGCTTTGATTGTTCAGCAGATAATGCCCAGTGTAGCTGGGCAACCTATTACCCCTGCAATTTGTACACAGGCTACCTAGGAGGGCAGAGTACAGGGCCAGCTGCAGCCACCACAGGGAAGCACAAGGCTGTTGAAGACAAAGAAATGTTGATTTACGTGGGCAGCCTGCACTTGGTGTCCCTCCCTCCACACAGGACAACTCTCATAGCCCTCTCCAGAGAGAGCTGTGCTGAGGTTTTAAGAGATCACAGCTGTACAGTTGGGTGATGCTCTCTTGGAGATGGGTTGTGATATGGCTCAGACTTGGTTGGCTGCCTTTGATCACCTGAAAGCAGGTCCGGAACAGCTATGATCAGGGAAGCGGCATCTTGATTTCATGGTAGAAGATTGCTTTCTGCTTTGCTACCTGCTCTGTGCTGGTTATAAGAATAATAATGATGTCCAGTGGTCCAGTGCACGAGGTGCCTGTTAGTTACTGTGATGGACATCATCCTCATCAATATAATGATTATGATTTTTTAAGGATCATAACTGGGTTGATACTGGGTGAACTGGGTTGGTACTTGAGTGTTTGTCTGGAGAGAATCATTAGGAAGAACACCTGTTTTTGAGGAGTAGCTTTCCTAGAAATAGGGAGCAGCATCTTGTGGCTGTTTAGAGAAGGAGATCTCATGGCTGTTATGGGAGCCAGCAGCCACGAAGGCTGTTTTTCCCTGGATGGAGACAGAAATGACTTGTGAGCCAGTGACTGAGTATACAGCATCTCTATTATGTTAAGATTAATAATTCCTCACAGCGTATTTGCAGCTGGAAGTTTTATATAGATCTTTACTCATCATGATGTGAACAGCTGCTCTTTTGCTGCACTGTTGAATTTAAGTCCAAGTGGCAGCACTAGAAAGTGCCACATAAAACACTCTCCTGCTGCTTTTCATTCACTCCTTCTTCCATCCAGCTCTCACTCTCTGCCTAGGCTTAGCTCTTTGCAGGAACAAACCATCTTATTTTTATTTGTGAACCAACACTTAACTACATTTGGATCTTAAAGCAGAGTTTGAGTGAATCCAAGGAAAGTGGATTTTCAGAAAGGAAAAATAAATCTTGAAAGCAGCACAAAAACTGTCAGAATTTCTGTTACATTTTTATGTGGAGTGAGTGAGGGACTGTGGAGAGTAGCATGGATGTTATGTCATACAGGGCATAAATTATACACTTAATCTGGCCAACCACGTCAGATAAAATTCAGAGAAGCTACTATGACCAGAGAGCTCTTAGCGAACAGCTCAGCTGTTTTGGTTCCTGTGGTGTTTCTTCTTATTCTTCTTGTTTTACTGAAGTTCTTCTGTTCTAATGTTTTAAATAAGAGACTCCCTTTTTTTGCCTTGTGCTCTCACTAGAGAACACAGTGTACAAGAGCATCCGAGTGGCCCAAGTTTAGCACCTCTGATTTGCATCCACATTGACATGTGGTCTGGACCTGGGCTTTGCACCTAATCAAAAAATTGGCAAGCTCTCTCGCTCGCCTGGTTCCCAGCAAAGAGAAGGGGAGCCTGTCTTGTTAGTCAACAAGTGAGTTTCCTTCTTGTGTTGTGCTACTTCTGGTCCTAGGTGTGCTGGAGCCCTGAAATGAATAGAGGGCACTCAAGTAGTACAGCAGTGGATGAAACACGTCCACTTGAGGAGCCAAAGCTGGAAAGAAACAGGGATGATAGAAGAGCCCACTGTGAGGCTGGGACCACAGCAGTTCATGAACCAGTTTTGAGTATATATATATGTGTGTATATATATATATATATATTTGTATATAATATATATATATATATATATGTATATCATATATATGTGTATATATATATATATATATATATATATATTTGGCAGAGCAGGAGTTTCCTGGCTTTCTGGTCCTTCAGCAAAAGGTCCTTGGGCATATTCAGCTGAGGGGAAGGCAAGGCAAGGGAGCTAAGGGACATGCCCAAGCGAAGGTCAGGCAGGATCCCTGCAGTGAACACAAGAACAGATCTCCAGGTCTCCTGATCTTGGCTTCAGTGCCTTTACTTCACATGACAATCAATGCCTGGAAAACCAACTTTTCCTTATATCCATTTAAACCCATGATGCTTACATCTCCAGATACTTCTGTATGGTAGCTGAAAGTATTTTTTTTTTCTTAAAATTCAGAGTGATGGCTCTATATTTATGCATGCTTGGTGTTTACAGCTGAAATCATTACCCAAAATGTTTATGCGCTTTCTTTATAGCTAAACAGCTTGATCTTCAATTTGTTTTCAAAAAATTGAGATGCTGAATACTCACTGATGTTATGTTTTTGAGGCTGTGTATTAGGTACATTTTTTAAATGTGACAATTTGTTTTATTTTACCACTCATCATATGCAGTTACCATTAAAAAAACAAAAAAAACAAAAAAAAGCAAACCTACTGATTGAGAAAGATTGCAATAAAGCTAGTTTGTGGAGTTCTTGAAGCTCTAGCTTGAATAGACAAGCAGCAATTACTTCAAAGATTTCACTGCTCTATAGATTTTACATTTTATCACATTTTCCTGTTTTGAAAGCGTTTAGCAATTACATTCCAAGTCACTGATGAGAGAATAAGCAAAAGAAGCCCCCCTTCATCAGATTGAGTGTTTATTCTTGCTAATGATTCTCTCCAGACTAATACTCAAGCACAGATTATTCCTTGAATAGTTCTGAAATAAGAGTGAGACAGACGGGTATGTAAAGCATTGCTGAGTGAAAGCAGTATGGCCATCAGTGGCATGGCTGGAGAAGAATCATAGAATCATAGAATGGCCTGGGTTGAAAAGGACCTCAAAGATCATCTAGTTTCAACCCCCTGCTGTGTGCAGGGTCATCAAGCACCAGACCAGGCTGCCCAGAGCCACATCCAGCCTGGCCTTGAATGCCTCCGGGGACGGGGCACAAGAAGAGATAAAAAAAAGGTAGATATTTTTCGTATTATTTTTAGAGGCATAGATGTGTTTGTTTTCACACAGACTTGATTATGTATTGAATGTACAAAGAACAGGCACACACATTTACAAATTTATTGCTGATACAGGTGTTACATATGGATTTTTGCACATCATTGTCGTGAAGGACGCAGTACTTGATAGCCTGGACAGTATCAAGCACAAGCTCCGGACTAGTTTAGAGGATGGATATGAAGTCCCTGGTTGTGCCCCACATTGATATTAGTGGGAGTCCTGAAAACATTGGAATGGGCTAAGCCCTAACTCAGCAGCAGCACTCATTTAACACATTTACAGAGTTAAGAGTCTGGGGAATGTCCTGGTTTAGTTGCCTGCAAAAAAAGAAGCACTGGTGTGCCTGTGGTCTTTTTGCAGAACTCCCTGCAAGTACACTGAACAGTCTTCCATATACACCTGGCTGGTGTGCCTGGCCATGATGGCCTTCTTGGCTCCCACCAGAATGGGACCATTCTTTCAGCGGCCTCTGGGAGCCTTTCCAGGCACAGAGAGCTTATTGTTATGACAGGTAGCTTTCTGAGCATTTCAACAGATAATTCAGCATGCCAAAAGCACAAAGTACTTTGACGGAAGCACGCAGGATATTTCAGCTGCCTTTCTTAAAATAAATGTCCTAACTTAAATAGTAGAAGTTTTCTTTGCAGTCTCTAGGAGAACCATTGTTTCTGAAATAGCATTTGAGATGTGGGACACAACATCTGAAAAAATTCCTCAAAATTCAGTAGCCTCAGTGAGCTTGGAGAGGTTTTGTTGTTTTTCTAATGTTTATGTTAAAAACACTCCAGCTTCTTCTGCTGATCATTTTCAGGTCTGTTCAATTCTGGTTGCCAAATTTTGTAGATATGTACCAGGCACTTTGTTCGGATACAGCAGGAACACCCTGTGGTTGGGTATGCTCATGTTTGTGATAAACCTCAGCTTATGATTGATGTGTGTCTGAATCAGGTGCTACCTTGCAGTCAGATGTTTGCTGCTTGGGAGGAATGGTTCTGTTTTCCTTGGGATTTGCTGGCTGTCAGAGGAACGCCTCCTGGCATTCAGCACCACACTGCCTGGACGTGCTGGAACAATAAGCCCATTCCACATTGAGCACTCCAAGGGAAAGACTGGGATTTGCTTTGGCACCATGCATCAAGATGAGCAGCAATTTACTAATGAGAGCCAAGAGGTGTTGGTGAGAGATGGTGTTGTGAAAACGATGACTGAGAGCTTTAGGAATTCCAGAGAAAGCTTGCTGTGGTGCAGCAGTCACTCAGGCGGTGCAGTCTTCTCTCACTCTTGCGTAAGATGATGTAAGATGATGAAGAGCTTAACTGTGATCAGTCCTGTTCTGGTTGTTAATTACTGGTGACTGCATTGCTTTTGATAGAATGAGAGGAGTGTAAAACAGGCCCGCAATTAAAGTCTGATTTTGATCTTAGCAGCTTCAGACAATATATATGCAAATGTCTTTGGAGACTAGTTCAAATATTTTTACAGTGTTGCTCAAAAAGGAAAAGAGCAGGTTAGTCAGTGGTCAGTCAGAACAGGAGAACATGACCTACTTTCACTTCAAAACCAGTGACGTTGGCCACAGTGGTCTTATCTACATACTCAAGTTTGTCCTGCATCTCTACTTTGTATTAAAACAGGTGGCTGCTGTATTCTCACCTTTACTGGGGAAGAACAGCTCATTCAGTAACTGTGTGCATCTGATCCTTAGTTGGAGTGATGTCCCTTTACACTTTCACATCAGGGGAATGTATGGTTCTTTCCATCTGGATGTAGGTACTGCCAAGCACAGCATGCTTGATAGGAAAGGCACATCCTTTTTTATGAACCCTGCAGCTGAGAGCAGCCTTTGTCACCCGTACTCAGCCACTGAGGTATTATGAGAAGAGCTTCAGCTTTGGGACTGTGTTACACAGAGAAAAAGATAAAAATAGGGTGTCTGACGCACGCATCCCGTGTTGCATGCCAGGAAACAGAATCTTTATACCAAGTACAGTATTCCAGAGCATGCATGGAAAATATGTGTGTATGTGAATGTGTGAAATCTTTCCTAACTAATAGAAATACTCAGTTCCCCTTTACCCCTTCCCCTTTCACGTTCACCTTGTTTTCTGTTTCCTTTACCTGTTGACAAATGTAATAGCCCGGAGTACTACAGCTCTTCCTGTAGTGCCAGTGCTCCCCTTTTCATTCTTCTGAATGACGTGACAGTAATGTCACACTTCTACATTTTGAGGGAGGCACAGAGTATTCTTGCTGTACCTGCTGAAAGTGTGCAGAATCTTGCCTGTTTTCCAGACATCTACAGCATGCCAAAAAGTCTTCCAAAGTTCAATATTATCTGTCACAGAAATTGTATGCTGGGAGAATGACCTAAATTTAGTCAACAGTATGTGCCCCTTCAAATGTTAGTCCTTGCGCTGTTGTCTGTTATTGCTTCTATTGGAATATAAGTCACATAATGTGAAAGTAACAAATATGATGCATTGAGGAAAACACAAAGGGAAATTCATATTTGAGATCCGAAGCCTTCTACTGCAGAGCACAAAACTTACAGTTGAGTAAGGATTTTGCCTGTGTTGTTGGCTGCAAAATCAACTGTATAGTAACTGGACCAGCAACCTTATCTTCCTGGATGTCTCTGACACTTCCATTCTCTTGAAATCTCATGTTTGTTCATCATGCTGAGCAGTGTTGCTCTTCAGATTCAGAACTACCAGATGAGGAAGAGCTCCCAGAGAATGCATGATTAACAATACATGATGTATCCAGAGAGTGCTCACGGCTTAGTGAAGCCCAGCAGAGCTGTACAACAGGACCTTAAAGGAACAGAAATACAACCATAAATCTAGTTTGAAGATCACACAGTTTAAAGAACAATGCAGAGCATGCATCTGATGTCTTAATATTTATTTTCTAGCATTTAAACTCTTCTTGTAGGAAGGCAGGGATGAGGTGAGGGTGAGGATGATGAAAGGTGAGGGCTTTGCATTTTAGGTTGATTACTAGTATAAAACCTGTGGGAAAAATACTGTGTGAGACTCACAAGTAGGTTATGAGGTACAGCAGTAGCTAAGTTCTGATTTCAAGATAAAACCTGAAATGGCAAAACCCAATGCAGGACTTAAGATTTTTTGACCCGTTCGCCCTGATTTAGTAAAACACACGGTTATCTCACTGTGTGATTTTGCTTTTGACGAATTGAGGTTTAAGTTACTTGCTGGTCTATTTTTACTTTTTAAGCGGCCTTGTAATTCAATATAGGTTTATTTTAATTTTACACACTCCATAAAAAGCACCCTCCGTAACAAGCTGGAGAAGTCACTGCTGGTAATGCATAGCTACGTAGTTTTTTCTTCCAGCAGCTTCCTGTAGAAATTTAATCGGTTTCTGTGTCACGCTTTATTACTTTTTCCTTTGTGAACCTGTGTTACGCTCACGATCAAAAATACCCAACAGTACCCCATGTCTCTTCCGTCACCGTGGCCTCAGTGCTGAGGCTCTGGAGATGTTGACGCAGCGTGAGATCAGTCCGGGCTGAATCCAGGTCACTCTGCTAGCCCTACTCAAGTCCGTGGCAGTAGTAAACAGCTATGGCCGCAAGGCACGCGGGGACAGAGATGTGCTGAGTAAGACGGTGGCTTCACCGTGGTCGCCAGCTGTGCTGGGAGCACACGAGCTGCTCAGACTGCATCTCAATGGTCTGGGAGTCAAAACCAGAAAATTCTGTTTTTGCAGCATAGCACAGATCTTGGTGTTGAGAATCTTTCTGCTGCCAGACATAGGAGCCATGTGTTTTGAGAACTACCTTGTTTTGGAAGGGGAAGTACACTGTTTTGGTATAGGCAGTGGCTACAGAGATGGCTGACAGTTGGGTCAGAGGCAGGAGAGCTGAGGACTGCTGCAATATAACAAAGCTCAGCCTCATGGCAGGCATGTTTCAAACTCCTGCTGGAGAAAAACACCTTTTTTTTTTAAAGTCTCCTACTGAAATCTTGAAAATGCAGCTTCTTGAAGTTATTTGAGCAGCAAATTAGAAAGTTACTGCCACTTTTTGCTTGTGACCCGGCAGAGAAGTAGCCTGTCACCTGCTGCTCCTGGCTCTGAGGCTAGCAGCTGAACCGAAAGACACAGTCCATAGCACCTCTGTGAGAGCTGAGGCTGAGATCTGCTATTCTGTTTCTACCATTCTGACAATGCCTGTATTGGAGACAGGGAAGAGATGTGGAGGAGTTAATGAAAGCATCAGAGTCTCCAGCCTCCTCCACAAAGAGCTACACACATTAAAGGAATGGCAGCAGATCCTCCTGCTTGATCTAGGATCGTGGGAGAGGCCCACCCAGCAAATCTTCTGTGGAAAAATAAATAGAAAGCTGTAGGGAAGTAGCTTTGTTTGCATTTTCCTACACCGTAAATTAAAACTGTTCCTGCTCGCCAAGATGTCATCAATGGTATAAAATAGATCTGTCTGAGTTAGTGATGGTGTAGTGATGCTGTACACCTCCTGAAAGCCTGGCCTCTCCCACCTGAATCATTAGCAGAGAAAAGTACATCTATAGCAGCGAGAACATGTTCTCAGCACTATGTATCTCCTGTAACTGCCCACCTGGTTCATGCTCCTCTTTCCTGCAGCTGCCACATCCTTCCTTCCCACAGTGCAGAGCTTCACTGCTCTCAGGTGGAAGAGCTATTCTGAGGGCTTGCTTCCCAGCATCAGGTGGTAGCATGAAGAAATGGCAGAGTGATGAGAGATGGAATAGCAGGGGGGTTGTGGGACTGCTATGCCCGTGTGGCTGGGATTGACTCAGCATGGGTGAAGGCAACAGAAGTGGTTGGGCCCTGTGGCCGGCACAGTCCCTGAGCTTGCTTCTGAGTGCTACTGCGCTGTGAGCTCTGTGCCATGGCTCACTGCAAAGGGCATAGATGCCTAGGCTGACTGGCTGTAGTGATGGTGTGGCAGGCACACTGAGGTCAGTCAGGAGGCGTGAGGAGAGGAAACTGTAAAACCTCTCTGCCTGCCTGGGACGCATTCTGCATGCAGCAGCAAGCTCCCTTTGCATGGCATGGCAGTATGAGCCAGGAGCTCTGGCTTGTCTGTTACCTGCCAGTTTTTGCCAGGCATTGGAGCAGATGTATTCAATTCAATTATTTCCCTGCTACTCAGTGCACCCCTCATCTGCCAGGCTGTTGGGCTCACTGAGCTTGCTCAGCCTGGGCTTTTCTGCAGCCAGGTCTTGAAGACCCTTGTAGTCTGAAGATGAAAAGTTAGCCAGGTGAGCCAAAATGGCAGGTATGGAGCTCAGTTTGTGTCAGCTTAAAGACACCCTCTACTTGGCAGAATCTTTTGTATTCTTGTTTTTCACAGAGTTTAGGCTGGCCTCACCTTAAATATGAGCAGCACACAGAGACGTGAGGCCTCGTGCTTTGGAGCAGAGGGCTGCTGATGACAGAGGAGTGGGATGCATGTGGCTCACTCATGTGCTGTCTGCTCTCCCAAGGCAGACTGGGCTTTGCACTGGCATAAACCCTAGGTGGCCTCTTCAGAGCAACAGTACTGAGGGTAGGCACTACTGCTTTGACATGCAGTAGAAATAACTCTTGTTGGCATCACAGTTGTCACTGTAACACAAACGAGGCTCGAGTCAGGCCAAGTAGCTTCAGTGAGATTTCTGTGCAATTGTAAGAAGAATTTGCACACATGGTGAGCATCAAGTTATGTACACATGATCTGTCTCCATTCTGTTCCAGTTTTATTGGCAGAAAAATCAGTGAGAGGAAGTGTCCTACACATCCTCCACACGTGGAACAATGCAGGAAGCTTAGGGGTAGATAATCTATGCTCTTTTCCACATGCAAAACCCCCTTGCAATTGCTATCCTCAGTACTGCAGATAAACATTGACTGTGTTGTTTTGTGGGTTTTTTTTTTGCCAAACTCCACGACAGAATTTATGCAAAGATTTCTGTGGACATAGCAAGAGTGCACTAAAGTTCACCGCATCTAGAATGCCTCAGGTCCTCCGGGATAATGAGACATTTTCTGAGTGCACCTTTTTATTGTACCAATATTACATTACAGGAAAAATGGAAGGGGGAAACTTAACACATAGCACCTGTCACAAGTTCTTTCCTTGAATTAGGCTCTCCTGCTTATAAAAATTTAATTGATTCCTAGCAGTTTATGTCCGTGGTGCTCAGTGGGCGTTTTCTGTTCTCTTGCCAGCTCCATGGTTACTTAGAAAGCGAGCCCCTGACGCTACAGCTGTTCATTGGGACTGCAGACGACCGCCTGCTGCGACCCCATGCTTTCTACCAGGTTCATCGAATCACTGGGAAGACTGTTTCCACCACCAGCCACGAAACAATACTTTCCAACACCAAAGTCTTGGAAATCCCACTTCTTCCAGAGAACAACATGAGAGCAACGTAAGACCCAGATACTATGCCTGACTGCTTAGCAGTTTCCTCTTGTTTCCCACTTCATTTCTTCTGTTTTGTGATTTTTTTCTCCTTGTTTTCCTTATTCTGTCCTTTTTTTTTTAACTCCACTCAGTAGTAGTAAGTTTTCACAACTTCACTAGCACAAACTGCCTCTCATCAGCTTAACAACAAAATGAACTTTGCAAATATTTATGACAACTGATTGCTTTCATTCTAGAGTTTCAGCCAATGTGCTTATTTGCCATTTAAAATAAGTGTCTCGGTTACCAAGCTCTAAATATCTCCTACCTCAGCTCCTGCATTTAGTTTCTAAATATGACACCTCTTACTCCTGTATGTACTAGCACAAGGAACAGGGCCTATTAAAATTTATCTTTGGATGTCAATGGAACCTCTTCTAGAAGACATTTCCAAGTAACCTAGCCTTTTTCATGACAAACAAAGCCATTCTTAGTTCTTATGTAATAAAAATCCGCATTTGTTTAGAAGCAAAATTTTTAGGGAAGGAGTTAAAGCTTACAGAATGCAGTTACTAAACTGGAATGAGTTTTCCCATGCAGAAAGAAAGCATCCACACCTTAGAACTTCTGAATTAATAGGAATCTGAGTGTTAGTGGTAAATTTCATTACAGGATTGTGTATAAGGCATCCAGTATCAAGCTGTGTATGTGACATAAGCAAGACCCTCAGTATGATTTAATCCACTCCCTTCTTCAACCCTCATTCAATGATGCTAACCCTTCTCCAAATCACCTGCCTTGGGAGGATTTTGTATGTGCATCTGCTGATGTATTAATGTGAACATATATGTATACATGGATGTGTGCATTTACAGGGAGACAGAAAGGACAAGTAAATAAACAGACAAAAGGAAAGCAGGCCCCACCACAACAAAGACCATGGGAAATCCCAGGGAACTTTCAAAAACCATGATTTTACTCCTGGTTATTCATACACTGTTTTCTGCACCTTAATGAAGTGAAAAACGGACACTTGAACACTACTGTATGTAGCAGTTATTAGAAGCTGGTTTGCAATGTCATGTGCAACATGTGCTGGAGTGCATCATGTAAATAGAAGAACTAGAATGTGGTTAACTGCACTGCCAGCTGGGATTAGGATCATCACTCAAGATATGAGGACCTCTGTCACTTCATTGTGTTAAGTTGTGATGAGCATGCAAAATCAGCGGCCCCATTTTCTGTCATTATACTGTTTCTTTCCCTATAAAATAAAGGTAGTCACACAGTTTTGGAACCAAACTGAGCATTTTCATGACACATATGCCAGATCATAGTAGAGTTCTCCCAAGAACCACAAACAATGCTTTGGCTTATATAAGCCTTCTATGTCAATGCTCTAAAACGTCATGTAGGCTAACAATGAAATGAAATTTAGAGCCAAGGACTTTTCTCACAAACACTTTGTGTGTTTGGCTTTCGTATAATGAAGCAATGAAGCTTATCAGCATATTTTAACTTTGCACATATAATTACTACTATCGATTTCAAATGTTAATTTCTATGACTTTACAACCTGATTTGTGCTCCTCCATACCTTGCAGAGTCTGAGCAAATTGTTGAGGGTTTTTTTGTTTTACAACTCTTGCTATTGAAGAGGCAATAGTGAGATGCGCATCATTTCTTCTCTGTCACATGGATTATTGCATAAAATCTTGACATGCGTACAAATATTTCTTAATTCTTATGACTTCCTCTGCTAATATGCTTTGTTAAGAAGCATTAATATGTTCATTAGTTTCTTTGATCATACCAGCAAAGGTATTTTTGTTACTCTGAAATCTATACTTCAAAAAAAAATGCAGGTCAAAACCAGGCTGCCGTAGTTTTTGTTTGCAGTTTGCTTCAGAACTGAGCTTCAAAGGTCTGGAGGAGGAATTAAACTCTTTAATTCAAAATAAAATTAAACTATATGTATTTAGTATAATAAAATGCATGCCAGAGACCAGTACCCAGAATAAACTGCAATGCAGACTTTGTAGTCTTAACCAAAGCAGAGGTATTTTTGCAGTGGGTTTTTGAGCACGTATGTTTATTTATCTTTTGTTCTGTGAACTTTCTCTGTCGGAATTTGCTTTGACAGAAATTCTGACTCATTCACAAGAAAACCAAAATTGAAAAATAGGAGTGAGAGAGGTCAGAAATAGCAGGAGTTCTTTCTGGACAAACAGCACATTTTTCTCTAATGTAGAGGGGAAACCTTGAGTTTATTTTTTTTCTTGCAAAACTTCAGCTCACTTCAGCTTACGACTCTTAGAAATTCACTGATAGAAGCACATTGACAGTGGGATTGACTTTGTGAGAACTGTGCTCAATAATGAGTATTGTCAGGACTCTAGAATAAAAATCATGGAATATTTTTATCCGAATTAGCCATAACATGTGAGATTGTTAGTATACCTGCATTCTAAGTTAGTAGCATAGTGTGCAGGTAATGACCTGTCCTCTGGACTCCTTTAGTCCATTTCTTTGCACTTCAGCTGGTCTGTAAGCTCCATCCTTTCAGGATGTGTGGGGTGGGAGGATCTTTTACATTTTCTCCCTCTGGCAATTGAAGTAACATCCTAGGTTTGTGTGCTCAACTTCAGCTGCTATGTGTTACTACCAATAGCCTGAACTGAGCTACTTGTGGATGAAGGCTACCGCGTTTAGCTTGGTTCTGAGACTATGTATGACATGGAAGATGTACAGGAGAGAGGGAAGAAACTGCACTCTTGTGTCCTTCTGAATTCTGCTTGAAATGAATTGAATTGCTCTGTGTTCCCTTTTGGGTAGCATTGACTGTGCTGGAATATTAAAGCTCAGAAACTCTGACATTGAGCTGCGGAAGGGAGAAACAGACATTGGGCGGAAGAACACACGTGTGCGACTGGTCTTCCGAGTTCACATCCCACAGTCCAACGGGAGGACCCTCTCTTTGCAAGTAGCTTCCAACCCTATCGAGTGCTGTAAGTAGCAACAGATGTCTTTCTCTTGCTAGCTCTTGTGTCACTGAACACGCAGTGTTTGTCCATCAGTGTGCTAAACACTTGTTCACACCTGTCTAGCCAGTGAACCTTGCTCTGTTTTGCAAAAATGCGTGGTTTGTATTGATGGCAAAATACTTCTGCTGTAGAAAAAAAGAAGTGTAGCTTTGTGCCTTTTTCCCTTTATAAGGAAGAACGCACTTAGAACAAAAATAGAGTACTGCTAAGCTAACAGTAGGCCTGAAATTGGCAAGACTTGGGTTTTTTTGGTGACTTCCTATCATACAGGTGACAACTGTGATAGTTTTGGAAAGCAGTTATTGTGTCCTAGTCACTCTTTCTCCCCAGCATAAAGCAAAAATCAGCAAACAGGACCTGAACGCTTTGATGAAGGGCTAGCAATACACTAGAGGTGACACCCTGGCTCCAGTTGCTTGGCATTGGTATTTTTCTAGGGATTGTTAATAGCAAAGCTCCAGGAAAGAGCATCCCTGCATTCCTCTTGCAAAAGCAGTGTCATCAGTGGCAGACTTTAAGACCAGTGATAGAACTACATCCATTTTTGCAGAGCAGCACTGCTGCCATTCTGGTAGTCTGAGTCTACAAGAGAAGCAAGCTTTGTAGGAAAGAGCAGTGCTGTTATACCAGTAGTTTATAGCCTTCTTCCTTCATAGCCATCCATTTAAATAAACAAACAAGTGGTGGTGGTGGGAAGGAAGTTATATTAAATTATCCCAATGTTATTATGAAGAGTAGCAGAGCCTCCATACCTGTAACAGGTAGACTGACATAAAGCCATCTGTGTGAGATGAAGAATTTTCCCCGTTTCTTTTTTGAAAATGCTCTAATAATTAATAAACATCAAGAAAATAAGGAAGAAGGAAAAAAAAGGAGCCATGGTTTTATCCTGCTCCTTGCTGTAGCTGATGAGACATTTTCAGTTGCTGTGTAGCATGATAAGGCCACAGTTTTAATGCATCCTGAAGAGTCCATCCAATATGCCAAGTTCAAGAGGCCACTAAATATGAAGCCACTTGGATTTGTATCCGTGACTTGCAATTTTAAGTACCGTGTAATGAGCAAAAGCGTGCTACATGCCTCCTCAAAGTAATGGAAAACAGGAGGGAAAAAAGAGTGCTAGTGTTATTTCCAGTGCAGAATGTGGAATAAGCTGGTGCCAAAAACTTCATGCATCTCTTAGTGCATGTGACACCAGGAGTAACCATGTAATCTGGATAAAATGTCACATCATCCCTTGAAGTTCAGCCATGCTCACTCCATGTCGCAGTTCAGATGATAAAATATTTGCCACGAGAATACAGTTTCTGTTTGCATGAGTCCACGTGTGCTTTGGCACTCAGGTGTTGGTGGAAATATGCTTTCTAAACTGTGAACTTTAGCTGGATTGTGAGGCTCATAGCTAATGATAAAAGTCAGTTTGCAGCTATGGCTGTTGTGACAGAAATGCAGTTTGGATGTGGATGGTCTTGTTCTCATGTACGCCTTGTAAATGCATGGCGTATATGCAAGGAACTATTATTTTGTCTCTCGGAGAAGATACTCTACATAAACAAATTTCTCTAAAAATACTCTTTTTGGCACAGTACAGATCAAGCTGAGTTTTCAACTTAAACATCTTGGTTTTTTTTTTGTGAGCTTTTTGAATCTGTGCCACTGTATTGGATAAGAGTATTGTTTATGATGAAAGCGCTTAGAAACCGTGCTTCCTACAAATCTTCTGGCTGTTCTTGTTTTTGTGTCAAACTCATCTTATGAGAGTAAGGATTGCAAGCATTAGGTCCCTTGCTAATGTAATATTTATTTCTTTTTGTGTGTTTGTGGTTGCTTTTTTTTTTTTTTCCTTTTATATACCTCTCCAGCTCAGAGATCTGCCCAAGAACTGCCTCTGGTGGAGAAGCAAAGTACTGACAGCTTTCCTGTTACTGGAGGGAAAAAGATGGTTCTGACTGGCCATAACTTTCTGCAAGACTCGAAAGTCATCTTTTTGGAGAAAGCTCCAGGTATGTCTTTTCAATTTAGACTCGTGTCTGCCTTCTTCCCCCTGTCACAAAATCCTGGCCAAATGGTGATAGCATCATCCCCATAATCACATTTTCCTCTGTGCATAGTATGTTTTCCACATTTCTGGGTTAAGCTGTGAGAGAGGTCTGTGTCGAGGCCTCGTGCTGCAGCAGCTGTAGACACAGGCAGGCAGCAGTGAGGCTGTTTCTGCAGCAGTGCAACAGTGGAAGAGCACTGGAGGCCCTCCGTGGCATTCCTTGTAATGCCTGTGTGGTGGAGTGGGAGCAGGGCTGTGAGTCAAAGTCAGGCTCTGAAATGAGATAGTTAAGGATAGCTTGGAGTCTTGTTTTGGAAAGGGTTTCCGTGGCACTGGCTCAAGCCATGGATTCCTCAGCTGCCGGCTGAACCCCCCCCTGCACTTTCAAGCATCTTGGGCACTCCTCAGGCCAGCCCTGCTGGTGTCAGCAGAGCAGTAGGAAGGGGAGCCCCGGTGGGGAGAGGGCTGAGGAGGCACGAGACCTTCCCCCCCACACCACTGTAGCACCTGCAGGCTCCCAGGGGACAAGTGTGGGGCTTTCCTGAAGGTTCCCATCATGCTTCAAGTCACCGAAAGTAAGCATCAGGCTGAGGCAGAGCAATCCTGAGCCCTTCCTGCAGTCCCAGGTGCCACACTGCACTCAGGGAGTGAGCAGGATGCCCTTTTGGCTTCTTCAGAAAGTTTAAATTAAAAAAAAAAGGGCAGTATTGCAGCATAAAAATCTGAGTATAGAGGGATGAGATAGAAGAGTGGTTCTGTGTACTTTATATTTAAACTTCATTCCCTGCACAGATTTGGGTTAGTGTGACATTTCAGGAGCTAAGTCCCAGATATTTCTCATGACAGGAAGGAAAACGTGTTAAACTGTGCTTTCTTTCCTATTTATTTTCTGTCCTCATCCTTTACTGACTGCGAAAAATTTCTGAACTATCCTGTACCAAAGTACTGTAATGGGAGTGCTCCTTGCTCACTAGCAGGTACCCCAGGGTGGATTTGGACAAAGCAGGATGCTCACTATATTGACTTCAATTACAAAAGTACAAAACAAGGCCAGCGTTGCTCTGTCTAGCCAGGTATCTCCCTCAAGCAAAAGGAATTGGAGGCTGCACAAAGGCAGCTTACAAAGCACAGAGATCAAGAAAAAATTATATATGCAACATTTTTGAAAAATCATGAGAAATGAAGGAGTCTACAGTTGCACACTGAGTCTGCTGGTGAGGAATTAAATGATCTAAAGGCCTGTCACTCTGGAAAACCCTGCTTGGGTGTATGGATCGGTAGGATGGACCCATGCGGGAGTGTCTCCTCTACTTGAAGACATCACCAGAGGTCCCCCTGCTCTCTACTCCTGGGTGCAAAGCGGATGGAAACGCTGTAGGAGTCAGTCAGTGAGCTGTTGCCATTGAACAGTAATCAGTATGATTAAGTCAGTAGTAGAAGATCTGATTTGAGACAGCCTGCTTCATTTTAGTGCGATCACAGGAGATTTGGTGCGATTGCAAGGCAGTACTGCCACATGGGAGGACACTATGGGGATGAGCCTTTATGGTTTAAAAGCATCTCCTGGAACACCTAGCCTGCATTAATCTCTGAGCTGCCCAGCTGCTGATTTGTAAGGCAATTGTGTCACTAGGAATGGCTCACAAAAAAAGAATTTTGCCAGCAAATCCAGGGCAATTTCTATGGACTCTGAGTTGTGTGCTACTTTGTGTAACACAGCTTGATGCATTTAAAACAAGCAAGTCCAGTGCATCACTGTCCTAGTGACAGATTGTTCCAACTCATTTTTTGAGCAAGGTCATTGTGTATAATATGAAATGAAAATGCATTCCCAGCCTTTACTTTTGAAAATCAGCAAGCAGTGTTTCCCTCTCAGCTACTGCATGTATATAAAAGTAGGTCAAGAGAGGGAACACCAGCACAGTTTCTTCTTCTCTTAGAAAGTTAGTTATGAACTTCTGTGATTAGCTGGAGACATTCATTAGTTTTGCCACTGTTGCTGTTTTTGTTTTTGAATTCAGAATGTTAATCACGTTCCTAGTGAGTAACAGCCAAATACAGCTATTACAAAGTAACAGATCACAGGAATAATTGCACTCTATAAAGGGAAAATATCCTTTATTTGAAATTTAAACACTATACTACATGAGTTCATGTTTTCAGTCTTTATTCAGGCAGAGTCCCCAAGCCAGGAGGCAGCCTCTGTGTGCTTGTCTAATTTATGCTAGTCTGCATACTTAATTGGTTAACGCAGAGAGTTTGAGAACACGTTGTGTTTGGCTTCTGTGGTTTTTTTCCTTCTGTCTGAATAATTTCTTTAAGTCTGCTGAGTGCATTGTGGTATGCTGAATGTTTTTCCAAGCATGAGTCCCAAGCTCTCCGTCTTCAGGCTAGCCCTCAGCTGTTGTAATCTCTGGAGGAATGGCATTATCCTGGCCTCCTTGCGTAGGGAGTCTGTCTTAACTGTGACTCATACAAGAGGGAATCCCTGAAGAATGATCAAATCAATCTTTGAGCCGGGGAGGCAGGACGTGGTATTTTCAGCTTAACCCTTCACTGGCTTCTTTTCAGCCAAGGAGTGCATGAACCGGAGCAAAAGATTCTTTGCAGCAGTGCAACACAGAGGAGAAACTAGTCAGCTGCAGGGTGAAGGTTTGCTGAAAGGACTGTGAAAGCAGGGCTGTGAGGACCCCATCTGGAAGAACCCCTTGTGATACGGCGTGGTGCTGAGGCAGAGGGCACCCCTTTGGATAAACAATGGGCCTTTTCAGAAGCAGACTGAAGTTAGCTCAAGCTTGCTGCAGGACCTGAAAAAAGTTCTCACGTGTTGAAATGAGACTTTATTTCACAGGATTTTGTTCAGTGATTTATTGCTTGCACATCAGACCATGTTTTCCAATGATGAGCGATGGCATAAAGCAACCATCCCAGAAACGTAGGGATAGTTAAGATGTAAGTGCTGAATGAACTTTGAGAAATTTGCTCTTTTAAATTCAGCATTTGAATTTAGAATGACAGAAGGATCTCACAATATACTTCTCTCTTGCAAACTGACTAATAATTACCTTCTTTCAGTTTCTGTCCTGGGTCATGGGTTTCTCTTCCTGATTTTCAAGTGTCTTGTGAGTCTGTGCGTCACGCTTGTTGGGTGCTAGATTTAGGACACGGCAGAAATCTGTTTTCATCTGAAATATGAATATAGATGTCTGCAGCACCCTAGAAACAAGGACACTTGATGCTGGTGTTCACTGTGGAGGCAAGGTGTGCATTTTGGTTATGAAAGTGGATGAAGTGAAGTTGATGTTAGCTATGCAAGGAGGTGTTTGAACTACGATCAGCAAAATGCTTTCTTCCTAACACACTCATCTGGAAAAGCTTAGATTGTGATCTGGATCTATATTAAAAGACAATGATTTATTGACTTACCTGCGTTAATCTTTTTACGTAGTTTCTAGGTTGTGTGAATGTACCAGGCAGCAAAAACCTTCAGGGAACTTAAGAAAATGCAGAGATGTTTGAAAAGTTTTTAAAGACTGTATATCTGGCAGTTACCTTCCTTTTTTTGTTTTCTCTTATAACAATGTCTACAAACATTACCTACAAAGCCATTTTTGAAAGGTAACAAGAGTTACCTTTATGAGAACATAAAAAAGCACAAAGAACCTAACAGATACAACCGGACTTCTGTCTCCTTGTGTATCAGAGTGCGATTAGTGATGTTTAAGTCTCTCTATAACTCAGTTCACAAAAATGTTTATTGTAATTGACAAATGAAAATTTACTAATGAGACACAAGCCAAGTAGTATTGCGAGCACCAAAGCACAGTGAAGACAGAGGTGTATCTTCTTGGCACATATCCATGTCCTTCCTTCTAGGATATTGTAGAGTTGCACAAGGTGTTTTGGGTTTTGGAAAGTCTTGCACTATGATCTGAAGGAGTTAACTTATCCAGTTAGGCCAAAAATCTCTCCTTGCTCCTGTAGCTAGAATACTTTTGGCACTAGAGCTAGCTCAAGTATTTCTGGACTTCCTTGATTTGTCCAAGTCGAGACATACTTCATAGATCAGGCTAAAATGACTGAAATCCTCATTATTAACAGGTTTTGATATATAGGAAGAACTGGATATTCATTTAGTGTATTATTACTGGTTGTCATTCAATTGAGTCTCCACTCTTTAAGTTAGAGCACCAAACTCACTTATTTGGTTTTGTGCTTAGTGACCAGAGCTCAAGGCAAGAGTTTTGAAGAACAGAAAGGCAGAAATGTAACACCCAGCTTCATCACAGGATTAGATTTTCAGATAACACTGACTTTGAAATTCTGATTCTGTGCTGTTAAATTTGACGGCCTTTTTGTCCTTTATGTATGCAACCCTGAAGATGCATCACTGTCTTTAGTGGGCATAATAAAGTTCACTATTTGTAGCACTACATCTCTTAGAAACTCTAGGCTTATGGATTTCTGTGGCTTTGAACGTGTTGCTGATTATTCTGCCTTCAAATCAACAATGATCCTAGCACCTGTAACCTAATTACATAATATCCCCAGCTATTGTGCCTGAAGCATTTGAAACTCAAGTTCATGGAAGATGGAGAAGTAAACACCACCTAAGCAACATTTCCTCCAATTATTTTCTCCTGTTTATGGGCATTTTCAAAGAGTTAAACAGTTTCTCAGATTTAGCTTCAAACTGTTCATTGTAGTGTCATTTTTATTATGTTAAATGAATTCTTTTCTGTCAAAACTGTTTGTCTTTGCTGCTGGAACAGGTTGCGCTCTTAGATCATTAAGACACTGATGTAGCATGATAATAGCTATGCTGGAGCAGATGAGAGATAGCTGGGTGAGATCACCAAGTTTTTGGCGTATACGCCAAAGAAAATCTCTCTTTTCTGTAACTATTTCAAATAGGAAAACCTGAAGCTTCCTTTATGTTGAAAGAGTGGTCAAGTTTGGTCAGCCAAATGTTTGCACAGAGAAAATGCAATACGGAAAAGAAGAAAGCTGGATGAATTTAAGTGTCCACTGAAGCATGTAGCAGGTTTTTTGTTCCTCTCGATTTTCACCATCTGTAGCAAAGATTGTAATCAATCAGTTGCTGCTTTAGGGTGCAAATGTCAGTTCAAAGTCTCGGAAGGATGCTGAGAAATTCAGTTCTAGTTCCTGTACACTGTGGGAGAAAAAGTTACTTCACTGCATGGTAGACACTCAAGTGCAGTATTTTAAGTTCCAAAGAACTTACGGAAAGTTCTGGAAAATCGTATGTTCCAAAACACTTGAGTAGCATGTGGATGGAACGGATGCGTTGGGGAAGCATGTGGGCTTTGGGGTTTGACTCAGCTGTACTCTGGAGCTCAGGGCTTGGAGTCTGTTTTGACGTGATGTGATGTGATGGGGAGACGGGTGACCTGAGTCTTGGCAGAATTCCATTTGGTAAAAGATCTTACATTCTCAGCAATCTTTCCATTGCTCTTTCCATTGCCAGTAGCAGTCACAGTTTAGGGGGCAACTGGCCAAAAAGGGGTCAAGTTTCCCACTGGTAATCATATTGTAGCTCACATAATAAATAAGCAAGTGACAAAACTCCCTTTCCCCTCTAGTCAGATGGACAGATAATACATAATTTGGTCTCTATCTATCTGTTTTTCCAAGTTCGGGACACATGTTCCAGTTGGCAGTGAGCAGTTATGCTCTGACTCATGTGCAGCGAGGTTAAAAATTCTGGAAACTAGATAAACTGGAAATTTCAAAGGCATACGAGTTGGAAGCGTGGAGTTCATGTGAAGGTCACTTGAACCTGCTTCCTGGAGATGTATTGATAGCTGAAGGGGTTTCTGGCCGTTGCTCAGAAACAGATATCCTTGAGTGAGTAGTATCATCAAATGGCAGAGTCATTTGGTGGTGGAACCCTTTCACGCGCACGCAGACGCCATGATGTAGCTTGTAGGAAATGTCAGCACGTTTCAGTTTTTCCTGGCTGTTTAGCATAGGGAATGGCAAAGATAGAGTGGGACAGCAGCCATATGCATGAGATGGTATCAGCGGCAGCAAGCCTCATCCTGGGAGTTGCTCTTGCAGTTAAGAACAAGATGAATCAATCAGGGATACTTATTGTGCACAACAGAGAAACAAGGAATAAGCATCCAGTCTCCAGTTCAAAGTAGTTTGTCTGAGCAATTCTGTGAATTTTCAATTACTACAGAAACTATGGATGGTTGAAGTTTATTGTTTTGTGCCGTTGCCAAACTGAGTGGCTTCAAGCTGCATCTGTTCAATCAAAGCTTTGTCTATGAGCATTTATAACTAGCACAAGATTTCAGCTAGTCATTAATGTTCCAGCAGTACCCTCCAAATATACAGAAGTTCACAGCCCTTCAAGTCCACAGTCTAATGAAGCAATCAGTGCCCAAAGATAGGAGAGAAAAGGGGTGTTTACCTTGGCTGGCTGCCAGGCTCCCACTGTGCTGCTCCCTCCCTCCTCTTCTTCAGCAGGACTGGGAGAAAACATGACAAACATCTTGGGTCAAGATAAAGACAGGGAAATCACCCATATTCAACTTCTCTGCTGGCTCTTCTTACCTCTTTCCCACCTAAGCAGCTCAGAGGGATGTGGAATGAGAGTTGCTGTCAAGACATAATACTTCGTCTCTTCTGCTCCTTCCTCCTTACACTTCCCTTTCCTCCAGCATAGGGTCCCTCTCACAGAAGACAGTCCTTCATGAACTGCTCCAGGACTTGTCATGAACTGCAGTTCTTTAAGATGGTTCCTTTCTACAGGGTACAGTCCTTCAAGAAAAGACTGCTCCAGCCTGGGCACTTGCCTTCACAGGCTGAAGCTCTTGCCAGGAGCCTGAGTCTGCATGAGCTCTCCTTGGGCTTGCAGCTTCCTTCAGGGCAAATCCATAGCCTGTGTTGCGAGCATCTGCTCTGCCATCATTCTGCATGGGCTGCAATAGTACAAGCTGCTTCAGCATGGTATTCTCCATGGACAGCAGGGAAATCTCTGATCTGGCACTGGGAGCACTTCCTCCCTCTCCTTTTCTGGACCTGCTCTCTGTAGGATTATTTCTTTTGCATTTTTCTTGCTCCTCAAAGCTGCTGCACAGTGCTTTTTACCCTTTCTTAAGTATGTCATCACAGAGATGCCATCAGATGTTTGTCTCAGCTTTGACCAACTTTGGGTCCACTGCAGAGCCAAGCTTGAATTGGCTGTTTCCACGTGTGGCAACCACTGGCCTTTTCCCACAGGGGTCAACCCTGTAGTGCCCCACAGCCAGCACTGGTTGTCTGCATCTTCTGCTAAAGCACAATTCATTCTCTGCTGTTACTCCCCCAGCTGATCATTAAGTGTTGGTTCATGTCTGAAGTAGACATCACAGAAAGAAAAGGGAAGAGAAATGGAAGACGAATAGCCTGTCCTTTTAGATCTGCTGAAGGAAGAAGATTACACCTTCAAGAGCAATATGAAAGGAAGTACAATGATATTTAGAGAGGAATAGTGCTAAGACATTTCCAAAGCGTGCCTTGTTGCAAGAAAGCTGATATCAAGACAAATAATCAGGGATTATTATGTATATTAAATAACAGAATCATAGATTAACATGTAATATCATCACGACAACAAAACTGGACGCTCTACACCTTGTCCCGTCATCACGTTACAGCAACACAAATTCTCCACAGTTATTACACGTCTATGAGTAAGCCTAGTCTTTTTGAACAGGAGAAACCAGATAAGGGACACAATGGAGACAGTGAGATAGAAAAATGAAAATGCCATTCAGAAGTGTACTGTTTGAACTCTGCTAAACAAAGTCTTGATAAGTTTTGATAACGGGGTGTCTCTGGAAAATGAGAAGTTGTGGCCACGTAGATAAAATGGAGAGCTTGTGTCTTAAAAACAAACAAGAGGGAAGAATTGAAAACATTTGGACCAAATGTCCAAATGAGACAAGATGAGAAGGATGCAGTAGTGGAAGGTAGCTTCAAATCTGATGGCCTGTACAAGTGGTGGTGTTGGCATCAAACACAGAAGAGGTAGAAAAAAATAGTTGTTCTTGGAGAGAAAATTAAGAATTTGGTTGAAACTGGCTGTGAGGTTTTTTAGTTTGAAAGTCTTTGAGAAAATACAAGACAGAAGATGAAACTGAAGAAAATGGGCCAGGATTATTCTATTTACTATTAGCTGCAGAGACCCAAGTTCTGACTACTAGAGGTTCCCAGAGGAAATAAAATTCTGAAGACAAGGAGATAAGAGAACTGTAACCAAACGGAGAATGCAGGATTGATGATGGGTGGGTAGGCTTGGTTCTCCGTGCTTGCTCTAGAGAAATTTTGTAGGCATGTCAAGCTGCAGTTTTACTGGTAAGTTGAGTGTATTAAACCTGGAATTAGTGAGAGTTTTTAAATAAAACCCTCAGACTAAGATCAGTTTAAATAGAGGGAGGTGCCAGAGAGCACAAATTGTGTAACCAGTCCCCATTCTGCTGAAAATAGGATCTGGCAGATCATTTCAGATGGTTTTGGCTCAAAATGAGCCTTAATCAGTCTGTTTTCAGCACAGTGCCTCCTTTTAATTACCTGGACTAAAATTACTCTTGTTTTCAAAACGCTTGAGCTTGGAATAATTAAGTCTGTTAGACATACTGTGGCAAAAGCAGCAAGAAGTGTGCTATTTAGGCAAAGTGATTCCCTCAACTTCTGGGGGGATAGATAGGAACCAGATAGATAGGAAGTTCATGTGTGGCACAGATACCAGTGCACTGTAAGGTACAGTTTGTACTGCGTTTTTATCGCCAGGTTGCTGCATGACACTTTCATTGTAATGTAAATTGCAATTAAATTGTAGTGTAAAAAAGAGAGAAAAAGGAACTTAAAACATCACACGCATGACAGACTCACACAAGTATACATAATATTTATATATAAGTTCAAGACTGCAAAAATGTGTAGCTGAAGGAATGCACAAAATGCATATGCTGCAAATGCTTATAAGGGGACACAAACATATACAGCAGCTTTGCAATTAGGCAAGTTCTGCATGAGCCTTGCTGCACAGACTGGTTCTGGATAGGGAACCAAACTATGGGATCAATGTCTGTAGTGAGACAGTAGGCTGTGAGGAGAGGTAAGAAAAGTAACTGGGATCTTCCTGGCAAGGAGGAGGGAAATAAAATCCATGAAAATCAGAGTGGCTGCCTTTGCCTCTAATCCTCAGCCCAAGCACAGACCTGGCCTAACCTGCCTCATGTGGAAGTTGATTGCATCTTCGCACAAAGCTGAATGACTGTCTGAATGACAGGTCTTTACCTTAGTTTTCATCCTCTTTTCTCACTGGAGGCCCATCCTTTCCTTCTGGACATACTCACGGATCAGTAGTGTCAGAACCAGGAGTATACATCTGAGGGAAGAAGGGGTTGGCAAGCAAATTAAAACTTTACAAATCCTTCAGTGCTAAAGGAGCTGAATATGTGCTAATGCAGTTGAATACAAAGGTAGACAGACTTTGCAGAGCATTTTCCATTGCATCTGTGTCCTACCTGTTCTGAACATGTTAAAGTAATCTGGTATGTAATATAGGCACTATTGTTTAGGGTAGTCTCACAGCACATTAATCAAGGAGTGGATTCCTTTGGGAGTATAGAGTTAGTTTCACTGTCTTGCTTGCAATATATGAATGTAAATACAGATTTACAGTCCAGCCAGCGCAATCAAACTGTTGAGCTTTAGGCTGAAAGAATATAAAACGTACACTGTGGATAGGCAGTGAACTCCCAGGTGATGTCTACTCTTCTTGTATCTCAAAAGAACACAGTGCTGCTAAAGGGTATAGACTGTTTTTACCCACTGTAATAAAGAAAGATAGCTTAAATACATCAGAACTTTCCCTTTATGCCCATTTCATTGATCCAGGGTATAATTAGTTGCCAGATATGCATGTTACACGCTCCCAGGTTTCTGGGCCTGGAGTTTTGTGTCAGTTTTGTATATCGTTTTCCCTTTCTGTCATCTCTCAGCCTGTGATGAAAGTTATACTGGTGACTTGACTATTGTGAGCTTGCAAACCTCTGGCACTATTCTTACAGTTCCCTGTAAGAGAAAAGAAGGTAAATCAGTTTTGGAAACCCTTGGAAACTGATGGGCAGTGAGAAGTAGAAGACAGTACAAGATTTCTTTGAAAAAATCTTTACAGCTGTTTGACTGTGTGGCTGTTTTTGAAGAACCTATGTACTGTAGGTTGCTCTGAAAGTAATGCCTCCTATTTATTTCCATGGAAACTACAACAAAGAGCTCAGTTACACTATTTGTCAGAGCGGATTTTCACCTACGAAATGCTGTTTTTCAACTTAATCACCAGCACTAGCTATGCATTTTTGCCAGTGATGAACAAGAGCCTGCATGGCATACTTATAAAAATCTGTGCCAGCAGAGGTGACCCACTGTTTCACAGCTGCTGTGATGGTGTCACTGCTTGGAAAGTGCCCATGCAGTCCATCTGATGGAAGTCAGATGGGAGTCAAAGCAGGTGGAAGTCAAAAGATGCCAAATCTGGATTATATGGTGGGTGTGGTAGGACAGTCCAGCCACAATTGGCAGAGTGCTCCATGGTCTTCAAACTGGTATGGAGCCTGGTGTTATGTTGCATGAGAAAGGTTGTCATCTTCTCTGGAATGATTCTGGAAAATTGAGCCTTCAGCTTAGTCAGTGTCATGATGTAGCAGTCAGAGCCCTTTTCCAAAAGACAGTGCACATCACTTCACCTGCTGATGGCTTGGACTTCTTCTTCCATGGGGAAATCAAGTGTCACAACTCCATGGACTGATATTTTGATTCCAGCTCACAGTGGAGACACCACATCTCATCATCAGTAACAATGTGATCCAGGAAAATGTCACTTTCAGCCTCATACTGGTTCAGTAGTTCCTGACAAACTCGCATACGCTGTTCTTTCTGGTCCTGTGTAAGCGTTTGCAAACTTTGTGATATTCCAGCACTTGACACCATTGTTTGCAATACACTGAAGTCAATATTCAGTTCTGCACACAGTTGCCTGGTTAGTGGTTCTGGACAGCCTGGTCTGGTGGTTGGTGACCCTGCTCATGGCAGGGGGGTTGAAACTAGATAATCTTTGAGGTCCTTTTCAACCCGGGCCATTCTATGATTTGATGATTCGCACAGATGAGCTGATTGAGACACTTCTTTTCATGGTGTGACAGCTGAGCGTGGCCATCTGGAACATGGGTGGTCTTTCAGGGTGCTGTCACCACTGTTGAAACACACCACCCATCACCTCACTGTGCTCACACCCATTGTTTGATCCCCAAAAACATTCAGCAAGCATTGATGAATATCAGTGGCTGCCATTTTTTTTACGCAGGGAGGAATTCAATGACACATCTTTGCTCCATGCGCATTTCCACGTCAGGCGTCATTTTGTCAGACTGCCCCTCTGCTGCCATCTGTCACACAGCAACAAAATAGAACAGAATGTTGGCGGGAAGGTTCAGTCTCTCCTACCATACCACCAAGATCTGCCTCTGACGTTACGGGCCAACATAATAAAATAGAAGGCATTACTTTCAGAGCAGCCCTCGTACATATGTTGCAGTCTGCTAGGTTTTATGTCTGAGTTTACACTACTTTTTTCATGCTGCTTCTGTGTTAAAACAAGCTCCTACAGTGCATTTTTATGTGGAAATCTTTTAGCTGGGTGTGGTGGGGAAGCCGTTCAGTGACTCATACTGCAGGGAATTCCCTAATGAATTAGAGTATTTTTACTTGTGGAGTTTTGCGCAGTTTCCTTTAACATTGGAGTGGGCACTTGATAAGAGCAGCCTACAAAGACCCATTCATTGTTGAGCTGCTCCGTTTCAAAATTGGATGTTTGTATTTTGCAGAGCTGAAAATCCACCCCAAGTAACATGGTAGGTTCACAGCATTTCATCATTCATAATCCCAGGTGCTCTGAGTGCTGAAAAAAATGAATCATGGTGCAGTACGCCCAAAGCAGAGACTGCTATAGATACCAGCACAGTGCAGTGATGGGTCTTTAAACACGAGGCTTTCTAACAAAACTCAATGTCTCCAGCTGCCAACAGTGCTGATGGCCACCTGTGAATGAAGCACAGCTCAGTGCCAAACCCGGGTCAGGTGGGCACAGTCTGAGAGCTCTTGTAAGATGGGGCTTCATGTGCCGCACTCCTTGTGCTGCCTCTTCAGAAGAAGAGGGATTCAAAGCTCCTCCAAGCCCATGGCATGAGCACAGGAACTCCCTGTGGGAGTCTTGGTTTGTCAAATCAGTTGCTTTGGCCATCACGGGAGAGGGGCTCTCTGCTGGCTTTTTCCCTGTGATTCTGTGAGCAGCTGTTTTGTTTTTCCTTTCCTTCTGTAAATCAAACAAAGAAAAGAACCTAAACAAACAAGCAAACAAACCAACCCGAAAGAATACCTTGACTTTTTAGCTATATAAAGGGAAGTCTTTCCGTTGAAAACATTGCAATATAAATCCTAAAACACCAAAACAAAGCCAGACATTTGGTTTGGAGAAGACACTTCTTATTACTTGGTAAAAGTAAATAGCAAAGTGAGAGAGAATGAAATAAGACCTTTGGAAAAGCCTTTTTCTCCCTTCTCTCTTTTCCTACTTGCCTCCTCCTCTCCTTCCTCTTCTACCTCCTTCTACCTCCCCCTTCCCCATATAACGACTGCCCATTTGGGTACAGTAATTCCAGAGAGTAAACTTTAACGGGAATGCCTGAAATGTGTCTGCTTCAGCTTTGTGTTATGTCTGTAATTTGAATTATTTGCATTTTGGAAAGGTATAAATTGCTCTGGTGTACTTTGGTTGGCCGGCAGCCAGGAGGGAGTTGCCTTGGGCTCTGAACCAGGCTGCTGCAGATGTGGCAGGCGTACAATGGAAACTTTTGTGGTTGAGCAGTCCTCACTCCTCAAGCACACTGATGGGAGACGGTATCCCGCCTGCCTCTGAGGGTCCTCAGCACACGTGGCACTGGGGGCAATGCAGTTTTCTCTGGTGGAGGCAGATTTTCCTGGTGCTTTGAGCTCCCACAAACCGTTCCAGAGCCACTATTAATTTCTCTTTTTAAAAAATTTCAGCTGAACTGTATAAACCTGCAAAACATGTTTACTGTAAGAGGTTGACGTAGTGGTCTAAGGTTTCCCTCCTGGAGCTGATCCCAGTCCGTGGGCGTTGAGATTTCCCTCTTGGTTTACCAGACGTAATATGAGGAATTGTCTTTTTTTTTTTTTTCTTCTTTTTTTTTAGTCTCTGCTTCATAACAATTTTTCCTCCGTGTGTTTTTGTTAAATGAAATGTCACTAGCTGTTAATGAGTTGTCTATTCCCCAGTCCTTCTCTCTCTTCACCTTCCCTGCAGTCGTCAAGCAGCAATGATCTGCACAGTCTCAGGAGAATTTATTGGAGCAAAAACTGTATTGTTCTTAACTAGCTTCCAGAGACAAACCACGGCTCTGGATTTTTATTTTCCTAATAGTTTAGCTTACAGCATTTAAAATATTTCTGAACAAACTCTCTTTGTCATCATAAAAATTTCAAGAGCACATAAAGGCACTGCTGCATGAAGTAATTGAAAGATTAGCGATAGTTGGAGTCATTTTGAATTTTACTGAAGTATTGGCAGGAAATAAAAACCAGAAACCTGAATCAGATCATTCGTCTCTCAAAGCAGAAATTAAACACTGCAAAAAGACTGAAGTAATGTAATACATTTACGAAGGTAAATGGAACACATTAACTACTAGTCTGGACACCTTAGATTTAAGAAAGAAAAAAAAACAAAAACCCAACAACACAAAAACCCTTACAAAGCCAAAGTTCCTAGCCTTTGCAGAATGTGTGATAAGTGTCCGTGTTGTGTCGCCTTTCCAACCGATTGATTAACTGGGTGGGGAGGAAGTGAGGGGCTGCAGGCTCTCTGCAGGGAGGGAGAAGGAGGTAGAGGAGCCCACTCCCAGCCAACAGGTATGTCATGGCTTGCGGAATATTGGTCAGGTTTTTCTACTGACAGCTTGGGGGAAGCATCTGTTGGATAAATTGTGATCACCCGTCTACCAGAGAACTCTGCTTCAGTGCTGGCACTCCTACAGCCTTTGCTAAGGAGATTTGAGCATAGTTTGGCTGAGCCTTTTCTTCCCAACCCAAACGTGGCAGTGCCGATTAAAAGGATTCCTTTTCCAGTGTCATGGTTTAAAATGTTGGAAGAAACGAAGGTTAGATCTGTTAATTGTTTCCTACAGAAATACCTGCCAATCCACTGTGCTATTTGTGTTGCAGCTTTCACGTTGCACTTCTTTCCATACGTTAAAAAGAATCGGTTTTGGATGTGAAAACAATCGCCAGTGCTAGCTCCTCAGCAACATTCCTTTCACAGTAGGACAGCTGTACACAAAAATACTATTTACAGACATTTGTAATAAATCAGACAGTTCTAAATGCGTCACCTCCATCCTGGCCATGAAAGTGAAGAGAGAAGAGAAAGTGCATTCACTCTTCTACCTTGCTGAGAGCTGCTTTTCAAAGGCAGGCGCACATCTGTGCGATGAAGTTCAAAGTAGCTAATATTTACATTTGTATGTCCTGATGCTGCAATAAATGCACGAAACATAACATAAAGTCTGATTTTCCATTGAGTCCAGTAACATCTGACAGTGGTGGGACTCGTTAAGCTGTATGTGTCCCTCCTGCTGAACTTAGACAGCAGTCTGCTTGTGGCCTTTTGTACACGTGTTTTTTTCTAGGTTTGCAGATGGAAACCCTACATTTTTGTTTGTTTGTTTGTTTCAAATTTCTCCGTTGCATCTTGAAGCCAGGAGGGAGAAGGAAATAACCTCCTACGGACCAAGTACTTCTGTGTCAAGCACAGAAAAAGAGACCAGATGAAACCAATTTATTCCAATAGGCAGGTACTCAGTAGAAACTGATAGTTGTGGCTTAAATTCATTTTTGCTTGAAAATATGAATGCATTGAGTTAAGAGTACCCAACACACTACTCAAAACAGCTATGGCAAACTATAGGGTGGACCTCTTCAGGACCTATATGTTGCATAGAAGCTACATCTCCCTGTGCATTGTCTTGCTGTTTGTTCCAAGCAGCAAAAATATGTCAAGCCAGACTAGGATTATAATAAAATGAAATACTGGATGGCTGAGGAGCTTTCTTAATGCTATATTTTTGTTTTGTTTAATATTAATGTTGAACACGACTGACTGCATAGATAGTGGTCAAAAGAACTTACAGGTAACAGTATTTTTGCCAAAATGTTTGGGAAACTAACTTGTAGAAAAGTTTCACATACTGTTCAAATTAGTGACAGAACAACATCTCAGTGGCTTTCCCACATGACAGTGTGCTGTACTGTAGATTATGGTATGCTCCTAAGAGAATGCTAAATGGGATTCTGTAGCGGGTTACCCAGATGGCTTCCTGGTTGGGCAAAGCTTGGGATATGTGTTCTGAGAGCTTTTTTTCATATATGCAATGCCCCTTCCATCAAAGAGATCTTTTGAAAAGTCTTTCTTTTTTAGGCTTGGGAGAAGAAAAAAAGGACAGAACTAGATATCTTTTTCTTTTGTCTTTTAGATGGTCACCATGTGTGGGAAATGGAAGCCAAAACTGACAAAGAAATGTGCAAGCCAGTAAGTCTGCCTTAAATATTTTAACATCAAGATGAAAAACATATATTGCCTTCTCTAGCACTGTTACTAAAGAGGGATTTCCAAGGCTTTGGCAGTGTGTCTCCCCACTGAAACAGAACAAGTACTTGGGCCTCCCCTTCTGGAAATCTTTCTTTAATGGGAGCATGGAGTAAAAAGCCTTTACTGGAAGCTGTCCCAAAAGTAGAAGAGACCATTTGGAAAATATTTTTTCATTGCCCAGGATGGGCCAGCCCTGTCTGCTCATCTTCTGTCTTGCTGGGTTGGTTCTCCTCTCTGCTCCCAAAACAATTTCTGATCATTTTCCCTGGCTTTCCTATACCTTCAGCAGACGAAATCTGAGTCCTCTCACAGGAGATCAAACCCGGGGTTGGAGAACTGTGGCTCATTCAGCCGTGACTATAAATGGGAATTATGGCAACTATTTTACTTCTGTAGCAATATGCTATAGTTTGTTAGCTGTGAACCTACTGGAGACAGGCAGGCACACAATTTGAAAGACCTCATCTGAAAACAGGCCAAATGTTAAGATTACCATTCCCTTTTATTCCATCAAAGTGCAAGAGAGGTTTTGATGATCACAGCAGATTATGCTGTGCATTTGTGGAAGCTGATGCCCTAGAAGCCAAGTCTCCCCAGCCCCATGCTGGAGCACTTGTTTTATGACAGTGGAAGATCATCTGCATGATCTTCAGAGCTCCCTGGTGTAGAACAAGATGTTCTGGAAAGATCTCCCAGAAATTAGCATGCTTAAAACTTCCCAAGGTATTAGTTAAAAAAACACCAGATACATTTCATTTTGAAAAATGTAAATACTCGTATATTTACAAGTATATTTACAAGAATAATTGTATCCCTGTCCTAATTCTCCGTTCAAAGGAAGCAGGATATACAAAGGACAGCCTGCTATGCCAGCTGAGTGGTTGTTCTTTCTACTGCCATATTAGAGACCATAGCTTGATTTTGGGCCCAAATTTTTGTGTAAAGGAAAGAGCTGATGGCTAGTGAACCTGTAAAGACCTGAGCCATGCTACTATTTCATTTTTCCAATTATAAAACCCTTTTGTTTGGGTCATGTTTTGTTCAAGTGATTTTGAACTGCTTGACCTCACCTGTGCCTCCTTAGTGTGCAGATCAGTCTAAAGCCAAGTCCTTCACAGCATCTCACCCCCATATCAAGGGTGCCTGTCCTGCCCACCAGTGCTGGGTGCTTATGCTGGATGGCTCAGAGCTGGAAGGCGCTGTAGCCATTGTCCGCAAAAGGACACTGTGGGCAGCAGGAGGCAATCCCTGTGCATGAAACCCACCAGTTCCACGGGGAGAGTGCACTTCTCCTTGGGAGACCAGTCTTCTCAGATTTAACATATAAATACTATTGTACAGTTCATCTGCTTTAGTCACGCCCTGACTTTCTGATTTATTTGTATTTGCAGAATTCACTGGTGGTTGAGATACCACCTTTCCGCAATCAGAGAATTACCAGCCCTGTTCAGGTCAACTTCTATGTCTGCAATGGAAAGAGAAAGAGAAGCCAGTACCAGCTTTTCACCTATCTTCCTGCTAATGGTAATAAAATATGTTCCTTATTATCTATTAGTAAAAATAAGAGATAACAAGGGTTGCTTAGAAAAATACATGGCACTGATTATTCTTTAGTATCCTGAGTAACTTGCAGGCATACGTGACATTAAGAGTGAGGAAGAGACCACAAGGGTTGCCTTCCTCTCTACTGCCTGCCCAAGAGGCCTCTGCAGATTATTTTATTTTGTATTGGTATAAGAAGGAATCTTCTGCTTTTTGGAGCTAACAAATTCCTGCACAAACTGATGTGTACCCACAAACCATGAACCTGCTGAGTTTTCTGCTGGGATGCTGACACCCTTCAGTCTGACTTTTGGCCCCAGATGGTACACTGGATTTGAGTACTAGATCTGAATTTGCATCACACCATCATAGTGTGTTGGGCTGAGCTGGAGGTGGTGTGGGGATTCCTCAACAAGTCATTTTTTACACGGCTGTTTCTCTCAGGGTAGAAGTAGTGCTACGCACTGGTCCCACCCTAGGGCAGCAATGAAAAGTGTAGTGTGTATGGAGATCAGAGTGCTTTATAAAAATGCTTCATGCAGAAATGTTTAGAAACAAGTACGCCAATTTATTTTTGGAAGATTTTATTGGTAACGACAAAGTGACAATAAAATATTCATGCTAGCTGAATTCTAAGTAGGCTTGTATTACAGCAAATTTAGATTATTTCTTTTAATTTGAAATGGTTCTTATCTGAGAGCACTTTTTTTGAGAAAAGGGTGATGGTTTTGTTTTTGTTGTTCTGGAAGTGAGTGGAGTGAGAAAAATGATTGGGTTTTTGCTTTTTGTAGACGATGAAAATAGTCTCTGTCAGAGTAATTCCCACAAAACAATCCTTAGGTCATGCCACGTGGCTTGAAGAGACCTGCCAACTTTTTGCAGATGAAATCCCATAAAATGCATATTTAGAATTTCATCTGGTTAGTTTTCATACACTCCAGACTTTTATCAGGACTTTAAAATAAGAATACAAGAAACCTGACATGAGCAGCTGACTGCTTATTGCATACGTGCTGAGTAGTTATGCTTCACCGAACCAGCCTACTTATGCAAATTTCACCCTCAGTGGGTACATCTGTGTATATTTAAAGACTTCTCATTTCTTAAGTTGAAAAGAGTTGTTATTCTATTGCACGGCACTTTTCAACAACTAAAATCTGTTGCAAAGGCCAGAAGGTATTGCAATGCTACCCAGATTACCATCATAAGTATTTCAAATACATAGAAGCTTCTCACCTGGAAAAGACCTAAAGATCATCAAGTCCAGCCATCAACCTGTCATGCACAAAGGGCAGGACACCATCTAGAGAGGCCCAGACAAGCTTGAGCAGCGGGCTCAGGAGAATCTCATGGGGTTCAACAAATGCAAGTGCAAGGTCTGGCACCTGGACTGAGGCACTGATCCCCACTACCAGTAAAGTGGGGACAAAAGAGATGAGCACAGCCCTGTTGGAAAGGACTTGTGAGTCCTGGTGGATGGCAGGCTGGACATGAGCCAGCTGTATGCCCTCGCAGCCCAGAAAGCCAACTGTACCCTGGGTTGCATCAAAAGATGTGTGAGCAGCAGGTTGAGGGAGGTGATCCTGCCCCTCTGCTCTGTGCTGGTGAGGCCTCACCTGGAGTTCTGTGTCCACATGTGGAGTCATCAATACAGGAAAGGCATAGACCTGTTGGAATGCGTCCAGACTAGGGCCCAAAAGCGAGCCAAGGGATGGAACATCTCCCCTGTGAGGACAGGCTAAGAGAACTGGGTCTGTTCTGCCTTGGAGAAGAGAAGGCTCTGGGGGAACTAAAAGCAGCCTTTTGATATAAAGGGGGCTATAAGAAAGAAGGAGACAAACTCTGTAGCAGGGTCTGTTGTAGTAGGAGAAGGGGAAATGGTTTCAAAATAGAAGAAGGGAGATTTTGACTGGATATAGTGAATAAGTTATTTTACAGCAAGGGTGGTGAAGCACTGGCACAGGTTGCCCACAGAGGTGGTGAATGTCTGGTCTCTGGAGACATTTGAGGTCAGGCTGGACCAGGCTCTGAGCAACCTGATCTAGCAGTGGATGCCCCTGTTCATTGCAGAGGAATTGGACTAGATGGCTTTTAAAGGTCTCTTCTAACTCAAACAAGTGTATGATTCTATGATACTATGAAAGTTAAGCACCATCTTTCCTCTCCAGCATTTACACAAGACTTCTTTAATCATTTTATTCTAAACCATAGGAATAGTATTGCCTATTAGAGTTGGTTTAAGGTATCACCAATACGTGGTTGAAACATTTGATATTTCATTTGATGTGATGAGAATAGCTACCTAGTGATAGGCAACAGAGACCCAGCCTAGGCTTTATTCTGCAGACACCTTTAGTTATGGTAATTGTTGAAAACATGGGGAGTCATATTTAGCCTGCTGTACTGATTTGAATTCCTGTGAAATCTTTTCATTTCAGTGCAGAGAAACCTGAAGGAACAAATATAAAGCCAGAGCAGGGGAAATGGAAGCTAGTACTGGATAGCAAATTTAACTTTCCCTGTTCCTGTTTGGTTGCGCACTGACGCTGACATTCCCTTTCCGTATATGCATATGTGCACATAAATAGTTGAAAAATATCTTACATTCTTTACAAACTCTCATAACAGTGGTAAGACTGAATGTAATCATCAGAATCAGTAAATATTTATTTATTTATTTATTTATTTAGCTGTATTATGACTGGTTTTGCCCTGTGTTGGTAGTAATTGTTTCTATTGTGCCTCTTAAAGATGATGCAGTCGGCTTGACTGCATATTCAGGAATCAGTCACAATGACTAAAACAGTCTCTTGAGTTGTTGTGCTTTCAGCAATGATTTTTAGGCTATTCTGCTTTATTTGATTTCAGTTGCTATATCATTTTAAAGTTTCAAGGCATTATAAAAGAAACAAAGTTCTGCTCATTAAGAAAATGATATTTGAGTAAACCCCCACTGTGTGATCTGGGTACAAAAAATGAAGAGAAATAAGCAGTGTTTTTGTTCAGGTAACACTCTGACTCTTATTTAAATAAATTCCACAAATATAGGTGATGTAGTTTTTTGATGAGCAAATGTCAAAGCGGATCATCAGGTATAAAATGATTATAAACACATACAAAAAGATTTTAAACACATAGATGTTACCCTGTAAGCTTCTCATTCGGTGCTTTAGTTCAAGTGCTAACATTTAATTGCCTGCCATAATTCTGCAGGTTTTTCTGCATTGGGGATTTTGTCAAAACGGCATGATGCACATTAGATATATTTTACAGCCCAATTGAACTGTGCCAAAGCAAAATACCATGTATGGATGCATATAGCCCAGATATTGTGCAAACCCTGTGGCCACACTCCTGGAGTGGCTTTGTGCAAATGCAGGCAGTTGCAACCAGCAGGATGAACACATGTGAAGAGCTTAGGGACTCACTGTGTGGCTGCCACCCAGACTGCAGAGTGATAGTTTTGCTTTCCTGTAGCTCCTGTTTCTCCTCATTCCCTAGGAGAAAACAGCCAGTGGATCCAGGGACATGTGACGTCACTCATCCTACCCCCAGTGGATGGTCCTGGAGTGTCTCCTTGGAGTACAGCTCTGTGACACGCAGGCAGCACAAACTGCCCTCTCCAGCAGACTGTTATGGTTTCGCTGCCATAAGGCTTCTCCTGTGCTGCGGAGATATGGCAGGACTGCACTCAAACGTTTTGTAGAGCAGGAGCTTACTTGGTGAAAACAAGTTCCTGCATCAGAGAAAAGAAATATTCCATAAATGAAAATCTTGCTCCATAAATGAAAAGTTCCATAACTGAAAAGTTTCAAAACCAGAACAAAACATAGTAGAGGCTTCAAAAGTAAGAGACTAGGTCTGGGGAAGGGGCCAGCTTAAGTCTTTGGTTGGGGACAGACTGTAAACCTGAGTGCTTGCAATCCACTTTTCATTGAAATTTTGAATTACGGGTCCAGTTCTGCTGAATTTGAACTATCCCCAGTCCTGTATGTGCCTGTATTGTACATAAGTGGCTGCAGTATCATTTTTTTAGTAGTGTTTCACTATTATGCATCACAGAGCAATTGCGTTTCAGTTTTGTCCTGGCGCCTGCAAGCCTTATGTTCCCCAGGCCACTCCCCAGGCATGCCTGGCACAGAAATAAAAGTTGTTTCCTTACCATTCTGGCACAGGTGAATCCCCACAGCTCATCTGGTAAGTACTAATGTGTCTTGCACTGCCTCATCCCATTAGAATACGAGGAGCAAGGCTCAGAACCAGGCACTGCAGTCAGAAACCTGTGCAAAGCACGAAGTACGAATGCTTGGACATTCTACCTTAGAATCCCTCCAGTGCTGCAGCTCTGTGTTCTGTTGACTCTACTATGCACAGCAGAACATTTCAGAATGCCATTACTGAACTTGTAGAAAAATGCTGTTTTTTCCCTCATGTTTATGACTGTGTCATTTTTATTATGTGAACTGATCATGCTAATGGCATATATATGCCTCTCAAACAGGAGGAATATTCTTCTGAAATCACTAGGCTTAAGTGGTAGCATTTGAAGTATAACCAGAAGATGAAGAAGCACACAATCTGATATGTATGCTGTGGTTCCAAATCCTGGGCTTTCATCTGCTAAGAAAGCTGAAGGAGTTCTCCAGCACAGATGCAAGACTGCAGAAGATTTTAAATAATTCACTGAATGATAAGAGTTGAATCTCTGTTGGTTTGCTGTTTTTTTTTTAAGATATCTTTTAAGTAGGTACATCAAAACAGAGGAAACTTGTTCAAAAACTTATTTTTTGCAGATAGATGTTAATGCTCTCTATGATTCTGTTATCCGACAAATACTACGCAGATACTACAAAGAGGAGCAAACATAGAACAGTGTTCTTTGTATTTTATTCAGACAGATAGTGATGGTATTTGACAAAGCAAAGACAGGCTAGTTTGTCCAGGAAAAAATTAATACATGGGCAAAAAAGCGAGTTGATGTGTTTTGTTCACTGGAATGAAAAATTAGCTTTTGCAAAGTATAGAAGATAAAGTATTTCCAGTTTCTGTTTCTGTCAGGCTTCTTAATTTTCAAATCATTATTAAAAAAAATCAATCCACTACTTCTAGTATTTATTACAGTGGTGTTGCTTTGCTTGCAGTTTTTACTTTGATATGTGTTTTGCCATCTGTAGGGCCACATTTTCAAGAGCATAGCCTTTACTTTTACAACTAGCTTTTCTGAAACTTCTTTACTTCTGTGCCGGCAGCTCCATAAGCTGGGGTGAAATCTTACGTATGAAAGTCTGGCTGCTTAGACTAGGGGCTTGGTAGGAGCAGAGCTTCTCTGGATGCATGTGTGCTGAGCTGTGCCAAGAGTCTGCTTGTGGTGACTGGATGTGCCTTGTTATTGTTTGCCACCCAGCAGTGGGAAAGCAAAGAAAGTTCTTAGTGTGCTTCTGAAAATGGTGAGCAGTGCCCACTGCACATTTTTGTCAGCATCTTACTAACTTCCTGCCTCGGCTCTAAAATTATCTCTTGAGTGTGTTATAGATGAGATATTCAGCAGTTTTCTAGTGATTACATTTAGCAGATGTGCCTCTGTTTAACCTCACTTCTTCCGCCCACAGCTCACTTTCTAAGTGACAACACCACGTTGGTCACATTAGCAGAAAACAATAAAACGAGGATGCAAAGCATTGCTGCTCTAATGTGACAATGAGCACACATTTTTAGTGATCGTTTGCCGACACCTCTCAGCTCTGAGTATTTGCTCAATTATCATATCAAAGCTGGCAAAATTATTTAATTAGCCGCATCTTCAAAAATGCCATATGAAGGGGGTGGCTGGGGAAGGAAGGGGAAGCAGGGCTGGATTGTGAGAGGATCACAAGCTGCGGGATGTGGGACAGCCACTGCAAGGAGGAGTGCTTCTGTGCTGCAGTGAGGCAGGAGAAAGCATGAGGAGAGGAATGAGAAGGAATGGAGCAATGCTGCTGACCGAGGTGTGGGGCCCATGGGGCCAGGTGAACTACAGAGCGCGGTGGGGAGGAGTGGATGCCCACCACTGAGAACCCTGAGCAGCACAGGCACTGACCCTTCCTAGCATCTTGTAGCCAGACTGGCTGGAGCATGAAAATGAGGAAGTGAAAATGAGGAGCATGAAAGGAGGCGTGAAAGTGAGGAGGTGTGCATCACACGCAGACCTGGTTTGGATCTGCGCCGGACGAGCGGTGCAGCGGAGCCAGGCCTGAAGCCCTGGACCTGCTGCAAGTCCTTTTGTTGAGCCCAGGGAACAGCTGGATCACTGCAAAGCCTGCGCAGAGCAGGAAGGAAAGGGGGGGTTGGCCACGAGGGATTTATTTTTATTTTTTTTAAGGTGAAAATATGAATCATGGTTGCTCATTTTTACAGTATGTGCTGTTAAGTTTATTTCATTTTGGCTGCTAGATGACTGATTGCTACTTTTGACATTTAACAGAGAAACAAAACGCAGGCAAGATTTTGTCAGAGTCCTGTTTCCATTTAAGAGGATAGCTACATTCATCATCACCAGGCCCATCAGCCTTGCTACTCCATTCCAGCAGCAAAGCAAGGTCCATGGTGGCAGCGGAGGAGAGACATTTGCGTTCCCCTCATTCACTCCAGCATTACTCTGTCAAATACTTCTCCAGTTGCTCATTTTGAAGCTGCCCATGCTTTGTCTGGGTGATTGCCTGTCCTGACCGTCACAGGCAGAGCCCAGCCAGGTGCATCTGACCTGCAGATGCAGTCATCTTGATCCCTGACTAAAGATGAACTTTGCCTCTCTGTGGAAGACCAAGAAGGAGCTTTACCTGCTGTGATACCCCTGATAAGGGCAGGGCTGCCATTGAGTATGTCTGACATCAGACTTTGTCACAACCGAAACAATCACTCAGAATAGTTAAGTTCCAGCACATGAGGTCGTCTTCAGGCAGGACCCCCCCTTTTCAAATATTCCCCATCGTTCTGATTCATGGTTCTGATCGCCAAATCCCTCTGCAGGAGTGTTTTAGGGGATCCCTCCCTCACTCCCCAATGATTTTACATGTACACGTTAGCGAGCATCGGGCTTTAGGATCTTCCAATTAGCTTAAAAGCCAAAAGGTAAAACTGGTGTAAGGGAGAATTAGGTTTAGAATTACATGGGCAGGATTACCAGAGATGGCTATTTCTGTTCTCCTCAAGTGGCTGATCATCATAATTAATCTAGCCCAGTGATTGATCCTAAAGAGGGTATGGTTCACACTGTCGCTGTAGGTGAAATACATGGGAGCGATGTGTTTTCCCAGCTGCGGGAGGGACTGCATCACTCCCTGAAAACAAGGAGCGTGTCAGAGCCAAGATGGCTGAGGTCAGCCAGGCCCAAACTACTCTGCAGGAGAGCAAGAATGCTGAGCATGGGGCAAGAGCCAGTCCTCTGACCAGGCTGCACAGCATGGTCTGCGGGAGGAAAGCTGAGCAGGGCAGAAGTCCTTCAAGCCCCTCGCTGCTGGGCCCCCAAGTTCTGCGAGAGCTGAGGAGAGGCCTGGAAGCACAAAAACATTTATAGTATACAAAGTGAGTTTTGTGAGCCAGTTAACCAGAATTTGGGCAGTGAGGATGCCCTCCTGCCAGCATGTCCCCACAGTGCCTCCCACACAGCTGCTGGGGGACAGGAGCTGTTGAAATGCCTGGTTGCGTCCCACTGCTGCCTTTGCAGAACTCTGCCCACAGCCCCTGCCCTCCCTGCTTCATCTCCTTGTCAGGGGAGCAGAATCAATGCCAGCACTGGTGGTGTAACGCCATGCCATGTTGTCAAGCTGAAAAGATTTCGCTCCAGTGAATTTTAACATGCCTGGCAGAAATGACATATAAGTCTTCTGCCAGTGCAGTCAAGGTGTGTACTGTAAAAGCTCCAGCTTAAGGTGTTCCACGGGGCCAGGTATCGTGCTGGAGGAACAGCAGTAGGTCAGCCCATGTGGAACAGCATGGGAGAGCTGAGACTCCTGTCAGCAGGAATACAGCAGGTAGAAACTCTGGTGTTAGTCTTCCCTCATCATCTACACCCCTGCATCAAAGAGGAATATTTGCCATAAAGAGGTACAATCTTAAGAGATCTTGAGAAATCTCATCTTGTATCTAAAAGAGAAATCTAAATCAGTCGGGCATCTGGATTAAAACCCTGTTTTTCAAGCAGCATCCCAACAGGTCAAGCCATAATATCTCAACTGCAGCAGTTTCATACAGGCAAGGAGTCCAAAGAGATTCAAGAACAGCAGTACTTTGCCTTTAAAAAACAAATAGCAAGTAAAGTTGTAACTTCTTTCACAGGTCTTGCATTTTCTTTAGAGGAAGAAAAGATAATTTTACTTGATTCATTCTTTTCATCATTTTGGGATTAAATAAAAAAATAGAAAAGGAATAAGAATATCTCCCTTTTCTCTTGAAGGAAATCTAATGCATTTCTTGTCTTTTGTGCTAATGTAAGAATCAACTGCCCTGTACCTACCTTCCTCCCCTCCCACTTTGGTTTACAGTGTATACACCAAGTGTGCAAAATCTTCTGGTTCATAAATATGCATCGAACAGCCTAATAGTTTAACAGCTGTTGAAAAGCATTTGGTAATTGAGTTACCAGGAAAGAACTTTCTGATCAGATAATGGCACTGTCCAAGTTCATAGGCAGTCTTCCATGCACAAGGCTCCCATCTACCTGGATGCTATTACTGTATGAAACTATACACATGCATTTGTTCACATAAAAATACACACATGTAAAACCAAAGAGGACAGGCAGATCTGTAGGAGGCAGTTTTCCCAGTAAGCAGCAGAAAAGCTTGTCAGACTGCAGAGCCATGCTCCCTCCCTACAGCAGGCCAGTGAGTCTGAGAGCAGCACTGTGTGGCAGGGAACACAACAGGAGAAGCATCCCAGAGCAACATCACCCCACACCTCACCCTTCTGTGCTCCCACAGCACCGTGGTTCACTCACCAGCCTCTCTACTGCTGAGCCAGCTTGCCTTGCAGCAGAGGGGCTGGTGCTTGCATGCAGCAGGGCTGGCTGGATGCACAACACTGGTGCTAAGCAGCTAAACTCTGGCATTTGGTGAGGGGCAAGGTAGCAACAGGTGGTAGAGTGGGCACAGGCAGGTTGAGCCAGGGTGAGAGCTCAGTGCTTCCCCGTGTGCCACTTGCTCACTGAGAAAGTGCATCTTTCTGTCAGATAATGTAGAAGAAGATTTAATGAACTACCTGTGCTAAGAAAAGATTTCCTTCTGTTATTTCTCACATTTCCTTCAGATAATTTTATAAACTTCCCGGTGTTAGGTATAATGATGTATATTTGTGCTTTTTTGATGGTAAAGTTTTTAAAATCTTTAATTTGGCCTCATTGAAAACCCCATTTTGTCTAGGCAAAGTAAGACAGGACATCCAACTCATGTATTTCAAGCAGGAAGAGCAGTAGTGTGGCTTGGCCAATGCTCTTCTGGAGAGGCAGAACATGCTCCCAGAGTAGCACAGAGCTAAAATGCCCAGGAGATCTCACCCATGAGACCTTCTATAGCTCCATCCCTGCAACCACACACAGGGAATAAGGCCACAGTTGCGTGATCAGTGTGTGATAACTCAGTGAAGGTCTGTGGGATGTTTGTTAACGTACGATCAGGGAAGGGTGAGTGAATTCAGATACTTACATAGAAAAAACCTGAAAATGCACACATCCTGCCTACAGGTCTCTTTGTTTCTGACACACTGTGCACTGGCTTTATTAACTAAAAAACAAAGGTCTCATACTCGCTTGACCTTCATAAAATATTTTGATTGAATTGATGCCTAGGGAAATACATCCAGTTCACAGACAGTATCTGCAAAGACCCTCACAGGGGCTGCCCCAGAAGATCCCTGAGTCTGAACGTCCAGTCCTCCATCACTGAGATTGCCAGGGCTGCAGACAAGTTGGCAGGCTCTGCTGGGCTACTGCTGCTCTGATGCTGCAGAACAAGGAGATTATAGTTTCTGAGGTACCCAGCCCATTGCCTCTCCCCAGCAGCAGACCAGAATCAGAACATGGAGTGAGGTCTTTTCTCCACTTAAGCCAATGTTGCCAAAACTGCCAAGATTTTGTCTTGCACAAATCCAGAGCATTTAAGATGCACGTGGAGATGTGCATGCCTTCAGTCAGCCAGTAGCAGAGGAACAGTAGCATTTGTGTTAACTGAAGCAGCTTCTTCTGAGGGAACATCTGCTTGTTAGTCAAGAGGATGTACTGCCTCCATAAAAACTGACTTACAAAGGAAGTTTGTGGGGGCAGAAATGGCAGTTCAGATCTCAGCTCAATAGTAGAGATTTGGACCATCTAATTCTTTGATGCTCTTTCGAAGCCTTGTCCCAAATTCTTAGCAATCATGAGATATTTATTGCAGAATTTGAAGAAATGCACGATGAAAAAAGTAGTGTTCTGATTTTTGTGTGCTAACTGAAATCCTTACCTTCAGAGATAATCACAGTCTGCAGCGTGAAAAGTGACTACTCTGTTTGATAGGTTCAGTCAAACCGAGGGCAAAACAAATGTGCTATAGTGCCATAAATGCCTGCATTGATAATACTACATGGAAACAGGGATTTGTTAGTTTAATGTTAATCAGGACAAACATCTGTTTAATTTATATGGTTATGTTTTCTCAGTTCGCATATTTTAATAGCACCCCCCCAAAAAAATTTAAAAACCCATCTGGACTGCCAAAGCATGAAAGCAAATGGGCTTGTTAGAATTGTCAAAAATATATGTAATTTATATTCAAGCACTTTCTGACTCCATTTACTGAATGTCCATGATTTATTATTTTTCTTCGAGGCTTGATATATTAGCATTTTACCTGCTAGAAAAGCCTTTCATTTAAACACGAGCTTGAAGAACTGGCTGAAATATTTTTCTCACATTCAGACCCAAACAGAGGGCCATTGTCTTCAGCCTGGTGCCCCGGTATGATGTCATAACCCTGGTCTCTCTGAGTAAGAATTGGAGGTAGCTTTGATTTATAGCTGGGTCTGCTGCCAACACGCGGTTCTTAGAACTTCATATTAAATTAGATGACATAATGACACAAGTCCAGAGCCTAAGAAGGCATTATTGAACCATTTAAAACCAATTAGCACAGATTAAGTCGCTTATGAGACTAATTTAGAACTTTGAGCTCTGTCTTATTTTAATATTCAAAATTGAGGAAAATTTAAAATCATCTGTCATCTGACCTTATGCATTATGAAGTAAGAAGCATTTCAAAATTAACTGTACCAGCCAAGTTTACAGACATTTTTCCTGTTTATAGCAAGGGCCTGATTCTTCAATTGGGTCTCTGAAATGAATGGCATTCTTTTGAGTATGAGTTTATGTAGAAACTGTGCATTGTCCTTCTGTTTGCATATTCACCAATTCTGACATCATCGCTGAAATTTATTATTGGCAAATCTCGGGCGAATTCAGTCACAATTCTTCATTCTAGTCAGCTGAGAGTCTGCGAAACTGGGTGTTATCTCTGCACCACAGCATAGCTTTAAGACAGAAAGCTTATGGTCGTTTGTTATGGCTCTACTGAATCGTAGAAATAGTTGAGTTTCTTCTAAAAGTGCTTGCAGATCCTGAGCAGCTGTGGGGCTCTCACTTAAGTGCCAGCCCAGGCCTGCCGTGTGACTACAGCGGCTCTTTGAGCTGGCAGTTTCTTACCAAGTCATTTAAGATGATGACTAATTTGAAGTCTTTGAGCTATATGTTAGTCACGCTACTAATGTTGTCTGTTCCATATTAATTCTGAGAAAATTAATGGTGCTCTGTGTATCACATCACATCATGTGTGAAGTGCATCACTTCTGCAGGTGAGTGACAGTGCAAATGTGAGTGACATGTGCTTTGTGGCACTTAGTGTACTGTGCTTCCAAAGGGATGTGTTTGAGAATGAAAACACTTCTAGCTCAGATCTGTAAAGGTGTGCAGTCAGTCAAACATGAGTCAGTAGGAAAGTGGTAACGCTAAGCCAATGATGGCTGTAATTGTTCCTGCCTGCTTGGAAGGAACCCACCCAATTCCACCTAGGGGAAGATGCTGTGATAGCTCAGGTGGACTTGTGAGGGCTGTATCCACATTTGCTCCAACTATTCCCCCAGCTAAGGTTCTCAGCCTCCACAAAGGGAGTGAGGTGGGGAACAGTGGCATTTCTGTTGCCCGTAAGTTAAGTAATAGTTATTCATGTGAAATACAGTAGATAAAGTCTGCTCAGAAGGGAAAGTGTTAGGATCTTACATTTCTGCTAATGTACACAGCTTTGAATGCTTGATTCCAGATCATCTGTGTCATTAGTAATGGTTTCTACAGGGAAAAAATGTCCTGCAGAGCCTTCTTTTGCTAACTGGTACCTCATAAAGACGTTTGCACTCTTCTGAAGCGTAGTGAGTTGCTGCTGTGCCAGCATGGTATGATCCCTACGTTCACTCTAAAGTGTTGTCTACACAAACTTCAAAGCAATGAAAAGCCAGATACAAACCCGTTTGCCATTTCAGAATTAATACTTTTGTTGTTGTTGTTTTTCAGAGCAGTACTTAGTCTAGCAAAAGAAACCAATCCTGAAAAACACAAAAAAGGGTAATGGAGACAGTTTGACTGAGTTGGCTCACACTGCTCTAAGCCTAGCTGCAGGCAGTATCTGTTTACAGACACTTACTTCAAGGTGCATGAAATAACTGAGTTCAAGATTATCTGTTCAGAGCAATACAAGAGGACAAGGTAAACTGATGTCAAATGAAATGTTCCCCTTTGTTCCCCCTACCAAAGTACTGTCAGAGACCAAGCTATTGTGACTTACTGTGGCCAGTGCCTGTAATCAATGCCAGTCTCTGTTTTGCCTCTGAACTTACACAACTTACTTTTGGTTACTGTCACCACCTTCAGGAGTTTGGGGACTAATAGGTCTGGAATAGCCCCTGTTGCACATAATTGCCTTGTGCAGAGTAGGACTTAGCGGTTGTGGACCATTGCTTGTGGCAGCTGTATTCAGAGTAGTGAGATAAGAAAACGATGTACAGAATTTTGGTGTTCACAATCATTCATTTGACTCCATGGCACTGGTTTTTCATATAGAAAAATACCAAAAGTGCAGTGACAAAAAGTGTCTGGTGAGCCAAGTGCCAGAGATGTGAAGGGCTACAACGAAAACCAGCCTGAGATCAGGAACCATAAAGCCTCCTCCCTCCAGCCCTGTGTGCCACCAGGGCTATAATCCTTCCCTGGGTTATAACAAGTCAGACAGCACCAGGGTTTATTGCAGTTGAATTGCCAGTGGTTGAGCTCGGAATTATTTAGCACAGGTGTTTCTATAACAGTGATATATTGGGAAAATTCAGTGTTCAACAACCATCATATTTCCAGCTGTGCTGTGGTTAGTGCTAGTACAGTGAACCTAATATAAAACATATGAGAATATTTGCTAGCTCAGGAACTTGTTAAAGGTATTTTCTTACAATATCTGTGCTGCTATATTTATCTAGGTGCGTTTCTTTGGTCTCGCGTTTTCATAAAGGGTGTGATACTGGTTTCATAAAGCTGTCTCCAAGCCTGGATTCTGCTTCTCTGTAACCAAGTGTATTAGTAGTGGTGCTAGCCAGTGTACAGCATGCAAGCAGATGAAAACAAGATTATGAGGAATCCAATGACAGTCCATTATCCTTAGTACGTTCATCCTGAGTGGCACCTTTGCATTTGAGACATATAGAGACATGTTTTTACTAGGGGTGATGGAAATCTTGAAACAACTGTTGCAAGCGTTTGTATATAAAAGAACATAAAAGGACAAAACTTAACAAGAGCCTGGGGGGCTGTAAAACAAGGGTAGTGAACTGCATCCACCAGCAGCAAAATTTGTGAGTGTTAGAAAAGATATTTTAGGTACACATGCTCACACATACATTTTGATGGGTTGAAAAGACTAATACACGAATACAGAAACAAATGATTGGAGAATATAAGGGCGGCTCTGAAAGCAATGCCTCCTATTTTATTAGGTTGGCTTATGACGTCAGAGGTGGATGGTGGTATGGCAGCACAGGGTGAACCTTCCTGACAGTATTCCATTGCATTTTGTTGCCGTGTGACAGATGGCAGCAGAGGGTCGGTCTGACAAAATGGCATTTGACCTGGAAGTGCACATGAAGCAAAGGTGTGTCACTGAAGTCCTCCATGAGGAAAAAATTTGCACCCTTTGACGTTCATCAACACTTGCTGTATGTTTATAGAGACCAAGCAATAGATGCAAAAACAATGAGGTGGGGGGTGATGCATTTCGGCAGTGGTGACAGCAACAGTGGGTCACCTCTGCTGGTGCAGATTTTTATGAGCACAGCACACAGGATCGTGTTATGACTAGTGAAAATGCACAGCTAACAGTGATGACTATGTTTAAAAAGCATTTTGTAGCAGAGAATTTGCTCTATCAAATATTGTTATTGTGCTTTTTGTACCTGCTGTAGATCCATGGAAATAAATAGGAGGCATTGCTTTCAGAGTGACCTACGGACAAGGATGTTAGTAAAAAACATGCATATAAAGACACAGAAACACTCATGACAAGCATGTGCTCTGAGCTGAGGTGTAGAAACATGTTTCATTAGTAACTTTGTGCCACAACAGGTTTGTTATCCTAGTATTCTAACAGACATTCTCTGGTGTCACCATACATTTCCAACATCCACTTAAGCTATGGCTGTTCCATGAATCTCTTGAGAAAGAAGATTAAATGCCATGAGGCATCCAAAGTCAGTTGTAGTTTCATCTGACTAGAAGAAATGCATCTACATACTGACTTGGCCCTATTGTTTATAATTTTCCTGACAGAGAAAGTAGGCATCTTTTACCTATGAACTGCATCTGTTATGGGAGAAGCAGGAAATGCACCTCTCTGGTTTGAGACAGATAGCTGATGTGAAAAAGGCACGTTGATTTAAGGAAGATCTTTCCTCTGACTTGAGAAAGCAGCTCTGTATTTTTCATGACTGGATTGATACTCACTGAGTCATTCTGTCCATGAGCTGGTGCCATTTCAAGACGTGGTTTAACAGCTCAATTAGGACCTCTTTTGAGACTGCAGATAGAGCAAGCAGAGATGTAGAACAGGAATCAGTATTTCTTGGTATCCAGAGACTGAGTTAACACCTTTTAGGAGCTGGCATTAGGGACTTGGATCCAACTTAGAATCACAAAAAGTTGGATGTGACTTCTTGAGTATTTTACACTCATTTGTTGTTTAGCAAGATTGCGTACAATAGTGTAAAAACTAAACAAGTCAAATTCTACTCCTTCAAAAATATCTTTATAATTGAAAATTTACTGTACGTAGTACTTTGTCTTTTAACTTTGCAGTTTTGCTTTTGCTAAACTCTGAAGCTCCATTTCTACCTTATTATGCACCAGTTTACCAAATGGGCAGACATTTGTCAAATGGGCCATCGGTAGCCGTAGAAATGCAGTAGTATGTCCAAGTTAAAATTCTTGCTTTGATTACTACAAATACATGGAGCCCTTGGGTCCAAAGCTTCCACTGAAGCACAGCTATTTGCAAATAGATTTTTATAGCACATTAGTGCTGGAGGAGAGTCCAAAGAAAATAGTCCTTTTCAATATTAGAACCAGCTGTGACTTTCTTGTGCTGATGACTCATTCATTTTTTTTTTATAGGGTGGGAGAACTAGGCAAAAGACACACAGAGTCTTATTCAAGACGTTGTTTGTTTTGCAAAGGGTATCCTAGCCACAAGCCAACTTGATCATACCAATATGCAGCTCATGTTTATTTAAAACTTTTTTCTTTTAACAGTTCCAATTATAAAAACAGAACCCACAGATGACTATGAGCCTGCTCAAACCTGTGGACCAATGAACCAAGGCTTAAGCCCTCTCTCTAAACCATACTACAACCAGCAGATCATGATGCCCCCTGATCCTGGTTCGTGCCTCATGGCTGGCTTCGCCTCCTGTCAGCAGAGGAACACGGTGATGTCACCCTCTCCCAGCGCAAGCCCCAAGCTGCACGACCTTTCATCCTCTCCTTACAAGTGCATCCCCAACCCAGGCCACAGTCACCTCGGACTTCAGCAGCCCGCTGGAGGTGTCCCCACCATACAGGAAGTGCCAAGGTCTATAGTTGTGCACCCAAGCTCCCCCGAGCAGTCATCTCACATCATGCTGCAGCCGCAGGTGAGTCAACATCTGAGCAGTAGCTGTCCCCTTGGTTATCAACAAACACTCTATCCCAACAGTCCCTCTTCTCCAGTTCCATCTGTTACCCAAGAGCCAACCTATTTGCAGTCCTGCAGTCCAACTCACTCATCCATAATGGGTCAACAGCAGCAGCAACTGCCGAAGGTTCACAGAAATGAGTCTCCAACAACCCAACCACTGTCATTGCCAGAGTTGCATGAGGAAAGTAATCATAATTTGGCCCCTATTCCTGTAACGATCAAGCGAGAACCTGAGGAATTGGACCAGATGTACCTGGATGATGGTAAGTCTTCCAGAGCGTAGAGGTTTGCATTCAACCATGTTGCTCTATCAGTGAGTTCCCTTAACTTCCTCCTCCTTTTGAATTCGGGTGGAAAAAAAAAGTATAATTAACAGCCTGGTGGAATTATGCTGAGTTTGCTCGGTTTGTTTCTATATGGAAAAAGGTTCTCAGTTTCACTTGTAATAATGAAACCATATTATCTAAGCCTTTAATGCTATCAGTTACCATAGAGCTGGCTGCATGACCAACAGCTACACTGCAATAATCTTAACTATATGGTCTTGGCTTATGCCTATGTCAGTGACTCATGAAACTGCAGCGAAAACATATTTAACATTGTTCTGTCCATAATGAAGTAAAATTTCTGATACACAAATCTTCTCACTGGAACTAAATGATAAACTGCTCTCCTTCAGTTGTGAAAATTTAAATAAAAAATAGTGACACATCTTTCAGCATAACTTTTCAGTCTGGTGGCATCTGATATTACTTCTTTTTCTTCCATTCTTATTCTTGTTGAGGACTTGCTGCTGCTTTTTCCTTTTTCTTTTCTTGTAAGATTTTCTATGCATATATATTCTACATGCACCACTGAAATATTAAAATGCTGCGATGAACTTGTCAGACTCCAGCTTCCGAAGATTTATTAGCTGAGCATAATAAAAGGGGTAATCTGGAATTTGATTATGTGACCTCACTGAACTGTGATTTAGCACATGCTGCTAAGTATCCCAGAAGTATTCTGAACCCTCACCTTAATGCAGTACGTGAGTTCCCTTCCAATAGCCATATAACTTTATATAACATGCCATGCCATGCTATTTGAAAAAGAAATGCCTTTGAAATGGCTGCATTGGAACCAATTAGTGCCAAGGAACCTCTGAATGCAACTGTCTTTCAGGGAGAATTTAAAGACAGTTCATTGCAAAAGCAAACAAACAAACAAAAAAAATTATTTTAAACAGCATGATACTCACTGAATTAGGATTATAAATGATTGTTTTGGAGCTTGAGGAGCAGTCTTTTGATTTTTGACTCTGGGAAAATCATTTTTTGCAACAGAAGTTGTTATTGATTACATGATAGACAGCTGTGAGGAATTTCCCTAATTAGGAATTCAGTTCGCTGAAGTTTTGCCCAACACTTATTTGACACAGTGTTATCTTCATGTACTGTACATTTTTCACCACATATCTGCACAGTGAGGAGTAAAATTTTCAACAAACCAAACAAGAAGTGGACACAAACCAGAACAGAAAATCGTGCCCAGATTTTGGTTTTGAGAGAAACTGGAAGTTATTTCGGTAAAGCTAGTCTACAGCTGTCTTTCTAGAAGAGCACAAAGAATGGATAGTCTTTCTGCCTTACCTCTCCAAAATCCAGCAAGCACTTTTGTCACAGCATTACCAAGTCCGCCTTTGTCTCATCTCTGCAGAGGAACTGGACTGCAGCTCAGATGTGGAGAGCAGAGCTTATCAACCCTATCTACTTCAGGTCTCTCCTGAAGGATCAAGGAGCTTTGATCTGGAATGGAAGCATTAATTTTTTTAGCAACATTCGTTCTTTCTGACAAAGCATAAGTGGCTTAATCTTTACCCATTTCTGTTCCGTTCTCTCTTCCGGACACACATGCATACCAGTCATCTGACAGACAGAAGTAATTGTAGAAACCACCATGCACATCTGCACTGATACTTAAAGCTGGCTTTGAGGATCTATTCAGCTCACTAAATTCAGATACACTGCCCTTTGGCATCCATCAGGTTACCAAAATCATTCCATGGCTGACCACAAGAACTGTAAGCCAAGAAAATAATGTGTAGATGTAACAGGGCAACGATGTATAATAGAAGGTAGAATAATGTATGTTATTTCAAAAAATCAAGCAACAGCAGTTCGCTCTATGGGTAAGCAGAAATGGTAACTAGAGGACCTACCTTTTCTGTGACTAAACTGATGTTTAGGTCTGTCACAGATTAGTGCAGCCTTGTCCACATGAGCTTACTGTTACTCGTCTGTGCCCTATCTCACTGCGTAAAGAAAAGGCCATCTGCTCTGTGCCTTGCCTTTGATGATGTCAGGAAAAGAGTACTACTGTCTTCTTGTTCATCATTGGGTCTGAGACAGGAACTGTGCAGCAGAGGAGCTGGAGGCTGGAACCACATCCTGTGGGATACGTGCTGGTCAGGACACTGACATACCTCAGACACAGCACAGAAGCACAAAACTGTATGTCAGGCTCAAAGCCGGTTTACATCTATGCATTCATGGAGGCAACCTAAGAACAACCTGTGCAGATACTGTTTTCACATTACAATTGATGTGATTAACTTATAGGCTCTCCATGGTCAGGGTTGCATCAGTCCATCTAGGCCACATGCTCTTGCTGCTTCCTTTGAGTAATATCAATTAATTATGTAGCAGCAGAACAGGCTAATAGAAAATTATCTCTACAAGAATAGCAAAATCTACACAGTTTTCCATTGGATCAGCTCACTGAACTGCGTTTGGTGGGTGCAGTCCATCAGATGTGCAGGAAGCCTTTTGCAGTAGGACCACACTGGGTGGCAGACTGGGTGGTAGTCTAGAGTGTGCAAGACTTGCAGCCACATCTGATGTCATTTTATCTTCCCCAGCAAATATCTATCTAATCGGCTCATCCTGTCTCAGCAAAAAAATCCCCATATCATGCTCACCCCCTACTTATGAAAGGCTGATGTCTTGCCTTCCTGACACAGTCTCAGTTTGGCCACTGTGGGGACTGCCTAGAAACTTATGTGATTGCACTTGGTGTCCCAGTAGCTGATGTTCAGTGAGATATGCACCCCATGTGTGCAGTGCCTTTGTGCCTGGGGCTGTCTCATTCAGACCTCTGGTACTAATTGTGGAATAAGGCACTGTTCAGAGGGAGAATGGATTTTACATGTGCCTGATTTTTTTTTAAAGCATCACCATTTGTTTGTTGTTCAATTGTATTCATCTTTAAATTACATAGCCTAATTTAAATTACTTTTAGTTTTTCTAAATATTTGTACCTGATGTCAATATGAGAGCTAGAGCGATGTCAGATGTACTTCACTGCTTTCCTTTCCTTCCATATTACTCTATCAACTCTTTCCCTCAACCTTAAGGTAGGTTAAAAGTAATGCAGTGTTGAGGTGACACTAAAAATTAAATTTGCAAAGCTTAATTCCATAAATAAATAAACATTCGTAGTGTCTTGTAACTACTTCATACCTCCAGTTTTACTTGAAGGTACTTATGAAAAGTGTGAGATACAGACATCTGACATACTTATGGGACTACTGGACAAATGAAATCTAACTGGCTATGCCAGGTGATATTTGGTAAAGTTTTGGTTGCTTGTTTTCCTAGAAAAAAAAAATCTGGAGAGGTTTAATTTATGTAACTAATATATATGTAGCAATTTTGGAACAGGTATAAACAGAAATTTTTTGGTTTCAGTTTATGGGATCAAAGCAATACTCATTCTTTGTGGTCTGGAGTAACTCCAAATATAGACCATCTATACTGGAGTGTAAAGATGGAAAAAAGCAGTCAGTGAGTATATGTATAATATATATCCTGTACATAACACTTCTCTGCTTCTGTAATGGTGGGCAGCTGAACTGATATAAAGGGAGCACCCAAAGAGATTTCCATTTTGGCAAGTAAGCTTTGGTCTTGGCAATCTTGTTTTAAATCAAAATCCACAGTAGCCACCTGGGTTACTCATTAAATGTGCTGTCCATTTCAATATGTGCATATATGATTCAAAATGTATAACAGATTTCAAACTCACCCCATAAAGTGATACCTGATATATTATGGCTACGCTCTTGATATTGAAAACTATCTGGCTTGTATACCAGCACTCATTTCAAATAATTATGAGTTCAACCTCCAAACAAAGATTATGGCTGACTTCTGCTGCTGCATTCACAGCAAGATTTGATGTGCTGTTTAAAAGCATGGTCTGATGAAGGAGCTGAAATGTGACATTTATGCCTTGTGCTGTTCCTCTTCTGGTTCTTTGCAATAGAAGAGATGTTGTCTCCTGTCCTCCCTGCCAGGAGTTCTCACAGCAGCCTGCAGCACACTGCAGCACCCTGGCAGACCACTCCAGTGCTAACACTGTCTCCACGTGCCTATGTTGTCCTTGCTCTAGGCAGCACAGATTACATGATTTTCCCCTTACAAATCCAACCCAGGAGCAGTGCTGGGTGTGTAGGGTGGTAGAGCCCATGGAAAATCCTTAGGCAGACAGGCAGTCAGACTTGTCTACCTGCAGGACATCTTCAGTACAGATACATGCAGATAATTGCTTTTAAGACTCAACATTTTGGGTGGGAGGGAATCAATGAGTCTAAAGTGCTGTACAGCCTTTGGAGGGACAAAGCAGAATTCACACTGCCAAAAGAGACAGTCAGTTTGGGGAAAGTGTGAGCTGATGAGAGCTCTCCCTAGTCCCTGGAACCATCATTATCTCAATTTGTATCTTTAAATATTAAAGATTTACCTTAATTTGTATCTCACTTTTGAGTAGCTCCTCTCACTAGCCCTCTAACAGGGACCTGGGTCAAAAGCTGTGACAGTCTGTTTCTGAAATAACACTACTTCTTTTCTGTTGTCTGGGGAAACTCAAATAATTTTCCCAAATTTTGATTACTTTTCTTAGTGGTAGAAGAAATTCCAAGCCAAAAGTGGTGGAGCTGTGTTCACACAGCTTTCAGGATGTTCAGGCAGCTTGGGGACCAGCCAGCCTCACAACAGGGGATGCTAAAGGTGACTTGAAATCATCTACCTTATCCCCATTTCCCTTTCCTGGATCTAGTGTAGTCTGGGTGTAACACAGAATCTCCAAATCTTTTTATTTCACCAGGATGGAGAGTTCAATTAGGTATGTTAATGCCAAGAAACATTTTTCAGGTTGTAACTGGCACTCCCAAAAGCTATGGCATTTTTACCTGCAGCAGAATGATACTCAATTGTGAAATTATTTCCTGCCATTAGAAACATCAAAGAAATTCATTTTCATTACAGATGAAAATGAAGCTATTTCTAAAAAGCTAGTGGGAAACACATTGGTACCAACAGGAAAAAGGTGTATTATTTATGTTCTCAGCAGATATCAAGGTACGTGCTTTGATCTGAACTTGCTATATGAGTGCATAAAACTTTACAAAGGCAATTTTTAATGAAAAGTGAAACAGCAACCTGGAGGATTCTTTAATGAAGGTACATTTGAGTTAAGAAGCTGAAGAAGGCCTCGGCTTCTTCAACTTCTACCCAATTTTGAGATGAAGTCCCAGCCATTTGAAGGCAGCAGCAAGCTACCACTGACTGTACTGGGACCAGAATTTCACTCTCAGTTTAAAAACTCTTTTCCAGAATGCCCCAGGTCCCATGTAAATGCCAGAGCTGGAATAACAATATCTGAAAGACAGATCGCTTGTCTGAAGTTTTGTTTATTAAGTCAGCCTCCTCCACTCCACACAGACACATTCGTAACAGTCGCTATCCTGATCTTCACTTGATCTGAACTATAAATCTTCATGTAGATAGATGGATATACATAAACCATAAACGAAGATATCTGATGTTTATATACACGGCTAACAGAAAGTATCAAAACCATATCATCCTCTTTTTTAAAACAAGGAGGCTTTTGTTCTTGTGATTGTCTTTGCACAGCTGTGAGTTTTATAGTGCTGTGCCAATGAATGCACTCATTGCAACTTTTATTTTACTCTGAAAAGGTAAATTGGGAGCATTAAGCCCCCAATAAGTATGTAAAAGTGGCAAAACCACAGGTAAAGTGTTACTGAAAGCTGCAGCCCTGCCAGTCATTTCATTTTAAACATGACTCTTTTAAAAATAACTTTTGCAGTAAAAGCTGTAACTCCTGGACGTAATATGAGCTATTGCTAATGTCATTCCCATGAATTGCTTACAGAGTGTTGAACTGTTAGATGTCTGACAAGTCCATATATCTCCTATACTGTATATATGAAATTTTTTTGCCTCTAGACCATATGTTCTTCTTTTTCTTTTCCTTATTATTCCTCTGTATTCTTCAAATGCGCGTGGTTTGGTGATATAGTTTATTTGAACAGGAACTATAGCAGACAGAATTATTCTTTTGCTGAAATGTATCCTTTTTCATACATCTCAGCGTCATGATTAAAGTGATTGGCTCTTAAGGCATTAAGTTTAGTCTGCTGCTGCCACAATTATGCTTTTGAAAACTCCTGAGCGCACTCTGTGATTTTCAGTAGTCCAGATGTCATTAGAGCAACATGCAGGTAGTCTGCAAAGTCCAGTAACACTGTCTACACTTCAGTCTGGCTTGTGTGAGCTTTTCCCTCCCTCCTTCTTGGCCTGGAGTAGCAGTTCTGGGAAAAAAACAAATAGCTGTCCTCATGGAAAGTTTTACTTAATCTGGCCCAGTGCCTGCCCCAAGACCCTCCTCACTTCTAATGATGATTGAAAGTGTACATGCTACTGTGATAAAACATGCTGAGTTGTTAACGTTCGGGGCTTGGGTTGTGCGCGATGAGTAAGGGAGGACTGAAGTAATTTGTTAGTGTCAGGTCTCTGTTGGACTTGCACATCTGAATTTGAGGGGTGTTCTGTTACACAAAACCACGCTCCTGGACTAGGGAGGAAGTTTCGCTGCCCCCAGTGAGTTTAAATGAATTGAGTCTCCCTAGAGGCTCGCCAAAAGGAAGTCCCCGGAGGAGCAGGTGATCAGACTAGGTGTCACATCCTGATTCCCTCCAGCCCTGGCTGCGTGGGTGCTCTCAGAGCAGATCTGACTGCCTCTAATTGCAGCACCTGTGCAATCTACCACTGAACTTTTTCTTCTATCACCAGCGCTTAGATACCCAGGGAGGCCCTTGATTCTTGGGCTTTCAAGACAGATCTAGCTTCTTCAGGGAAGTCCTGAGTGCCTCCACCTTCATTCGGTGATTGTAGACACTTAAGGAGGCACAGAAGTTGGGACCAGGAGGGTGGTAAAGTGATGGGAAAGCTGTAGAAATCCGTAGGCTGTGCTTTGCATTGTTTTGATACCCCAGAGGATTTGTAGTGCACAAAGTTCAGCCAGCCTCTGGTTGATGTGCATCTGCATGCACACCTTCACATCAAGCGTTTCATATTGTTTAGTGTACAGATCATGAAGCATTACACTGCCTCTGAATGCCAACTTCACACTTGTAGTCATAGTGCAATTAATTGGGGAAAAAACTGCCCCCGACTTCCATGTCTGTTTCATTCTCCTATTTCAATCGTAATGGCTGTTGGCATTGCTGTTTCAAATGGTAAAGGTTTCGTGGGTTATTTTCTGCAAGTTTTCCTTGGCGATCAGGGGAGAAGAAGTTGCTGTATCTGAGCCTTTGTAACATTTACATCTGCTTTTAAGCCTGGAGGAGCGCCAAGGAAAATATGTGGCTTGCAGAAGCACAAGCTTCTTGAGAAAGCTTTGTTCCAATGCAATTCATTTTAGGAATATGTTGTTTGTTTGAAACATTTCTGCTGAGCTGTGCAGTGTTAGCTGGCCAGGTGTGGCTGTGTGGCTGTGTGATGGCCTCCGTGCTCGCATGTCTTGAATCCCTCCTGGCAAAACACTGCTGGGGAAGTTGCTTTTTAAAATCCCTCTTCTGCGTGGAGAGTGTCATAGAGACCTCTGCTGCAAATAGAAGACTTGGGCTGAAGCAAGTCTCTTACTTAGCCCAGAAAACATATACGTGTCAGAGGAAGTGCTCTCATGAGCAAACTCACTGACTTCACGTACAGTGCTCTTGGCTGAGTGTTAGCAAGCTGTAATGTTGCTAGACTGCAGAGTGGCAGAGGGCCTGCCTCTGCTCCCACTTAAGTCAATAACACTGTTCCCTTTGGGTTTATTGGGAACAGGACCAGGCATATGGCTGGTAGTTAAAACGCATAATAGCTGCATTCATTGCAATCTGGTCGCAGATAGACATGCAGAGAAGGAAATTTTTCTAGGAGATTCAAGTGCAGCATGGTCAGTTGTGTCATCTGCATCTGCTGGACAACTGTGGGCACATAGCTTGACCATCACTGTTAAGAATGGGCTGTTTGATAACCTGGCTCCTGATCTTTTCTCCTCTCTGAGGGGCTAGTGCTGATTGCAACAAAGAGGGAACGTGCTTTCCACATGAGGCTTATCACTGGACTGGGAGGAAGCTTATGAAAAAAAACAGACCCGCAAAACGTTCCCCTCCTCCTCCTCTGTAACTGAAAAGGCCTGTGAAGTCTAAATGTTGAAAATATTCAGAAACTATTGGTAAGTAAGAAATAAGGAAACTATGGACTTATTCCTTGTTAACCAGTTTGGTTGGGTTTGTCTGCAAACCAGAAAGCTGGCCCAGCCCTGTTCTGCTGGCTTGGCTTGGTCGCTTGGCCTTCTACATTTTCCATACTTTCAAGTTTGCTGCAAGACAAGTATCAGGAAGTGAGATGGTCCTGAAAGTACATAAAAAATCCTCGACTGTATTGGCCCTAAGCACATGAATATGTGCATGTGAATGATCTTGGGAAGCAATTATACAGACCGTTAAAGTCCACATTTAGTGGACTAAATTCTTTCATCTTTATGTAGTTATGACTTGTGTTTCCAAGCATCATGTTTGTAGAAGAACATTCCTCTCATCTTCCTTTGCCCAAATGTTATTTTCTTCTACTTAGTTTTAGCCTTCTGCATTCATGTGGGAATTTACTCTTCATGTCTTTGCTGTCCAGATTTTTCTTGATGTTAGCTCTCTGCAGGAGCTAAGGCTAAAGATTTATTCCATTTCATACCTGCTGTGATATCTTTGTGGTTCCAGAATAGATATTGCAATAGATATAACTAACTAATTTTGATATCCTGGGAGCAGCAGTCAGCTCTTTTTCTAGTGCTTCAGGGAAAATATGTATTACATTGCCATCTTGTGAATAAACTCTTGTGCAGACTACTTAAGAAGTAGAAAAAAAGCCTTTTGGGGTCATGAGTGAAGCCTCCAAAAATGCGAAAATGCAAAATATTTAAACGTTCATTTCTATCCTGTGTATGCAAATCTGTAAACAAACATATGTATGCACATGTGCATATGTGTGTGCATATATACAACAGGCTTCTCTGAAAGTAATGCCTGCTATTTTCTTAGGTTGACCCACAGTGTAGGAGAGGTAGGAGATGTCGAACCTTCCTGCCAGTATTTCATTACAGTTTGTTGCTGTGTGACAAACAACAGCAGAGGGGCAGTCTGACAAAATGGCGTCTGACATGGAAGTGTGTATGAAGCAAATATATGTCACTGAATTCCTCCATCTGGAAAAAATAGCCCCCATGGACACTCATCAACGCCCTCTGAATGTTTATGGAGACCAAACAGAAGACATGAGCACCATCTCGGGGGTGGTGCATTTCAGCAGTGGTGACAGCTACAGTGGGTCACCTCTGCAGGTGCAGGTTTTTGACAAGTGCAGCATGCAGGCTCTGGTGAAAATGTGTAGCTAATGGTGGTGACTGTGTTGAAAAAGTGTGTTATAGGTGAGAGTTTGCTCTATCTGATAGTGTTATTGTGCTTCCTATATCTGTTGTAATTTCCATGGAAATAAATAGGAGAAATTACTTTTGGAGCAACCTATGTGCGTTATGTAGTGAGATATAAGACATAGTACACTAATTCTTTTGCCTACTTTAAGGTGTATTGGCTGAGAGTCCATAAGAGTTGGCGAGGTCAATGGAACTCAACTACAACTAGGGTTAAGGCCCTTCACCTACTGTCCAAATCCATGTGTAGCTAAAGTGTTTCCTCTTCTTCAATGTGTAGCCATCCACTTTTAACTCAGAAGCACAGAAATAGCCATAAACACACCTTGCTTCTGTTCTGTGAGCCACTAATATTTTAAACTATAAGGAAAGTCAGAAGGATCGTGAGGCCCCACTTTCACGGTCTGTATTCATACTGAAAATCAAGATCAAGCGAGCTTTTGCCCTTCTGATCCACGTTGGCTCATGCAGGTGTCTCTCAAGTAAGACTTCTTAGAAACATGAGGTCAAGAGGAGAAGCCCATTCTATGGGACTTCCATTGTGCTCAGTTTCTGAACCAAGTTGCCTTTTGCAGCTCTGAAATCTGCCTCCATGCTGTTGCAAGCTTCTGAGCTGTAGTTGTCATTATTGAGGAATGATTTTCAGGCATTTAAGTGTTTGTTATTCAGCTACTCTTTTTGTAAACTGCAGCAACAGATCAAGATGAGCTCCTGTCTCTTAGTTGGCTTTTTTCCAGTCCTAGCTGTGTTCCACCACATTCCAGGCTGCACTTGGACTCAGCTAGTTGCTTGAGGGCTTTCACCTCAATGCATCTGCATAAGCCTAAACAACTTGTCCAGGCAGCTTCCCCTTACAGAGGTATGTCTTTGGATTCGTGGTATTCAGAGTCTCAAATGTGGTAAACTAAAGTACTAATGATGAACCAGCTGTGATGATGTTGAGGAATAAGGTTTTGGAAGGACACGGTCGTGTGAAAGCATCTTTTGCAACAGAGGCAACGTATATACATTTACGTGGGGAACACACACAAAAAAGGGAAGCTTTCTCATGATGCTGTGAAATGGTTAGCACATATTTGAAAGTTTCAGACGTAAAGTCTGTCTGCGAAAATACTTGGTGACATAACTAGAACAAAAGAAGGCTTGAGAAAAAGAGAAATGAGAGGAAAGTTGAATACAGCATGCTCATTCAAGGGAAAAAAAAAAAGAGAAAAGATGGATTTTGGAAGAAGAGGAGAAATGGTGAGTGTGGGTGTGAGAGAAGTTTGTCTAAAACTGAAATAGTAGAAATGAGTAGTAATAGCCCAGGATTTGTGTGCCATATGGAAGTATATTTAAAGAATGCTCCATTTTGCCCCAAAATAATTTACCAGTAGAGAAAAATGAAAGATGATGAAATAAGCATTAACCTTAAGCAGGTTAAATGAGACCTAAAAAAACGTTCATGAAGCAGCAGTGTGATGTCGATACTGATCTGCAGTGAGGTTATTGCACTGCACAGGGGCAGCTCCACTGGGGCATTTCCATGGGAGTTCTCTCTGCGCTTTCCTGTCAGGGAGACAGCTTCAGAATTACCACTGAATGGAGAGGGCTCCTGCAGGAAGCCCACAGATCCTCAAAAACATGTTAAAAAACGAGGGGATGGTGAGTACTCTGACTAAATACAGTCACACCACCTGAACTTAGTGAGAATCTTTTATATTAAGACTTCTTTACAATATAACAGGGCGTTCTTGAAAAAATCAGAAAAAAATTAGAGAGAATTTTTTATTGTCTCTTCCCCAATAGAAATTATGTAGAGAAAATAACATTGCTAGAAGGAGTAGAAGTGATTGGCCTTTGACAAGGCAGGGAAGGATTTTTAGAAGTTCATTTTCAAGGTTATATGATTGAAGAATAAAACAGGAAATCCCCTTACTTTGGAACTTCAGAAAGATGGCATTAAAATTACAGTCAGGATGTGATCCAAATGCCATGAAAAAATTTTCCATCAACTTTGATGGATGTTCTAAAACAGGATGTGTTAAATCACGGGAAATAATAGCAAAGTTGCAAGTAAATTAACAGGAGATTCAAAACACGTTATGAATTACTGCATTAAAGAATCAATTAGAGTCAACTACTTAAATAAAGACAAAGTGGTAGCAAAAAATAAAAAGTAAAAGTTTGGATCTAGAAAAAAAATGATACATCTGCTGAATTTTCCAGAGCTATATTTAATATTAACTTGGGAAAAACACCTGGACTGAATGGCATCTCATCAAAAAATTGTGTTTCCAGACCAAAATCACTCGTATACTTAAAAAAAAGTAATAATAATAATAATCTACTCAACTAAAAGAGAAAATTCCTCTCCCACCTCATCCCTACCATTGGGTTGCACTGTGGGGAGCATCGCCATTTTAAAGCAGAGCAGTAACCAACAGTTGATCTGGAAGTTTTCTGTCTATTATTAAGGTCTGGTGTCTGAGGTCCCATCCTGCTGGCTGCTGCAAAATGCACCTTCTGTCCTCGTCAGCCAGTTTACTGCAGCAGGGCCTGCCCATGTAAAACAGACCAGGTAGCAGGACAGATTTTATTACTATAGAGCACTCAACACAAAATAGAGTATGACAAGTAAATGGACTTTTGATAGAGCTGCAGGATTCCCCTTTAAGAAAGCTTCAAATGGATGGACCATTTGTTTGGCTGTTAAATGAACATTCAGAAGAAAAGAAAAAAAAAGTCTGCTTTTGAAATTTGAAACAGAAACGTACTTTCTTGTATTTTAGTCAGGAAAGTGGTAGAGACAAGACTGTCTTTATCTAATCCTGGGAGCTGTGACCTCAACTTCTAGTCAGCTAGGAGGTGGACATCACCAGCTGGACACGTTTCAGTGGCAAAATCTATGGTTTCCCTGATAAAGAAATCCAAATTTCTGCAACAATCAATGTGATTTTTGTGCTGTCAGCTAAGAGCTCGTTTCAGGGAGCAGCTGACAGATCAACACGACTTCAAATGAGGCTGTATCATGCTTTCTGTTGTGCATTGTCCCCTGAACAGTGTTGGTCACTGCCTTCCTGTGCCTCTTTTCTGAATTGTCAGTGTCCAGAAAGTTATTCAAAGACATTAAATTTTGTATGAAAAGCTCTTGCTGAGGAGAAGCACCTCAAGAAGTAAAAAACCCCACACCTTAAATGACTGCAAGAATTCTTCCAATTGTCTAAGTATGAATAGTTCTCAGAAAATGGAAAAGATATCCGCATGGCACATTGCTCCTGAAAGTGAAACTCTTAGCATGGGAAAGTTATTCTTGATAGAGACAACTACAGTAAATCAGCATTTATTCATTGAGATGCAGTGCATCTGCACTGATTTCCACCTTTCATAACTAATACTTATTTAAGAAGGAATGTTCTAGCTGCAGAGATGGTTCTAGCTACCTGCACACTTGAGATTACTTCACTTCTAAGTGCAAGCAGACTTTTCTGTCTAGCTTTTTTCTTTCCATTACAGGCTTGTATTTGTTTCTCATATGCCACTGGAAATCACTAAAGGAAATTAATTTGTATGAATGGATGTCATATATTTCATGGTATACCAATAACGAATTCCTGGTTTGTAGAATAAGAAAAGGTAGGGCTTTTCCAAAAGATTTTAATATTTGGCTATGATCAGTTGCATAAAATGAACCATTCTTTCCTATGTGTCTGAAGTCCAAGTTGCATTACTTGAAGCTATGTGTTGTTCTTTCCAGTCTCATGTCAGTAAATAATTGTAGTGCTGCTCTTGAGTCTGTCTCTGACCTTCTCTGTGGTTGCCCTTTCTTGAACAAAAGCTGAAAATCATGATTGATTCATCTCTTTTTGTGACCTAGTCTAATCTAATTTGTCAATCCTCTTCCCAAATTCCTTAACAACTTTGCCATTAATGTACTCATATATATAGATATATAATGTCATGTCTGCTACATATATGTATATTTTTAAAACAGAATTGAGCAGAACCTCATCATTTCTAACTTCTTGTACTTCGTTTGAAATGCAAATTCACTTTCTTGCATTGTTGACTGTGTTTCTTTGGAAGAAAAATGTTTGTAATAGATTTAGGCTTTATGAGTTCAGGCTAGAAAGAGTTGTCTGCTCAGTCTAAACTTGGCCTCTTTGTGTAATTCTAATTGTTACTAACAAAACATGAGTCAGAGATTGTGTTTTAAGGAGCCTCTTGTAGGGAAGGGGAGAACTACCTAGCAGAACATTATTTTAACAAAAACTGGTAGTTGAACTATGCACTCAAGCAAGTGGAAGAAAGACTTTTAGGCCTAGGGACATGATTTAGAACCTGCAGGGCTCTATGATTGCACCAGCGTGCACCAGCATTAAAGCCAACACAGTGAAATAACAACAGAAAAGCTGTCTTCTTGCAAATCAGAAGTACTTCTTGAGAATCAGAAGTAGGTCTCCTGACATCAGAAATTGCATGTGATTCAAAATTCCTGCACAAGGAAGAGAACTAATCTATTTTCTTTTTTTTTTCATATCAGCATGAGAACAGTTATTTAATGTAGATGGACAGTAGGGGTAGATGATCTTGGAGGTCTTTTCCAACCTTGGTGGTTCTACCATTCTGTGATTTAAGTGACGGTTAAGGGATAATCAGCAAAATGGCACATTTGCATTGCAGTGTGTGATTCTTTCTTGCCAGGCCTTCAGACCTGTACCCTGCATTTCTGTAGACCTACTTCACATGTCTGCCTGTGTTTAGTAAGGGTTTGATGCAAAGACGATTAAGTCAGTAGAAATTCTTCTGTGCTTTTCGGATCAAACTCCTATTTTCAGACAAGATAACCTATCATTGAATGCTCTTTAAAAAGTCCTATGTAGAAAGAAAAAAAAACAACACAAAAAACCACCAACATATACATGAAAAATTCTAACACTGGGTCAAAATGTAAGGGCCCCGAAGTTGTTGCAGACACAAATTATAGTTCACAGAGCAACTATAAAAGATTTTATTACATTAAAATGTAAAGGCTAACAGTGATACAACAATATGAAATGCTGTTTGTATCATGTATGTAATGTGGCTGACCTGCAGAGGTTTCAGAAACCCTCACTGGGCTCTTCTTGGTTATTTGGGTGTGCTAATATTTAAAGCAATGTTTGTGTTGGTTACATGGCCTAAGCTGAAGGGATCTCAGAGAGAGCTGTGCTCTCATGCTAAGCAGGGTGTAATAGAGGGTATATTTGGGATGAATGCACCACACCTGTTTCTGTCCCCCTTTATACCAGTAGGAAAGAGACATTTCTCTCCTGGAGTAAGCAGTTACTAAGCAATCGTTTCACAGCAATGTCTGGCAGATGGTCTCAAAGTTCTGCCCAGGCTTTGGCTGTGTGGCTGAGGCCAGGCGTCCTCTTTAGCTCCGTGCATTGTAGAACAGGTCAATTTGTGCCACGATGGAGGTCTCCTGATTTGCTGCACTTGTTCATGCTGCAGTCCGTCATGAAGCAATGACAGCGCTGCACCATGCATTCTCTGTGGAAAACTGGATAATTTCAACAGTTTTCCGTTTTCTGTAATGTTTGTCTCTGACGTGGGGGCTTTCTTTATGTGTGCAAGGCTTTCTATAGCAGCTATCCATAGATAGCCATGACAAAGAGAAAGCATGAAAGCTTCTAGCACAGGACATTCATCCTGGCTTATCTGGCCCTCGGAGACATTAGCTAATCGAGGCCCGATACTCCATACAATAGGACAAGTGGTGTAAAGCTACCTCTGTTATCCCGGTAAACATGGAGACTTATCATTCCCATGACCATTTTACAGGGATTGTTTTGTTCTGACAGCAACATCCACAGCCTACAGCACTATCGACTCTTAACAACGAATCTGATGCTGGCTGTGCATGTTATCAGCTCCCTAATAACTGTCTCTCTCTCTTTTTTTTTCTTTCTTTTTTTTTTTCTTTCCCACCCCATTTGTGAGAATTTGTCCCCTGGAGCACTTCTCTATCAGGCCCATGCAGCTGCTGTTATTTTAGATATGGCAGGAAGTAGGTACCGGAAAACAGCAAGAGCTCACAGCACTCAGAAAAATCTAGAAATTCCTCTGATTTACCCAAGGCTCTGGCTCCAATCAAAGCCAGTTACAGAAATAAATAAATAAACAAGCGGGGAGTGCAGGAGGAAGGCCTGAGCAACCAGCCGTGCCTGGGCTACGTGTGCCAGCCATCAGCCATCACCTTCTGTGAGGTGCTGGGGAGGGACAAGTCCCTCGAGCAGCCCAGCAGGCACACAGCCTGCACAGGGGTGCAGCTGATACATGGGCAGCACCTGCCTTCACTGCTGGAGAAGCCTCTTGCTCTCAAGGAGCTGCATCCTTGTTGCTCGGCCACCCCTGTGTTCCCCTGCTTGTGGTTTCCCCTTTGTCTGCTGTGCTCCCATAAATGCTTTTAGCAGTGCTTAGGAAGGAGCACCAGCCAAAGGGACTGATGAAAAGTCACTGGAGCAAGAAAAACTTACGTCACCTACTATTATTATTGTTACAGCTACTATTATTATTATAATTGTAAAGCTCAGATAGGATAATTCTTAACTGCTAGGCAAAGACGGCTCCTAGGCTAGCCACTTTCAGTACCTTCACTTTTCCATCAGGCTAACGTTGGAAATGCCTTCCAAATCATAAAAAAGAAGAAGAAATGATAAAGAAAAAACACCTCCCAAGCTTTCAGTTCAGAAGGGGGCTTAAAAAAACGACCACCAGTACCACCACCACCCCACCCACAGTGACACACACAGATACAACGCTACCTTCACGACTGGTTTTAATAAAGAAAGCTTCTCTGACACAGCAGATAAGGAGGAAGATTTCTGCCCACAGACATCTCACACCATTAGCAATCTAGTTAACATCTGTAAATGTTTTAGGGGAAGAAATTACACTTTGAGACATTTCTTTTTTAATTACAGTCTCCAGATGAAATTTGTTAGAGCAGGGAAATGTATCCCATAGCGACTGATGTCAATAGCAAGCAGTCCCTAAAGCCAGCCAGGATTGGGAAAGCCATGCTGTTTGCTGCTCTTGGCACTGCTCCCTGCTTTCACAATGTCAAACTTAGAACTGCCTTTATATGCACTTTCCTTTTTTTTTTTTTTTCCACAGTAGCTGTTGCCAGCAAGCCGTAAACTACTGTATATCACTCAGATTTAAGAACCTAAACTTTAAAACAAATTAAACTCTTGTTGACATTGTAATAAAAATCAGAATAGAATTGAACAGCTCAGTAAAACTGCACTTCTATTATTTTATGGATTTAAGATTGTTTTCTAGGATTCCCAGACTCCCAATACAGCAAAGTTATTTCCTCTTGGCAGATGGCTGGAAAGAAAAAATCATTGAATGGATGAAATTATGTGGCAGACACTAGGCTGAAGCCTAAAGGGAGGAAATGGTGTCTCCCCAGTACCTGTAAATATTTGCTCTGTGTCTTGACCAGAGAAGCCTTTCATCCATGCTTTGGGGGAAAAAAAGAAAAAAAAAAAGTATTTATTTTGTGAGTTTTTAAGAAAACAGAATTTTTGTCTGTCAAACTCCAGCTTCTAACCAGAAGTTTATGTGGCAAACACAGCTCTGACCCACCCTTCAGAAGCTCATCCAAATGCAGGTATGTGCATGCAGCCTCGGAGTGCTCCCCGACACCAGCCTCCAGTTATCTTTTATCTCCCTACTTAGCAGTTAATGTTAGGTATTCTTTCTATAGTTTTTTTTTTTTGTTTTTTTTTGTTTTTTTCCTATTCTGTAAAATGGAAACAGAGGTTTCCATCCGATTGAATGCCAGGTTTCCATTCTTTATAATGTTTCCTCTCAAAACAGTTTGGAATGAAAGTATTTCAGAAATGTGTGTGGATGGAAGCTACTGGAGATAATCATTTGTTTCATGTAACTGTTTTACAAAAGGTGTGGTGCGTTGGAAAGGCTGCTGTGCAGAATGAACAGCAATCAGCTTGCACAGCCTTTCATCCAAACCTTTGTTGCAGTTAACTGTTTTCCTTTGGTTACATCAGTCAGGTGCCCTTTACTGTGTGAGGCCACCAGCCTAAGCCCGGAGACTGAAGGGTGTCCTTGCAGGGTCCTGTCACAACATTGTGTCTGAATGCTTAGCCAAATATTACACATCTGCAGGCCCACAGCTGAGTGCCGAGGTCCTCTCTAGTGGTGAGCACTGAGCTCAGCGCAGCTTTTGTGGCACGAATCAAGCTGCAAGGGGGAAGAACTTCTCCTTCCCTGGGAATGCACCTGTGATTCTTAGTGGACTCCTGCAGCTGTGCCTGGTGTTGCCTGTTGACCTTGCTCTGTCGATCCATTCTGAAGAACAATTCTGTAGCTTAACACAGTGTGTGGGAGAGAGGATGAGTAGAAAATATGTTTTGCCATATTTGCAGCTCTGTCACACTGGGACCACGTGTAAACAAGAGTATTCTTCCAGCTGCTCTAATTTAAGCTGCTTGCTATAGGCAGCATTAGTATCCAAGCAGTATGAGAGTTTAGCAGCTGCCTAAATGTGGTGGTTTTCATTGCTGTGCCTCCTGTGCTGGGCAGAACACCTCATAACACCTTGCTGGTGGTTACCCACTGCAGCTCAGGAATGTTTAGTTTTGCTCTTTGGCTCTGCTTGCATCAAAGGACCTCAAGTATAGATCTGTGGAATCAACTGTTGGCTCAAACCCTCCCTGATAAACTAGAAAATTTATGAAGAAAAGGTCTTCTCCTAGTGTAGCTAGTGAGGTGTAAAGCTGACAGACACATCTGGGTCTTAAAAATGTTGTCAGCCCCACGCAGCCTTCATCTCCCATCAGCAGAGTGTGGCTGCTCAGCGAGCCACATCACATCATTGTATCTTCTGAGCACAAAGCCCTGTGAGCTTGGGCTTATAAAACAAAGCTCAGCCATTATAGCAGGCCTGCGTGGGAACATGACCCAGTCTGGGCTCATAACATTTCTCATTGCCCCCAAAGAAGCACACAGGCACATCACAGATCGTAGAGCATCCTAGCATTGTCCCTACATTGGTACCCGCTTGCTAACAGGTAAAAAAAATGATACTGACATTGGTCTTTCATCTTCACATTGATCTTCTCTGTTCCGCGTGCATCTTGAGGTTTGCTGATGAAAAGGGTTAGAAAGGAAAAAGGTCCTGATGACAGTGATGATAATGGGATGAGTCCAGTTCCTGACAAACCCAATACTCTCCTTACTCAGAATCAGACCAGATAGACTATGCTGTATCTTTTAACCTATTGCCAGGACATTTCCACTATTGAGGCTCAATGCTTCTCCCACCATCTGATGTCCATCAGACTTGGAGGCTGATTCAGTGGAAAAAGAACTGACTCCTTTGGTGATTCTCTGCTGTGGAAAGAAAGGGGTGCTCAGCAAGTGCCCGTGCACAACCCCAAGGTGTCATTCTTCCCTCCAGTTCTTATTTCTTTGCTTTATTTGAACATGAGCTGGGGATTCTTTTGCAAACAGTAGTGCAAAGTGACTTGCTTTGGAAGATTCCAAATGATCACAGAGGTCCACAGTATTATTCTATGAAGTCAATTTAGGAGCATATGTGCTAATGCCATTTATTTGATTTAGAACTAATGAAAGTTTCAGTAATGTGCAATTACAAGAAACTTAATGACCCCTTTATATTGAATGCAGCTTTTCTGGCACCTAATATGCTTTGATGAATTGCTCATGTGCAATGCTGGAAAGCTTCTATAAAGATTTATAATTGTATAATCAATATGGAAATTCAGTCTTATTTGGCTTTTTAAAACTCTGAAATGAGATTTTGGATTCTCTTTTGCTCCCCATTGCCCTACTGTACCTCCAGATTTTTTTTCTAAAGCTAATCTGTCATTTCTTCTAAATTTGGAGAAAACCCTTCCTACTGAAACCTAGAAATAAAGATCAATTCTTTTCTTAGCATAACTGCCCTCAGCTGTCTTTGTAGCACTGAGGTAGGAGATTTCTTGATAAGCTCTGTAAACTAGACTGAAAGTATTTTTCCCAGTGCATAACTTAGATGTAAAACGGAAATGCTAGAAATGATAAATCGATCCAGAAATGGTGAGTGAGGTGCCTGAGTACATCAGCAGCCTCATTGTTCCTCTCAAGTCCAGTGGCACAAGCTTCATGTGCAACTCACAGCAGTGTGTTCCAGGCCCAGCACTGAGGGCTGATCCACGCATGTTGGAAGGAGCTTCCCTGGTAGACAACTCCTGCGCCAGGCTCAGGGCTTCACAGCCTTGCTCCTGACCTGCTGCCCCCTCTCCATTTGCCATCTCTGGGACCACCAGGTGGATTCAGCCTTGTTCTTCCAGCCCTGGTATGCTCTGATTGCACGGTCTTGAGTGCTGCCCTCAGCTCAGTTGTCTGCCAGTTGGGTGGTACCATCATGGGATGGGATCAGAAATAGGAGAGGAAAAAGAAAAGGAAGTTTCCTTTTGCTGTGTCTGAAGCTTGACAAATGCTGCCTGAGATGACTGGAGGCTAAGAACAGGCAAATGAAGAATTGCTTTCAATTTCAGTCGATTTTGTATACACTCTTGTCATGCTTCAGGGCGTGATTGGTGAGTTTTGAGCACCAGCATCTGACAGGATTATTTTACTGCTGGGGACTAACCTGGAAAGCAACACTGATCATAACAGTGAGTTGGTATTATTGTGTTTCACACAAGAGGGGCAAATTTCTGTTGTTTCTAGCAAAACAGTGTCTGCTCTTCCTTACTTCTTCCCCTCTCGTATCCACAAAGCTTCCACAATACTGACCTCAGGTTTTGGCTGTCTTAGGTAGTATTTGCATAGTTCTTCTGTCGTGTGGAAATTTTGCATGAAATGTAAAACACGTCTGCTTTGTTTCCCTTACAGATGCTTTTAGGAACGTAAACACATAATTTTGGTTAAAATGCGGTCTGTTGCCCAGCCCTTCCCTCATACATACATGTGTGTGTCAAATGTGGCTTGTACCATAGCAGGGCTAGTCCTGCACCCCTGTGCAGCCCGAACCCCAGCAGCTCCAGTTGAGGATAGCCTCAGTGAGAGCTACTGAAAAATTCCCCGTGGACTCAGATTCTTTGGCTTAAATGCTAAACGGTGAGCACTGCCTTAAAAACAATATAAGGTTTGGAACCCACTGTTCTGAGAATCACTTCCTCTCTGCTGATTCCTGTGTTACATTACCAGCAGCCAGGGATTCAGCCCTGAGTGTATGCAGAGCAGGAGGTGCAGGACATTGGCAGGGTTGCTTATGGGAGGGATGGATAATCCATGCCCAGTGTGCAGTGTGATGAGATTCGTTTAGTCTGAGCCACAATCAAGAGCCACAGTCAGACTGCTGCCACACAGTGCTGTCACCACACTGCAGTGAGGATCCTTACCCCTACAGAATAGTAGCTAAGGGAGATTGGAGGTACTGAGATAAACAAGGCAAAGGACAGAGCAGGTAGGATAATGGCTCCATGTTATTGGCTGTTAAGCACAAAACCCTGCATCCTGTCAAGCCTACATTTGTATGGAGGATCATGTTTTATAAAAAACGTGCTACTTGTTGTCACTCACTTGCTCCACTGTCCCATTCTCAGTCTCCAAAAATAGCATGGCTTGTGGTGATAGTTTATTATGATTAAACAGATAAAAATAAGTTTATGGTTTTAACACATCCAGGACACCTGAGATAATACAAGATCTGACTTCTTATGGAACGTGTGAAGTTATATTTTCCATAGCTTCACAGGACTTGTTTTGTTTCATTTTTAATTCAGTAAGCTTCAACACGATCTATAGGTTTGCATTTCAAACTGGTGTCTTCGGAATTTGTCCTTTCTGAAATTTTCTTTAATTCTTAGCATAATAGTAGATTTGAAAATATTAATTATCTAAGACAACTTGCTTCTTTTCAATGACTTAAGTAATAAGTCTGTATTCTCTGTTGCAACTTTTGTGCATCAGAGAGGTTTATTAGTAGAGGGAAAGTAGGGACCCAGATAAAAACCAGGATTTTACTCATGTGATCTGGATTCTTTAGTGAATTTGAATTCATCTTGAGTGATGCTAATATTTGGCATTTGGTCTGAAATAAAGGGCTTGCAGAAGCACAGAAGCCTGATGAAGCAAGGTGTGTCATCATTTGTGGAAAAATCTGAGAGCAGTAATTGAAGACATCAAAGTGAATGTCATACTATGCTACAGGTAGCATGATGTTAATGTCAAACTCCTAAACTCCCTCCAGAGTTGTGTCACTGTATCACCGTTCATATGCTGCACAGTGACGGCATGTTCAGAGCTGTGCTTAATGGACAGGAAAACAAGGTTTTTTCTCCAGGATGCTTGTGGCCAATGAACCATTGCAGGCAAAGCACTTTGGAGTGTGTTTGCACTGTGAAAAGCAGTACATGAAGATATCACTGGCCTGAGAGCCTCTGTAGTTGTTAGGCTTGACTAACAGTGATAGATTCTGTTGAAAGGCAAAAATTAGACAGTTTTGCTACCTGGACTGCACCTCTTTTCTGAAGATTGTTCAAAAGTGAGACATAGATGTGCAGTTTGATCAGAGCCAGGCCGTGGAGTTCAAACATGGCAGTGCATTGGCTGCTTAGTTCTGCCCACTTGAGCAGTGAAGAGTATTATTCACACAGGCTTTTCACACATGTATCTTGAAAGATGCAGCTGGTATTATTTGTATTTTCCATGACAAGTGCACCAGTCAGAGCAGAGCAGGTCACTTTTTGTTCCTTTTTGGTGGGAGAGCATTACATTATTCTGAACCTTTTGCTTCAGTTCTGCACCATCATGGAGATGGTGGTCACAGGTGGTCACAGGTGGGAAAGAAGTAACAAGGAAAAGTTGGTCTGTCAGTTGTGGAGGTGCCTTGGCTGTTCCCAACGAGAAACTATAATTGGTAGATAGTGATAGGACAAGGGGGAATGGTTTGGATGAGTCCTGTGCAGTACGGGCAGGAGGCAGACATGAGGATGGCCTGCAGCAATGCCAGCAACTTGAAACATTCACACCTGTGCAGTGCTGCATACCCACGGGAGAGGAGTCAACCTGGCTGTGTCTTCACACAGGACTGTATTAAAATTATCAGTCTGTGTCTCCTTTTGCAGCAGACAAAAGAAAACCCCAGGACTCCATTTAGTTTGTTGTATTGCATCCCAGTCATTAATTTATACTTGTGCACTGATGTCACTGAAAAGAAAAAAAAATGCTTCTTGCCCAAAGCAAAGAACTCTGTGCATTTACAGCGTCAGCACCAATTACCCCATACTCATTGTCCAAACCTCTCTGGGATATTGCAGAAGTGGACTGAAGTTAACAAAAAGATGGTCACTGATTTCCAGAGTCTTTGGGGTGTGATGTGTGAGCAGTATGAGGCTTCTGCTGACCACACATCAGAGCCTTAATTAAGAAAGGAGAGAAAAATAATGGGTGAAAGTGGAAGCTCCATAATAGCATCAGAGTTTCTCTTTCAGAAGGCTCTCAAGATTACTTAAAAGGTGCACTTTTTTTGTTTGGTTGGTTTTTGGTTTTGCAAGAAAAGCTTCTGTGAATAGAGAGCACATTTGTATTTCAAACAGTTAACAAAGGACCTGCTTCTTGTTTAAATTTGGCTTTAATCTGCCTGGCAAGATAGGAGCTGCAGGAAGGTCAGACTGGAGCGTAGACCACGACTCAGGACTGTGCAGAGGCCAGTGCTGCCACGCTGTCCTCCAAAGCATGGGCCACTCACTGTGCCATGGCCCACTCACTGGTGTTTGCCTAGTAGATCCATTTCCATGTAAGAATATTGGTAACTTCACAGTGCAGAAGCTCACGAGTACAGCCATGGGCATTATCATCATTAGCAATGTGGGCAGAGATAGGATATGTTTTCAGAGTGCCAACATTCCCTCCCAAAACTGGAGGTTCATTTCTTTATAATTGTGGTATCAATCCTGTCTCTCAGCTCACCTTTCATTTTTTTTTCAGACTCCTGGGAACATTTACCTTTAGGAGCATTAAATGACACATGGCTAAGTCTTCCAGACTCTCATCTTTGTGTACCCCCAAAGAGCTCACCAGTTGTAGCTTCTCTCCACTTCTTGCCCCTCTGACCTTGTAACTTCTTTGCTTTCAGTGGGATCAATATCTGAGACAGAAGGCAGAACTGGGTCTCAAAGGAGCAGTTACTAAAACACAAAGCCATAATGCTACCTATAGGCAAATTAGTCATAAGATAGAAGGAGAGCAGAAGTCGCTAGAAATTTGCAGTTTCTCTAGTTGATAGAATCCAAGTTTAGATATATCTGGTCGTCCTGTTTAGTGCAGAAACCCAAACTGTTGCACCAGTAAGGCACTGATTTTGCTAACTAGTGAAGCAAAAGTTTCCATTGCAAGGGCATTCTAAAGAGAAATTAAACACAAGAGAAAAAAATCCTCGCTATTAAATTAAAATGTGGTGTAACAGCTCACCACATCCTGCTACTGTGGCATCTGCTGTTTAGAAAAGGAAAGGTTCCGCTTTCAGACGGCTTGACAGGTAGAGAGGTCACATGTTACCTGCATTTCTCAGCACTATTACTTCTTGAGTTCGTATCAGTGGAAAAGCTGAACATGATGATGGAAAATACCAGTCGAGGGAAGGCACTGTGGGGAACTGTAGGTTGTAGTGACAAAAGCAACAATACCCATTCTCTCCCCCGAGAATAACACTGAGGATTATGAATACTCAGTTTGTGTTTGAAAAATGAGTGTAAAACCTTTGCTACCTTTTTTTTTTTGAAAAATGTTACGCTTGTTGAAAAACACAACTACTCTTGGAATGGTACTACAGATATGAATGTATCCAAGCAGCTGCTGAATCAAAGACTGGCACTTGTTTTAGAAAAGAAACTCAAACCCAGGCCAAAACGTTGCTTGCACTGAATGCTGCTGTTCTGTGTCTTACACACAATCCTGTTGTAGTAACAGGTCTGTAAGCCAAAACTAGATCATTCAAAGCAGCAGACTCCCTTTCATTTTTTTAATAAATATTTTGCTGGTAATGCGGGAGCACAGAGAAAAATATAAATTGTTTTCTCTGCACCAACAGCATACTTTACCTTTCTTAGTTCCTGGTCCCACAGGACCAAGCAGAGCCCTGAGGATACTATGGGAAGGGAAGTGATGGATGGCAAAGGCACTGCCTAACACGAAGTGACCATCTTGTTCAGATGGCATATGAATGATACTATCAAGAAGCAAATTTAAAACAAGAGGAAGTACTTTTTCCATCAACACATCCTTCAGCAGGAACCCACTGAACCCATTGCTGCAGGAAACCATGAAGGCCAGGACAGCTTTGGAAGACTATTAGAGGATTTCATGGAAGAAAGTCCATGTAGGTTCCCAAGAAACAAGGACCAAGAGCTCCTCTTGCTCCTGAAGCCCTCCAGCAGTCAGGAGGCATAAGGGTGTTAAAGAAAGAATCACTGGAGACATGCCTGGTTCCTGTGCTCTTTCTTGCAGAATAATGGACTTCTGGCAGTTGTCAAATACAGACCAGATGGACATACAGGATGTTTCAAAAAATCAGTCTTTCAATAACAGAATTTCCAAATAAAATATTTTCCTGAACATCCAGCAGGGTTAATAAAATTTGGACTATAAAGGAAGCAAATTTTCCAGAAATTCAAAATTAAAAAATGTTGAAGACACTTCTATGTCTGAACGGAAACCATTTGAGGAATGCAATCCAAATTTGCATGTTATTTTGACTAAACTGCATTTTCAGCCCATCTTCTGTCCGTCAGACCTGGAGTGAGAGTGGAGCATCTTCATGTGAATGCTGGAGGAGACAGGTTTCGTGTCTCAAGCTGAGCCCAGCGAGCTTCACCCAGTGCACAGCCCACGCGTGCCTGCTGCCTGTTCTGTAGGCTCCTCATCTCTGGAGGCATTTCCTTCTAGTTCAGGTGCCTTGGTGGGCAGCTTGGGGAAGCCCGCTCTAGGCACACTTCCCCTTTCAGCTCTTGTGTTCAGCCCTCTCTGTGAGCAGTCTGCCTCTATGCTATCAGCTGCTTTGCTGAGTTACCTGTTCCCCCACTTGGGGCTTGCACCTTGTCTATCTCTGTGACTTTGTTTCCATTTCACTATCGGGAATTTTTGCCTCTTAAGCGCAATGGTGGGTAAAGGGGAAGAAACAGCAGTGACCTGTTGACCTGTTGACAGCCCTGCTGTCTGTGAGCCAACGTGGATGAAGCTGATGTTGAGCATACTCATAGCTAATTTGACTCTGTGAGATTTGGTGGCAATGGCTACACTTCAGTTCAACACTGTCATTTTTTAGTGACTGATGTTGAAAAGTTGTCAGATGTTGTTATGTGAAGAATACCAAACTTGACTTACTCACCAAGATAGCAAAAATTTACCTGTTAGGAAGTATATAATAAAAATGCACGATAAAGCCAAAGATCCAGTCTGTATCCTGTTGAGGTCAATGACCAAATTACGAGTTGGTGACAGCTTTATCTGGTTGCTGAGAGCTGAAGAGAGCATGAGCAACGAACCAAAGCAGGTGGGCTCCCAAATGAAAAGTCATGTCACCTCTAGAGTAAGTCATGTCTACAGGGCTTGAGTGACAGATGATTCATCGGAGGGCTGGAAAGGCTGCCTCTAAGGGCCTAAGCTGGTTTTGGTGATGGACTTCTAGCTCTTAGGTGTTTGTGTCACCAAGTTGCTTCCAAAATACTTTTTCTAAACACTTTAATGGGGAGAATCTTGTGCTGTTGGGCTGGGGGGTATTATATGTGAGAATTTTATTGAACAAATATAGAGCACCTCAGCTTATGTCCAAGCATTTAGCCTGAGATTTGAGATACCTGAATGCAAACACTCTGGTGGTGATCACCTCTGTTTCTCCACCTCCCTGTCCTCACAGTTGTGATGCTTACTTTCACACTGTATAGAAACATTGTGAAGATTTGCTATCTAACATCTGATAATTGCCCTGAATAGTGTTCTAATTTTATTTCGTGGAAACAAAATCAGAAACTTGGTGCAAAGTTAGGAAAAAATGTAATATTGACTGACCCATATGAGGATTTGTTTTCATCATTGCACTCGGCACAAAGATATCACTGTGAGTTTTGCTCTGTACCCAGTGCTAGTTTGAGAACTTTATCAAAGAATCTATCTTTGCAAAAGCATCATGGAAGAATTGTCCCACAGAAAATGTGCACTGTTTGCATTCAAGGTAGAGATTCAGTTCAGGAAGTTGTCCAGCGCCTTGCAGCACATAAATGGAGTAGCATTTCTTGCTGTGTTCAGATGGCAGGGCAGTCTTTGTCACAGAAAATGGCTGGTTGCTTAAATTTGCTTCCCCTGTTCAGCAATACTAAAGATAAACTGCAACACTCTCCTGAGCTGCTTTGCCTTCACATCTCATTTCCATGCTGCTTAGTCTGCTGCCATAAATATGTAGTTAGTTACAAATGCAACTGATATTTCTTTCTTAAGTATGGCAGTGGCAGAAGTGGTTGCATTGGCCAGGACCTGTGACATTAATCCTGATTGATTCATGTGCTGAAATTACAAAACAGGCAATAGGTCTAAAGAAAAAAAAAAAAAAGCATATGCATATAAAAAATAAAAGCCAACCATCCGTTTCAGGAAGTTGGTTTTAGGCGGGTTTGGTCTTTTCCAGTAAACACATGGAGTTATCTGGATGGCTGTGAACAGCAGCCCACAGGCAAAGGGAAACTTGGGCTTTTCCGTGGCACTTCCATGACGTGAGCATGTGTTTCCCACTCCCAGCATCTCTCACTCAGAAGCGGTGATAGCATAGCTGATGGCATTTGGTCTATCTTCATGTAAATCAGGTGGTGGCAGTCGCTGCAGGGAGGTGGGGTGGAAATGAAAGGGATGTTGTGTAGTCCACTGTAGACGACCTTTGCCAGGTTCTGTCATTTCCTGTCCATCTGCCAAAAATCACAAGCTGATAAATGGAAATAATGCGAGTGTGGGAAACTGTATTGCTTGATGACAACAGGGGAGGGAGAAAAGAATGAAAGAAGGCTCGTGAATAAAGAAAACATCACTTTATCAGAGATGCAGTTTGACTGTCTGATGCTGTGATAGTGGACCTTGTTTAATCTCTTCTCTAACTCTTGCCAAGGGCTTTACTGTGCTCGCTCCTGCTACCTGTCTGTGCAGATGGGAGCAAGGACTGTATGTCCATGTGCGCTGGGCACTATGGAAGGAGCATTTACACATGTTATCAGCTATGGGGAATGGGGCAGCATGAGTTTCTTTTCTCTCTTTTTTTAATGCTGGCCTACAGTAAAAAAAAAAAGAAATCAGCACGTGAAATCGTATCCTACCTAAGCATTGCTGCTCAAATGCCCAGTTCAGCTGGCAGCTTTGTACCATTAGCACATACAATGACTAAGTTCCAAAGGGCTCTTATGATTCTGTGATTTCCTGTGGTTCTCTTTATTTTTTCAGAGCCAATTCTAGAGGAAATGTAAGTGATTGAAAATGTTAAATATGTTTGATGCAATCGAGGGTCTAGGATGCTGCTGTTCTTGTGATGTCTGGTGTTACTGAATATTTAGCATGTCAATAACCGTGGTTAATCTTGCTGTTTTGCACTGTGATCAGCCTTTACTAGCTATCTCGTGATGTTTTGCTTAATGTTCAGAACTGCACTGAAACTATCAAATGGATGCAGGTTTGCAGGGCAGTTCTGCTCCTGCAGCATCGTGATGCTAATTGAGTCATTTTTTTCCTGTGTTCTTTCTTTGCAGTAAATGAAATTATAAGGAATGACCTTTCCAGCACCAATGTCCATTCATAGCTTTCCATACGGGCCTACTATGAAATCCACACACTTTTGACTTAGCTGGCATGTCAGCTCGAGTGCAGAGACTCGGAAAATACTGAAGATGTTAACCTGGTAGCACTCTGATCTTCCACGTTACTGAATGTCAGGAACTGAAGATTTACCTCTTGCTTGCAAAGAAGTAGTTCCTCAACTTCAACTGATGAAATAGCTTTAAAGAAAATCATCTCAAAAGAAAAAGGAGGGAGTATACTCCAAGACTGCTGGTTTCACGGGACAAAACTAGAAAACTCAGCAAACCCTTGAGTGCTTCTTCCCAGTGCTGATCTTTTCAGCATGGCTCCACTGGAATAGAGCCCTGGAAGTGCCTTATTTTACCAGGTTGTGGCATCGGGGCATTTGAAATAAGCTTTGAATTTACTACCATTAAAAGTGTTGGTAGGTGTAGAGATGTAGAGCTTGCATTCTGGAGAGTGACATTGTAAAGACGCTTAGGACTGTGCAGCAAAGTAGGGAGCGAAATCCCTGTCCAGCAAGATGTGGTTATGAATTCCAGAATTTCTTTGCCTTTTCTTTGTTGTAATGTATATCTTATTGCCTTATTCTCAGTGCATTTCAAATTCTCTTCATTTGTCATCATCTCAGCTTTCTTTAGCATATTGTCTTTATGTGCTAATGAATCATAGGATTGTTAGTAGTAGCATGTTAAGGTTTTAATTTTAATCTGGCTTCAGTCGTAGCACAAGTTGAATAGCACAAAATAAAAAAGGTTGATGGACAAAAAATTGAAATCTATCTATTACATGATAGATGAATGTGTATGCATGTACATACATACTGGTATATATGCATATATTTATATATGACAGATAATATAGATGATTGCCTGGTCAGGGCACTGAGTTTAGCAATAATTTCAATTTCTGATAATGCATTTCAGATCCACAACAAATATTTCCGCTCCTTCTTTTGAGGGTTTGTTGAACCTAAAGCAGGTATGCATTTTCTTTCCTCATGCAGTTAAGCAAGCACTTTACATAGGCAAGGAGGATGCATACAAAACACGTGTTATTTACCAAATGGCAAATTATGAGTTAAAGTAACTGTAAATAGCAGTACGGAAGAGTGTAAAATATTTGTTCAGTTATAATGTTATTATTCCGCAGAAGCCTTATAATTCTCTGCTACATGTACGAAAAAGAATACTACCAAAAAACCACAAGGGTTTAATATGCAGCGCTGTATAGTGTGTTTTCAGATTAGCTAATGTTCCTGAAGCTACAGGTAGGCATGTAGTGTAGCCTTCAACATTGTATTTTTTACAATCAGCTGCTTATTATATGAATAGCAACAACCTATTCTTGCGTATAACCAAAAAGTAAAAGTAAATAAAATAGCATGACTTAAATTAAAAATGTTTAACATGAATATTGTGCCTTAGGAATCTGTGCCCCCTTCCGGAACTCGGCCTGAACTACACCTCCGTGCTGAGGTGGCTCATTAACCGTGACACAGTAAAGATGGAACAGGTTTCACAAAAAGGTGAAACCCTATTAAGCATTTTAAAACATTATTCTGCATAATTATGTCTTACTTTCTTTATTAAAAAAAAAAACAAACAACGAAAGCCATATTTGTCATATTTGCACATTACTGTGAAGACATGAGAATATAATATGGCTATATGTACATAATATGCTGTTATTGGTCCTTATAATAGTCTGTTATTGCTCACCTGTTTAATCCCAGTTATTTACCCTGTATTTACCACTGTAGACGTTGCATGAAACATTTCTTATAGACTGCCATACGAAAAGTAAAAAGCTTGACAGACGTCAGCTTGACTTGTAGCTAGAAAATAGATCCAATAAAGCAAAATGTTTTGCTGGAAGCTAGTCTTAGAGTGGTTCATTTTACGTTATCTTGACAAATCTTCCTTTCTCATATAAAATATGCATTTTTACGTTATACACATATATATGAACATATAACTCCATCTCTTCTATGTGAAGCATCCTTCTGCATCCTGCTAATATAGTCCTCTTAGTACGGAAGAAAAGTCTCTTGTCAACAGACTCTTCTTTATTCCCCCCTGCACTTAAAGACATTGCTGCCAAGGAAAGAAATCGATATACGATATAATTATCAGATTTTATTATCTCAGTGTTTCAAAGTTGTCGACAAAGTGTGCATGGAGGAATCTCTGGCTATGCCAAAGCATTTTTTTTTCACGTGCATAAATACCGTGGGTGAGGCTTTTTTGGTACAGGCCAACACACAGACACATCCTCCGTCATGTTTGCATTTCAGCAGTAATTTTAGCAAGGTTTTCAATTGTATGGTTTGGATATGTTGCACCTCCTTCACCCTTATTTTTATTTTCCTCTTTAACCTATATAAAGAAACAAAACAAAACAAAAAAACCTGTTACCTTTAAGCCTGGATAATGGAAGATTATGCATCTCTTGTATATGTATTCATAAAATAAAATGAAAGCAAAAATATTTCCTGTATGAGACTATCTTGTTTTCAAACGTGTGTTATGGTTGTTGCTCTCAATTTATGAAAACACTTTTCACTGACCCCTTTCAAAAACAAAGCAAAACCAGAAAGCCACAACGCTTTGAATATAAGCACAGCCCTTACGGTCATGTTCAAAAAGGCTTTTGCCATGGATAATTCTGACTATTAAACAGAGCGCTCTGGTTGAATTTTAAGTGTTAAAACAAGCTACCTTATGCAGCAAATTACTTGCATCTATGTAGACTGCTTGTACAATAATTTCCTTTGCTCTCCCTTGAACTATTTCTGAAATGTGTGGGTTGCTAAGGGTAGGCTTTGGGTCTGCATTCTTCAATTCAGCACATTCAAGAGACATTTTGGTTAGGCTGGAGGGAGGGCTGCTCACAGAGAGGCAGAGAGGGATGACTTGTTTAGAGGTGCGTGTGACAAGCGTGATGGGTGACACTCCTTGAATTCCCTTCCACACCATGAGAGTAGGCACAGATGTGTATGTAAGTCTTTGATGAACAAGGACCATCCTCTGCCTTGCATTTGTTTTCCTGTATCGGGTGACACGTTGCTCACTATCACACCAGGCTTCAGTGAGTCCACTGCTGAATCCCTCCTCCCTCAAGGAGAGACATATGCTCCAAACCTCTTTGAACCCAGACACAGCCCAACTCCTTAGACATCAGTCAGAATTCTCTGCTTCCCTGTTTGCGGGTTGGAAATACTGATATTACTCCTCATGTGGACAGCATAAGCCTTGTTGTTGATGAGGTTCCTGGAAAAAGGAAAATACTGAAAATGCTGTCACACATTCTTTATATCTTCCAGAGACAGTGGCATCCTTTATACCAGAGCAAAAATGTCTGGTCACATGCTGAATTCATTTGAGCAACATACTTCAGTCATTGTGCTACCTGGCTTCCTGTGAGCTTCCTCTCATTTCAACAAATCTCCTCGTCAAAACACAGCAGGCCCAAGCACTGCTGCATTAACCACATCTTGCCCAGAGGTCTTCAAGCGAAAAGAGCCTATAGCAAACCCCTTGCTGACTCCTTTCATTCATAACCAAAGCATAAGGTGAATCCCACACACCCATCTGGTACTGTTTGACTAAATACCCTTCCTGGAGTCATGCCTCTGACATTTTCTTTACAGCTGAAAATGGTAAATTTCAAGGAGTTAAATTTCTTGGAAAGAACTGCACTGCCTTGAAGCATTGCCTGAGCTCTCCTTCACCATGTGTGTATTTTAATTGCAGTCATCACTGTAAATCTGTGAAATTTGTTTCAGTAAAAATAAAACAAAATCTCTCTCATCAAGCATGTGACTGTGGAGTGTCAAGGTCAACAGCATAAGATCTTAGTATCTATAACTGCTTCTTTTAACAATGGTCTAATTTTATGCCATGATCACTGAATGGACTTTTTATCAAACTGAAGCTAGTCCTATTTTCCCCACTTTTGCACACACTTAGCCATTTTCCTTCTTTAATTTGCCTGCATTGTGTCCTCTTTCTCAGCAAGTTAATATTTTTCTTATTCAATCTTTTGAGCCTCTTTCCAAAAAAATTAGAAGGTTTTGATTTTCTTCAGGTAGCCAAATAATTTGTTCAGTGCAGATCAGTTACAGATTCTCATACTGTTGGCTTTAATTACAAACCATTCTCAGTTCCAAAAACAACTCTTTTTTGGCCAAAGAGAGTGCAAGCTCCCAGAGCTTAAACAATTCAATGGTTGAGCATTTGGGATTTAAGGGGACTGGCGGTATACCTGGCACTTACCACAGCCTGTGGGCACATGGGCTTTTGTCATTTAAACCAGAAAGTTGCTGACTGTAGCTATTCCTACCAGCTTGCAGATACAGGCAACCCACGAGCCATTATTTGCAGATGTGGCAAATTCATTTTCAGTCATTTTAGGATATCCTTTTTTTTTTTTTTAATAATGCAGGGAAAAAGTTTTCAAAAACGCCGTCAGCATCAGTTTCCAGTGCTTCTTCTGAACTGATCTCACACCCACAGCTCCTGTACCCAGCCTCCTTCCAGCACCACTGGCCCAGGGCCTCTGGGCTGGAAATAACGTAAAGTCAGGCTGGGAGCAGTGCCAGAGATAGAGCCATCCAAGCCCTGTTCCAGGGCATTCAGACTGAGCCAACCCAAGGGCTGTCGTTCAGTCTGCCCAGCTGTGAATGTCCTACATGTCTGCCTGGATGCTTTCCTGTGCAACCTACTATAAGGAGGTTGATTTAGCAGAGGGGTTGAACTCGATGATCTCTACAAGTCCCTTCCACCCCCTATGGTTCTGTGATTCTATGACTCTACATATGGTGCTGGGGCAGCTGGCCCATGGTGCCAAAGGCTGAGCGCTGAGTGTGAAACCTCACCCACCAAAGGATGCCCATGGTGGAGTCCTGGAACTCAGCACAGTGTTGGCCTTGTCCAGCCAGGGGACATCCCAATCACACTGGTTTCATGGTACCGAGGGACAGTAGAGTTCTCTGTGCCTCACCAGAAAAGATGTCAGTGCTTGGCTTTGTAACTGCAAGGCTTGGGGTTTTTATGGTCTGGTTTGTTTTGGTTTCTAATGGGAAAAATGACATTTCCTCCAACATTAGATTATATATTTTTTTTAATTTTTTGCTTTCTGCTTAGAAAATACAAACCACATATTATCTTGAATCAGACTGATCCAAACTGAGCCTTTTCTTTTTTCCCCCCTCCAAGTCCCCAGGCTGGGCTGCTTTCCCAGGCGGTGGTTCCCCCCACCCAAGCAGAGCAACACAGTCATCACATACTTGCTGCCTCTGCCTGGTTTCTTGAATGATTTCTTTGCAGGAAACTCCACATGGATCTTTCCTGCCTCCCTGGATCCTTTCCAAGGCTTCTGCCTGGGCTGTGCTGATCCAGCCCCCTCCTCTCACTATCCTAGCAACCTTTTATTTTTTTTATTTTTTCATGCACGTTGTATCCTATAAAATGGATTAGCCCTTGTGAGATAATGACACTACCCTGAGCACACATCTATTGGCTGGTTGATCGAGGTTCTCCTGTGCTTTCTACCCACAGTGGCGTGCAGTACAGGGCCCCTCAGCAGAGCTCGGGTTTTTCACCCTGACCACACCACCAGCACGCTGCCAGGGAGGGCAGAGGCACAGGGGTGCAGCTCAGGGGTCAGCAGTGTGTGTTGAGAGCAGCTGCACTTCATCACACCTGTGGGAACAAACCCAGCACCACCATGCCCCGGAGCAGTGCCGTGGGGAGGCTGCTGTCACCGCCCTGCTCCAGCCTCGTGGCCCAGCATCTCCCTCAGTCGCAGTTTCTCCACCTGGCAGCACGGGAATCGGGGGTGAAGGGGACGTAGGGCCGAGGCTGTGTAGCAGCAGCATGTGGGAGGGAGCAAACCCTGCCCGACTCCCGGGATGAGTCTGCACAAGTGGGTGTATGAAACCTTCAACTTTCCAACTGCATGACAGGGCAGAGGTTGATGAGGAGGTAGGCCTGGCACTCTTCTGCCGCTCCGAGACCTCTGGAGCCAAACCGTGCTTCCAGCACAACAGCGTTCCCATAAGCAGGAGGTGCTGGGTACTTTAGGAGTGCTCTGGTGAAGCCACTTACATCTGCTGCTGACCTCAGCCATGCAGATGATGAGCCGCGTGTCTGTGTGAAGATACAGGCCTATGTAGGAGTTTCAGGTTTGATTTTCCCTGCAGCGGATGGTAGCTTTGACATTTCAGAAAGTTGATTTTGAGAGTTACAAGTAAGATCAGAAGACTCTCGCTCTCAATTTATAAAGTCAGTAGTTTCAAGTTTAAATCTATAAGCCAGAGAGGCCTGGAGGGAGCCAGGAGCTTCAAGGGCAGCTCCCTGGGGAAGAAGAGTGGGCTCCAACACGCCCCTGGAATGAGAACCTTGTGCTCACACAGCAGCCATGATCATCTGGCACACAGGGTGCCTCTGGTGATGCTCACAGGTGCAGGATTTTCTGCAGTCAGCCCTGCTTGTATGGAGGGATGGCAGATGAACCCTTCAGTATTTATTGCTGCCAGCAGCCAACAAGCCAACAGCAGAAACCGCTGCTTTAGGAGGATGCTCAGCAAAGCAGGTTACAACACAGTAAAGAGAATAATAATAAGAACTTAGATCCAGTACAAATTTTCCTTCCACCAAACTCCTTCTGAAATACACGCACGTACCAAAAGTCAAGTGCAGAAGTAAAACTTCTTGTTGCTAAAAATAATAGCAGAAAAGAATTACTGTATTTATGTAGTTCAAGTGTACTTGGCCTGTATGAGTTTTACAAGCCTAAAGAGTTAAACAGAGTGCTTGATTAACTAATAACGTTAAGTAATTTCTTATATAAAAAAATATATCCCTAAAACGTTTCTTGCCTGAAGTACATACATTTCTGGTGATATGTAGCTCAGACCACTATCTAAGCTATAAAGCAGTAGTTACTGTGCAGTGATGACATGTCACTTATCAGTGCTGCCTACTGGTCCAGTGGTTGACCTAAACCCCAACATTTCCCTTTCCCCACAGGCAGGGTTGTGAAGAGTAGAATAATAAACATACCATATGCTGTCTGCTGACGCACTTCAGTCCCGATTCAGATTACAGTACAGTGTTGCAGAATATAGCTCCTGCCAGCACTGTTGGGTGATGGAAAACACAGAAGGGCCTTTTCTTTCTAGGAAGATCTTTATCAGCTTAATATCTGAACCACAGGGGTCAAAAGGAAAGATGCCAAGCTAGCCTGACTGCGGGCCTTGAAGTTTAACTTGATCATGCTCTATCCACCTTCTCATGGCTACCTTGGCTGGGCATCTGCAGGTTGAGGGCACCTCTCAGAAGGGCACACGGCCTCCCAGATTAGGGCACCTCAGCTGCTGACCTGCTCCTACAGGCATGCTGCTGAGTGCCAGGGGCTAGCAGGGCGCTTGGTCAACACTCTTTGAGACTATCTGAGGACCACAATGCTTATGGAAATCAAGATCTTAGGCTTTTCTCAAATGAACTTGGAAGGACTGACTGCACATAAAGCTTCACATTTACTGAAACCAGCAAGTCACACAACACTACAGTAGATTATACCGGTGAAGGTTCTACATAATTCATTTCATTTTCAGGATTTCTGTGTTTCATAGCCATGCTTCATTACCATGACTAGAAACAAATGTAAGCCTCTCTGGTCACACAAGCAGTCAACTTGTACCAATACTCAGCTGGAATATAAATCCAGCCAGTGCCTGGTGTTCCCCTCTCTTCCCTCCCTCTCCTACCACAGCACCTGTAGTATGGCACAAAGGCACACTTTGGCCTTGTACCATGTCAGCAGCTTCTCTAGCTCACTAGCTTAGTTGTCAGCATATTGATTGCCTTGCACACACCTCAGTGAGCTGCATGTATGCTCTCTGGCTATTCAGGCAAGCAAGCTGCAGAGAATGGCTTGTATTTAAGGGTTTCCAGGAGCCACAGGTATTGCACCAGTACCTGCAGATATAGCAGAATCACTTTCACTCTAACACTTGAGGGTTATATTGAGGGTCCGAATTAGAGATAAGGATGTGCTGTGGGACCATATCAAAGGTCTTGCAGAAGTCCAGGTAGGCAACATCAGTTACCCTTCCTTGGTCCACCACAGCCATCACTGTCACAAAAGGCCACCAGATTGATCAGGCACAATCTTCCCTTGGTGAAGTTATGCTAGCTGGCTCGGATAACCTCCTCATCTCACATGTGCTTTCAGGAGGATTTTCCAGGATGATCTTCCCAGTCACAAAGGTGAGGTTCACTAGCTTGCAGTTCCCCAGGTCTTCCTGTCTCCCCTTCTTAAAAATGGGAAGGATGTTTCCATTTTTCCAGTCACTGGGGTCTTTGCCTGACTTTTCAAATTTGATGGTGAGTGGCTTGGCAGCCACATCAGCTGGTTCCTTCAGGACCCTGGGATGCGTGTAGTCTGACACAGCAGAGATGTACACATTCAGTCTCATGAGTCGGTCTCTTGGAAGCCTGCCTGCCAGTGAAGACAGAGGCAAATAACTTGCTCAGTACCTCAGCCTTCTGCATGTCTGCTGTAGTCAGTTCTCCCTTTTCATTTATCACAGGGGGGACAATCTCCTTGGCCCGTCTCTTCTGACCAATGTGCCTGTGGAATCTCTTCCTGTTATTTTTCACAACCAGTGTAAAGTTCAGTTCCATACATTGGCTTTCCTGACCCGATCTCTACACATCTATACAGCATCCCTGTATTCTCCCCAGGTCACACATCTCTGCTTCCCTTACCTATACACGTCACTCTTATCCTTCAGTTCAACCACTGGATCATTGATCAGGCATTCTGATTTCTTGCCTCCTTCACTTAATTTCTTGTCCTGTGGGATGGAGAGCTCTAGTGCAGTCAGAAAGGTGTCCTTAAAGAGCTGCCAGTTTGGCTTTTTTCTTTTGTCTCTAAGGAGAGTTTCCCAGAGGATTTCATCCAACAATTCCTTAAACATTTGGAAGTTGGCTATCCTGAAGTTCAGGCTCCTGACTTTGATCTTTGCCAGGCCAATATTCCTCAAGATCATGAACTCAACCAAAGCTTGGTCACTACAGCCCAGGTTTGTAGTCCTGCAGGTTTGTGTGTGGAAATTTTACCTGCTGAATGCCATGTCCCAGCACTGATATTCCACACTAGAATGTGAAATACTAGCAGCATCTTTCAGCTCTGAGTATCCGTTTGAAATTATTCAATGGAGTTCAGTCAGTGTTCTTAAACAAGTGAAACCGCACATCCCATCACTGCTGTATTATGTTTGTGCTCTGATAATACCAAACGCCACTAGAGACATCAGCACTATCTTCAGTTGATGGGAATTTTCCAATTTTTGTTTTCTTTCATAAAATTTTGCATCATATTACCAAATATGTAGGTACCATGCAATATTTTTCTCCCTCAAAGCTATTATTTTCCATTACTTAAATAGCTAGCCAAAAAATATAGATATTTGGAGGAAAAAAAAAAACATTCTCCCTTTTCAGCTGGCTCTAGTGTTCACATCTTTGATTATTTTCTTTTTTCAGCAAACCACAGATTTTGCACTGCAAAAAGAACTGGACTGATTTTAATCTTGTACAAGTATAACTACAGTTACTCCTGAATTATGCCAGATTAAGCCAGCTGAGAATTGGGTTCAAAATCCTGTTTCTCTAGAGCAATCAGTTAAGTTGTGCAAGAAACACAAAGGAGGTAAAAAGAATAGAGGGCAATTGGCTTATTGCAGCCAAAAAAAAAAATAAAATGTTAGTGCACTACACACACTGCACTTTGGCTGCCTTGAAAAGGAAAAAAATCATGTGTTCTAGCCCCATCCTGGCTGTTTAAAGAAGAAGAAGTTGCATCACTCATCTCCCAGCTGATTTCCAGTCTCTGTCTGGCCAGGCAGTTGGGCCCATGAACGCCAGTTATCAGTGCTGCAAGGCCCACTGACCATCTGTCCTAACCCAGGACACTTGGCTGAACCTGTGGGCCTGAGGTCATGCCTGCTCCAGCTGGCCTCCCAATCTGTTCCTCCTCCCTCAGCATGTCAGAGACTTATCTGCATGCCACAGGGAGCACTGCAGTGGCAGTCCCATCATTTCCTGCTTCTGGCTTCAACTGTTTTGCATCACAGACAGACAAATCTTGAAGGACAGATGTCTGCACAGCAGTTCCGAAGGATCTCACTTCAGCTGGTGCAAAGCACATGCAGATGTATTGAGCGGAGGGACCAGAAGCTCCTAGTGAAAGGCTCTGACATCAGCTCTGCACAGTAGGATGTAGGTGGGAGACAGGTGAGACACCTGAGGGCTGATTCAGGGACTTATCACCATACCGACTTTCTCCAAACTGCTGGTAACACTCTCCAGCCAGCAAGGCTCTCTAGGCTCAGATGCCCACGTGGGCCCCACTGGTGAGATGATCCCACCCTTCTCTCACCAAAGGAAGATACATTGGCTACGTCTTGGAGGGGAACTAATAGAGTGAAGTGGAAAATTCAGTGCAGAGGCAATGGTCGCATTTGAAAAGATTTGAGCAAAGATAGTTAGGAGAAATGCTGCAGACTCTAGCCTTACTGAATCACAAGTTCCTAAACCGGGTATTACACTGAGCAGGTGTCCCTGTCCCTTGCTCCTGTGTGCAAACGGGTGCACCACCTCATGGGTCATCTCCTGTGAGGAGCCCTGGTTTCCCCCATGCCTTGCTGAAGGGCTGTAGGTTCCAGCTCCAGCCTTGCAAGGAAGTTGTGCAGAGGCCAGGGTACCTCTGCTGCAGGTTGCTTCCACCACAGATGCTCTTGCCTCATGCTCACAACAAGCACTTTTTCTCCTGAAAGTTGACTCCTTGCTGTGATTCACCACTGATGTGCCAGTCTATGAATGTTCATACACAAAGGGATTATGTTAGAATGCCCATAGCTGCAGCACAACCCTTCCTCTGGACAGCTTTCATCATGATTTCAGGTGGCAAAAGGAAGCTTCAGAAGAAAGCTCCTATCCAGAGCTCAGGACACAGAATGCATCATGGTTCCTAGATTTAAATGAAAAGATGGGAGCATGGCTGCACTGTTTCAGGTGGCTATGTAATGACGAAAATGGAAAAACCATTATTTCACTTACGTACAAAGTTTACTGCCAAATCACTGAATCTGAGGTTTTGGGTTACGCCTTCTTTTCTCCTGTGTGGCTGAATTTCATGAACGCTACCAAAGCTCTGAGAGGTGCTGCTGGTGGCCTCAAGCCCATTTGCTGTGCAGATGCAATGAAACATGACAGATCAGAGCCTTCCCCTGGCAAAGCCTCTGTGGGTGTGAGAAGTAGCATGAGCCAGTGTTTGGCCAGCTTCATTTGCACTACTTAGACATGAACTAAGGCCCTGCTAAACTCAACTCACGGTGGAGCAACAACATCCAACCAAGGTGTAACACCACCCCAGCTAAAAGAGGCCACTTTCACCAGGTGTTCTCCTTCCCTTTGCACTGCCACATTTACCATTTGCCTTTGTATTGTTCCTTGGCCACGCTTTCAGCATTCTGTTTTCAAACATGGGTACCTGGATTACCTGTCTGTTCCTGCACTTTATGTGCTCTAGATAGCTATCACTTGCACTTTCACTATTCACTTAAATGCCTAAATAACAGACTGAATGTTCTATTTGAAAATTTGGCACTGCCTCTCTGAAGGTAGAGCTAATAAATATATTATAAAAAAAACACACACACACACACACACACAGGGAAGGTTTTGGAGCAGTGATGTTATGCTAGCAGCCATAAAACAGTCTCTGAAATCAAGGCAGAGCCCGCCACTGCCAAACAACCAAGTTTTGTTAGTTTGGAGCTGTGTTCTGGGGCTCAGGCAGTTTGTTGCAGCACGTTTACAATTCCCCACAGCCCAGGGCAGCCCTGCCTCAGGCTCTCTGCAGGGCAGCCCCAAAGGGCTCAGAGCTCTTAACGGCTGCACGTGTGAGGAGTGCACCGCCATCCCAGGAGAGGCCGGCCCTGAGCCAGGCAGTGCCGCAGTGGGTATTTGTGAGCCGGGAGCACGTGGCACAAGTCTGCTCCTAAGGAAGGGAAGTGAGGAGCACCTCTTGCAATTAAAAACACAGAGATGACTTTAAGTGAATAAGCTGCCAGAGCTGGTGAATTTCCAGAAGGGGATTTGGCCAGGATACCTTGGCTCACACCTGCACAGTTACAAGAAGTGTTGTGGGATCAATGGCTTCAAGCGGTTGGAGCCTCTGCTCTCCAGCAGCACGATCCTCCCCTGGCACCAAGGCACAGCATTTCATCTGCAGTGCACACCAGGAACACGATAATTATTCACTGGCCCAGTGCAGAGCTAAAGGCTGCTGCCTATTGAACCTCCAGCCCCACACTGTGCACAAGCTTCCAGGCTGGGGCAGGGTGACGTGGAGATGGCAGAGGCTAACGAAAAGCCTCCCGTGAATGTTGCCAGGTTCTGGATCCAGGCGCAGCTATCAGATCAGCTTGGTTACTGTAATGTGTGAGATCTGACAAGAAATGAGGGGGGAATAAAAAAAGTTGACCACAGGCAAATTTCTTCCTAAATGCGTCATCAGCGAACAGCATAAGTCCAAACCAGAGGTGGGAGAGTGGGTTTGTTTTTACAAGAAACCTATTGACTGGGAAAAAAAAAGAAAAAAGAAAAAAAAAAGAAAAAGACAACTATTAAGGAAAATTTAGCAGTTGGCTGAATTTGGCAAATAATTCTAGCTGGAGAAAATAGTTAAAATAGTTCAAAGTTGGGGGGAGCGGGAGAAAAGAAATTCTGAAAATTCATTATTTGAACAGCTCTCCTCCAAAGATCTTATATTATACTGCCCACTACCAGCTGGCCCTAGACTTAGGTTGCTTAATATTTTCCATTATAAAAGATTCTTTCAGCATTCTTATTTTTTTAGAAGCTCTAACACCTCCATTGTTTGCAGCAGGCCCTTATAATTTGGCAGGAACAAAGCCCTTGGGCTAAAGAAGTGCCTTTTCTTTCATCCATGAAATTCCAGTCAGGTTTGGCTGGATGAAAAAAAATTAAAAAAAAAAAAAAAATTATTAAAAAAAAAAAACCAGTTAAAAATCACCATTTCCCTTCTCTCTCTTATGTGCCTCAAGAAAATATACTGGCAGGCCGCCAGCAGAGCAAGTGAACGAGAACGTTCTCATTAAATTGAGCCCAGGTTGTCACCAAAGCAGCCGTCCAGACTCTGCTGGGAATGTCTGGGGGCTTCCAGGGCAGCTGCAACAACAGGAGAAGAGCTGAGAGAGACTGAGCACAAATCCAAGGAGTTTCCCCAACAGCAGAAGGAGGCAGAGAGTGGAATGAGCGCCTCCTGCTCACGCTGTCACAGATGTAAAAGGCCTGGCAAACCAGTCTCTCTGCATTTGGGGCTCCTGCTCCTACTTCCTAGGCTACAAAAAGTAGATCTAAGTTCTTGCTTAGCCAGCTGAGAAATAATGACACAGACCCACACTCCTCTTTCTCCAGCATCTTGTTTTTGTCCCTTGGACAGCAGTCTTCTCCTGCTCACCATGAACACGGTTATCCCCGAGGTCCTATTTGTATGCTTATTCTGCAGTGCTGAACAGAGAATGGATCTCACGGTTTGTTTCGGGGGGGTTTTTTTGCCATACTGAGGAGAGGAGAGTTGTGTTGGTAAAGCAGGTTGGAATGGGGCCAGCCTAAAAGACCGTGTAGGAAGAATCAAGGGCCCAGGAGCCAAACAAATAGGCAAGCAGCTTCCAGACAGCGATCAGGGAAAAGAAATGGGACCATGTTCACAGAACTGAGCCCAAAAAGCGATTGGAAGCAGGACAGGAAATAGGAAAAATGGGGATCGTTGTGTGGGAAACCTGGTGAATGCCTGGAAGATCTTACAAAGCCAGTGTAATTCACTCCTAGTAGGGGGGACCATATTATGAAACACTGAATGAAGTAGAGTGAGGTGAGCATTAAGGCAGAAAGGAACTTTCTGATCATCCTTTTCTGATGATCCTTTTGGTGATTGCCCCATCCAGTCTTTGACCTCCACGAGTGACCTTGGAAGGAGTGACATAAAGAATCTCTGCAACCAGTAAATTACTGCCATTTGTGAAAATCCCAGATCAATCCCAAATAGCAAGAGAGTGGTTTACACCAGAGAGCATCAAGTTTCATAAGTCTTCCCAAATTTGTTAGTATTAATTGAAAATTGGACTGATAGCCAAACAAAAAGTACACCATACAGAAAGAGTTCAGCTTCCTGTGCACATCTCTTCAGGCCCATTGATGCGTAGCTGTGAAGAGTACTTAATCTGCTTTCACAAAGGAGGTGTTTATCCTCGGAAAAGCTGTGAGTGCCCAATTAAGATGTTTTGTTGTTGCATACAGAAGATGGTCTTAGCCTTGTCATCCTGCCCTTGCTCTCTTGGACACAGGTGTAAGGTTTAGGCACAGTCTGACTCTTTGTCTGACCACACAGTGAAAAGCTGCTAGCTGGGCCTGTCCCACAGCTAAGCTTTGTTGAGAGGTACAACTTGCTTTTGTGGGCTTAGTGGAGCAGAAATACTGCTTTTGAAATCTTCACTGCAACAATTAGTGAACAAACTTACAAGTCTTTGCACGGCACTTCTTTTTGCTAAGGAGATGCATTGGTAAATATGTTGGTAAACCACAAATGAAAGATTAAGTGATGGCAGTGAAGGTGAGGGTTGGTACCTTCACCTCTGCTTAAGTATTGCCTAAACCTAAAGATGGGTTTCTAATTTAAATAAGAGGTGAGTGACCAAACTACATTAAAGCTTGAATTTGCTTTGATGCCCTTCTACAGAGAAAACTCTCCTCTCATATCTGAATTGAAATAGAATCAAATCTGTGCCCCTCGAGGAATAGTGACATCTCAGACATAGGTTTTAGTACTGCTTCCAATTTAAATAGAAAAGATTGCATGTTTTACCTTTAGCTGGACATTTTATTAATTAGCTGAATAATTTCTGGAGTGCTGCTAATAAACCCTACATTCAGTGTCTTTGGTGGTAAAAACCATTGAAGCAAGCATCAGCAATTCTTGAAGACAGAATATGAGTAACTGAAGGCTCTTTCTTTGGATTGCAGGGGAGGGATAACTTGTCAAGAATTAGTAAATTGGAATCAAATATGTCTAGAATTCTGACTAGCTAAAGATGGAATAATCAAAACTGTCAAAGCTTGGTGCATAGTGCTTTGAGACAAGTGGTCTATCAAATACTGTTCTAATATCATCTTAACCACAAGGGCTGCTCAGATGTGATTCTTGAAGACATTTAAGTTAGCAAAGAGTACTCATCATTAATCTTTTATAATGGCTTTTGGGAGCCACAGTTCATTTAAAGATTTTACATTTTTATTACTTATGTATGCGGGGCAGCAATTAAAGCTGTCGTGGCCATATAATGAAGACTAATGAAAGCAAGATGAAGGCAGGTTTTCATTTTCTGTCAACCTGAACATCCATCTGCTTCTGCCATCTCCCTCCCCCTCCCCCCCCACCAAAAATATTTTCTTTTCTTGAAAGCCAACTCCCCAATCCCTAGGCATTTAGCCAAACACCTTCACAGTTGTCCAGGATGGACTATGAAGACTAAATGGTCCTTTCTTTTGAGAAAGAAGCATATAACTTGGTAATCAGACAAGTACTGTAAAAGGCTCAGTCTTTCTCAATATAAGTAAATGTGAGTGATTCGATAACACCATCTTTATGGTATGTTTTCTTGGCCACTGTGAAATAATAGCTCTGGAGGGAAGACAGGGATTAGTCACCCCACAATTAGTCATTCTTCAGTGTAGTTTGATATTGAAGAGATCTGTATTTCAGAAATGAGACTCTGCAACCGTAAGTCCCATTTTCAAGTACTTTCCACTTCCTTCCTCTTTCAGTTAGGAAGAGTCTGGAGAAAGAAAAAACATTCACTCTTCATATTTAAGGTGCTTCTGCACTTGTATGTCTCCATTTCTTCTTTATACACACATCACTTTCCCTTTCTTGGGAGCTGCAATCAAAGTCCCAGAATCAGAAGTGCCTGCTGTCCACAGCTGCTTTCCCTCACCAGACTTGCCTCTGCTGCCTGCAAGTCTTCTATTCCAGTTTGTCTAAGGGACAGCACAGCAGCCTGGCTAAGGCTGGGTAAGCTAAGGCTGATCTTGCAAAAAGAGAGTCATAAATATGAGGGCAGTGCTCATGTGCCTATAGTAGCCTGGAACGCCAAGAAGGGCCAGCACTTACTAGCTCTTGGTGAGCTGCAGACAGACTTGCACCCTCTGCAGCTTGCCTGTACAGAGCTCTGTGAATTGTGAGCTGGGACACTTGGAGATTACCTCCTTCCCAAAAGGGATTTACTGTTCTGTGATCCAGTAGTAGTAGATGACAGAGATTCCCAAACAAAAAGTCTCCTCTTTCGTAATGGCCAGAAACTTTGCCACAGAAAATTGGTTTCCTTCAACTGGAATTTGAGTCAAAAGGCAATGCAGATGTTTTAAAGTGTTAATCATTATCAGGAGAGGGAGCTAACTGGCAGAGCTCCCACTGAGTAAGAACTGAATGTTTGGCCTCAGATATTTCAGCTGGTAAGATGTTGCATACTTCACTGATGCATACACAGCAGCTCCACAGTTCTCTTAACCATTTCATCTTTGGAATTAGTAGTGGCAGTACTGCCTGTGTGCCACAGAAAGAATGCTTTGCCACAGGAGTTGCACTAAGCACATGCTCATGGCTGGTCTAGGCACAAAGACCAGATCTATTCCTCTTCTTACAAGATGGCTTGTCTTCTCAAATCCCCACACCACAGCGAGAACCCAGATCTTCTTTCCATCCGTCATTCCTCTCAATTCCTTGGTGCATCTTACTTGCCAAACTGTCTTCTCCTGAATATATTCTATGCATACCAAACCCTGCTTGAAATTTGGCACTGAGAGACCTTCATAATTCTACTTATGCTGGTATAAACAGAGTTAGTAACTTCTCATCTCAAGCACCTTGTTGTCATTATTACTGACCAGCCTAAACTCCAAACACAGAAATTGAATCTGGCAAAAGAAATACAGAGCGAGTCATGGGCCAAATTGATGTGACTTAAAACAGCATCAAAACAGATGAAATGCTGTGTTTCATTTGGAAAAACAGCAGCTGCATATGTACAGTAACTACTGTACTTCTCCAAAGGGTTTTTCCCACTTGCAGGTCCAAATTTAGCCTAATGTAGCCTGGAGTCATAACGTAAAGCTCCCATGAAATTGCGATTCAAACTGCTTAAAGATATACACAAGACTACCTGAACTGAAGTCAGACAGAAGTAGTTTGAGTTGGACCAACTTTAGGAACTCAGTGTAATATGCTGATGGCAGTCAAGGACTAAGTGGGAAAAGGGAACAGGGTAGAAAAACATCAACCCAAAGGATGCAAGTTAAAGACTAAGCCTTGTTCCTTTTGCCTTGCCTTGCCTTGCCTGTTATAAACAGATGCCAGTCTGTACTTGCTCATCACAGAATCATCATAATTTACAGTGATTTAACATTAACATGTCATCACCAAAGCACAAGGAATTATGTTTCTTCCCAGTACCACTGTGCAGTAGCTATAACCAGCTGGCATCTTCCAACAGGCCCTCTGCTTGGTACATGTCCTTCAGACTAAATTAGTGCAAATACACTATGGCTACAAACTAAAGTCTTTTCTGGTATTCCAGAGGATTTTCCTTGGTCTGTTATTTAAAGCAAGCTGCACGTTCATCTTTTTACCAATGGTGGGATTTAAAAACAAAGCTAGCCTGAAACAAAACTCTCTGAGCAGATTAAGCATAATTTATACCTGTTAGTGTAACTAAGCAGGGAGCTGACTGGTGCTGTCATTTGGTTACACGCTGTTATACCTAGTCCCAGAGTCCCACAGAGCAAGTGCCACTTAGCCTTGCTCTCAGTGACACTAAACTAAAATATAGGAATGCTGGTAGTCAAATAAAGAATGCTTATGCCAATGAAATGAAAGGTGTATGTGAAGCAATTGTTTTGTAAACAGCCCTGATGGTTCTCTGACTAGAACCGGATTATTAGAATAGCCTGTACATCTCCAAGGTGAGGTTTTATTTCTTCTTATTTCTCTGCTGGGTTTTGTGCCTCAGGTGGAAATGAAGTTAGTTTTCTGATGACAATCTTGTTTCCTTTTATTCAACAGGGTGTGCATGGCACTCCTATGTTCCTGAGGCTGAACATTGTGCTCCAGCTGTTGTAGAATCAAAAAATGAGGCATATCCTTGAGCTGGCTTTGGTTCTTTTACACAGGAATGATGCGGGGGAGAAAATTAAGGCATGTGCAATTAGTGAAAATCGGAAACTGCAGTGCTGCTTCTGACTGTCTGCATTCATGCAAGGCTCAGCGCAAACAAAACAGCTTCCCGTGAGCCTTGGACTCCTTACAATGGAACAGAAGGAAGATCACTACAAGCACTAGGTATTTCTGTTAACAGGAAGCCTGGTAAATGCTCTTTCTGTGCCAGCAACACCTCCTGTTGGCAGACTTACTTGGCAGGCTCCCGTCACTGAAGCAAATGAGTTCTCTGTTTTGGAAGATTCACCAAAATGGGACTTTCCTCTGTCATGGCTCTCAGGATATTCTAAGGAGTTGGTTGTGGCCCTTCCAGTGAGAGGGAATGAAGTGGTCAGAAATGGAACGGCCTGAAAAAAAGATGGCCCTTAGTTATGCCAAGCAATGTGGAAATAATTTCAGCATGGATTGTGCTTCACTGTTGGTTTCTTTCTTCATAATCTCACTACATTTTAACTCTGGGTTTTGCTTTGCATTTAATTCTTTTTACAGTCTCGCTGTATGCTAAAAGAATGGAGTGCCAGTGCTGTGTAAAGAAGAGCTGCTGAGAGAAGGTCACAGAAAGCTCGCCAATTTTTGGGTGGCTCAAGGGAAGGAAGGTTGTTCCTCACACAAAGGTCTCCCAGACAAGAGTTGCTTCACCCACAGCCGTGCTGTGTAGGGAGGACCCAGCCGTGGCAGAGGTAGAAGCTCTCAGCAGCTCTTTTCCTTCAATCAGAAAGACAATGAGTGATCAACATCCTTAGAGTCCTAACTTAGAATCGGAATAATTTTCTTCTATCCTAAACACAGCTGGTGATGCGTATTGGCACCACGCATGCACCATGGTACATCCTCCTTTTAATGCATAAGAAAACAGAGGCGCCAGTGAAGAAGTTGTCTAACCCAGTGGAAGCACCAGTACTGAGGAACCACCCACTCTTCATACTGTTTCCACACCTGTAGGTTCTTATGTCTGAAGAGTTGAGCTGGGTCTTGTTTCCTTCTCAGCGAAGCAAATGCCTCACGAAGGGCAATTAAAACCATGTGTGAGGGCCCGACAGTACTACCCTCACAAAAAGTTACTCTGCAATGTTGCACCTTGGTGCTGCTGCACCCAGAAATAGGGTGAAATTTGCTTTAGAGCTTGTTTGGGAATGTAGACAAACATCCATGAGACAGAGGTAAAAATCCCTGGAAAAATAAGCTGTAGGCAGTATTGCATTGATGCAGAGTCTGGAGCTGGCACTGTAATTCAGGCAATGCACATAGGAGGGAGAAAAGCCCTGCCCCTTCGAACGGCCCATTATTTTCACTTGTATTTTCCATGCATCCCTGCCTCCAGACAAGCCTCTGAGAGCCGACGGGGGTGGCTCCAGAAAGGCCAAGAGGGCATTTATGTTTCTGCAGCTTTGCCTACTCTGTCATTACAGCAAGACTGCGCTGCCACCCCCTCTCCACTCATGGCTTCTGTAGTTGCTGCTAAAAGAGGCTTGGGATCTTGCTGCAATCATATCCTTGTGGCCAGGCCTTACCCAGAGGCCTGGACAGGCAGCTGGAACTTCCCAAGTGGGGCAGAACACGGGGCTGGCTCCAGTGCCTGTTGAGTCACCCCACGGGCTATTTTTTTTATTTTTTCTTTGGCTAAATCAGGCAATCCGCGATGCTCTCGCAGGCCAACTTGGCAGCTGCCCGAGGAACCTGATCCATGCCAGCCGGTGAGGGGCTTTTCTTGCTCTGAGGCTGGAGTTGCTGCTGTCAAGAGAACAGGCAGAGCGCATGCAGTACGAACTGCAGCCTTGTATATCTGTCATGTAAAACTCAGAGCCCCCATTCTGGCTCTTTATCAATTATTAGCCTGCTGCTAAAAGAAGAAAATAGATTTCATAAGTGTGTTTCTGCACCAGACAGATAGTCTGGCTAAATGATTTACGGGTGTGAGTTAGTGTGTGTATATGTGCATATGCCCATATGGTTCAAATCCTGTAAAGCAGAGTCTTGCCTCTGTGTGCGTGTGTGTGTATTTAATGCTTTATATGGTACATCATTCCTTTTTCGTGTGTGTCTGTCTGGTTTTTTTGGGCAGCACCAGTTAAATTTCTTTTTTTTTCTTCCTCGTTTCACATGAATTGTGTGGTGGAAGCCAAGAGCGTCTGCCAATTCTGCTGTCCCAAAAATAAAAGTTGACACTCTTCTCCTAGAAACAGTTATCATCTCCCCAGTGTAGACTTGGTTAAACACACCCACACCCATCCCTTTCTTGAAACTGAGGTTGAATTTAATAATGTCCTTGACTGCTTTAATTTCTGACTTAAAATGTCAAAGATTTAAAAGGTCATTTTTTTTAAAGAATGCAGGGGATTTAAGTGATCCCGGGACACCGCACTTACTGCTGTAATTGTGCACAAAGGAGCTTGTTGCTCTCCTCCACCTTGGAGGCTGGGAAGGGAATAGCGCTGTAGAAACCAAGTGGGCAAGGATGGAAGAAGTGATAGGAGTCACACAGCCTTTTCTCCAAGTTAAAATTCCTCTCTTCTACCAGCTGCATACACTGCCCAGTACATCGGATGAATTTCCTCGTATTTTTCATTTTTGTTTTTGAAGTCTGGGACTCGTTTATTTCCAGAGCCCCCAGTTTACTCGGAGAAAGAGAACAGTGATTTCATCCTGACGGGGCCCTGGACAAGAGTCTGAACAGGGAAAGCTGCTGAATCGTGAAGCAAGTTCATTTCCCTGCCTACTGGAATAGCAGGGAGGAGCTGGTAAGAGACGTGCAGGACACATAGTCCACTCTTACATTATACTTGCCCTGCGCAACTTGTTCTCTAAGTCACTTGGCAGAAAAGCAGCTATTCGGTGCTGCTTCTATAGGTAAGAGGTGGCAGTGACCCATGGAAATGTCCAGTTCAAATAGGAAATTGTCAGTTAGAAAATGAATGGATAGTGTGTTTTACCGAATCACGCCCATTTCCACCTGTACAATACCTAGACAACAAGCAAGATTCTTTTAAGCAAGAATGTTGTGAATGCAAAGTGACTTTTATGACTGCTTTTGTGAAAAGCCAAGACAAAATACATTTCCTTTGGGCTTCCAGAAACCTCCCATTTACTCCTCTCAATTTCAGTGAAGCAGTTTAAGTCCCTCAGAACATAAAGACTCGTAGGCTGGGCTGAACAGCTGACTGAATTTTTCTCTCCATGAGTTCAAGCAGTTGTAATTAGTTGGGTATTTTAAAGCCTCCACACTTGAGAAGCTCTCTGTTACAGTAATTCAGAAGTTGTTCCACTTCGTCAAAACTGCTCACGCGGGAGTGGGCTGATGTGATGACTGAAGAATGTTTTATGTTTTTCAAGGTGATTGCCGTCCAGGTGAGACCACTGGACATAGAAGTCACTGACAACAGAAATTTTCAAAGTGCCTGAGGAGCCTTTAGTGACCTTTCAGAATTGCTTTCTAATGGTGTTAGTGATCCGTGCCTTTGTGAAAAAGGTATGTTTGCATATTAGCTCAGCATCAGTATCAGGACTTGTTTTTCCCCAGTGCGCATAGGAGAACACCAAAACAAAGGCATGTGTTTTCTTATGCTACGAAGAAATATTTTTGATTCTATAGGTGCCATCAGAAGATACGCTCTGTGTTTGTCCTCTGCAAAGGTAAGGATGTTGCATTGCTATCATTTACGTGTTTTTGCAAACAGACTAGAATTGTGTTGTGAATTGTGTTGTAAATGTCAAATACCAAGTTAGTCTTTGAGCACTTAGAGACCTGGATAAATTAACTCTCTCAATCATAAGAGATTTGCATAATTTGTAGAAGCTTGGATTCAAGGTAGCTCTCTGCCTTACTGCCTTGCCTGCCTTGGAAACTAGATTGACCCAGTCCACCTGAGATGTAAATTATTTGATCCCATGTATAGGATTATGATGATCAAGAAGAATAGAGGCTGAGATGAATACTGCAGTTTGACTGCAAGACCAAATACCTTTTCAGTTGTTTATCTATGCTCTGAATTGCTGTCTGAAAATGTGTGTCTTTCTCTCCTTTTGTAATAAAACTGAAATTCTAACTGGTTCTGCATGGCACATAAATTAGGTATCTGGAGGAAATGGTATGAATAGAAGTCTGAATGCATGCATGACTCTACATATAACTGTATAACACAGACTTTTACCGGTGATGGGTAATAGGTGTTAAATTTCACATTTCATTAATATCCTAGGCACATCTCACAGACATAAAATGTGTAACTTTTTGAAGGTGGAGTGTTTTGACAGTGGTGGTTTGCTTCCTGAGAACATATTTGTTTGCTTTTAGTGAAAGTGGTAAACATTGTGCTGAATGGATCTTTTCATTGTGGCTGGAGTCTATAATATGTAGATATGCTTAAGTAGACCTAGTGAGTATTTAGAGCACGAAGATAAGTAAACAGAGCCTGAATCAAACTTTCAGTCTCTGAGAGGTTTCCTGCAGCCTTTTCCTGTGAAAGATATCCAGTATTTCTTTTCTTTGGAGATATGGCAGCCTTCGTGTATCAACCCATCCCCATGTTGTGGTTAGAAGGAGGATGGGGATTAGGTTTGAGTGCTGTTTCAATATCTAAAACAGTTCAAGTTGTTTTCCAGCTCTGAAGAATTTCCATGAGTTTGATTGCTATCTCTGCATTCTTTTTTTCCATTAGAGTGCAACTCTATTAAATTTGTTAAAGTTCATGATTCTGAAGATCAGCCAGGATTTTGTCTAATGTACCAGAAGAAAATGTGAAAAGAAGGCAGCAGGAATCTGAACATGGCATCCACAACCACGAGGTGGTTAAGTAGGCCAGATAACCTGATTGTGCCAGGAAACAGCAGTAAAGTAGAAATGAACAGCTCTGTAATCTTGAGTGTTGTGAAAGGGAACTTAAAATAGGCCTAGGATAGCACCAGAGTCTTAGAAATAGACTCATCCTGAGTGCCAGTAAACTCTAGTACCTCTTACATGGTCCTCCTGGACCAGCCACCCTCCAGTGGCTGGATCTGATTTTCACTGTGGGCTAGTAGTGAAAGATGGTGAGTTACACTGCATTTCTTGGATGGGAGAATCCACGCTATCAGTACAGTGAATTAGCTTCACATTGAGTGCCATAGCACAGTCAATGAGGTGGATTTCTATTATTTGAATGTGGGTTGTAGTGTTCCCTGTTAACTTCAGAAAGGGTTTATCTGAGCAATCACAGAAGGCTACCATAATGAAAGCAGACATAATGCGTAGGGAAATCCACAATAGTTGGGTCGTGACCAGTTTAAAAGTAATTTGAATAACAGCATGATGAAATGACACTTCATCTCAGTGCACTTAGCATAAGGCACGCAGGGTTAACATAAGAAACCAGACTGGTACGTGGTGTGTTGCAGTAGAGAACTACCATGAACTGGAGTTGAAGTCTTGGAGGCTATGAAAAGGCTATGAAAAGCTGCCTGCAAGAACATGAGAATTCAGTGGATATGGGCTGCTGAGAGCTCAAGAGCTAATGCAAAAGGTAGCTAGAGGAACCTGAATTGCAGTCCACAATAATGTGTTTTATTAATCCTGCAAAAGCAAGGAACTGTCTAAGATAGAGACCAATTGCCGGTGGCTCTCTCCTACCATTTTATGTATTAGCAGCCCCTTAGAGTGATATAAAGCAGTCCTGTAGTGAAAACTCATCAGCATGGAAGTTGAGACTGATGCTGAGTTGTGATAGCACCTCTTTTAAGGAGGAGCTTCCTCTCCTCTTTGCAGATGCCAAAGATGCAAGATTTCCAGTGTGTACTTTCCATGTGATGAGCTGGCTTATAGCTGGGATTCCCAATGAATGCTTTTCTGTAGATAATTACCAAAAAAAGTAGCCTTGTGTTGGCTTCTCATGATGTCCCACAAAGTGGTTAGCAAACCTGAAATTTTAGATACAATAAATCATGCCGTAAATTTTTATGGTGATCTGAATGAATAACAGCTTACATGTGAGAAACTGAAAAATACATGTCACTTCACCACTAAAATCCACTGACTGAGAGAAAAGCCACAAGTTAAGTCCTGCAACCATGCTGACACTCTGAAAGAGAAGAAAATAGAATGCTCTTGAAGGATGGAAGTACTTCTACATTTATTTCAAAAGGTATGTATATGAATATATATGTGTATGTGATATCTATACCTTGTCAGCAAGTGTTTTTGTATGTGGGAGATCTGCCTTGGAAATTATCAGTCTTTTCAGGTGAGTACACCTAGAAAAAGGGAGAAATGCAAATCTTAAGAAAGTACATAGATTGCTGCCAACATGCACACCCGCTGCCTCACCGCGCTCACATCCACTGTTTGGTCTCCAGGAACATTCTGCAAGCATCCATGAGTGTCAGTTGGTGCCATTTTTTCCACACTGGAGGAATTCAGTGAGACACCTTTGCTTCATCCGCACTTCCATGTCAGACACCATTTTGTCAGACTGCCCCTCTGCTGTCCTTTATCACATGGTAACAAAACGTAGTGGAATGTTGGTGGGCCTCCACTGCCATACCACCAACATCCACCTCAGACATCGTGAGCCAACATAATAAAATAGGAGGCATCACTTTAGTATGTATGCATCTCATATGTATGCATCTAAGCTTCTAAAGGTGATTTTCCTTTATTGTTATTTGTTACAGCAGATTGCATCAGGGTGCTGTGGACTGAAAAAGATGTTTTCTTCCTCTTTTGGTAACTGTTTTGTACTAAAAAAAATTCTTGTGCCTTCTTGATCAGTTTGACTTAAGAGAAAAGGCATTTAGCATCATGATGTTTGTATGCTGTTAATACAGAGCTTGGTGGCACAAACAAAATCTGACACATTATTTATTTCGTTTTTTTAATGGACACAAGGACAGTGATTGAGACTATGGGGAACTGCTGCTTCCTCTCGGTGGGTTACCAGGAATAGCAGGAATAAAGCTTTCTAAAGTTTAGGATTGTTTTTTCCCATTGGAGACACGATATGCATTTTATAGAAGAAGGGAAGGTTAGGTTTTGTATATTTTCAAGAGAGAAAGGAAATTACAGAATTTACAGAAACTGTAGATGAGACCTGTAGCTACCTACTGAGTGTGAAGTATCAGGATCTGCTGACCCCAGTGAATCTATTCTCACTGTGGAGGTGATCTCCAAGGAGCTGTCACAGAGCAAGACAGCTATGGTGGAGGCCACAAGAGTTACAATTCACACACACACACACACAAAAGTGAAGTAAGTTGGCTGTTCTTTGAGAGTTTCACAATGGCAAAGAATGGGAATCAATATGCTGGCCAAAAAAACAAGCAACAATGGGTAAGAGTATAAACAAGTAAGGCAGACATATAGGTGGCAGGCAGCCAACAAGGAGGAAGGAAGAAACTAAAATAAGCTGATGAATGAACTGGCAGGAAATATTTAGCTGTGAAAGAGATAACGTGTGACTTAGAGGAAAATAAGAGGAAAGAGTTACAAGGTTAAATCTATAAAATAATACAGTGGTTATTTAGGGGAAATTTGTCTGATGTCTTGATGCAAACAGAAAGGACAGAACAAAGAAGTACAGGGGAAGTGCTGTAAAAGTGCAGGCAAACAGAGATGGTGGTGGCACCTTGTCCCAGCAAAGAGCAACCAGACCCTTTTGAACTCTGGTTTATCTTGTGTGATCACCATTCTGTTTTATACATTTTCTCACCTTACTTGCAAAAAATATAGGCAGTATTTCTGGAGTCATTTGAGTGCTTCCTTGCTGCATAAGGTCTAAATCCCCTCTTGATTGTATTTGGAATAGGTTGTACCTTGTGCTCTGGAATTCTGGTTGGGGAGACAGAAGAATTCTGTGCAAGTAACATCCCACATAGAGGAGAACAAGAACAAGCTTCCCAGCTTTAGACAAAGTTGAAAAGATGTGAAAAAGAAGATGGGACTAATTATTAAAAAAAACCAAAACTGTTGACTGCTTCAACCAGATCAGCATAATTCAACTGCATTAGCAGGGTACCACTTCGGTATCTCTTCTTGGAGCAGGAAGAAGTAATGGTAGCTCTTGTCTTAAAGCCCCTGCCACGCTTCCAGTCCTGCTCTTTCCAGCCCTATGAATGTTATGGTGGAGCCCAAATAGGCTGGATTTAGCCAGATCAGAGAAAAAGGGAATAATCTGGGAAGACTTTTTTTTCAGGTTAGTAAATAAGGTAGTGAGCTTTTATAGAGGAATGGAGCTGCAGGCCTGAGCAAAATTGCATGTTGCAAGTCCATATTTTTTAGACAAGTTAATAGAAGAAACAGCTGGCTCTACATGGAACTTATTACTTTAGCACTCGTGCAAATATGGGGGATGGAAGGGGATATTTTCATAGCATGTGTGATTTACTTTCCTCACCACTCTGCATTCCTTAACATTGATTTGAATTCCTGATTTGAATAAACTTGAACTCACAAAATCTTTAAATTCATAGGATTTGAATGCTGAATTTGTATCACTCTGAAATTGAGCAAGTTCCACGTTGGTAATGTTTTTTGAATTTAGCATTTTTGGACAGCTGTGAATAACATTTTGGGGAGATACCAGAAAATCATCAGCCTGAGAAAATTACTCATCCATCAAAGAGGAACATACATTATGACACTAAGAAAAATGGGAAAAAATGGGATGAAGAAGCTCTAGGACAGCTTCCTTATTCAAAATTAGAAATAAGGAAGTGGAAAGGGAAAAATGAATGACTTTGCTTTGCTCAGCACAATAACATGATTTGAGTGCAGCGCTTGACTTTGCTGTCAGTTACCTTGAGAAATTCAGTGTGATCACAGTATCAAATTAATAGGAACAGAATAAGGCCTACATAGTTCTCAAACATGTTCACATCTCACAAAGCCTTTTGTGTGGACCTGGCGCTGTGCTCAGTACTACCCAAAATCCAAAGGAAGGCACTGATTTTTGGAGCTTACTGTTTAATTGAAAGTGGCCCTTTCTTGATTCTCTCTCCTGGATTGAGGTGAAAACCAGGAATAGCAGATTAAAATAAAAACCCAGATGCATGAGGGTTGGGGAGCTTCTTCTAATCTTGTGGTTTCCAGTTACCTAGAAATTGAAAAAGTTCCGGACCTGATTACACAGGATATGGAAGGTCTGACATCTGTCCAGGACCGAATCTAGTTAGCCTGGGCAATAAGAGCAGTGAACACTACCCCACAATACAGTAATAAAAAAATCTGGAGAGATTTCATGGTCCCAAAGGCAGTGTTGTGTCTTAAAGAGGTGCTGATGTCTTTGTCAGCATGTCCTATTTGCTATTGGCGAGTAAAACTACCAGACTAAAGCTATCACAGATATGTCTATCAATGCTGCTAACACACCATCCTTTTGTCAGGTCGGCAAGCACTTGGATACCCTCTGTGAATTGTGGCAGTCTTCCAGCTAACAAATGTCTGGACTCTGTAGCATTACCTGCTTCCTGCAACCTGGCGCTTATTTACCCTTAATCCTGACTCTTTCCCTTTGCAGAAGATTTGGCAAGAAGCCCTGTGGCCATTCTCTGCACTGAACATGTGTCAGAGGTATCCCTCTTGATGAAGGACTGGGGTTTTTTGACCAAAAGCAAGTTTGTAAGTCCCAGTGGATGTTCTTGTTTTTATGTTAGCATCATTGCCTTTCCTACTTTGTCTGTATGAAATAGTTTTCCTTCCTGGAATAATGCACTGAGCTTCTACTCATAAACTCTTTCTGCAAGTCTCTACCTTGCTATGAAAGAGATCTAAATCCCCTTCATTGAATTTTCTTCAATCCTCAGGAAACAATTTGGAAAAAAACTATATGGTAAAGATCTGAACATATGCATGAGGTAATGCTTTCCCATTTGCTTGGATTTCCAAAAGGTAATTGTTAATAATTAACTTTTAACTTAAAACTACTAATATTAACTTTTAACTTAATAATTTCCTGTGGGACCGCTCCCATGACTGGAGTGCTGTGATAGATGGCTACAAGCTCTTCAGAAGGGATAGACGAGGAAAGAAGAGTGGTGGTGTGGCCCTTTATATTAAAGACTGTTTTGAGGTTGAAGAGCTTGGAGTTGGGAATGATAGAGTGGAGTGTCTATGGGTAAGGATCAGGGGGAAGGCCTATAGGAGCGGCATCTTGGTGGGGGTCTGTTATAGACTGCCTAATCAGGATGAAGAGTTGGATGAGGCATTCTATGAGCAGCTCGTGGAAGTCACGCGATCACCAGCACTTGTTCTAATGGAGACTTCAAATTCCCTGATATATGTTGGAAACATAATATAGCGCAGAATAAGCAGTCCAGGAGGTTTTTAGACTATGTGGAAGATAGCTTCCTTATGCAACTGGTAGGAGAGCCTACCAGGGGTGGTGCCCTGCTGGACCTGGTCTTTGCTAACAGAGAAGGACTGGTGGGAGAAGTGAAGGTTGGGGACTGTCTTGGGCAGAGTGACCACAGAATTGTAGAATTCTCCATTCTTGGGGATGTCGAAAGAGTGAGCAGCAAAACTACCTTCTTGAACTTCCAGAGGGCAGACTTTGACCTGTTCAGGGTGCTTGTAGCGCGGGTCCCTTGGGAGTCGCTTCTCAAGGATAAAGGGGCCCAGAAAGCCTGGACGCTCCTCAAGACAGAAATCTTAAAGGCACAAGAACAGGCTGTCCCTGAGTGCTGTAAGGCGAGCCGCAGGGGAAGACAACCGGTATGGATGAGCCAGAAACTGCTGTTGAGACTCAGGGAGAAAAAGAGAGTCTATGTCCTCTGGAAGAAGGGACAGGCTACTTGGGGAGATTACGAAGAAGTAGCTAAGGTATGCAGGGAGGAAGTTAGGAAGGTGAAAGCTGGCCTGTTAGCCTGACCTCAGTACCTGGGAAAGTTATGGAGCAAATCATCTTGGATGAGATTGCACAGCATGTGCGTGGTGTCCACAGGATCAGGCCTGGGGATGAGTGGCTGGATGAGTGTGAAGAAGAGAAGGACCTGGGGGTGTTGGTTGATGCTCGGCTGAACATGAGCCGACAGTGTGCCCAGGTGGCCAAGAGGACCAACGGCATCCTGGCCTGCATTAGAAATAGTGTGGCCAGCAGGAGCAGGGAGGTGAGCATCCCCTGTACTCAGCTCTGGTGAGGCCGCACCTCGAGTGCTGTGTTCAGTTTTGGGCCCCTCTCTACAGGAAAGACATTGAGGTCCTGGAGCGTGTGCAGAGAAGGGCAACGAAACTAGTGAGGGGTCTGGAGCACAAGTCTTATGAGGAGCGGCTGAGGGAGCTGGGATTGTTCAGTGTGGAGAAGAGGAGGCTCAGGGGAGACCTCACTGCACTCTGCAACCTCCTGAAGGGAGGCTGTGGTGAAGACGGATTTGGCCTCTTCTCCCAGGCAACAAACAGGACCCGGGGAAATGGCCACAGGTTGTATCAGAGGAGGTTTAGATTAGACATAAGGAAGAACTTTTTGTCTCAGAGAGTGGTCAGGCACTGGAATGGCTGCCCAGGGAGGTGGTGGAGTTGCTGTCCTTGCAGTGTTCAGGAGGCGTCTGGATGAGGAGCTGCGAGATATGGTTTACTGCTAGTGGTGGCAATGGTGATGAGGAGACAGTTGGACTAGGTGATCTTGTAGGTCGTTTCCTTGTGATTCTATGATTCTATGATTCTAATAGATAGGGATTGATAGAAAATGTGCCTTAAAGATAAAGTGCTTTGAAAAAAAAAAATTCAGAACTGCCAGGCCAGCTTAGTCAACCCTTGATGGTAGTACGTCATGCAGTGGGGTGTCAAGTTTGAGACCTTTAGATGGAAATCTGCAAGAAACATTGTTAACAGTCATTAGTTGCAGCATAAAAAAATGATGTTGATTACTCTTTCAATGAGTTATGTATGGTGTCAAAGATTAAAAAGCATCAAGTGACTGAATTTGTTCACAAAGTAACTGAAAAATTGCAGTTTTAATTTGCTTTCTTTTTCAGATCAAATTTGTTCTCAAAATCTCAGAACCCACAAACAATGCCAGTTTTTAAATTTTCGTTTTCTTGTTTTAATGTAAAGATTCAGCTAGCAGACCTTCAGCAAGATCAGTATGTAAGGCACTGACATAAGCACATTTGTGGACAGAGAGATTTGCTATATGAAACCATGCTGTTGCTGTGCCCTATTTAGTAATGATGAACATCTTGAACTTGCACAGGGGAAAGGACCAAAGGTGAAACTGATTTCCTCACCAGGGAACTGTCCTGTACAATACAATGATCCTGTGTGGTAACATAAGAGTTACAGGCCGTGTATGGTGGTGATGCAGTTTGGATTGAGAGATGCTGAAGGACACGTGCAAGATTGTGGATTTTTCAAAGAAGAAAGATTACTGTCCCGTCAGAATGCACCCTGGCCTAGTCCTCCTCATGTCACTGAGGTGAAAAGAAGGCTTGCTACTGGCCTGTAACTGAAAGTAGTGGAACCATTCAGCTGAATGATGTATAATCTAAATGAGTCATTCTGCCACAGAAGATAAGGGGCACATATTTTCAGACAAAATAAATTTAATTTCTAGCGATTTTAATGAAGAGAGCAGAGACTATAACCATTAAACAAACTAACAGCAAGTGCTGGTCCATGTTTGTGTGCTTGCTTCCTTTCTGCTGACCAAATAGCCTTCAGTTAGCTGTTGCTTGGATGGGGGAAACACTTAAAGTGAGACCATTTGTGTGTGCGGACAGCACTGAGACATTCCTGGAGAGATGATACTGTTAGTATGTTCAAAAGATTTCCAAAGAGTCTGTGTCTGTTTCTGGGATGGAGTCAGCACTGGTTAGTTGACCTGATCACTGTCTAATTTAATGTTACTCCAAACTAACATTAATATCACTTAATCCTACTGATCCACTGAATTTTGTATAATCCACAAAATCACAGGTATAAACTGCCTTTGCATGTATGGGTAAAATTAATTTTTCAAACAAAACAAAACAAAAAAAACTACTTGCCCTATTTAAAAATATATATAATTAAAAAGAAAGCCAGGATGTTTCTGTTTCAGTCTGCTTGATGTCATGATGGGATTTGCTGTTCTCTATTGTGTTCTCATTAGATTAAGGCACCAATTAACATATACAATGAGATAGCCATCTCCTCTGTAGCTGAAAATCAAAATTATTATATAATGCAACAGGTTGTGTGATACACAAGTAGAAAGAGTAGAGGAAAATTGATGAGGCTACCAGTGACAGGAAATGGAACAATATAAACTGTGTGTAAATTAAATTTTGCAATGTTGCAGAACGTTTGTTTCTCTAAGATATAAAAAGAGGATAAAGATGGACGGTGTCGGCAGTTCCTGCTGGCCACCTGCTTCACTATTATGCTCAAAAGATGAAGGTACGTTCGTTCTATACATCAGTATACATTTTATGCTCTCTGTAACAAAGCATACCATGGTATTTTGCACAACTGCATTTTCTGTTTAATAATAAGAAAATGAAAAAAACAGTAGAAGTATTAGATACTGGAGCACTGTGAGCTTGCTAATTTGGAAGTTAGGAAATGTCACAGCATGTTGTTTTGCCTTTCCCTTATCCATATTTTCCAGAGGAGTGTTAATATTGACTGGACTATTAACTATAACTGTTAACTATAACTATTATCTGTTAACTATTGACTTGTGATCATTAACAGTAAATGAAGAAAATGCTGACAGGTGATGTACGTGGATGTCAGTCTGCCAGTAGCAACAGTACAGCAACTCGCAGCACCTCTGCTCAGACTTAAAAGAAAACATCATACATAGTCATCCACTCCTCAGGTGAGTGATTATGGTGGAGCCGACTGCTGCATAACAGAAAATGACAGAGCACGTACACAGGTGCTTATGATATAACTATGGACGTGTGTGCATACTTAAGAACTGCATGTGAGATGGGACAGATAAGGAGAGAGACTTCAGGCTGCAATTTTCTCTTGGCCATTTTGCTATTGCAAAGAAACTGGAGTCTTTCCAAAAAAATATGTCTCTTTTCTGAGGAAAGAAGCTGAGCAGGAATGAGAGGTTATGTAGCAACTGCTCAGAAATGCCAGTAGTGCAGTAGTGCTGTGACCAGGCACTGAGCTCTTTCTCTCTGCAGCCAAATGCTAAAATGATTTCACTGAGTATATTGTACAGACTGCCATCTTCACCAATTTTGAGGAGTAAACCAGACGTATTAAGCTCCAAGAGCACAATTCTCTATCACTGCAAGTTAAAGCATCTCCAAAGCAGAGAACCACACCACACTCTCATCTCCCTGATTCAAGCAAGGTGGAGGAACCATAACACAACTTGGCCAGAAAAATGGTCTCAGGAAACTGCTATGAAAAATAAATGCTGATTTTCATCCTTTATTGGATGTGGCAGGGAACGTGATCACTGAGGATATGGAAAAGGCTGAGGTTCTCAATGCCTTTTTTACATCTGTCTTTAATAGTCAGATCAGTTCTCCTCAGGAAGTCTGGGATTGGGAGCAGAATAAAGCCTCCCACGATTCAGGTGGAGACAGTTAGAGACATTCTACTCCATCCAGATGGCTACATGTCCATAGGGCCAGATACAACCCAGCAAAGGGTGCAAAGGGAGCTGGTGGAGGTGAATGGACAAGCCGCTTTCCATAATCTATGAGTGTTCCTGGTCAACCAAGGAATTCCTCCCTTCCCAGAAGAGGGGAGGTTCACCAGTGTGACTCCCATCTACAAGAAGGGTCATGAGGAGGATCCGGGGATCTGCAGGCCTGTCAGCCTGACCTCGGTACCAGGGAAATTATGGAACAGGTCATCTTGAGTGAGATCGCATGGCACATGCAGGACAACTGGGGGATCAGACCCAGTCAGCAAGGATTCATTAAAAGCATTTCCTGCTTGACCATCCCGATATCCTTCTACGATCAGGTGATCCCCCTGGTGGATGAGGGAAAGACTGTTGATGTAGTCAGGCAACATTTTAGCCAAGTCTTTGATATTATGTCCCACTGAATTCTCCTGGGGAAGATGGCAGCTCATAGCTTGGTAAAGAACTGGCTGGAGGGCTGGGCCCAGAGAGTGATGATGAATGGAGTTATATCCAGCTGGCATCCAGTTATGAGTGGGATTGGTACTGGAGCTCATACTGTTTTATATCTTTACTGATAATTTGGATGAGAGGATTGAGTGCACCCTCAGTAAGTTTGCAGATGACACAAGGGAGGCCCTACAGAGGGATCTGACAGGCTGGATGGCTGGGCAGAGCCTAGTGGGATGAAGTTCAGCACAACAAAGTGCCAGGTCACAACAACTCCAGGCAACGCTACAGGCTTGGGGCAGAGTGGCTGGAAGACTGTGCAGAGGAGATGGACCTGGGGGTGTTGGTCAGTGCTCAGCTGAACGTGAGACAGCAGTGTGCCCAGCTAAGGCCAATGACATCCTGCCTTATATTAGAAATAGTGTTGACAGCAGGAGTAGGAAAGTGATTGTTCCCCTGTACTCAGCTCTGGTGAGGCTGCATTTTTAGTACTGTGTTCAGCTTTGGGCCCCTCACTGCAAGAAAGACATCAAGGCCCTGGAGTGTATTCACAGAAGGGCAATGAAGCTGTCTAGGTGGGCTCAGCCTCTTCTCCCAGATAACTAGCAATAAGATGTGAGGGAAATGGCGACAAGTTGCACCAGGGGAGGTTCAGGTTGGATACTAGGAAAAATTCTTCTCTGAAGCAGTGGAAGGTTGTTGAGTCACCGTCCCTGGTAGATGTTGAAGAAATATGCAGATGTAGTAATAAGGAACAAGGCTTAGGGGGGAACATTGGTGGTAAGCTGACAGTTGAACTAGATTATCATACAGCTCTTTTCCATCCTTGTTGATTTTACAGTTCTGTGATCCTTTATACAGCTAATTCAAGTGTCCCTCCTTGGCATTCATAGCCCCTTCATCTTCCTCACTATTGCCCCATCTGTTTTGCATGTGGATCACAGCACAAAGGCTGCATGAGTGCTACTTTGTTCCTGTATGTTTACATCAGAGGAAGGGCTGTCTGCTTTACAAAGTGTGGAGTGCTTAATTCACCTGAGGGCTTCCAGGTTAGGGTCTCATTGTGCTAGGCACTGCACGAGCTCATAGGAAAGGAGTTTCCTGTTCTGAAGAGCTGAGGAAATCAGACAGGGAAAAGTCAGGCACAGAAAGAAAAGACCCAGAGAGGTAAAGTAACTGGACCACAGCCACAAAGCACCAGGACAGCAGAAGGGTCAAGGGATGCTCTTCTGACTCTCTGGGCTGCAGCAGTGGCAATAATGGCCCATTGAAGAGGAAACTTCTAAACTCTCAGATGAAAAGAGCAGCTCTTTACTAGTGATATGGTACTTGGATTCAGTGCAGCATTTCTCCCAAGTGCCTCCTATTAACTTCTAAATAATCACAAGCTATTAAGATCTTTTGCACTTTCCTCACCAATTGATGTCCGTTCATTTCAGAAATCTTTTTTTCACCATTTTTTTGGAATCTTTCTTAAGAATGAAGCCTCTGGGATAGAAACAACATTTGGTGTAGAACGCAAGGCAAGCAGCTTGGACGCTGAAATGCTAGCCCTCGGGAACCCTCCCCACACATCAGATCACACATTCTCCTCAAAGGGCTTCTCCTGGCACACCACCTGAGGGGCTCTCCGTTTCCTGACTGAACGCCACATGGAAAATTAAACTTCACAGAAAGTATATATAAAATCCAACACCTCTCTGTAACAAGCTCTAAGGAGTAGCTAGATATTAAGTCGTTAATTCTTACCACTGTATAATACGTGGTGTATAATTACCACTGTATAATACTGTGCTGCACACAGATCTCCTAATGTGCTGAGCAAAATGTAATTTATTTCATTTATTTTCCTTAAATGTTCTGGGTCCTTACCCCATTTCCTTCTGACAGCTGCTCTCTTTTCTCTCTCTTACTTTCTTTCTGTGCAATAACATCTGTGTTTTGTAGCTCTGTTCCTGCAAAATCCTGTGTGCAGGATTTCCTTAAGCTCATCAGAACACGTACTGGGATCAGCTAACCTAAGAAGCCCCACTACTGATTTCAGCCTAAAATTCCTACCCAGGGCAGCCCTCACAGCTTCAGCCCAAGCATGGCCTGAAGTCTTGTTCTGTGGGGAGTAAAGAATGGGCAACATGGAAATAGGTGAAAACTAGAAAAAGTTATTGCTCTGATTTCTTTTTACTGTAAAATATACTCAATTCTGTGAGCTAGTGCATATCTTTTCATCTATATGTACACAAATGCATACATATAGTAAGACTAGTTACTCCCTGGGCACACAGCCCCTTGCACTGGTAGATAGGGATGGGGAACAGAGTAGGCCCTGCATAACCCATGATGAGATGGTTTTGGACCTGCTCAAAGCTGCACACTCACAAGTCCATGGGGTCTGATGGATTGCACCCTAGAGTGCTGAGGGAGTTGGCAGACGTGGTTGCCAAGCCACTCTCCATCACCCTTCAGCAGTCCTGGCTAACCAGGGATGTCCTGGGGACTGGAGACTGGCAAATGTGACACCCATCTTCAAAAAGGCCAGAAAGATGATCCTGGATGCTACAGACCTGTCAGTCTCACCTCGATGCCAGGAAAGGTCATGGAATGGATAATCTTGGGAGCCATAATGAACCAGTTAAAGGTTAACCAGGAGAGGTTAACTATGCCCAGTCAGCATGGGTTCATGAATGGTAGATCCTGTTTGACAAACCTGATTTCACTCTATGACAAGGTGACCATCTTATTGGATGAAGATAAGGCTGTCAATGTGGTTTGTCCACCTGGACTTCTGTAAAGTCTTTGACACTGTCCCCCACAGCGTCCTCATGGAGAAGCTGGCTGCCCACGGTTTGGGTGGCCATGTGCTCTGCTGGGTGAAACACTGGCTGGATGTCCAGTGATAGCGGGGTTGGTCTCTTCTCACTGGTGACAGGTGGCAGGACAAGGGGAAATGGCCTCAAATTGTATATCAGGAAAAACTTCATTACAGGAAGAGTTGTTAAGCACTGGAATAGGCTCCCCAGGGAGGTGGTTGAGTCGCCATCCCTGGATGTGTTTAAAAACCATTTGGATGTGGTGCTCAGGGACGTGACTTAGCGGAGGGTTGTTAGAGTGAGGGTAGGATGGTTAGGCCGTGGTTGGACTTGATGATCTTTAAGGTCTTTTCCAACCTGAGCAATTCTGTGATTCTACGATTCTATATGTGTGCATATGCATATATTATGTACATAGATGTGTCCATCTAACTACTCATAGTATTTTGAGAAGTATCGAGTTCTGAGTCAAATCCCCCTTTTACCTTCCCATTTTACCTTCCCATTTTTATGCCATTCTTCACACTCATGAGAAACTGCTTTCGCTGATAAATGATATGCCTATGAGTATCATTTTCTGAATTTGCTGCTGCAGTAGGAGAACTGGAGCCAGCTGCTTTTTACACAGAGCCACTTCTGGAAAATAAAGGACAGCAAAGGGGCTGTTCCTGGGAGGAGGAAAGGGCACCCAGGCCACTGCAACCACTGGGACCATCCAGTCCCGCTGCTGTGGGTTCCCTTCTGTTGGTCCCTCACCAACTCAGGAAGGCTGTGCAGACTGGGCACAGCTGGCTGCTCTGGGCCCCAGCACTGCTGCCTTTCATTCTGCTCTTGCCCAAGCCTCTCGCCTGCCTCCCTCTTCCAGTTTTATGTAAACTCTGGGGTCCTACCGGATGAAAGTGCTCTCTGTTTCTCAGCAGAGCTGCGGCTTTTGGATTTTACAGCCCCAAAATTACTTCACGATGATCCAGAGCACACATCACAGCCCAAAAACCACACGGGAGGTGTGCTGGTAAAGAAAGCTGAGAGTTGCTGAAGTAGCCAGACTGAAATTTATAACCATGACCTGGGCCTTGTCAGGCCTTTATGACACAGTGTAAAGTGAATTGCTGCTTAGTCACCAATTTGCTTGGCAAGATTGGCTGGATTAGGAAATACATAAAAGGTCAGACAGTAGGAGTTTGTCTAGACATCCTATTTTGGATTATATGCTCTACATGTTTCTGTGGCAACCCCTGCAAAACATTCATATTTTAGCAATATTTTTGAAGGCTTCTTTTCTGTAACAGGCTACTAAAGCTTTTGTGAGCAGAATTAACTTGTTTCTTCACTGTGCGCTGCCCCGCAGCTATCCAGATATGCTGTTTTGGAAAGCAAAGAGGAGTCACCTTGGCTGGGCAAGCGTCTGGTTTGTATGGACAGGAGAAGTGATTCCCTTGGGAGCAGCACATGCCAGTGCTATCTGTGACAGAGCCAAGAGGCAGGCACTGCATGCTCCTTTCCATATCCCAGCAGGAGCTCATTGATCAGCTGCCTTCATTGCCCAGGCTCCATTTTGACATTCCCAGGGGCAGCAAAAGGATGCAGTGTGCACAAAAGGCAGAAGATATTCTGTCAAATTCTCTGCCTGCAAATAGGAAATTGAAGTCAGTGAGTAAAGTAAGTGGTGTTACTTGCAAGTTGCAACCGAGTCCATCAGGATTTTATCTGGGCTGCTCAGAAGTTTTAACAAAGCAAATGCCTTCAGACCAAAGTATTGTAGCAAGGGTGGAAACCCAACAAGCCAAGCAAAATAGGCTCCATAACCAGGTTCTTTTACATCTGTGACACTATTGTCACTCCCTTCCATCGTATCCCTCTTGCAAGTGAAAAGTGGATCAATTTCAAATTCAGACTTCTGGGATCCTTCCTCTCAGCCTTTAAACTGAGCAAAAAAAAAAATAATAAAAGAACTCCAGGAGTTTCAATGACACTAATTGGATTTGGCTGGGCTTTCCAGGTTGAATCAAATAGATGCCAATTTAAACTAAATAGAATGTAACAAGAAAGATTTTATGAAAAACAAGAGCAGATTTACTTTGTCTACTCAAGTAAAAATTAATGAATAAATAAACACTCTAGACAGCACTTTTGACCAGGTTCATTAGAGTAAGTACATGCCTTAACTTTATGATTTGTATTATCTAATACCAGGAAAACCAGCTTTCAAACTAATTCCTGAAAGGGCTGGTATTTATTAGGAGTGGCCAGTTTTCTTTACTTTTTCTCATAATTATCATATGGATAAATAGTACTGTGAAGGAGGTTTTGCATTGCTGTCTGCTGACATAGCCAGCACCTGGAGCCACGGTGGTGCTAATTCGCTGGGGCAGCAGACATCCCTGTGAGAATATAACGCACCTTCCTTAGGTAGCGCTCCTCCTCACATGTCTCCAGTCCCTTCAGAAAAGCAGGTATCATTATCCCCATTTTGCAGACGAGGAACAGCTGGAGGAAACTAGGGCTTAGAGAAATAAGCAGACAGTTTTGGGAAGGTGTGGGCTGTTCACAGCTTTACTGACACTTTCAGAGTGAGAGTGCCGTTTCTATCACCGCTGGATTCTCGTACATGTGCTGAGAAGCTGTGTAATTAGGTTAATTTGTAAATTAAACTGCAAAATACCACAGTGAATTATAGCTGGGTTAGAGTAAAAGCACAGTGCTGCTGAACGGAGCAGGATTTCTGAAGTAAGAGCAAAGAATAATAGTCGTTATGCTGATATTCTATGAATTTGAAAGGTAATGCTCCAACATTTCCCAGGCAAACCGAGACAACACGTCTCTGACACAGTCAGAGAGATTGCACATGAATTTGGGGAGTGTAGCAACACCCCCAGGGCCGAAGGTGTGTGCACTGATGTATGTGCTTACGTCTATCAGATTCTACCCTCTAAAATAACCGCAAGCAAATGCTCATAGCCTACCTGTTCACCAAGCTGACAGCCTATGAGTCAAATACTTCAAAACTTAAGCGCACAATGGCAGGGAAGTTCCACGTTTATCCAGGCAAACACCTCTCTGTTTTTAAATTGTTTTCATCAAGGTTCCTTTCGTCATGCTTCCTTGCTGATTTGCCTATAAAATTAGCTTTTATTTAATGTTTTGAGATAATAAGAAGGCTATAGAACCACATCAGATATTTCTGGATTCCAGCACCAATCTGATATCTATTATTATTACTATTATTACGCAAACAGTCTGGTTTAGGCAAAGGAGCTATGCAATACAATTTGCCAAATGAGTAACAGGTCTCTGCCCTAAGGAGCTTACAGTCTAAAGGCAATTTTGGCAAGGTTTTCAAAGGCGCTGAATACCCACAGTTTATGATGACTTCAGAAGGAACCTATAGGTACAGTGACAACTTTGAAAATCATGTCAAATACCAATAATTACTTTTTTCTTCTTTGATATCTGGAAGTCACTCATAACTTTTAAGTTACAAACACATTATCATGGTGTGGTGGTGGGGGGGGGGGGGGGGGGTCCTGCTTCTTTAGTCCCTTTTTCCCTTTTCCAGACAGACACTGATCTTTTCTTCTACAAAGGGGAACCTGATAGTCCTCCTAGGGACTGCCTAGGGAAAATCCTATAAAATGCAGCGGCTGTTGAGATGAACCACATCCCTATTTTAATAGGTGAATGTGGCCAGAATGTTGTCTATTACTCGCAAAGGTTAAGTTGAGGACATTAGATTTCACTAATGCTTGCACATGTGAAGGGCGAGTAGGTAAGATATTTCAGATACTAATGTAGAAGTATCAGGAAAAGAAGATTTTGGTAGGTGTTTGTACATAGTGAGGAGGATATTTTTAAGTGGTTTTTAATTACAGACTTCCTGACAACCTAATACTTTTGAAATGCAAGGGCAATAAAATCTGTTGCAAAGTACATCACTGAATTTAAAATTTAAGCAAATTGCTCATAGCTTACGATGCTTTCCATGATTCATGAAGATACCTGAATGTGGGATTGGCACTGTGTGTCGTGGGTAATCTCTGACCTCTCCATCCTCCTTATTGAGCCGTGCAATGCAGTAATTATTTCTAAAATGGAGTAGATAAAATGAGAAAATTATGCCTACGTTAAAGGGAAAGATTTTTTCTGGGCACAATGGCGATGTTGCTATTACTCAATATTCTCAATATTCTTCCCTATTTTATCTTAAAAACAAGCTATAAAATATCAGTATTTTTACAAAGTAGAAACAAAAATGAGAAGATATTTCTAACAGCTTGATTTAGGTATTAAGCTACAGAAAAATAGTCCAGAATTCTTTTCTCTTGTGGATCTTGAAGAACTGTAGTGAATCAGTTACTATGCTATCTGACTTACTAATGGGGAAATTCAAAAACAGACAGTGTCATGTGGTCACGGCTGCCCAGTATACCAGCTAGTAGCAACACCAGCATCGTGCTGCAGTGCTGCATCCACTGGATGGTATCACCTCCAAATGCTGTATTCAGCTAAAATTCATGCAAAAACATTGTTAATTTGTCATCAATTACCAGCATGCAAACTACAAGGAAAACTGTGTATCTCTGATCTATAGTACGCTTTGAGAACCATCTGTTCCTTCTGACCGTGACATCTGCACACAAACCTGCCATGAGACTGGAAGAGGCAGCAGGCTCCTTTCAATCATCTGCTCAGCTCTTCCTTCTTCTCCACAGGAAGGTGGAGGCTAACAGCTTCGCCTCTTCTATGGGTTTTCTGCTCAGGTTGCCCTGGAGCTTCCATCCACCTTCAGGAAAACGGCGAGATTTTCTTCCGGCAAGGTTCCTTGGTACCTGGATCCAGCCAGAGTCTACATGCTTTGGCATGCTCTTATGCAGCTTCACATTGTCCACATACTTACGTATAGTTATGGTTATTAATGCATATATTATCATATTTTGGCAGCAATTTTCTAGAAGATAAAAAAAACTTTTGTTACTGTTGCTTATCTCCCTTGCCAAGGCGTTCTCTCTCTTCTCCTTTCTTGGGCCTTTTCCAATGTCTGCTTTCCTTACACATAATTTTCTTTCTTGCTGAATATTGTATTGTATTAATTGCTTGTTCTTTCTATTTCCCTCTGCGTTTTTCCCTCACTTTAGCTGTGACCTCTATCCTTCTTCTGTGTCTCTTTCCTATGTTTCTCCTTTTCTGTCTAGTTTGTGCCAATACTCAGCCAGAGTATCTGGTCGTATCAGAAAGATTGGAGATCTTCAGAGCAAGTGCATGAGCAGCAGTTAGTTAGGCCAAGTGAACCATCTGCATTCACCAGTTTCTCAACAGCTTTTTCTTCCACCTTCTGCATACCCTGAGCATATGGAAAAAGACATAACTGACACATCTACTGGAGAAGTGCTCTGTAGGAGTAAAGGGTAAAGGGATGATACAGCTATTGCAAAGCAATAGATGCCCGTACCTTTTCTTCCTGACTACCTCAGCTAGGGCTCACTTCCACTTTTCTTACAGCCCTTTAGAGGCCATAATGTAGGGCTATCAAAAGTGGCTGAATCACTTTTGTGGTTGAACTAGAACAGCAAGGTCAGCAGGGCTGTAGCCCCTCCTAACAATAACACAGCAATGCAGATAGATGGATCCAAAAATGCCTGAGTTTGGACACAGCTTTGGTGAGGGTTTTCTGCCCCCACAGAGACTGTCTAGTCACTGTCACAAAAATCTTCAGTTAAAAATATTTATCACTTGTGTTTTTAATTGCCATGTTTGACAGTTTGATTCAAAGTTATTAAGAACAAAATCTGTACAGTTGTGTGCCTTCAACACCTGCTGTCGTTCCGTGCAGAAGAGTACGTATAGCACAGTATGTTGTAACTGCTGTCTTGAAGAATAACACCAGCAATGGAAACTGCTTTCAAGGAATACGTACACTTCCATGTGTGCCTGTTTTGGAGACAGAACCAGTATGACCAGAGGATCCACCCATTCCCCAGAAGTGTGGCCTTGAGTCCTGAGGCTCATTTCTCTCTGCTTTGCCGTTCTATTCCCCTGCCTTCAGAATCAGCCACAACAGAATGGATGGCGAGGCAAATGGAGCTTCCCAGGCTGCCAGCCTTTCAAGCACCATCCCATGCAGTTGTGCTCTCAGTGAGGGCAGATGACATGGTGCTTAAATTGCCTGGGGCCCTGCTTGCTTGGACTCTGATCACTGTCAGAGCAAGTGGAAAAGTGTCACCAAAAAGCCTCATGCAAATAGCCTCTTGTTTAAAAGTGCCTTCAGCTGCTTCTATCTGAAATATGTAGGAGGAAAGCTCTAATGTCTTACGGAGCACTGGCAAACACCGACTTCTGCGAAATGCCTGCAGCCTTCTTCAAATATTCTTTGAGGTTTTATTTTTAACTGTTTCAGTAAGAGGTCAAGAGCGATTGTTTGGAGGATCAGTAAACAAAGTGCTGGTAATTTAATGTAGTAACTTTTTTCTGCCTGTCAGTTCTTCATTGAGCTGCAGAAACCAGACTTTAATTGTTGCCTCTTCCTCAAAACATGATTGCTTCTGCAGCTCTCTCTTGACATGCTGCCAGCAATGCATTATCATACACACAGGATCTCAGAAGACTTTTAAAAGCTGCATATCATCACAAGCTGTCTGCTTGGTAAAAAATAGTGTAGTGTTTGCTCTACTGAAACAGTAGTTAGCTGCAAACTATAAATTTCAATACGATGACTGCAGAGTTTGGATGGTGATGCAAGGGCCGCAGAGAAGGCAGTAGCTCTGAGAATGCTTGCCCAGAACTCCTCATCACTGAGGAATGCCTAAATATACATAAATTGCAGTATGATTGGCTGGGAGAGTCTTCATCTCCTAATTACCTGTTGCTAACACATACACTGGAATGAGAAATCTAAGTTACTAAGATGCACAGTCCATCTCCTCCCTCCCCCAAACTCCCAGCATTTTTTACATTCAGCTCTATAATAAAAACACTTCTTTTCTCTCTCCCTTCTCATCTTTGTCTTTCCCTATTCTCCCCTCTAACACTCTGTTGAATGGGTCTGCCTCCATCTACACCGAGTCATTAAACAGCCCACTTCATAAAAGGTGTCCAAAGGGAAATTGCCCATTCCTTTCATCTGTGTGGTGAGGTGAAATACTGTTCTTTGAAACTTTGTTCAAGCCAATAATGCATCTGTCCCCTGACACATATACAGATGTAAGATCTGCTTCCTATTAATGTCCTGTTAAAATGTAGGTCATCTGGACAGCTGCTTCTGCTGATACACTTCCATAAGATTGAGCTATCTGTAGCTGTGATGAAAGGTTGCTTATGCAGATACCCACTGTGCAATAGAAACATAGTATAGTACAGTTTTCTATTCATAAAGGGTTTCATCACTGGAACTAATGTAGAGTACTTCAGGTTTCCTGGATTCAGCTGTTCCAAGTCAAAGTTTCATAATTTGATGGGATATCTCCTTTCAGAGCTCTTATTTTCAGTCATTAAAACAAACAAGCAAAAATTTAATTATTACTTTTGATAGAGCAAAGGTTTGCTTTCTTTTATGCGTGAAATCTTGCCAGTGAAAGTTTTTATTTAACAATTTATCATTCATAATTAGATTCAGCTAAACCCCACAGCATATCTTTCTTGTCATCACATCATCAAATTCATAGCTTGTGATCCAGAAGACAAAAGTAAACGGGCCACGTAATGGACAGTCACAAATGACTTTATAATGCCGTACTGGGCTGCTGTGCCTCAGCAGTCATTGTCTGGAAAGGGAGCTGCAGTGAGCAGCATGAATGCCTATCATACCTGCTGCATCAGCAGCTGGCCCAGCAAAGCCTACCGATGCCATTCACCTCACAGGGATTTACCCAAGAGAGTTGCTTTAAGGGTGGCTTATTTCCTCTGACAATGTCTGTCCGTTTGGATAAGGACAGAATTGAAACTGACTAGTTAAAATATGGTGCATAATATTTAGCCAGTTAAAATAAGTGTTTTGAACTCTCTATCAGATTTGACTGCATGTTGTTTAACAGCCTGATGAAAGTGAATCATTTTGTAGGATCGAAAATGTTACATCTGGAAATGTTACCAGGAGCTTAGAAGGTATTGCTGTTGTTTCTTCATCCTCTGAAATTTCTTTGTGCACTGCTGGAGTATGCTGCCATGTGTTAATCACTGAACCTTAGAAAGAGTCGATGATATCAACAACTTTGTGAATAAATACTTTCCGTGACCATCAAAATCAAATTAAAAGGTAATGAAACGTTGCCTTAAGAGTGACCACTTGGGCCTGAAGCCATGCGCTGTATTGTTCCCTTCCCCTATACTTGGAGTTTTCAGAACGGACCCAAATCAATTTAGAAACAGCATAAGGTGGTTCTGGCTTCTTCAAGTGCCAGTTTAGTATCTGATTCTGGTAATAGTAATGTACCATCAGCTGGGTAATGCACAGTCAGCCTTACAGTTAGTGCACAGTCTCCAAGAGAGCCCTCTATCTTTAGCTATTTTTTGTAATTCTGCTGGTTTGCAGCAGGGAGGCAAGTCTGACAGCTCCAGGCCTCTACTGTACTGCTCTTGAGGTCCCTTGAACTCCAAGAAGAAGGTTACGAAGGTCTCCTTAACATCAGGCAACACCTCACCATCGCTCCACCATTCTTAACATATTGCTGAGGCCAACAGTGACAGCTGAGGAAAGCTTATTAGGGTTTTCCTTTGAACCTGGGCCATTCTGTGAGTAGTTGAGGGGTCCCATTAGCACAGGATTTGTCCTAGCTCTAAGGAGCTTCATTCATGCCAGCTGCTGCAGTTGATTTGCATTTAGAGGATCAGACTCTTCATCAGCCTCCCAGCCATTTGTTTCTCTTGGGTTTTCAGAAGTGAGCAGGGGCATTTTATTTTAGAAGAGGAAAATACTGGTAATGGAAAATGCAAAAAAAAAAAAAAGAAAGAAAAAAAGCCTTGGAGGGTGGGGTTTTACTACCCAAAATGGCCTCAGCTCATTTCTACTTCTTTCTTTCTTTTAACTGAATGAGAAAGTAGGAAAGGTAGTTCTTTCGAGTGTGCTACATATTGGGTCTTGGTTTTCTAACCAAAAAAAAAAAAAAAGTTTTGCTTTATGGTTTTTTCTTTTTTTTTTTTTTTTTTTTGTATTGAGTGGATGAGCAAGAGTTTAATACATTGCTTTGGTTTGAAAAGAATATGAGGCTAAAGGTTGTTAGAAAACTTTTTCCAGATGTCTACCATTTGGCTCATTTTTGGTTTGTTTGTTTGGCTTTTTTTCACTAGAGTTGGTACATTTTCTTGAAAAAAAAGTATGTCACAGTTCTACCGGACTCTTTATGATATTTCAAACTCATTTCACTTAAGAATCTGCTGCTTCCATGTATTTTTAATTAAATTGACCCATAGGAATTGCCGCTGATTTACAGTAAGTTGGCTTTGAGTCCCAACTGTGACACGGGTATACATGGCAAATGATATACATGGCATACATGGTATAATGGTATACATGGCAAATGATGAACGGGTATAAATGGCAAATGAATCTCCAGGGGAGATTCAGGCTGGACATGAGGAAGTATTACTTTTCAGAAAGGGTGGTCAGGCACTGGAATGGATGCCCAGGGAGGTGGTGGAATCACCGACCCTGGGGGGGTTCAAAGAAAGGCTGGATGTTGTGTTGAGGGACGTGGTTTAGTAGGAGCTATTGGGAATAGGTGAACGGTTGGACTGGGTGATCTTTTAGGTCTTTTCCAACCTTAGTGATTCTATGATTCTATGATTCTATGATATGGGAGAAGCTGAGTTAGTTTTCCAAACAATCTCAGAGTTTTGGTATCCCTGTCTCTCAGCTATTATCCCTTATAACCTGGTGAGTGTGACAAGGATAGCAAACAGAGCAGGAGAAGAGACAATCTTGCCTCATTCTTCTTAAATCAAAAGGGACGACGGGAGGGATTTCAAGCTTTTCTCTCCAAGGCATGGTTTTTTGGGAAAACATTTTTATCCGTGATCTAAACTCAGAGCCAAAATTAAAAACTTCTAAAGTAAAGAACAAAAAAATCCCTTGGGATCCTATCAAACGTTTTCTTGGAATCAGAAGTGCTAAGTAGGCTTCTATTTTGTTCCACGGAGGGTAATGAATAATATTTAATAACCTCTTTATGTTGTTCTTGGCCTACCTCTGAAGGGATTGCCCTGACTGGTCAGCGTGGATAATGGATGTCAGAAAAGGTGCTAGGCTATTTGTATATGCCTTGCTGAAGATTTCACCATCCACATTCAAGTGTGGTATTGGGTCTTTATGAAGTGTGTGATTTTACAGCTTCTTTGAAAAACAGTCATTGTTACTTCATTTAGGACAGTCAGAAGAAGTAATTTGGAAGACTGTTGGAAGGTGCTCCCAGGAGTTAAGCAGTTTCTCTAACTGGCAGAGTAGCCTATCCCAGCATTTCCCCCTCTAAGATTGGGTTCCATTTCAGAGGGGTTAAGGTGCTTCAGCTCAGCATGTGCATTTCTGCACTGCCTCTGCTCTCCTGCTGCACTGCAGCACATCTGCTGCAGGCCAGGCTCTCGGAACAGGCGGGCAGTGACACTTGTACAGGCCTGTGTGAGCTCAGCGCTCAGCCCCAGCAACTGAAAATCACTTATTCAGAAGCTGTGCAACATAAATCCTCAACACCTTCTCTGAAATGGGTCATCTATAACATAAGCAAATGGCAGTTTAAACCTCTAAGCAAATTTCAACATTTCAGCTCTTCTAAAATTGTATTATTTTACAGCAAACCAAATCAGTGCTGCTAAAGTTAAATCAAAATCTCCCAATGACCAGCTTGTACAACACGTATTTTTTCTTCTTTTTTGCTCCTTTCCACAAGTGACCAAATGCACAGATTTTTTGGACAGCCCAAATGATGTTTTGTTTTTCACTGTGGAGTTTCTGGGCAGCATATGTGAGGATATGGACCATTCATGTTTCTTTGAACACTTTCATCCTTGGATTTAAAGCTGATTTGTGATTATTATTATTATTTTATCATAAGATGCTAAAAAATGATATCAACCTGTAATTCTTATACCTTTGTCTAGAGGGGACTTTTTGCTGCATTGGAGCCTTCTGATCTATCATTATAACTTCGTGAAGCTGAAACTTCTCTTTTTCATCTAAACTCTCCAGAAGGTTCTCTGAATTACATCATGTTATGCATTTCTTATGTTGTCATTAAAAAAATTGCTGTTTCGTGTCTCTGAGACGACCAACTTGCTCCCCAGGTTTTCTTGCTGATCCATTTTTCTCTACAAGAAGAAAGCATTGTTGCAAGCCTCTCTTCTGCCACAGTCTCTGCGTATTCCTCCTCATTTGGACGGCTGCAATTTGAGTTAATTGTTACTATGGTTCCTAGAATCACCCATCCTTGCAACCCACAGAGTAGTTTGGCTGGGGTCATGGTTTTTTGTCCTTTTTATTATGAGCAGAATCCACATCAGATTTTATTACCTGTTATTCAGTAGCTGCAGCTCCCCAAAGCAGTTCTTCTTGCCCCACTGGCAGAAGGTCAGTCAGACACTGCAGCACCTAAAGCCAGAGTGAAAGAACTTTCTGCTTTTTGCAAAAGGTTTAGTTGAGCTGGCCAACTAGAGTTAGTGAGTGCTGAAGAGTTCCCCCAGCAATTATTAAGGTCCTATATTCATTTTATTTAAACCTTGGCAGGTGCTGATATCCACGTGTCTGACAATGCATGGGTGCTAGTTTGTTGTTGCTCCAGAGCACCACTGATGATCACACAAAGTTCTGCTGCCGGGAGGAAACGTACAGGTCTCTTCTGAACACACCAAGCCTTACTGGAAGTTGACTTCTCCAGTAGAGGGTGGCTCCACCATGTCGGTGGCTTCAGGGTTTCTTCCACCTTGTTGTGTGTTGCTCTTTGTGTCTGCCAGCCTCCCCTCCTCCAGGGTTAAAGGAGGAAGGGAAAATAGTAGGGTGTGAATTAGGAGACAGATAATGGCATAAGAAGCTCCCTTCTGGCAGTGCACTCAATCTTCCTCAAGAGCTTTGAAGAGCTTGCTGAAAATGGAAGTGCTAAAACATGCAGCAGGGAGGTCAAACCTCAGCACAGCAAGCTGTCCTAGGTCACCTGGGCCAGTTCATTGAGCCCACATCTTTCTCTCAGACAATCTCTTTCCCCACAGCCAATCAAAATTAGAGCACATTCCCATTTAACAAATTGTTTTGGAAATAATTTGCTGCCAGCTGCTGTCTTTGTAGGGGTACCATAGCATCTGTGCTTTGATGTTACTAATATACAGGTATTCCTTCCAACAGATGCTTGTTCAGCACAGAAAGGAACTCCAGGTTGTAGACATTACATGGCACAAAAGTAAGGGAGGATGCTGCTAGTGTGTGGTCTGCAATTGAATGACCAAGTCACCTTTTCTGTGGAGTAGCAGAAATGAGATAAATGCCCCATATTTGATAGGGCTTTGATTCTTGCAGCAGCAAAATTGCACTGCAGTTTAAAGAACAGAGAATAGTATGATTTGCTGATATTATGATAGCACTGAGTAGGCTGACTTGAGCATTGCACTTCTATACATCTTCAGTGAGGAAAACCATTCATTAGCTGCAAAGCTTAAATCTTTAGTAACTGAGAAGGTAAAATACGAGACCAAAGCTAACAAACAATTAAACAAGGACTGAAGAATGGAAAAGCAAAAACAGTTAATTAGGAAGGCAAAACTGGAATTCACAACCAGGTCCAGATTTAATCTTTCTATTTGATGATAATAACTTAGAGAGGCACACAAATGTGGAACTCAGTTCTTATGCTGCAAGAGCTATGGGTCTGTTGCAGAAGAGATTCAAGTGGCTGCTGAACCTGCACCTGCTGTGTCTGGGATACCTGTGGGGGTGGAGGAGGTGCCCAGGGAATCCCTTGCTGCTCTTTTGGCAGATAGCTGCCCTTTTCTATTTCAGTTTTTAAAATTGCCATGAAGAGAAGGAAATTGTTCTCTTCCTTGCAAGACTGCATCATGCTCACAGCACTCCTTCCAGGCATCATGCTGCTGCAGTGCCCTTGCCAAAGCAACTGCTCTTGCAGCTTGGTCCAAGCACTGCTCCCTTCTTTGCTGACATTCCTTTTCTGGTCCCTATATAGCTCTTACATCTTAGTTTTAAATTATCCCAAGTCAGCTTCAGCACCTCAGAAGTGCATGGGGCTAGCACAGCGTAGTTTGTCACACAGCTCAATAGGTGGGACGAGTGAGCCTTAATTCATACTTGTTCCTTAGCTACACCCTACGGCTCAAAATGCATGAATCAGGTCTTAAAGATCATGGGACTAACCTAATCATAATGAGATTTCTTGTTATTTGCCTACATTTTTTATTATTATTACTTTACTTTCAAAATTTTATGCAGCTTTTTGATCGATGTTCAAAGTTCTTCTCCTTACCCATGAGGGTTGCAAGCAGATGTAAATCTAGGATCTGGATTTTTAATTAAAAACATTGAGTGTTCTGATTTGTAGGTAAAACACGTGAAATCACAACAATTCATGTTGTTTCATGCAGCCCAACTTTACAGTAATGCTACTTAGTGCCATCTTCAGTGTGAGCAGTGCACTCAGAAAAATAAAAAAGCTTGGCTGGAGCTGGGACCTCCCTTAGGTTGTCCCTATTGAAGAATGCAAGCCAGTTCTCACTACTTCCATATAACCTGAACCTGTGCACAGTGGAGATTTTTTCTTGCAGTTCTACATTTCCAGCCCAGTACTTACCATTTTTGCAATGTGAAGAACCCAATCTGAAATGCAGTGGACACTGGTGTCATGCTGGGAATGCTTATCCCATGGGGGGGTATAAAAAGTGTAAATTTAATTTAATTTGCTTTTGTAGCTTTGCACGGATATAAGAGGGCAAAGGCCATGCTAAAAATGACCAAGAAGAAAAAGGAGGTTTTAAAGTGAAGGTCTTTGAATGGACATCTATAACCATAGGAACTGGGAGTCTCACTGGACTGGATCCATCACCGGCAGTAAGGCAGGCTAGTTTCCGAATTTTACTTCTGAGGTTTTGTGCAAGTTAAAATTCAGCCAACTCTTCAAATATGGACTACTTGGGAATTTAAATTTATGTAAAGCAACTGAACTTGAGCAGATAAGTTTCCTGGAAATTAGAAATGAGTTCAAACTGCACCACTGCAAGCCAGTATTTAAGCAGTCCAAAGTCTAGCCTCATTGATCAGTTTCTCTTCTTCAATCTTCCTGCCAATCTATTAATGATTTGGCCTCTGCAAGGACATGATTGAAGACAGGAGAAAACTGCAAAACACACATTTGGAATCAATTTTGACTTTGGAAACCATGAAGTACTGAAATACATAAATTCTCCTTGCAGAATACTCTTCAAAACTTTTGTAGAATCATAGATTCATAGAATCACAAGGTTGGAACGGACCTACAGGATCACCTAGTCCAAACATCCTCCCATCACCATTGCTACCACAAGCACTAGACCATGTCTTGTAGCTCCTCATCCAGGCACTTGAACACTGCCAGAGATGGCGACTCCACCACCTCCCTGGGCAGCCATTCCAGTGCCTGACCACTCTCTGAGACAAAAAGTTCTTCCTTATGTCTAATCTAAACCTCCTCTGGTACAACTTGTGGCCATTTCCCCGGGTCCTGTTTGTTGCCTGGGAGAAGAGGCCAAACCCTCCTCATCACAGCCTCCATTCAGGAGGTTGCAGAGTGCAGTGAGGTCTCCCCTGAGCCTCCTCTTCTCCAGACTGAACAATCCCAGCTCCCTCAGCCGCTCCTCATAAGACTTGTGCTCCAGACCCCTCACCAGTTTCGTTGCCCTTCTCTGCACACGCTCCAGGACCTCAACATCTTTCCTGTAGTGAGGGGCCCAAAACTGAACACAGCACTCGAGGTGCGGCCTCACCAGTGCTGAGAACAGGGGATGCTCACCTCCCTGCTCCTGCTGGCCACACTATTTCTAATGCAGGCCAGGATGCCGTTGGCCCTCTTGGCCACCTGGGCACACTGTCGGCTCATGTTCAGCCGAGCACCAACCAACACCCCCAGGTCCTTCTCTTCTTCACACTCATCCAGCCACTCATCCCCAAGCCTGCAGTGCAGCACCCGGCACTTGGCCTTGTCGAACCTCATCCCATTCACCTCAGCCCAGCGATCCAGCTTATCCACATCCTTCTGAAGGGCCTCCCTGCCCTCAGGCAGATCAACACCACCTCCCAGCTTGGTGTCATCTGCAAACTTACTGAGGGTGCACTCAATGCCCTCATCTAGCTCATCAGTAAAGATATTAAACAAGATGGCCCCAGTGCCGACCCCTGGGGGACACCACTTGTAACGGGGCACAGCTGGACTTCACTCCATTCACCACGACCCACTGGGCACGGCCCTCAGCCAGTTCCTTGCCCAAAGAAGGGTAGACCTGTCCAGGCCACGGGCAGACAGTTTTCCCAGAAGAAGCCTTTAAGGGACCGTGTCAAAGGCTGTGCTGAAGTCCAGGCAGCCTACATGGACAGCCTTTCCCTCATCTACCAGACTGGTCACCCAGTCGTAGAAGGAGATGAGGTTGGTCAGGCACAACCTGCCTTTCATGAACCCGTGCTGGCTGGAGGTTTTGAGGTTTCTGAAATCGGTTTGAGCCTAAAGTTTGTGCCGATGATACAAATATATGAGGTCTTCACTTTGTCCACTCTTTGCTATTAAAGTATTGTGAATGGTGGGCAGACCTTGAACTGCTGACCCTAAAACTGCAAATTATGTATTTTGAAGTTTGCAGGGTGAAGCAGAAACGATAGTTGAAAAATCTTATTTTTTAAGAGCTGCCCTAATGCAGGTACAAAGACTGTAATTAATTCACATGAGGAAAGCAACCTACATTGAAACATGGAGTTTGCTTTTGTTTGGGTTTTTTGTGTGTGTTTTTTTTTCCTGTAGTCATTTCCATAATTAGTTAGAAAATCAGCTCTGATCAAGAAACACTTTCAGTTGTTTTAACTATGTCCTACTTAGTAAGGAGATGTAATAACTCAAAACAATTACATTAAAGTAATTATGTTTTAATAAACATAAGCTTGGAGCTTCAGACTGGAAATAAAACCTGTACCCTGAGCCAACTAGCAGCCGTGAAGCCAATAGGAGACAGCTGATTGCTGTTTCTGGAGTGCACATATTAAAACAGTAACAAATAATCTATTAATCTTTTTCCAAACATCAGCAAGATTAAAGAGTTCCTCACCTCAAAGTCAGATGCATTAAATAATTTCACACAAAGTAAATGAGATGCCAGAAATTTGCGTGATGGGATATGATTTATAGCATGAATTAGCCACTTCTGTGTAATTAAAGGTACAATTGAACTCCAGTGGCAGCATGTCACCACACCGAGCGGCTTGGCAGCGAGCTGGTCCTGGGAAACCAGCTCTGAGGAAGATGCCTTCCTGCTGCTGGTGGCACAGGTGGGTCAGCAACACCACCTGCTTGCTGGGTACCTTTATTACACCAAGGAAACCCACGGGCTTAGAACAAGTGAGGCAAGTCAGAAGGCATTGTAAATGTCCTGCAAGCAAAAATACAATAGCCCTTTTTAAGGACAGAAACATGAAACAGAAACCATTTGGCTGGGACTGCAGAAGTACTGCAGGTGAAAAATGTAAAGGGAAGCAGTCAGAAATGACGCTGCCTTCTGAGAACGTTTTCATGCTGGTGTTACCAACTGAATGATAAAGGGAAAGGGCTGCGTATTTTTCTTTCTCTTGCTCTCCTTCACAGCCCTCTTTTCACAGCCAGGTCTCCCAGTTCTCCCTGTTGCCCTTGTTCTGCATGCAGGAAAGGAGAGAAAAGTGTTTAAAAAGTACAGTGCTGTGAATCTCACAAAGAAACAGGAAAGTCGAGATGCACTTGGCATAAGTGCCATTGCAGAAAGTACTGCTTTTATTCCTGTCCTCTTGGGAAGGATCTCTCAGTAGCTGGGGGCCGTCTACTGAGTGTGCAAGGCTCACACTTTCAGTGTCTGGCAGGGCAGCACTGTATGCAGATAGTCATGTACATAGGCTATTAAATGTGCTTGCTTGCAAACTAGCTGCTCAAGTGTGATTCCTTCATTCACTTAACACTGTGCAAGGGCACAACACCAGTACTGCTGCTGGTATTTTAAAGGTTTCTATACTGACTGCATTCAGCTCACTAGGATAGATGAACTCCTGTATGGCAGGCAAAAGCAAATAGCTTAAGTTCAGTCGGTGTGTTGTGAGTTTCTGACTTATCTGAGGAAAAGAAATCTAATCTTTTCCTGATTGATATACCATTAGAAAAAAATGCTGGTTTTATATATATTCAAGCCAGTACGTTTTCATTGGTGGCATCACTGCAAGTGATAAACTTTGAATTCCTTACGTAACTTTCTTACCCATGCTGATTCTGTTTTCATTTTTTCCTTCTCTAAATCCACATACTTACGCTTTTGTTTTATGTTTGATTTTCTTTTGTTCTGCTGTACCATATGGTATTTAATTGATTATCTTAACATCATGTGGTTTTTTTTAAGGACTCACTCTCCTTTAAAAGAGGACCCCTTGTCCAAAGGGGTGATTTAGCAGATATGAAGCTGATTTGTAGCAATCAACATAACGGACTGTAATAATGTATGCATCTTATCCAGGAGCTGGATTCAGGATATCACAGAGATTGTTAGAGTGCTTCTTTTATACCTGTATGCTGGTAAACGCAACAGGGGATGCAGGAAGACTGGCTGAGACTCCAGCATGTCATCTCTGCAGATACTAACACTGTTTTATGCAGGAAAGAGTAGTAAGCAAAGCTGGACAGCTGTGTCATGGTTTCTTGACTCCTGTCAAATGCACTGTATGGATTGCTTAGTAGAAAAACTAGATTGTGAATGACTGCTGAATACTTAGAAAAGTTCTCTTGTGAGATGAAGACAGTTGCTGAAGAGTTTTAGGGAGACATGCCGATATATCTTGTTGAGATACAGGAGGTGCTCTCCAGGTTCCAGGAACGAGAGAGTACCTGGAAAAGGGAGGTATGCATGTGGATTGCACTGATATGTTTTTACCAATTGATTTCCTCTCGTATGTTTTTCCTTTTAAATAACTCCAGTTTAAAAGTCAGTTTGCTTTCCTGAATGCCATTGTCATGGCACCTAAAACCACAGATGCTGAAGGTAAGTTAGGCTGTTTAGGCTGTCTGACGTAAAGAGGAAGGAGAGCATGCTTTGCCTCTAGATCAAGGGAACAGACAAAGGATCACAGAACCATGTATCATGGAATCATAGAATGGCTTGGATTGAAAGGAACCTTAAAGATCATCTAGTTCCAACCCCCCTGCTGTGTCCAAGGCTGCCAACCACTCAAAGCCACACTGAACCTCACCTTGAATGTCTCCTGGAATGTGGCGTGCACAACTTATCTGTGCAACTTGTACCAGTGCCTCACCACTCTCTGAGTAAAGAATTTCCTCCTTTTGCTTTAAAGCCATTCCCCTTTCTCCTATCACTATCTGCTGGTGTAAAAAGTTGGTCTCCTTCCTGTTTATCAGCTCCTTTTAAGTACTGGAAGGCTGCACTGAGGTTTACCCAGAGTTTTTCCCAGGCTGAGCAAGCGCAGCTCCCTTAACCTTTCTTTGCTGGAAAAATGCTCCAGTCTTCTGGTCATCCAAGGACCTGGACAGGCTTGAGAGGTGGGCCCATGCCAACCTCATGAAGTTCAACAAGGCCAAGCGCGAGGTCCTGCACCTTGGTCAGTGCAGTCCCAAGCACAGATGGTGGGCAGAGAATGGCTTGAGAGCAGCTCTGAGGAGGATTTGGGGGTGTTGGTTGATGAAAGATTCAGCATGAGCCAGCAGTGTGTGCTTGCAGCTCGGAAGGCCAGTCGTATCCCAGATTGCATCAAGAGAAGTGTGACCAGCAGGTTGGGGCAGGTGATTCTGCCCCTTTACTCTGCTCTTGTGAGACCCTACCTGGACAGCTGTGTCCAGTTCTCTCCAGCATTGTTTGCAGACTGAGCTGCTTCTGCCAGCTTCCCTCATACAGCTCATAACGCAACACTGAATCTTCCTCATCCCTCACAGCCATGAGCCTGGCAACGTGGCTGTGCTGTAGCCCTCATGCAAGGCAAGAACACCCAGGCCTTGACAGCATCCCAGAGATGACAGGCTCGTCCCATCACACAGTAATGAGGCCAGCAGGCCTCTATCAGTGCACTTTGTGCCTCCTCGTAGTGGATGATCTAATAGTGAACTTTTTAACCTCAAAGTTTATCAAACATTCAGTAAGCTTAAAGGTTTTACCACAATAAAACCCTCAGATCATCAAGATCAAGCTGATGCAAGCTAGTTACCTGTCATGTATGAATCAACAAACCAATTTCATTGGTAACCCAGCAGTCTGTGTTTTGCTGGCTGGAAGCAAGTCCCCCTTGATTGAGAGGCACAGGACAGTGAAGCTATATATGTCAGTCAATCATCCAAAAAAATCCTCTGCAAAATACGAGTTCTGACAGCCTGTTACATACAGTTTCCATCTTCCGACACATCAGTGCTATGAGTGGTCATGAGAAGCCTCCCACAATGAAGACAGCCTGGCTCAGAGCAATGTGTCAGCAATACCTCAGCCCATGGAAGTTTAAGAGAGAAAGAGTGATTTTAAAAATGCACATTTCGAGATTTTTTTTCCTCTTGCATAAAGGTTCTGATATATTTTAATCAGACAGGCATGAACCCTTTTCTCTACAAAAAAAACTTTGAGAGATGTGATAAGGCTGTAGGCAATTTTATTTCTGGGTATGTGCGACTAATGATAAGGAACTCACTTGTAAACAGCATGCAGTCCACTTTGCAACATGAGGTAAAGACATGTCTACACATAGTACCTACTGTCTTCCAAGTTCACATCAACAACATCTCCAGTTCTGGAGAGTCAGTTACTTTTTGGTATCTCCCACGGTATGCTCCCAGCAAATTAAGGAGAAATTCTTATAGCTCAAATGTGATAATATCAGACCTAAAAAGGCATCGACCTAAACCAGAGACAATTGGAGTCAATGGCTGCTTTCCCAAATATTGCTCTTTTCTTTTTTTATCAGTAGTTTATGTTCATCATAGTGATATGGCATAAAAATCTTTTTTGGGAGAAGTTGAATGATAAATCGTTTAGTAGGGAGTTGTGCAGACTTCAGTGATGAATGTAATTAAAAAAGTCAGGGACTGACCACATCCATTTAGTGTTAGCATTGCACTGCATCCACTACATTCCAGTTCCAGAAATTCTGTCAGTTTGTTTTAGTCTGGACTATTGGATTTTGCAGGACATTTTCCATTTTATTACTATCTGTTTACATCAAGCAACACTTTGCTCTCTCCCTGCAATACAACTGATATGGTGCCATATATGTTTCGCTAATTTCAATTTCATATACCTTTAAAGATGTCAATCTCACTTCAGTGCTTGGTAAAATTATGGAGAAAATTATGCTGGGAGTTACTGAAAAACAGCAAATGGACAATGGGGTCATTGGTCATAACCAACACAGGGTCATGAGGGGAAGGTCCTGTTTGACTAATTTAATCTCTTTCTATGACAAGGTCACCCATCTAGTTGAACAAGGGAAGCCAGTTGATAATACTGGATTTCAGTAGAGCTTTCAATGCTGTTTCCTACAGTGTATTTCTGGACAAAATGCCCAGCACACAGCTAGACAAAAACATAATGTGATGGATGAGCGGCTGGCTGACGGGTCGAGCCCAAAGGGTTGTAGTGAGTGGGGTTACATCAGGCTGGCAGCCAGTCACTAGTGAGATTTCCCAGAGCTCGATTTTAGGGCCAGTCCTCTTTAAAGTTTTCATAAATAGCTTGGATGTAGGACTAGAAGGTGCTTTCAGCAAGATTGCTGACGACACTAAATTGGGAGGAGCTGTTAACCCCATTGAGGGTGGAGAGGCCCTGCAAACAGATCTAGATAAATCAGCTCTCCTGGGTTGCATCACAGCACTGCCAGCTGGTCGAGGGAAATGATTGTCCCAGTTCACACTGCACTGCTGCAGCCTCACCTTGAGTACTGTGTACTCAAATGTCTAGCAGGGAAGGCTTTTTGAGGAGCAGCTGACGTCCCTTGCTTTGCTCAATCCAGAGAAGAGGAGGCTGAGGGGAGGCCTCATGGTGGCCCACAGCTTCCTCATGAGGGGAGCAGAAGGGCAGGCGCTGGTCTCCCCTGTGGCAACCAGTAATAGAATCTGAGGGAATAGCATGGAGCTGTGACAGAGGAAGTTCTGGCTGGATGTCAGGAAAAGTTTCTTTACCGGAGGGAGACTGGATAATGGAAGGGGTTTCTCAGGGAAATGGTCACAGCAATGACCTTGCTGAAGTTCAGCAAGTGTCTGGACAGTGCTTTCAGTCAGATGTTCTGATTTTTGGGTGGTCCTGTGTGGAGCCAGGAGCAGGACCTGATGATCCTTATGGGTCCCTTCCAACTCGGTATATTCTTTGATTCTATGATTCTAAGGTTGCTGATCTCATTCAAGTGCAGTAACATCCCTGATGCGAAATATCATTGAAAGAATCTTTTCCATCTGTGAGGCCTTCATACAGACGAGCTGTTGCAAGCAATTAAAACATTAAGGAACCTAGAGATGAATAAATAACAGTGAAAAATGTAAGAACTGAATGGTAGTTTTCAGCCAGTTTTGCAGAAAGTCAATAGCTATTCCAGAGGTTCAATTACAGGAAATGGTTTCGCAGTATGAAGTAAAACTATAAGAAATAAAGAAGTAAATGAGAATGTTATACGCACCTAGCATGCTTTTGGACCTGGCTTAAAGAATTCATTAGGGAGAATCAGCATAAAGTAATAAAGATGAAATTCTGCCACGAGTTGTACCTCCTTATAATATCTGGCATAATTTCTAAGACTTCACAGAAATCACACTGGGTATAAAAGTAAGAAACACAGAGGACTCTCACCCTTACAAGCCAAAATTTATCATCTCTGTTGGCCTAAGTTCCTCCTCACCCAGCCTATTTAGTGCAGGTCAGGGTGCAGTTCAGAAGCCAGTGCCCCAAATTCACAGGCAGCAGCAAGAGAAAGAGCAGCATTTTCTTCCCACTCAGTGTTTGAGCAATGAGCCAGCTTCTTTCTTTAGCTGCATTTCGTAGAGTAAGATGGAGGCCTGCTTTTCCTAAACTCTCCTAAATTCATTTTGGGCCATATAATCTCCCCTGTTTACTTGCAATGTGCCAGAAAGCTCTGCCCGTAATGTGCACAGGACTGCGGTGTCACCCCGCTCCTCCACCCACTGCTTCCCTTACCAGCACCTGTAAGCATTGTTTACTGTTTAGTTTGTGCTGAGTTGCACACCTCCGGTGCTGCCGAGCGTGCTTGGTAAAACCTACAGAACCATTAATTTAAATACTTGTTAAACAGGAAACTGCTGGTGGAAAGTTGAGCATTGTTTCCTATTTTAAAAGCTAGAAGGAACAGGCACGAGTGTCATTTTGTGACGTAGTGGAAAGTCTGAAAGACTTGCACATCCCACAGGTATCCCCTTGAAAACAAACCTGAGGGGATGTTAAAGACCCTGTAAGCTGATGAAGCTTTTGCATTGGTAACAGCAGTGAGAGGGTTAAGGCAAGCAGTCTTTTCACTGCAGATGTAGGCGTTGAAAAAGCAGTGAATGCAATGGGGCAGGAGCGGTGTTTCCCTTGTGATTGAAAGCAAGTAGTTAAGGTCAGCCATGCTTATTTTTGGCCAATGTGGAGCCCCTTTCAGCCTGAACACTCCTAAGGAGTGTACTTAAGGTCAAGAAAGTTGCATATTTTGCGAGTGAACTAAACAAGGGAAGCACTGTTGGTGTCTCAAGTACCTCCTTTATACTGGCTGCAAAGTGCCAAGGCTGAAGGTTTTGATTTAGCCTCTGCCTCCCGCAGAGCTGGTCACTGCCACCACCAGGGCTGCCAGCAAGGGCAGCCACAGCTGCAGCATCTCTGGGTGTGAGGCACCAGCGGGATGCCAGGCCCAGGGCTGTGGGAGGTTCATAGGCAGCTGGAGGGCTGGTGGGTGGCAGAAACCATTGAAGCAACTGCTGCAGCAGCTCTCCTTAAATGGGGTGAGAGAAAACAGATCAGCTGTGCAGCTTGCCACACTGCTAGCAAAGGGGCAAGTGCTAACACTGGCATCACACAGCTGAATGTCTTTGCAACGCTTGGTGCTGACTTTACTCACACTCCTGCAGCTACCCCAGAGCGCAGTGCACCTGGGCAGGACAGGCACAGTAGGTTAGCAGCTGATGGTGTCAGCCAAACTTCACATGGGCAGGAAGCACTCCTCAGGATGCACGTGGAGATGTGCACTAGGCTGTCGTGGAGACAAGCTGAGTGAAAGTGGGAGAGAGCCTTGTGTTTTCCCCAGGTGATCAGCATGTCTAGCAGCTCTAGCATCTTCCCAGAGAGTCCTGAATATTTTTTAGCTGCCTTCACGCTCCATTCTATGTAATCTCCCTATTTGCTCCTCTAGCTTCACACTGGCAACTGCTATATAAACTGTCTTACTATTAGAAGAAGATAATGTATGTCTTTGTATTTTTATATTGTATGCATCATATAATTTATACAATATATAATCTACGTGTTTTGCATTTAAACTTCTATTTAGAATTTAAGCTCAAGGAAAACACTTTTGTTTCTTACCAGTTCTAATCATCCCACAACTTTTTCAAATCATTTGCTTTCTATGCTCAGGCATGCATTGGCATTACAGTATTTTGGCATTATGCTCTTTTTCTTCAGTCTTAAAAGTATCCATCTGACATTTAATGTATTCCTTCTTGTCTGCTGGCATATATTTCTGAGTTATTTCCTCTGTCAGTGCTTTAGAGCACAAGAAATATTCTTCCAATCTTGAATATCTGGCTGGAGAAGGGTGCAAAATGACTCCCCATGGAGTGGGTCAGGTGTTGCAGAAGCCCACTGGTGGCCAGGTAGCTTCTGCAGCTGCTGGTGGCATGCCTCCACCTGGCAGCCAGAGCCCATGCTGCTCCCCTCCCTTCCTCCCATACAGCCCACCCTGATTCCGTGGCGGTCAGGTAAAGAAAGGCAGCTGCACTTCATGACTGTGACCTGCAAGGGTTGTGTGGTTTGGTTTTTTTGTTTGGTTTTGTTTTGTTTTTAAAAGGTTTTGCCAAAACACAAAGTCAGAACTAGTGCATCCAAAACACATCTAAACAATGGAACACATAAAAATTAGGGTACCCACCCACAGTGCTTAATACATAACCAGTGAGTCATGCCCCTGAGCCCAGTGTGAGAAATCTGTGTAGGTGGGTTTTATTTAGTTTTCTTTTTTTTTATTGCAGTTATGTTTTCTCTCCAGCTAATAATTACTGCACTCTGAACTAATAAACGTAAGGATCTGAGCTTTCCAACGTGTTCAAGTGGTAAATATTTCATTTGTGAGACTTAAGATCTGGCCCAAATGGAAATGCAAATAAATTATCATAGGACCCTAGACAGACAAAATAAGGTTGCACTGACATTATCTCTCCTCACACCACGCGTATCCACCTGGATGCATATCCTTGCTGAGCATCTGAGTTCAGGGATTAGAAGTGAGACACTAAACCAGGAGGATGAACCCAGTTCAAGGCAGGCTGAAACAGTTGCTGTCAGCAGTTATTCAGTAACCCGTGTAAAATGTGAAATGAAATAAATGGCCATGGTCTCCTACGTATGAAAGTACCACCAAAAACATCACCAGCCGCACTGCCTTCCTTCTCATTAGGTCCAGCAAAGATGCCAAAGGTTTCAGAGGTGTGGAGCCTGCACTGCCTTCCCACGCCCAGCAATGGTCCCTGCAGGTCAGGGCTGGGGCTGGCAGGGCAGTGGGAAGCATCTCAAGGCCTCTCCCTCCTCTCATCAGCCTCTGGTAAACAGGGAGAGGCCTGGTCTGCAGAGACACACGTTTGGCTGTGAACAGAAACTGGAATAATGAAAGAACACATAGAAACTTGAGCTGTTTGCAAGTCTGATTTGACTTTGTAGCAGTTTCATTTGAATTATTCTGAAAAAAACTTTTCTAAGCTCTGCAGTAGTGTAATTTTTGTTCTTTTTTCCTTTTTATTTTTTTATTATTTAAAACAAGCGAGTCTTTTCACCAGGCTCTGATGGCCTCAAAAATTTCCTGTGCTGCAGTTGCCACAGCGTGTCCTAATGCCACAGATACATTACATTTTCCAGAACATCCAAGAGGACTCTCAGTATAATTTAGTAGCCACAAGTATTGCTTGACATCATTGTTCCAGAAGTTGTAAGAAAGCAATGTAATTCTGAGGTGAGAAGTTTTTAAAGTGCTCATTGCTAGCCTAACTCTGCCATCTTTCCTTATTCTTGTTGCCAGCATCAATGGGAAAGTAATTACAATTTGGGGGACAGTGAGACACTTGAAAATCTTGTCCTTAATTTACTCTGCTTCTGCAGCGCTTCCACTTTTTCTTTCCCTTTCTTCTTTACTTCTGATGTTTTCATACCCATTCACTCCATCTCTGCTCTGATATCTTCCTTGCTGTCTCTTAGTGTCTCTGGCCCTATTCTCCCAGGGCTATTCTCCTGTTGCACTTGTTATTGTCAATAGCTGACAATTAAGGTGACTAATTGTGACCCAGCATCGCACTGTGATAAGCCACAAAACCAAATACTTCTCCCCTCCCTTTGAGTCTCCTTCTCTTCATGTTTCTACTTAAGCTTATGTTTCTAATCTTACTTAACTGTTCATGTAACTATTACCAGAGTCAGAAAAAAAAATCAGTGCATGACAGATGAATGTTAGAGTAATTTGAAAAGGATAGTTGCTTTCTCAAACAGCACGGATTCCAGGGGACTTCAGTGAATGGACAGACTTGCTCATGTCTACAGCTGCAGCAATTCAATATTTAATGAGTTCAGGCTCTGTTCAGTGCTTTCTGACCTATGGAAATGCTTGTGCGACACACACAGACAGTCTTTAGGACCCCTGCAGTTCACGTTTAAGGTCTGGGTGAGAACAGCGCGGCTTATCTGCTGGTATGGCAAATGCTGAATGGTGTGAGTCACTCGGTCCCGGACTGCAAAAACACACATTAGAGGGAAACCTTTATTCACTCTCTTGGATTTGTGTAGCTTTCCTTTATTCCATCCTGAATAGGAACACAGCCAGGGCTGACTAGTGTTTCCGTGCAGAGTCTCCTTAAGTCATGGTCTAGACTCAGTAGTTTTGGAACGGAATGTAAAATATTTTTTACTATCCATCCCAAAGAAGGCACCACAAAAAGGAACTGGAAGTTTTAATTCCAGTTGAAATTTTGGTACTTCAAAAGGACTAAAATTCTCCCAGAGCAGATGTCTTGCATAGCTCTGTACATCCTCAGAATCTTTTCAGAGCATATCTATTCAGTGGAAATAACCCATTACAAGCCATGGAAGCTCTCTCTTGGTTTACACACCTCTCATGACCACTCTAAAACACTTCTTGCAACTAACGAATGCTTCCCCCCTTCCATTCTAACCAGTGTGTGCTTTTCAGTCCCTTCTTGCAGTAGAAGCATCACTTGAAGGACGATTAATGCTCGACAGCTTTCTCTCAGCCCTGCTGTGGGCTCGTGCAGCTTTTTTACTTGTGACCTGTTGCACTCCATGCACTCAGACCTCTGTCTGCTGCAAAAGCAGGAAAATAACATCTCTATTGTACTGAAAAAGTCTGGTTTTTTAATAATTATTATTTGCTTGGAGAGGAGAATACGTTAGTGCTGCCTGGAAATCAGAAAGGTGTAGAGCAAAAAACTGCACATGCCAGATGTGGTCCAGAAGTAGCTCCACTATTATTATTGGTTGTCCTCTCAGTAACCTCTCCCTCCTGTGCACAGAGTGCACACAGCACCTGCCTCTCTGAGAACAGCAGGTAATTCAGCCTCCATGGTAGGGGACAGCCACTGTGAGGGGACTTCCCGTCCTAGGAGTCAGTGGCATCTGGAGTGCAAGTCTCCTTAAAATAAGTGTAACACGCTGTGTATTAGACAGTAGAGAAGAAAGAAGCTTTTTCCCACATCAGATGTTTTCCAACTGACCGCAGGAGCAAATGCAAGCAACAGGTCCCAGTGAGATTATGAAGTGCTACCAAATTGTTCCAATGAAGTGTTTTCCAGATGGGCTGAATGAGACTTTCATTACCATGGGCTGATTATGCAAAGTTCAGCAGGTTGGTAAGGTTCTGATGCTGCAAATACAAAAGTTATTGGCAGTTTTGCTGTTGATATGCAGGAAAACAGAATAGGTTCCATTTTTTTTTCAAACCACATTTTGCTTTCAATCTGTTCAGCAACATTACCGGGGTCTGGAAGTAGTGCATCACCTGAGTAATTCTCTGTCTGAGTCCAGTTAACAGGGATAGAATACCTCCAATTCACATTTTAAAAGAAATAAGTAGAAGTTCAGAATAGGAACCACAAGGGGAGAGCTAGTGATTGCTACTGCATTGGCAGTGTTGTAAGAAGAGGCAGGCAAAGGAGAATGAGCACATGTGTAAATGTGGGTGCCTGTATCATACAACGGCTGATAGCAGGAGTGATGGCAGATACATGTGGCTCTGGAGCAAGGCACTGCAAATTGAGAAAAGAGGAAGGGCTATAAAGGTGTTTGTCAGTGTAACATCACACGTGTGAACACCAGTGAGGTACAGAGCCCCGGTCTCAGCAGTGCTGGAAAGGATGTTTGCTCTGGCTCTCACTGAAGTGCCACTGCTCCTCAAAAAGGCAGCCAACTCAAAGGAAATACATGCACCGAGTATGTGTCTGGATTGCTATTGTTTGAAAATGAGATGTGCAGAAAAGGACCATGGCTTTAGTAACATCACTAGGCATATGTGGTTTAACCCTCCTCTGTGAACAGCTGCAGTTGGACCGTTCATACACAGTTTCAGTCTGTTCTCTCCAAAACCATCCTCTTATCTCTTGCATTCTGCTAGCCTTTCCTGCAGACTGCTCTCCACTCTTGTCTTCTGCTGCTTTAATTTCCCAAATCCTGCATCAAGCCAGCGGCTTCCACTATGAGAGCTACTGGGAGGGATCAACACAGCTCTCACTTCTCATCACTGATGCCCTCCTGGCTGGCAGGTGTGGCTATAGACATTGCTAAGGTTGTGGGACCACCAAATATTTACCAGACCAGTTCACAGGCTGCGAAACAAATGCTACTCAAGTGATTCAAGTGTTTTAACATTCTGCTAGAGGAAACCCTGTACTCTGCCACTGTACTGTGACACTTTCTGTGACAGCCTGAAATCACTTTTATTTATGAGTGTGACATAGATTATTTGACAGAGAAATAAACAGTCCAGTAACTGTGGCCAGCAGGGCGAGGGAGGTGATTGACCCTCTCTACTCTGCCCTCGTGAGGTCTTATCTGGAGTATTGCATCCAGGGCTGGGTTGCACAACATAGGAAAAACGCTGAGCTTTTGGAGAGGGTCTGGAGGAGGGCCGTGAAGATGATCAGAGGGCTGGAGCACCTCCCCTGTGAAGGCATGCTTAGGGAGCTCAGCTTGTTCAGTCTGGAGAAGAGAAAGCTACAGGGAAACCTCATTACAGCCTTCCAGTATTTCAAGGAAGATTACAAGCATGAGGGAAATCAACTTTTTACATGTGTAGATAGAGATAGAACAAGGTTTTAAAACAAAGGAGGGAAGATTTAGACCAGATGTCAGAGGGAAGTTTTTCACTGAGGGGGTGGTGAGGTACTGGAACTTGCTGCCCAGACTGGTTGTGGATGCCACGTCCCATGTTGGAGGCCAGGTTGGATGGGGCCCTGGACAACCTGATCAAGTGCTTGATCTAGAGGTTGGCAACCCTGTATGTGGTAAGGGGTTGGAACCTGATAACCGTTGAGGTCCCTTCCAACTCAAGCCATTCTATGACTCTGATTCTACAATATTGCTCTACTATTTGTTCCTTCTCAACAGTTAGGCCTTTTGGGTAGTGCAGTAAGTAGTAACCAGCATGGTAGGGTCATTCAGACTGTGTCTCTCTGAAGCTGCTTTTAGAGAGAACTGAGCAAAAGGATCAGCCCTACTCACAGGATTGAGGCTGTGATCTATCCATGCCCAGGATGTTCAAGACCAGCATATGAGCTGGATGGCTGGCATAATATCCTGCAAGCAAAAAAATCATAGGTTCCATAAAATATCAGTAAATTAAGATGATGCTGGTTCTGACGATCCCTGCTAGGGAAAGGCCGTTATCTCCTTCTGTGTCTTCTCACCACCTTCCAGAAGATATTTTTCAAAAATTATGGAAATCACTAACATTCTGTCAGTACCAAGAAATGATCTCAATGGCTAGCAAAGATTAGAAATTCAGTATGGGATGTTGAAGGAGTTGGAATGAGGGACAGTCTGATGGTGTCCATGGTTTACATCTGCAGGAAGTCTATCCAGGGCCATTGGGACAGCTAGACTTCATAGCAGGGAAGGATTTACACTACACATCTGTAGATCAAGAATGGGAATAGGAAAGGAAAAGACACAAATTTATGTAGGGTCCCTCAGTGAGAACGCATGGTGTCCATGGTTAGTCAAGTGAAAACTAAGAACGTAAAACCATCAACTTTCTTATCCCAAATCAGCATTTCACATCGAGGTACTTCAAGTGGCTGTTTGGCCACAGCACAGGCATGAGGTGCATACCTCAGTTTGTGCCTTTAGTCTTGTATCTCAGAGATTTTAGTAAACACAGTATCTTCTAGGTATTCTACAGAAAATACATTTTTTTTTCTTCTGTTGCAAATGAACTGCACTTCCTACTGTCTCTTCTACCATCCCAGTTAAAATACGAAGCAAGTCACAGACACTTCCTGGAAATTTTAGTTCTTATTTTTCTCTGAGTTGTGCTGTATCCTTCACCGGCTCCTTCAGTGTCGCTTCCACTGTACCATGGTGGTGGTGAAACATCTTGGATAAAATGCTACAAAAATAATTCCTTTTGAATCTATTTGATTTTACTTCATGGCTGCTGCTCTCCAATTCTTCTAAAATGATGGGGAGAAAAGAAAACTTGAGTAACCATTGAGGGCTGTAAACTTCTTTCTTGGACAGAGTTCCTGTTCTTCATGTTCAGAGGAGCTTTGTTTAATCATGAGATACAGGCTCAAGCCTGCAAAGTAATGAGTCCCTATTGCAAATATGGACTCAGCTGTGTAGTTAGGGCAAAGCTCACATTGGCCTGAGATGAATTCTACATATAGAAAAGCACTACACACCACTGCACTGTATTCACATCCAGTTTGGTCTCCATAAATGTTCAGCAGGCATCAGTGAATGTCCATGGGTGCCGTTTTTTCCTGCATGGAAGAATTTCATGACACACCTTTGTTTCACCTGCACTTCCATGTCAGGTGACCATTTTGTCAAACTGCCCCTCTGCTTCCACGCTGACATTTAATGGAATATTAGTGGGAAGGTTCAGTCTCTGCTGCCATATCACCACCGCCCTTCTCTGATATCATGAGCCAATGTAGTAAAATAAGAGACATTACTTCTGGAACAGCCCTCATAAAATAGCCTTTTTTCCTCCCATTTAATTGAAATTGTCACAGAGGTATTAGTTCTTTTTATCTACCAATCTCCTCAGTAGACATCCAATTCCTAAACTTTTTTTCAGCTGAAATGCTTTAAACTACTCTAGATAGACCTCGAATACTTTACTGATCCTAAAAAAAAAAAGTATCTAAAAGATTTTTTTGGTTATAAGAGCTAAAATTAGATAAAGCAGCACAATATAGAAACAGTTGCTAAGTAAAAAAGAATGGGTGGTGCCCTGTTTGGCATCCATGCAGCAAGTGATGTGTGGTTTATTATTAGCAAAGTACAAGAGGAGATCATCCCAAGTAGTCTCTGGCTAAGGGCTTCGTCATGGGTTTTACTTGGTGCTGCTCCCATGCTTTGGAGGAGTGTGCAGCCCAAAGTTCTGGAGGCATTTTTCTTGCACCACGATGAGGTGACAGAAATGCCCCAGGAATGTGGAGCAGAGAGCTTCTTCCTGCCACAGCTCCTCTTTGATTGTTTTTCTCTCAAAAAACCAGTAACCAGCATTTCATGTTAGCAGGACTGCAACAAGGAACGTGGAAGTGGGCTTCCTGTGCTGTATTATTATTTCTTTCTGTGCACTGTATAGAAGAATGCAATCCATTCACACATTAGATAAATAAATTAAAATTAAGCTAACAATCATGGTAAACTTTCTACTCATTTTATGGGATGTGGATCAAGTATGTGAGGCACAAGGATTTGGAACTAGCAGAAACAAGACCAGACATTTTTTTTGTGTGTTCCTGTACATGCACGTAGATTTGAGGCAGCAGAGAAGCTTTTTAGTGGTAGCAGATTCAGCTCAGTCTTTACTAACCAATGAAATACAGGATTCCCATGGCAATGAATGCCACTGAAAGCTCCAACACAAGGCTAAACTGCATTGCTTCCTGTTTTCGCTATGAGCTTTAACCTGCTACCAAAAAAACCCCAAACATTTGGGTATATCCTTAGGTGACAGACACAGAGGAGTGGACAACTGGCAGTTTATACCAAATAAGATGGTACATTTCCAGTAAAATGATTGATCTTGTTTTCTGCTCACTGGAGAGCAAACTTCCAAATTTCAGGTAGCATCACAGAAGAATGCACTGAACCTCAAAGCTGTCAATAGCAGCTTATTTGTCTAGAGAAGTCTTCCTCTGGCTCATCCTTCAATCTTCTGCTCTGATTGGGATTTTTTTTAATTTATTTTAACAATTTCACTCATCAGCTTTATTCTGAATCCCTGATCCAGCCAGATATTTTGCAGGCCATGAGTCAGAAGTCCTGAAAAATTCTATTCTCCCTTACAGTATTAGAGTACAGGATTGCTGATGAGCATATTTAGTAATTTCTTGGGAATTGGTAAATCAGTTAAAGAAGTCTTGGCATGATTCAGCAATCATGCAGAACATTGAAGCATCTACTTGAATTACGTGGACTTCAACGATACATGTCTATACTTATGAACCTAGACATTTAGATAAGTTTGCCCTTCTTTTCATAGCAGGCAGGACTGGCACAGCCTTTTAGCAGTTCAAGATGGAAACAGCTACATGGTTATCCCCCATATGGGCAGATGTGGACATGGGAGAGATTAAACCGATAAGTGACACAGCGCTAGCATCTCGAGAGACCTCACCTTTATTTCACTGTGCTCCAGGAGCAGGAATGTGAAGCACCTGAAGTCTTCAAGTCAGCTCTTCATCACCCAAACACTCCATTTATCAGAAGGCTTCATGTGTCTCCTAAGACCTGGATATAAGCAGAATTTTATTGTCAAAGCCATTTAAAGTTGGAGAGAAGACATTTCGCACTTTTTTAATAAATAGATGTACTCTTTACCTGAATAAAAGTGAAAACTATTTTCCCTAGATACTTCTGAAGCTTCCAGAAATAGTCCTAATGCTTGGCCAAGGTTACTGTTGCTTAGCTTCCCCAGGAGAGAAACAGTGCATGATACTGCTGTGTGAAATACGCTCACTGCCAGTTAAACTGGTGAGAAATCACATTTTGGTGGTTTTCTAATAAAATATTTTGTGGCCTAGCCTCTAATTCTTCCCTTATTTCTAAGAAACAAGAGGCTGTTTCTATCGCTTCAAAAATAGAGAAGCATTTCTGTACAAATCGTGCTGCAGTCTCAAATGGAGAGATTTCCCTATTTCCCATAGTTAAGCAGGGGTTTGATCTGTAAATAGAGTACCTTGTTCAGATTGCAGTGAAGCTTTTTGCTCTTTGAAAGACATGCTGTCTTCTTGATCAGCTGAGATGTGCAGGAAGGCAGCGTTCGTGTCAGTTGCTGCAGAAGCACACTGTGTCAGAGCCCTTCCTGCAGGCTGTGGAGTGCTGCTGGCTGCCAGCAGTGACAGGGAGAGGTCACACACAACCCAATCTTTTTCATTTCTTCATTTTACTACTGTTCTTTTCATACTTGAACAGATAGATCTTTGAAGTTGCTTCCGCACTTCTGAATAATCCCACAGGGTACCCACATACATTAAAATCTGTCAGATGGATCATTTATTTTTGACATACCAGTAACTGAGAATACAAGAGCTGCTCTGACAATAACTAAGGACCAAGGGGGACTAGCAGTAACACCTACTTATTATTTTGCATAATGGAAAGACAAGCAGTCCTTAGTGATAACGTGGAAAAAGATGAAATAGATCAGTATAGTAAAGGAGAAGGAGAGCTGTGGGCACTAGTGTCGCTACCACCAATTTCTCTGGAGTGATGGAACTTCTAATAGTAGGTAATCATTGGTTAAACTACCTGTGTGGGGCTTCATTATGAAATGTCATACTTACCCACTCCTAAAATACAACTTTATGAATACATGCTTGTGTATGAATACATAACTTTATTAAACAGGAATCTGTTAAGCAATTAACAGAGTGTTTTGAAATATGTATTTCACTTAACACTACTATGATTTTCTGTGAATGTGTAAGCAGCACATCAATTTATCAATTGTAGCACCCTCATTAAGTTTCAGAGCTCTGCAAAGAACAGCAGCGATTCCTTTATATAGAGAATTTGTGATTATTTTCTCGCAGACGTGGTCACATAGATACAGGGCAGAACAAGATCTGAGTACTTCCTGAGTCTTCTCAACATACAGTCTCAGATGATGAAAACCATCCCCTTCAAAAGATACAAACATCTTATAGGATGACCTCACATTTCAATTCTGTTCCATTACAAATAGTATTTTGTCACAGCTGCATCCTGGTAACTAGGTGCCACTGCATGCTTTGGTGTGCCACTGCCACTGAGCTGCACTTGTCACCGAAGAAAAGCTAGTTTTAGGGAGTAGAAATCTCCATTATTTCTGTTCATTTCTACCCTGTACAATAACTTGAGAATTGTTTTTAACTCTACTGCTACTTCATATTCATGGCTTTCTTTCAGTAATACGCATGAATGCATTTTCTATTAACACTGTGGATGGTAAAATCCAGTAATGTAGCTGGGGTCACTTACACAATTCACTTACTTCCAGCATACAGATGCTGGAGTGTTCAGCCATTTCTTGTGCCCAAGAGAAAGCTTGGCATTATTACTGGACTTTACGTTAACTAGCTTTAGTTCTTTGTTTCCATAGTCTAAGCTTGGAACAAGCACTCAGTGCTTGTCTCCTGTGTCCCCTTGATTTGATACAGACATTCTTCAAGGAAGCACAGTAATTAGATTTGCTCTTCAGTACTTTGTAAGGTAAAACAAAGGTTTCACTTAGGCAGATATGTCAAGCCTGCAATTACAGTGAGCCCACAGATCAAGTGCTGACTGCAGACTTGTTCTGATCTCCTTTGGCTATTGCAGGCTTGTTTATAGAGCTCAGAGAAATGAGGCACACCTATACTAAATTCTGCAATTAGTTGATAAAAGAGAAAGCCAATCCATCCCTCAGATCACCTTTCACCAAATTCTCAAGAAAAAAGCCATATGGCCTTAGCAGCACACCTGGCAGCTCTGTGCACTGGCCTGCTAAGCCTGGGCGGCTCTTGCCATGTGTGCACGGTGGCAGCTTCTGCTGCCCGTTGAGCTCCCACCCAGACGCCTCTGCTGACGGCTTCCTAGCAGTGCTTTGAGGAGAAACCCCACATCCACAGTTGTTCAGCTGAGCGCCCTGAGTCCCAGAGGCAGCCAGCACAGCTTGTAGACTGCTGGCATCACATGCTGCCAGCCTAAACTCCCATTAATTTGTGACTGTTGCATTACGGGCTCGCTACAGGATCTAAATGATCTCAAGAGCAAAGCATATTGCAGGAGCCTAATCTTGAGGTGACAAGACAGTAAAGAAGCATAGCATGTTCTGTTTTGCAGGATAGACACACATGATTGTTTGTGTTCCAGTAGCATATTGCTACTAATGGTCCAGCCGCTTAGAACAGGCATTCAGAAAAGGTTCACACTTTACAGACTTGTGTGTTTCTCACAGCAGTAGATGAACTGTGTGTCAAAATGTGCATCTTTTTTTACACAAAGCTTTTTTGGAAAATAATATTCCACTAATGTTGGTTCTTCTCCTCTGTTCACCAAAGGCCACTGACTTTTACAAGTAGGGGCCTAAATTGTAGAAAGCAATTTGTTGTGTTGCATCAAAATGAATTAAAATCTTGCTCCTACAACGCTGATAGAGGGATGGAAAAATACTTAGCTCTGGGACTAATTAATAAACCAAGGGACTTGAACGCATACAGCACAACTGAGCTGCAGATTAATTTGGCCCACCTTATACAAATGAAGTATGCATACTTTACGTAATGAAGGATATTCAACTCCCTTATGATACAGTGCTGCAGGACTCCTATACATTCAGCACGTAGTTGCACCAGTTCCCAGTTGCTCAGATTTGAGCCTTTTGCAGAGATCATGGCAGAGGTCTGGTGCATCAATTTATCATTGCATTGAATTTTGTCCATAGTTTTATTTTCCACTACAGTAATAAAATTAATGGCCAGAATCTGCTGTCCTTTCTAACGATGAGCAGTATCTTGCCTTGTTGCTTTCAGCAGAGCACTACATACAGATATCACCTCAAGACTGCACTGATGATAGAGTCTAGTCCTTTAAACAAAAACTGCAGTTAACCATAATACAAACATTGTTAAAAATATCTGCAAAATGCTAAATCATTGCCAATCTCTTTGCCTTGTCAGAAGTAAGACAGCAGCATAGTAACATGCTTGTTTGCTCTAGAGGCCTGCCTGCAATGCCACCACATCCTATGTAGGTTGAAAGAGCAGGAGAGGCAGGAACAGAGGCAAAAAAGGCAAGAGGTAGTTTTCACAAAAGCAAGAGATGATGCTAAGAGTGAAGAACAGTACTGCAAGCCATGCTCTGCAGTGTAGTTGTTGCAAGCACCTACATAAGACCCTCTGATGACGTGTGTACTCATAAACTATGGGTCAAGGCACACTGTGAGGTTCCTTGTGGCACATTTTGACCTGGGCCAAATAACATTCTCCCAAACAATTCATAGACATGTTTTGGATATAAACAAAGTCTAGGAACCGTTCCCAATAACTGATTTGAAAGTGTCCAGCCTGTTTTGTCTGAAGTCTCTCAGCACCTGTAAAGATACAAGCTAAGCTGTGCCAGTCATACTGGAGTACGAAATGGACAGTGGACAAGTTTATTATTGTTTTCTCTAAGAAATTATTGCATGTTATTCAGTTAGCATAGATGTAGAATAGAAAGTGTAAAAGTAGCCTCAATCCTCCTTCTGCCTCATTTCATTCATTCTGTGATGTAAGGATAATAAGGTCGCCTACCTAACAATGATGATACAAAAATTTTTACTCCAAACCAGGGAGAGGTAAGGGGAGGACACACACAATATGTAGGTACAACATGAAGTAGAAATTATTTCTTTTCATTTAACTCTGGCATTGCTTAGAACAGCAGATTTCCATACCTAATGTCCCACTCTGTTCCCTGGTTTACATTACCCAGCTGGAAGACAGCGACCACGGCACACTTCATTGACACAGACCAGGTGCACCAAAACAATTTATTAGATATATTCTGAGCAAGCTGTTACACCTGAGCTATGTATCCTAAGGAAACATGTATTCTATGCAAACAATGTATTAGAATATGACTAATCAGTATTCCATACAGGGGGAGATAAATTAGGGTATGTAAGGTATACGACCTTTGTTGTCAACACAGCCATTACATGATGGGGTATTCAGGGAAGGGGAAGCTTACAAGCTGGAGTGTCTGGCTGAGGGGAGTTCCAAAAGCTGTCCTGATTCATACTGCTTTTACACATGGTTTGCCATGATAAGCAAGGGTGGGAGAAAGGGGGTAGGGATGTCAAACAGTTACAAGGTATGTAAACTAAGATACAAGAAGAGGCATGGAAAAAAACATGACTTTGCAGAAAAGCAGATAAACATCCATTAGTTCCTTAAGGCCTTGTTTTCAGATCCCAAAAATGCAAAGAATTGTTTCTATGCTAATCATCACACACTTGCATGGGCTCTGAACCTTTGCCAAAAGCTACACTTTCTCTTTTCTTTGACAACTTCCAGCCATAGCTCAAATCTTTGATGTGAGAACTAGGCTGCATATTGTTAGGAATAGATAAGGGTAGGGGAGTGACAGAGACATAGCTACGTCCTTATCTGGCCTGCATGGCTAGGAGCAGCTCTTGTTACCGACAAGAGGGCAGCTACCAGACCTACACTCCATCTCTTTCTCTGGTCACAAATGACCTCAGCAGGCTATGCTTGGGCAGTGCTCAACTAGCAACCAATAAATTTTGGTTTTTGATACTGGCTGTAGCAATTAGACAGATCAATACAATGGAAAAGGCGTTAGAACAAAAGTGTGATGACAAAAGAATGGGCACAATAGAAAGGTGCTAATGAAAGAAGGAAAAAAAAAAAAGATACTGCTCAGCTGTATCAGAAGATTCTAAGTTTGCAGGGAAAACCTTCACCAAGGAGTAATCTTCAGGAAGAAACCCTGCCCCAGTGGCAGTCAGCCCTTAAATGAAGTCTAAGAGAGGTGCAGTCAGGCTCCACCCCTTTGGGATGCACAGGTGAGTTGCCTTCACCTGTGCTCCCAGGGCTGACCATGTCCTTTCCCCAGGTGCTCAATCAGTAGTCCAGGCCATGACTCAACAGTTCCCATACATATGTGAAGGGGAAAAGCTTTAGTCAAAGTTATTAGGCCCTCTCAATGAGAGGCAATCCATTTAGGAATTAGCATTTTCATTCTGCTTTACAACTCCTACAGAACTGGCTGTCCCAAAGTAAGGATTGGATGTAGTGGATCTGCTTCATAAAGGGTCTACTTAAGATGTAGGCCATTGGTAGAGAGAGTGACATTTACATATTCCAATACAGAGAAGACCTGCCCATGGAAAGGTTTAGCTAAACAGAATAACAAGTTGGCTATCAGTAGTCCCTGGAGTCTGTATTCTCCAGGACCTTATGAAGTCACGTTGGCAGGATGTGAAAGGTACATTGTTGTTCCCACATGTCTCATGCAAAACTTCAGGAAATTGCATTTATGTTTTTCACACCAACACTCACAAATGAGATTCACTTTTTCAGTGTAAGAACACTCAGAAATATATGTAAAAGGGCTGCTATCCTCATATACTCTGAAATTTCACATTATGAAGCAGAGTCATGAACAGTGAAACTAGGATATTGGAAAAACACCAGGAACAAGAGGAAGAGAGGAGAGTAACTTGTCTGCTGAAGATAAGAGAAATAGAAGAGGATTGAGGCAACAGCTCAGGCACTCCACAGGGACTGTACAGACAATCCTATGAGAAAAGACCTGATATGGACCTTTGCTAGAGAAGACTAGGACCTCTCCAGGAAAAGGAAGGCAGGAACTCTAATATGTGAACATGTTTTGTGTGGAAGTGGTGGGGGAGCTAAACAAGAGACAACAACATTCCAGAATAGGCATCTGAATTTCCTAGTGTCATTGGAGTGCTTGGATGTGCTGCAGGTTTAACATTGTTTGGGATCTTTTCCTCTTTACAACATCTTGTATCTACCTCTACTTGGGCTGGAAGGAAGAGCAAGTTGAACATTTCCCTTTCCCAACCCCCACACTTAACACAGATAGTGCAAAGAAAAGTCACTTGGGTGGATGAGGTTATGCAGAATAGAAGAGGTATGCAGCTCGTTTTGTTCCCTTCGTATGGGAATTATTGCTTTCATTAACTCAGTAATTATTGCTTATCTAATCACCTAATGCTGATGCTATCTTACCTATGTTTTAATCTAACCTCTCCAGGCATTTTGATGGTCCAGCAGGTGAGTCATGTGTACTTCATCACTGGAAAATACTATCTGGAAATTATTAATGATATGATATTGTTCAGCTGTGGTGTTCTTTTGTGCTGAAGCAGATACGGAGCCCTCATGTTGTCAATACTGACACTCAGATGAGGAGCAGTAAACATGGGAAGCAAGAGGAGAGGCGAACTTAAACTGCACCACCTCAGTTGGCAGTGCACATGCGCCACAGGAAAAGAGTTGTCTTTGCCACGTGAAGGCAAGTTACTTTATGGTTAGCATACACCCCATGGAAACCACTGTCCCAGCTCAAGGATGGCTTACCAACAGACGCTTATGTCTGGAACAGTCTTCTGAAACTGAGGTAGGGACAGCTGGCAAGGAGCACTGGTGCATGGAGATCTCTGCACACTAGAGACTGGACATAACATCCTAACAATAAATGAATATTCAACTTCAACATAAGTTGAATAAATGCAACACAAAGTAGGAGAAATCTGAGATGAGATGATGATTGTTCCATTTACACTTCAAAGATCTATGAGCTGTAGAAATGCTCTAGGAGATTGATTTGCCATGCACATGAAGTAACGTGCATCTCCCATTGCTGCCACATTATGAGTACTCAGCTCAGTCTGTTGCTTATGCCCAGTCTCCTTGGCCAGAGCATGGCAGCTGGGACAGTCATGCTCAGAAATGCTGTTTTGTGATGGTTTATTATTTTTAGGAATGCTAATTTGAAAAATATAGATAAAAACCTTACTGATTCAAAGGCTGGGTTTCCAGTGTCAGGCAGGCACCTGGGGAAAAGAAAAAAACTGACAAAACTGATTTATAACTGTCATTCGCTGATGGGAAAGCTATGAAACAAAGTGGTAGTACTGGGTGTTCAGCCAACTGCTAACTACAGCCATGCTAAAGAGGGTGAACCACAAGAGTCAGGCCCACGGAAAGTGGCAATAGAGTATGGCCTGAGGGAAAATCAAGAAAACAAAATGCTACGACATGGGTGTCCAACCTTTTGGCTTGCCTGGGCCACTGTGAGTAGAGTCGTCTTGGGCTGCATATACAGAAGATGGTTTGAAAGTAATACCTCCTATTTATTTCCATGGAAACTACAACAGAGAGCACAGTAGCACTATTTGATAGAGAAAAAGTCTCACCTACAGAACACTATTTTTCAACACAGTCACCACCATTAGCTGTGCATTTTCTCCAGCCATGAGCAGGAGCCTGCATGTGGTGCTCATAAACATCCGCACCAGTGCTGATGATCTGTCACCACTGCTGAAACTCACCACCCACTGCCTCACTGTGCTCACGTCCTATTCTCACATTCCTTTATCAAAAGGGAAAGCATGGCTGTGTATGCTTCGCTGTTCAGAGCCCTGTGTTTAGCCAAAGTATCAATATGCATACAGTTATTTGCTGTCACTTGAGTTAGCACTGTGCTCCTCTGCCCCACATAGCACTGTGTCTTGGGATCAGCTGTCCCATTAGGAGTCTGTGCTTTTTCTCCCGTGTTGCAAAGACACTGCGTAATCATCACGTAACACTCCATGCTCTGAGCCTTGGTGCTTCTTACTCATAATAGAAACAAAAGGGACCAATCAGGGTTAATTATCTCTGCAAGGAAATAAAAGATTCAGGAGCAAAGGCCTCTGAATGCATAGCTAAACATAATTTAAAACAAAAATTTAAAGGAAAAAACCAACCTAGTTCACTAAGCAGAACGATCACGTATTTATTCTATACTTCCAGGTAGACAAACTCTTTCCAGAGGGTGCTTAAAACAACAGCTCTACACCTCTAGTTACAAATGCTCCATAGGGAAGGAGAAAGGAATCTGTCTGCTTGTATATGTATGCGTTAAAAACACAGTTAAATATCATTGGAAGTCATCTGGGTGGCTTCAGACTGTGCCTTCTCAGGGTACCAGGGCTGGATTGCCTTTCAACTGAGCAGATCTTAATCACCGCAGCAAGACATAGGTCAACAGGCAGTGCCACACATTTGCCCAGTATTATTTTCAGTTTTTCATGCTGAAGTGGTCATGAACTGCGTTGGCTAGCAACAATCAGAGTGGCAGCTAGTTAGCATAGCTTTCTGAGCTGTGCCACATTGCTGATTCACAGCCAGAGGTGCTGCACGCTGCCATCCAGCCACACTGTTGTGGTCTGCAAAGGCAGCTCAGCACACAGTGCATTACGGCAATCACGACTTCACAGCACTACTAGATTTGAATCCATGTGATATAAATCTGGAATTGAGGCATATCTTCCAAAATGCTTAAGTTGAAAAAGTACTATCTGACTATATGTGAAATTTCTTACCATATTTAGTTGGTAGATAGATCAAATGATATGAAAAATGCTGTCTCAAATGCTGCAAATCTCCTTGAGTCAAACCACTTATGAAAGGAATGAAGCCATCATATAGATGACATTAGACTTTCTTGTCTTTAATCCATTTCCCAGATTTGTCTGGTTGAATTCAGCTTCTTGATCTTCCAGAAAGGTAAAGAGAGAAATGGCTGCACTCTAGCCTGGCTAACTGATGCAATCCAGTTATCAATATCTCAGAGTGGCATCACAAGGCACCTAAAAGATCTGCTGTTCACTTAGTCAAAAATTGTCTGTCAAAGTTATCCCAATGATTAGCTCTTCTGTGCTACACCTTGGTCTGCAAACAAAGCCCACAAAAACGATGACAAAATGTCTAATTCAGTTACTTCTCAAATTATATACCTTCTGGCACTTTATTGCAAATGAAAGAAATAGTACCTGCAAACCTGGGATCTTATATGTGCATGTCTGCACTGTTGGGACATTTGTCTACCATGACTAACATTTCAGTAATTACGGTGGCCTTACTGCAATGTTGTGAATACATCTCCTTGAAAAAGAAAGTGCCCCTATCTTGGACAACCTTGGGGTTGGAACTAGGTGAGCTAAAAGGTCCGTTCCAACCCAAACCATCCTATGAATCGTAGAATCATCTGTGATTTGCACAGATGATCTCCTTGTCTGATGAATGCAATTTCTGACCTATCTCATCTGCCTATAATAATGCTTCTTTCAGAATGCACCTTCTCAAACCACTTTCAGCACTTCCATAGGCTAACTCAAGACAGTCATTTCAGATACTCTTCTTAAAACTTAAACTGTCATCGTGGTGATAAGAGTTGTCTATGAGTGATGAGCTCGTTAGAGCTTTCTTTCTTTAACTGAAAAAGAAACAACCCTTAATAAAATGGTGTTTAAAAAACACCAGGGACTTTCCTCGTGTGAATATTGCTGCTTCTCTCACAAAGTCGTTTCAGCAACCACATAGAAAACTATTAAAAGATAAAAAGGAAACAGCACATTTAAAGCAAGCTGAAAATAAGCGTGATTAATCTGAACTTCTCTTTTTTTTTTTTCATTCAAAAGTTTATCTTTCCCATATTGTTCAGGAAAATGTGCCTGTGTGCAAAAACATATGATGCATAATTGTTTCTCAAAGTGGAGTACATCTGTAAATACTTCCCTGGGAGAAGACAATGACAAATCTGTCCCGTTACTCATCAGGACAGAGTTCTTGCTGATTGTTGGTGCATCACAGTTCTGTTGGCTAAAGCCATGTTTCCAGAGTACCAGGTAGCTGACTGTTTTTGTACTTAACATAGTACAGAATATTTACAGCACATGGATGAGTAAAGTCTGAGTGTGCATTTTGTTCTGCTAGCATTTATGCTAAACAAAAAAGGTAGGGGGATGGAAGAAGAGAAGGGAAACCATGAACTTTTAATATTTAAAAGCACTACTTTAAAATCAAAATTAGGTTAATGAAAATAACCAGGGAAGCATAACATTTAAAATGAACTGAAGAATGCAGATGAATTTTTTTTTCAAAGATTATGGAAAGTCAACTCAGTTGCAGTATGTATGTGAACATTCCTTTTTGGGATAATTTTGTTCTAATAGATTTTATTATAGCTCAGTCTCTCTCATTTTCCCCAGTATTCAGTATGTAGAACAGAGTTTGGGTAGAGTGAGGGAGCTGGCAGAGGAGGACAGACCCAAAAAGTATTAAGTTGAACCCAAGCAAAAGTTGTTGATACCAGCTCTGGTCCACCTAAAGATAGCTCTTGCATTCAAACTCTTTCTCTCAAATCTTTAATTAGTGGCATAACTCGTGGGTGATATCAGTACCAGGGGGTTGGTTTCTTTCCATATTTGCTGTTGGAAATGTTCCATTTCATATAAATTATTAACTACCAGTGAAACAGAAATGAAAGTAGAGGGAAGAGAGCAAGGAGAGAGGAGATGCCCTAACTCTCCAGACACTAGTTAGGAAATATAGTCGAGGTCAGAGTTCAAATACCTTCTCAAATAAGTACTTAATTATTAAGTAGAACACACCTCACAAGAGAGGATAAAAGATTTATCCCATATTAGCAAGTAGCCTACTCATCCAGGCAGCCACCTAGACTACAAGACCTATTCAACACCCTACTGCAATCAAACACTTGAAACTGTGTGGTTGAGATGGTTCGCATTCAGCTGACTGCAAGTCCCAAATCCAGGAGGCTGAGTCAGGCTGTGAGGGCTCCAAGTCAGGACTAAATTAGAATTACCTAGGTTAGCAGACACCCGTGGCAAGTTTTCCTTTCAGCCTATTTTAAGGTGAGCCTTGGTGTTTTACAAGATCCTTAACAACCGAGTAAAAAGTTACTTGGTCAAATACTTTATGCAGTACTGGAAACCTGCTTTTAAAAACACGTTCCTCGTGAAACACATGCAACATCAATATGCAACTGACATCTATTAATGCAGTTCTGGGCATTCCCCTGGCATGAGGATGTTACTGTCATCTTGCTACTAAGGATGTATTCATCATTCTGGCTGACCACAAGCAATGAGTGAAAGACACCATTTGGGTACCTACATGAGAAATCTTTGTCTGGAAAAACAGCTGGGTTTGTATATGTATATATATTTATATATACACACACACAAACAAGTATATATACCTTTTTACATTTATTACAGAATAAACACCTGCTGAAGCACTTCTAAGACACTGTACTTAACATATGCTTACAGATTAGAGCCTGTGAATATTTATTAGGAAAGTCTGTTCACTTGCTAATCTCTGTTTTTTCCAAATGCTGTTAAAATATTTATTTTATAATGTAAAAGTGGGGGATGTAATGAACTTCAGTTGAATTCTAGTACTGAAACAAATGATAGCTACAAAAACCTCTTATCTTTTTCCTCAGTATGTTTGAAATTTAAGGTTAATGTAAAGAATCAGATTGCTATTGGAAGGAGACAAGATATACATGTTTCAGTTGATCTACACTTGCACATAAGAAGAAAGATGAGCCAATGATAGGGAAGGGAATGAAGCTATTACTGGATTGTCAACGGAAAGGAAGTGCTGGAGATGAGGCTTTGGAATCAGGAGACTGACAAACATAAGTTCTGGCCAGAAAATTTGGAAAAGGAATTTCCCACAGAAAAACTGTCATCTTTAATCAGAGGAATGGTGACTCCAGATCTGAGATCTATAAATGTGACTGCAGTATCTCATTAAAGGTCAGAATCACCACCTGCCTGAGCAAGTGTCCCTGTCAGACCACTCCTCCCATTTACTGGATGGCTGTCATGCAATGAGCAAAGCACAGTGGGGGCTGAAGCCTGGATGGGAAACTTGCTCGTGGAAGAGAACTGGGAAGCTCAACTTTCCGTTGAAAACAGACTTGAAAAATATCAACCAACAATCAGATCTAAAAATTATATTTGGTTTCATGAAGCACTTCTCTCTTCCAAATTATGTCTGAAATTTCAGTGATATCGTTAGTAGGCGCTGAATCAGTGACACTTCTTAACTTTGTACAAAGCAGCAATCTTCATAATGACTCCTTAAGGTTAGTCAGTGAAACCAACTTTCTCTCTGATGATCTTTCTACCTGGCAGTGAGAGAGAGAGCACAACCTGAGCGTGTCTTTCCAAATTCTTGGGACATTGTGTGCTAAACCCTCAGCATCACTAATTTCTTTAGAGCAATTTTGAAAAAAATGGCAAAGAAAATACAAACCTGCTTTTGTTTCATTAACTGAAGCACTTGTATATATGTCCATGAGATGCTTAATATTGCCAACTTGCCATTGGATCATTTATCCTGATACTTGTTTTTCATTGGTTTGGAGCTTTGCAAGTCTCAGTAAGAAAAACTATTATCACAGAAGTAAGCCTCACCATTGAATTAGCACATGCATCATGGTATGTTTTGCAAAAATGTGGCTAATGTGGGGGTGGCAGGAAGGGGAAGCAAGGCTGATATTTGCTTCCTTAATTTCTAACACTGCTGCTCAGAAAAGCTATCTTGCTCTTAAGTTTACCCAGTGTTAATCTCCTAATAAGTTGGTTTCCTTCCTTTCACCCCACTGATTCATTGGTTCAATCTTTCTTCAGATTTGTGCTCAGAAAAAAAGAATGTTTTCTCATCTGCAATAGGAATTCCTATGTTGCTTCTCTGCCCTCTACTATCAGAGGCCTTTGGGTTAATACTTGATAAAACAGAAGAGGTAGGTATTTGTCTCTTGCCTTTAGAGAAATTCTTTGCCTCTTTGCCAGGGAAAACATCTGATTCTGTGGCAACGATTTTTCTTTTAATTGGAATGCAAAGATCTTATCTTTTTATTACTCCTTTATTGTTGATAACCACTGCACTCACTCGCTCTCCACAAATGTCCAGCTTATATATACAACCGGGGAAGCAGTTCATTTTTTCTCCTTTTTAGCTTTAATCATTTGCCTAACAACTGAATTGTGTCGGAGTGGTTCATATATCCCTTCCCATGCTGCAGTCTCTTTCTCAAATGCCTGCTCTGTGTCCGTCTCTCTCTAATTTCCAGGCGCAGATCACTCTGGTCACTGCCTCTTTCTCTAATAACTGCCTGAGGTGTGGGAGACCACTTTATGGGAATTCAGTCACAGCCCCATGCAAAAATAACAGCAAACGAGAAATTTGCAGTGAAAGGGAAACATTGCATGCAAGTCATACACCCACTGCTCTCTGAATTTAGTTTCTTTGTGGCTTTGCATCACCATACATTCTGTAATGTCAGATTATTGCGTGGGGAAGCAATGGCTGTATGGATAGAGCCGAGGCACAGAAAAACTGGGTTTTATTCTTGGCACTGCCTGGCTTCCACAGATACACAGCTCAGCCCTCCTGATTCTCCACATTGGTGCTGCAGCAGATGGGAGCTCCAGGACAGAGGCCTCCAGAGCCCTGGTGCTAAACCATCATCTTCCCTGGATGCTGAAGAGAGGCACCGGGGTCTTCTTGTAACCAAGATGGCCACAGAAGGCTCAACCCTGCTTCTTTCTGTGTGTGATAGCCTCCCCCCTTCTTACATCCATTTTCTGTCCCTTCTGACATGTGTGAGCATGTGCCTGTGCACAAGCAATGCCACTTGATCTGTTGCTCTTTGATGATTGTCTCTTTTTGAGAACCCTCTGCACTGCTGTAGGTCTTCAGTCAGTATCTAAAGTCTCCATTTGTCAAGGTTTTCTGCCCTCCACCTTTCTCTTTCTTCCTCCCTTCCATTTTCCTTTTCCCTTCGCTCATTTTCAGTTCCACTTCCCCTCACCTCCTCAGCCCCTAGTTGCCACTGCCAAAGGAAAGCACTGGGAGAAATGCACTGTGAAATGCATCCATGTGGATGAAAAGGCAAAATCATGCCTGCTGTAGCACCCTCCCCTTCCAAGAGGGACAGCTCAGCTTCAGCTCAAGTTATTGAAGCATTAGAGCAGGCATGTCCAACCCTTCTCAGCTGAAAAGAGGACGAGGGAAGGGTACACTGCAGTGCTAACTCAACATACAACAGATAATTTCATGTATTTTGATATATCAGCTAAACAGTCATGTGAAAAACAAAAAACATACAGCTGTGCTTTCCCTTTTGATAAAGGAATTTGAGAATATGTTTCAAGACTGCTGAAAAAATTATCTTTTTTTTTTTTTTTTTTGTATATTTGCTACTCCATTTTCAGTTGACATAAATACACTACCTGCAAATTTTCAAATGATGTGTATACAGTTAAAGTCAGATATTCAACTCAAAATCAATAACTCTGACCACGTCTCTTTACCAGACTTGTATAAGCTCTGTCTTACCAGAGAAAAATATATTTTGCTTCAGAATCATGCCTTATTCATGTTGTCACTTTTTGGCAGCATGCACAACTGTGATCAACAGCTTTCCAGGATGAAGTACAGGAAGAGTAAAGTTTCACCAGAAATCTCTGACACACACCTTGAGAACTCACTGAGAATGGCAACCGCTTCTATCAAACTAGCCTGACGCATTGGTTTCACACAATCAAAGTCAGATATCCCTCTAGTTGCAGTGTTTGCCTTCTCTCTCACTGCCTGCACCCTTCTGACCTGGGGTTCCAGTGCTGTCATCTGTGCTGTGCTCCTGGTAGCCGTGCTGCAGCCCCAAACCTGCACCACCAATCTGCACTCTGTTTCATTGAAAACTGTGCAGAGGAAGAATAACCGCTTGCATTATGTGCTTGCAGGACACGAAGCCTGGTGGGATCTCCATCCTAATGGTGATTTACAAGGAGGCTGCCCCAACCCTCCTGCCCTCCATTCCCCCATTCAGCACCCCACAAATCTTCACCATCCTGCAGTAGTGGATTCATGCTGTGGGTCACACATTGCAGGACAGCAGTGCTCCCTGTATCCTTGCTCATTCGCTGCCTGCAGCCAGCCCTGCTGTTTGCTACTGGAAATATAAAACATCACCATTTCCATGTGCCACAAATTTTTCACAAAATTTAGATCTTTCCAGGCTGTGTGACATTTGGGGTCTATCTGGTTGTGAGACTGCAGTGTCTCTGTTTTGAAAAACGGCAGCTTGAAACATATGAGAGTATTAACTGTCCCACCAAAGATTTCTTTCAGTTACCACTACGCCACTAGAAGAGATAGAAAGGAATGTCATGTGGAAAAAAAAGAAAGAAAAACAAAAAAGAAAAAAAACCCTTTTTTTTGCTTAACTACACTACCTTTATTATGTATTTAATATGCAGCCCAAGACAATTCCTCTTCACTTAATGTGGTCCAGTAGAGCCGAAAGGTTGGACACCCATGAGGTAAAGGGCAAGACTGACAGTGTTAAAAGCACATCTCTTAGATATAGGTAAACCTGCTAGGTATTACTAGATATGGAGAATGAATTTTTCCTCCATTAAGACTTCCAGTGTACACTCCCACTACGACAGGCTGGTAGCAGAGACAGCAAGATTATATCAGTCATCCAAGAAGCTGTTTGAAACATAAAGCTGCCCATTATAGGGAAGGGGAAAAATCAGAAGTGCTACCCTGCTGCATTTATGTGGAGCTATTGTTGCACCTCAAACAGCACTGCTGAACTGTGTGCTTTGTTTATCCCTCAGTGGGCTACTGGGACCACTTAACACATGTACAGAAGCTTTAAAAAAGCAACGGCACTGACAGATAGCTGCCATTTGAAGAGTCCTTTAACATCAAAACAAAATCTCAAACTATATTCCTCCAACAACAGTCTGAGCAAATAAGATAGCATTGCCCACACCACCGGTTGTCCCTTCTGGAGATATTGCTCAACAGAATCCCGAGCTGAAAATGCCTTCACCTGCCTGCCTTCAAACTGAGATCCAAACACACCTCATCCCTCAGCCACCAGGATGGTGGACCAAGGACAAAAACACAGGGCAGACAGTCTTTAGTTGGATACTCAGCATTCAAAGCTTTGCCCTAAAGATGATGGATTTAAAAATTAACTGTGTCTTCATGTTTTTTAAGCCAGTGAGCTCATATTCTCAACACTTCTGTTAAGCTATGAAATATTTTTGGTGACATACATCTCATAAAATCTGAGAAATTAGGGAAGATGTCAGTGTGGCATTCAAACTCTTGGAGCTCATCTGCATAATCTTTTTGTACAGATTTATCTGTGCAGTTGGTGCAATTCACTATTTATTTATCACTAAAAAACTGAGTATGTGGGTGTGCTTTGGCAGTAGTTCAAAGCAAAATACTTTGATTAAAACCTTTGTTGCCCTTAGCATTCATATAGTCCCAGTGATATTTGACGGCACTGCATCCTGACAGAAGTGTCACAGGGAATGTTATGCCATCAACATTTTGCTGTGATTGCCACACCAGCAAACAGCACCTGTGCTGGCAGGTGGGTTTAATTACCAGCCAAGCAGCAAGGCTGTGCCCCAGAGTTCCTTCCAGCCCTGCTGTCACAAACCAGGTGTGGCTGAAGCAGATGGGCCTGGGCCACCGCTGCCTCCCAGTGCCCATGCCACAGCTCGGGGCACCAACTCCCATTAAATGCTGTTTGTTTTTTTCAGCTGTGTTTTCAAATCAATCGAAGGCCCTAGTTTGTCTTGCAAAAGGAAAATGGAGGTGTATAGCTGGGGTCAGAGGAGGAGGGCTGGACAGATCTGGCAACCGCTTGCAGCTTTGGGAATGCACCGGCAGTGAGTGCGCACTAGCACGGCAGGCCAAAGAGACCATTTTGGAACACTAGCTCCCTGAATTCAGAGGCCATTTGGAATACATCATCTTTTCAATGTGAATTTTATACTGAAAAGTAAGTGTATGTATATCTCTCCCTCTATATATATATGTACACATATATACGTCAGCATAGAAACAAAGCTGCAGTGCATTTCTGAAACGTGTTTGTGGCAACACCTTAGCTCAGCAGTAGCATTGCTTTCTTATTGGCTTTGTTTTCATAATTCAGTTCTATTTCAAAGGAAGCTACTGCATCTTTGTTTTCAAAATGGAAAATAGCACTACTGTTTTTAATTTTCAGCCTAACTGTGCTGTCACACGCACAAGGCATGCACGTACATGGTCAGCAGATGCTAAAAATCAAAATCTTGCACTGCCATCCTGTGGAGAAAGTCGGGAGAGTATGAGTTTGTCCTGCTGGCGGATGGCAGGTTGTTCTCTGAGAAATCTGGAGGCTGTGTGGCACAGCTGGCAGCAGCTCAGAATACCAGCTCTGCAGTGATGGCACTCAGCACCTCACTCTCTAGAAGAGACAGGGGGAAATGCTGGCAAGATGGCATACTTCACCTGTTGTACGCGTTGCTCACAAGCAGCGCCTCATGGGCCTTGCCACCTTTGCTGTAATTACAGCCTTCCTGAGCTAGGAGAGATTGCTGTGAGCAGCTTCTGGATACTGCAGCCCTCTAAGGGCTCCTTCTGCTTGCTGCTAAGCCAGGCAGAGTTTGGTGGTGACCCAGCGTTCAGCTCTTTTGCGTGCAGTGTCTCCTTGAGACCTTTCAGAAGACATGCTGTCCAACCCTGAAAATACGGGTTCTTTGGCCAAAGAAAGAGAAAATCGTATAGGTGAATAATACCACCTGTGGCATGGCAGGCCAGGCAAGGTAAGTGACCTGGAGCTGAGCCCTTGGGAACCACTGGGAACTGACAGTGAGCTGAAAGGTAGTCTGGGGACTGCTCCTGAGGCTGGTCTGGGCCTACTAATAGTATGGTGAAGTTCACTTGTAAATAGGTCATAAATTCCTGCTCGCTGGCTAAATGGATTTTTTTCCAGTGAATCACCACCAGGCTTAAAAAGACAAAAAAAAGGACAAGCCAAAAGGGCATGAAGTCAGCCAACGAGGGAAACACTTCATGCAAATAGCGTGCAAAATATGCAGCTGAAAACTAAAATGTTTACCAGAAAGTCTCAATTGTAATTGAACTCTATGTGAGGATGGTTCTGGCATGTGCATTCACATTTCAGGCTTGTTTTTCTAATAAGTCATGATTTTGATACTATAAGAAATGCAAATTTAGTATACTGAACATCATCTTCGCTCTGCAGCAGACAGATATCCTATTCATTTGCATCTCTAAGACAGAGGTCTTTTTGTCGGACTGAAATGCATATAGTACACACATCTGTCCAAAAACTAAGTGACGGAATAGCCCAGGATACTGTGGCTTCTTCGTTCTCAGAAGACTTTCTTCAGGACATTTCTCATTAAGAGAACAGAATATAAAAATCTTTTCCCTGTAAGATATTTATGAAATAATGAAGAAGGAAATCTCAGCACCACGTAGGTTTTCAGACAAAGTAAAGCTGGAAGAAGGACTTAATCCTCATTTTGTGCAGGCACCCAAGTTGTTTCTGGATTTCTTTTTAATGTGCACAGAACTCCACTTTCACCAGCTCAGATACCTACACCTAGTATTACTGCCCTAATGTACGGTTTGTATGATCAACTTACAAAGCTACCACACTAACACAGTATGTGGCATGTCCTCTTCGATGGCTGCACCATCTTCCCCCTTCTCTTTTGGATGTGCTTCATCTCTGCTTTGAAAAGAAATGGTGTTTTCCTCACCTCATTCTCACCTGCTTGAGGCTGTTCTGTCACCAGGCACATCCTTTCTCAGCAGGATCCAAACCAAATGATTTTTGGTGTCACTTCTATCAGCAGCTCTGATCTTGATCACTTTTGATTGGTTCATCTCTTTTGCAGTGCTATGATTTTTCTTTTCGATTAAAGATCACTGCACACAGCTTCTTCCTCTTTGCCCTTCGTTTTCACTTTTCCTGAACTTTGCTTGATCCACCATGAGCACAAACATATTACCTTCGCTCCTCTTTTGAACTGATTTTGATTTTACCTGTTAAATTTTACCTATTCCTTGTGATGAAACAGTATACTTCTAATTTCCCGGCTCAGTAGATCCTTCCCTGTTGCTGTAAGCAGGGTTACTTTCCCCGCCCTCTCACCCTCTGTAATAACCAAGAGACATTATTCTTAGTATGTCCAACTCTCCTAAGGAGCACCGCATCACTTGGCTCGAAGGCACCTGCAGATGAGACGATGCAATAGCGACCCTAACAACAGCCCTGCCGTGCCACCTCGCGGGGACGGAGCTCAGCGCTGACCCTATCGGTCGCACTGCTGCCACCTGCCTGTCTACAAGGGTGTCCGACACAGGTTTTTCGTTCGGCTGAAGACGCGTGGCAGTGGTTTGAAAGGGAACAGAAGGGTAAAAAGCCACATAAACATTTCACAGCATCACAAAATCACAGAATCACAGAATGGCCTAGCTTGGAAGGGACCTCAAGGATCATGAATCCCCAACCCCTGCCACATGCAGGGCCACCAACCTCCACGTTCAATACCAGCCCAGGCTGCCCACGGCCCCATCCAACTGGCCCTGAACACCTCCAGGGATGGACAGGGCATCCATAACCTGTCTGGGTAGCCCATTCCAGCACCTCACCACTCTCATAGTAAAGAAGTTCCCCCTGACATCCAACCTCAATCTTCTCTCCCTCAGCTTAAAGCCATTTCCCCTTGCCCTGCTGTTAGCTACCCTTTCAAAGAGTTGACTTCCCTGTGAAGAAGGGCAGAGCTTCTTTTCTTCATGGCAGATCTTTTCAATTGCTCACTGTTTAACATCTCTGAACATTGTGGAGGTGGGGGGCCTAAAACATTCACACCTATAGATTACTGGGCAGCAAAGTGCCTTTTTTAATAGCCCGTTGGGTCCTGGGAGCCTACAGGCACAGGCTGGACACAGTTGTTCTGAGGCTGTGTAGTCACACAGAGCTTCAGCTTTCTGACAAATTGTCTGGCCTTTCTGGTTGAAGAGCTTGAATTAACTTCTGTTGCAATGGCACAGGAATCCCTGCTATTAACTACTGTTCATTTTTCTCCCAGATGAATCAATGAGAAAATGCCTAGGCTTATTTTCCTTCTGCAAAGGAGGGAAGGGATGTGCAGCTGTACGTATCCCCAGTCAGGACAGGGAGAAGTGCTGGTTCACATTTCAAAGTCATACATTTCAAAAATCTGTGAGCTTCAAGATGTGAAACCTGACTGCCAATGAACCATGGGAGCAGGCCCAACAAAGTAAATAGTGATTTACTTTATGAGTATAGACAACTACCTGAAGGGATTTCAAGAATACGACCCAAAGGATGCATCTATGCTGGGGCTTCATGAGTAGCCACACTCACGTAGGTGCAGATGTGTCAATCTCTTTATATGGATGAGCTGTTTTGATCCTGTTTGTCCTGTTTGTACACTGACACATAAAAATACCCATGCAAAAATATATACACTTCTGAAAACGTAAATCTGAACATCCATCAGTGCAAAACTAACTCCTCTTGTAGAGAAGGAGCAGTGAGGGAAAAGTAACTTTCACAGACTATTTCTTTTTTATATCCTTTTCTTTCAGTTTGCCCAAGAAAAACAAAAATTGAGAAGCTAAATTAGTCTCTGCTATATTTCCATTGAAGAGCATAGAGCTTTGCCAAAGATATTTGCCAGGAATATCAGAGAGTGAAGACTGCATTTTCCAATGCAAAGAACCAGGTGATGTAAAAGTTGGTGAAAGTATACATTTAAGCTGCCTGCTAATTGATTGTTGTGATGCTAAGAATTTGAATTGTCTCCTTTTGAAGGCAATTAACAATATTTGTAATTGTTTGCTGAGAGTGAGATCAAGCACCAGATGTGTATTTTATTGTATTCTCTGTGTTAAATTCATTCCCTTAGTTGCATCTGCAAAAGCCAGCAGAAAACCTGGCAGAAGGTCCTTGGCTGAGCATTCAAGAATCTAGAAACAGGAAAGGATTGCCACAATGGAAACTACCCAAACCTCTACTAGACGGGGTGCTTACACATAGCAAAAAATGCTCTGGCTTGTGATGCTTAGTCTTACAGGCTTCTGAGGAGGTTAAAGCTTCACTTCCTACTGGAAAACCTCAAAAATAAGATAAGGTTATTTCACTTTTCCAACTGACTGGTTATCACAATGGCTGCAATGAGGTACCTGAGCGTGTACAACACAGAAGAGCTGCAACAGCTTTTAAATGTCTCCAAATTTTTTTGAAATATCTAAAGGTAATACCATCTCACAGACTTCTCGCACCTAGAAACGACACGTACATTACTATAAAACCCCTGCTATAGGGACCGGCTGATCTGTAACAACTTCTGTGCAGCTCCTGAGTAGTCCAAATGCAGCTCTCACTATAAGATTACATCATGTAATTGGCAACGGGGTTGTCTAGCACCAGGGCAGCTTGCTGCTGCAAATCCCCAGCTGGAGGGGATTAGTGAGAGTGAGTGACTTTGCTCAGACAACCTGCATCACAGCTGCACACCCAACCTTTGGACAGGAGGGAGGTTGCTGTATCCCCAGTGAGCTGCTGCCACATCCTGCCACCAACCATCCCACAGCTTTCATGGCAGCACTGAGATATATGCTGCCTGTTCTGTGGCTCTTTTCCATTTGCAGACTTCAGCAAGCTGCTTGAAGACTTCAGGACTTTGTCTACCTTACATTCTATAGCCCCCTAGAATTACTGTGGAACAGATACTAACATTGTTTAAATATGCTGAGACAGGCTTACAGCATTAAAATCATCAGTCTGAGTATGAAAATACTCAGCCAAGTCATCTTGAAGAAGCATTCTGAATATTCATTAAAGCCGCAACACTCACGGTGGGGTAACATATTTTAAGAGATCTTTACCTAAGCATATTTCCAACTTAAGTAAACGAACTGCAGCATTTCTCCTCTACCTTCCTAGAAGTTAGGCACATATTTTCAAAATTCTTCATCTACCACTTCTAAGAAACGCTTCCCCACAGAACTATATTTAGCACCCTGCTGCTTTCACTCAAGCAGTTATATGAAGTTGATATCCATAGCATTTACTTTACTTAACATCACTGGTTAAATTCTGATGACCTTTTTGAAGAGAAGGCTGGGAAAAACATCTGCTTCTTGATGGAAGCCATCTGGTATTACCAGACATGAAGTCAAGCATTTTAACATAGCGTATTCCTTAGCATTATACTTACTTAAGAGAACTGCAAGTTCTTCCCTTAATGTTCTCATTACCCATCATCCCAGATTTTAACTTGCACCTATCTAGGATTGATGAGTGCGCTTATTCTGTAAAGTTTTGTCTCCATGCACTGAAAGTAAGCAGGAACAATAATTACTATGTAGATTTCATTTGTTATTCTCCCAGCTGAGATTTCTTCCTGCACAATTACAGGTGCAAAGAAAATAACAAAATAGTTTCCATGAAACGAGAGACTGCAAAAGCTTTCTGAGACTGACACTAACGTATAAGGTGCAGGACAAACATACACTGTTCAAAGGTGAGAGTTAGCAGTATCAGAGCTGGCAAGATGAGGTAAGTTCTTACTTTGCTCCTTGCCTATAATGCCACCACTGTAGCCCTGTGTAGCCATGCATTGTAAGACTTAGAAGTCTCTAAATTCTTACATGCATCAAGCCTGTCAGTGAAGGATCAAATATTTTCTATCCTTGTCCATCCAAGGAGGATGGATTGGATAAATATTATGTCAAAATATAATAAAGCTGTGTGTGGTAGGCCAGCTTTCAAAAAATGACACGTATTCAGAAAGCTGCATGACCTTAAATATGTGTTAGGTGTGGGAGATTAGCCAGCAAAAGGAAAGCAAAGTAATCAAAGGACTGAAATATTTGCAGAACAAACAAAGCCATATCATTTTTATGCTTTGGTTCTGTTCCACTGCTAAGATTCTCATATCCACATACAGTAAGAGGTCATTCAGTACCAGTAAACATAGTTTGTTTAACAGAGGTCATTGTGAAATACAGGGCAAGATTGTGCTCAGGGAGTCTGGAGATAATTTACAGTACTTTCTGGTTTCCTTACACAGGTTATTTCTTATGGCAGCAAAAAAAGCATTGCATGAATATGAATCTAGTCCCTACTGCTTCGTATTATGCAATGAGGGTCCTGTCAGTAGTTACCCATTCACTGGTAATTTGCTCAGGGGCCAATACTGTGGCAAATACTACTGATCTTGGTGATGATTCAGCAGTTTTGCAGATGATAGAATGCTGGGAGGAGCGGGTGGGAGGCCAGATAGTTGAATACTGCGTGGCAGTCCATGGGATTTTGACAAACTGAAAAAATCAGCAGGCAGGAACTTCATTACATTCAAGATAAGGAAGTTCAAGAAAAGGAAATGCCAAGTCCTGACCCAAGGCTGGAACTGGGACAGGCAGCTCTTTAAAGCTCCTTAAAGCAGTTCTGCAGTAAAGGCGCTGGTGACCTGGTAGACACCAAGCTGACCGTGTACCAGCAAATGTGCTTTTGCAGCAAAAGAGGCAACAGCATCTTGGACTGCATTAGGAAGACCACTGCCAACAGATTAAGGGAGGTAAACATCCTCTTATGCCCCATCAGACACAGTGTGCTGGTACAAGAGTATGTCTACTGACATAGACATGCTGGAGCACCTGCTGCAAAGGCCATAAACAGTATTTGTTAAAAGGTTTGGAGCATCTGTCACATCAGAAGAGGTTGAGAGAGCTGAGACTGCTCAACGTGCAGAAGATTCCAGAGGGATCATCGAGGTTGTGTTTATGGGTGAAGAGAGAGATTGGTAAACAAAGGCAGATTCATGTCAGTGGTGCCCTCTGCCAAGACAAGAGGCAATGAACACAGACAGATGTACAGCTTTTTTCACTGCCAGGGTGATTGAACATTGGAAAAAGTATCCCAGAGTGGCTGTGGAGTCTCCATCCTCGGAGATTCTCAAAATCCATCTGGACGTGCCCCTGAGCACCCTGCCAGTCTTCCTGCTTTGAGCTAGAGGAGCAGGATTAATGATCTCCAAAGACCCTTTCCCACCTCAACTACTGTTTCGGTCTTGAACCATCATGATTAACACACTTGGCATTATAGGGATTTTCTGGACTAAGAGGTCTACAAAGGTTTTAGCAAAAGGGAAGTTCCTCATCAATTCTCCTGCTCTTCGAGGATCTCTCCTTTTCTTTGCACTCCTTAATGGGAGTGCTGCCGTCAGGCTGTCCTTGGCCTGCTCACACTGGAGCAGAACATTAATAATCCACCCCAAAAGGAAGAAGCTTGGATTCGAGCTAAAAGCCTTGGCCAGACAAGAAGTGAGAGGAAATGCTGCAAACCAGAACTTGCTGGTGGAGCTACTGGGTGAGCTACATCAAGTCTACTGGCCTCACTGCCATCCACTGGTGATGTAAAATTCAGTTTTTATGTATGACATGTACACATATATGATGTGGATATGTTTCTTCAGTGCTGATAATTTTTGTTTTATATTAGGAAGTAACAACATTGATTATAGAGGGACGCTACCAGTCATCCTATAGTAAGAATTGCCTAGTGTTGTAAAGGAAGGAACAGTAAGGCAGAAGGAAAACAGCTCACCTCTAATGACGCAACTTTACAGCACGCACATCAACATTAAAAATTATCTCATCTCATTTATAAAGACCTTCCAATCTCTGTAACAAATGAGTGGAGGACGATACAGTCAGCAGCCTCTTCCATCACATCACATGCATTCAAGGAACATTTAGGTATCGAGTTGAGGGACAGGGTTTAGTGAGAACTATTGGTGATAGGCGGTCAGTTGGACTGAATGATTTTGTAGGTCGTTTCCAACCTTAGTGATTCTCTGATTCTGTTACCTCAAAGCATCCCAAAAAGCCGCTCCTGTCAGCTCTCCTGCATGAGAGAAGTGTAGAAAACACGTTATCCCACAGTGTGTCGTTATGCGTGTGGGTGAGGAGCTGATAAAAGACACACGGGAACTTTAATTCCAGAACTTCCGTCTATCTGGTCACTACTGACAATATTATCCTCACAGCGCCGCCGTCTTGTCAGGTTCACAGCAGCGTCCGACCCTAAAGTAGAACCGCAACCCCAGCCCGCCCCGCTCGCGCAGCCCGCCCCTCAGCGGCAGCGGTGGCGCGGATAGGCAGCCAGACCGCGAGAGGGCGCTCGCCGACCCGGAAACGTCTTTGAAGCGGGGACGGGGCGTGGCGTTGGCTCTCCCCGCCCCCTCCTCTTCCCCCGTTCTCGCTCCCGCGGAGCCGCGCGGCTGTGCCTTTAAGCCCGGCCGGGCGCGCGGTGTGTCGCGCCTGCGCAGTGGGGTCGGCACCGGTGGCGGCGGCTGTTGTGGCGCCCCGTGCCCCGCAGCGGCAGGCCGCGGCCCACTGCCAGGCCGGCGGCGGCGCGGGTGTCGCCATAGCGACCCGCCCCGGCGGGATGGAGGGACCGGCCGAGAGGGGCGGCGGGGAGCGCGGCGGAGGGCTCCGCGGGGCCGATCGCGGAGATCCGGGCGCCGGGCCCGCGGCCGCTGCGGTTGCTGGAGTGGAAGGTGTCGGTGGGGGCTGCGGTGCAGATCGGGTCGGTGCTGGCGCTCTGCGCCCCGCTGCCGCCCGCCCCGCGTCCCGCCGCGGCCTCGCAGGGTTCCGGCGCCGGCCCCCGGCCCCAGCGCTCCGGCACCGAGCGCAAGCTGAAGGCGGAACGGCCCGGCGTCGTGCGGGAGCTGTGTGCGCGGCCCGGACAGGTCATCGCGCCCGGGTGAGTGCGCGGCGCCTCGGAGCGGGGCGGTGCCGGCGGGAGCCGCGGGCTGCAGGTGTTTGTCGGGAGCTGTGCCGCCTCGTCCGCGGCGTAAAGCGGGGCTTCTTCCGCCCGGTGCTGGCGGGCTCTCGGAGTCCTGTGTCGAGGCACCTGTGGGAGCTCGGGACGCGCCGCGTTGTTTCGAACCCGGTGTTCCAAACGGAGCCGTTCTGTGCCGACTCCGCGCGCGAGAGCCGCACGTCTTCGCTGCGGGGTGCCGTGAAAGCGGCTCTGAGCTTCAAACCTACCCAGAAATAGCGTGCTTGAGTTTGGCGGCTCGGCCGTAAGGCAGCATAAAACTCTGACACCACCGGGACAAGTTACTGCTTGATGAGAAAGATGTGACTAGCAAAGTGCTGCAGCAAACTGTTGCTGGGCACGGTGCAGATACCATCAGGAGCCTAAATGCTGTTAACCTTATGTGTGTCTCAGTGTGTAAAGCTTCACAAGTATCAACCAAATGCTGTAATTCAAACTTTAAGAAGGGCAGGGGGTTAAACGAGAGAGGCTTTCTAGTTTAACTATGGCTCTGTCTTTGTAAGATTGCGTATTGGTCAACTTTTAATATCCTAAATGCCAACAGCTAGATACGGCCTCTCAGATTTCTAGGTTGAACTGGGCTAAGAGCTTGCTACCCTAAACTTCAAGCAGTTTCTTTTTTCTTGACAGGAAACCATCGAAACCCTCTACTTCCTCTGTTTTAGGACAAGAAGTTATTTTCTTTTATTGCAGCTCTCTTGGTTGCTGGGTGGGTGCAGCTGGGCCTAAACTTTCTTGATTGAAAAATCACCAGCACGTAGGCAACATCTGTGTAAAGCGATGCTCTCAAAGATTCGGGAAAAAAACAATTTTATTGGTGATAGAAGATAATGCAGAGGACATGAAGCTGTATTTTTCCTGCTACAGAAAGCATTATTCTTTCTGAGATAAGATTGTGTTGTTCTGTTACGCTACATCAGCATTCAGCTGCTACATCTGGTATAAGGTGAACGATCTCCTGGTGTCTGGTTCAGAGCAACCTGCCACAAATGCTAGGAATAAAATAGAATAAAAACGTGTGTAAAAATAGCACACTAAAATTTTAAAATAGTGTATGTGAGATGAAATTCGTCTTGATAGCACTGTGTGGACTGAGAGGTGAAGTTTTGTGTTGTCTTGTATTTTTAACTAAGAAGTTGAGGGGAAAAAATGAAACCCAATGTGAATTAAAAATATACTGGCTGTGGTATAGCAGCATTTCAGGTTCAGCTTTATGTGGTAAGAACTTTGGACTTGAATGCACCAATTATTAGGCAGTTCTTGTGTTGATTTGTTTAATTTTGATTCACTTGATTATAATAAGCAAGCGCTTGCTTTGAAACAGAAAATGAATACTGTTTTTTATTACTGTTGTCCCTAACTTCTGAAAATACTTGTCTTAAACTGACAACAGTTAGTTGTTAGTACTGACCTTTGCTGAACTGTTCTGGAGTTCTGAATTTTCAGCATGGTTTCTTACACGCTGTAGTGTGTTTGGGTAAATGTAGAAGAAAAATTCAAATGAAGAGGTAGAAAAAGCATGACGTGAAGGGAGTGGGGCTGGTCAGCATTTGCAGACATAACTGCATGTGTTTGCTAACGTATAAGATATGTTAGCAAGCATTTTATCTCTTGCCTGTAGCTTCCCATTTTGTGGAATGGAAGTAAAAACATTTCACCATCTATAAGCAATATTTGCACATGAAAGTAGTTGGCTATATGTAGTAGTTGCAGGTAATAGTAGTTGACTAAAATATAGTAATAGCTGCTGTAGGTAACGTAGTAACACAGCTGAAACTTTTTCATTGTCTCCAGAGGGTTCACTTGTCTCTTTTCCCATTCCCAATCCAAGCTATCCAGGATCCTAGGTGCCATTTGCTGCTTTGAGAAAAGTGGGCTTGGTCAGTTTAACCCCTAATTCTTTGTAAACTGAAGATATGTGCAAATATTTGCCAGTCACATGAACACTGTAGGCACACTAGTTCTAGTTCAAATCTTTTTACTTAGAACATGAGAATGTAAATTGCTTAAATATTTTTTGAGGATAAATAATGTGACTTGCTGTAAGTTTCTACATTGTAATTTTGGCTAACTTTATTACAATAATGTTTTCTGTTAAGATGTGTTTCTAATGCCTGCTCGTGGTTGGTTGTATTTTTTGTTTTAATCACATATGGGCTCAGATAAAAATCTTCCAGGGTATGAAAATAACATGCCACGTGCAGCACTCAGTTTTCTTGTAGCTTCATTTCCTACTTCTTGGCATAGGCCGTGGCTTTAGCAATCCTCCCCTTCATTCTGTATGGCCTTCCCTGAAGGCCTTGGTGTGTATTGCACTGGCAGAAGCTGCTGAAATGACTCACCTGGATGCTACAGGAGGAAGCTGCTTCTTGATTCTTCAGCAGTACCCATCCCTTGCTGCAGCCTGCTGGATTGGTGTGCAGAGGGCTGCAGGGAGGGGGTGGCTGGGGTGAAGACTGCAGCCTGGGGCAGGCAGGAGGTGGATGTTGCTTATGCTGGCATACGTGGGCAATCAAATACCGAGCCAGGGCTGACTGAGTATAACCTGCTAGGACTGTAAATAGCAGGGATGACAGCAAGCAGGTGATGGAAGGTCTTTGATGTTAACAAAGCAAAATTTTCATGGGTGGCAGAAGCAACAAGTAAAATTTCATGAACTGCCGCGCTGCTCTGTGTATAATTAATGCTAGTTAGTCATCAGAGTTAATTGTTTCGAAGCTGTGACTGGTGTGTTAGGATTCTGGACTGGGACAATATTTTGTTTTATGTGAATGTTTACATGAAGTGTTTCTAGGATTAAGTTGTCCTCTTTGGGGTTCTAATGATGGGATCAACTGCTGAAATTCTCTTGCATTGTTCACGCAGAATCTTCCAAAAGATTGATTCCCTGTACGTTTAGGTTAAATACCTTTCTGTCTTAAATAGCTGTAGTAGCTAAAACTTGAATTCTTTTACAGAGCATAAAATAGCTGGGAGTTGTAATCAAAGTCTTAATGTGTCTGGATTCCAGTCAGAGCTTATTTTCTAAGAGATGGGTGTGTGTTCTCTAACACTGTAGACTGTGTTGTTACTTGGTTGGTTTTTATCTACAATATCACCGTTTGTTTATCTATTGTCACAAAGCCTCAGGGTTCATTTACCACCCAAGATGAGGCAGACGTTTAAGCTGGACCTCAGTACCTTTCATCTTGGAGTCTTGGGGAGGAATGAAGCACTGATCAGTTACAGGTTTTGAAGTGGTGACTGTTGTAGTAAAATACTGAAAAAAACAACTTGCTGTTTCACTTAAACACAGATGTTTTCACAGTGTCCTGTCGAATATTTAATGAGCTTCTTAGAGTCTGCAGAAGTTGCCAAATACTGAGGAATGTTAAATAATACCTAGAAATCCCTATTTACTGTATCTCTTACCTACTTCCTTTTTATATTTGGATGCATTCTGTTTTTATAAGTGATGGTATCCATCTTTCCAGCCTGTTTCCTGTGCTTGTTTTTTCCCCTTCATATTCTGAGTGCTGATGCTAAGAAAGCTGCTTTTAATGTATCTGTCGGGTGTTTGAATTTCATATTGAAAAGGGTTCAAGCTCCAACTGATTTTCATTCCTTCATTGCTTTCTTCTTCTCTTCCTAGTTCTCTGGCACCTAAAAGCACCTGTTACAGGTAGCCATGTGGAAGGTACCCTGTGAGAGGATTGAGTTCTCTGTTCTTTACGTGACCATTTGTTTTCCCCAAACTTCCAGGATTTTCGTTGTCAGGGGGAATGAATCAGCCTGCTCAGCAGGGTTTGGTTGCAATCAGACGTCAAGTTCAGAAGTCACTGATAGAGAGGCGAGGCAGTGTAGTGTGGTTGTAGAAGCCTTGTGTGTGTCTTTGTCTTCAGTGAGGCTTCCCTGCATCTGGGTTTTGTGATTGCTTCCAACTTACGGGAGAGCTGGCTGGAAGGAATATGCCTCCAGCTTTCACCTATCTGGGTGCTGGAAGCCGTGTAGCTGAAGCTGGCCTGATCTCCTGCTTTTCATCCTTCCCACCCAACCTTCTGCTAAATAATCTGGACTGACCAATACCTTCATCTGGCCTGGTTGCCTCAATAGGAAGGCGGTGTGGGAAAGGGAGCACATAATTTCAGCAGTAGCTGGCATTTTGGTCAGATCAAAGTGGTTGTAGGTGTTGTAGGGTTTAAATTATAAGGTGAAATCAAGAAATAACAGTAATGAGGTTGCATATCTCCCTTACTACATATTGTGTAATTGTCTTTAGTGATGAATTGCTTTTATGCTTACCGAATTTCTCCCAAACTGGTGTATTTCCCCTTGTCAGAGCTTTTGCTGTAAGCTGGTTATCTTACTTGAGCTCAAGGATTTTGTCAGCACATGTGGAATCCCGTGGGCCAGCAGTGAGATAGCTCATGGGGCTGTTTTGTGCTGTCATTGTGGATACGTTCCAGCACAATGGGAAGAGACTTTTACTTTAGTCATCTGATGGTGCTGAAAGAACAGATTTAGGGTGTCTGGGCTGATGCTGGTTGATTTGTACAAGATGTCATTCACTGGAGTTGCTTACATCCAGAAGGAATTTTTCCACTGCATACGATACAGCATAAAACTCTGCAGTATGCTGTGTAGGTTACTTCTAGTGGATGGAGGGAACATAGCTTAAACGTGATCTCTGAATGGAGAAAGTGGCCAGAAGTTGGAAGATAACGTAACAGTCTTTATTGACAAACGCAGAGTTGGAGGGATTGTAAGAAATCTGCTGTGTTGGTGCAATATCATAGAGTCACAGAATGGCCTGAGTTGAACCACTATGATCATCTAGTTTCAACCCCCTGCTATGTGCAGGGTCACCAACCACCTGACCAGGCTGCCCAGTGTGCCTTTACCTAGAGGAGTGGAGAGCTTGAGAAGGAATGTGCCTCAAAAGAATCTGAAGGGATGGGTAAGCCCGAGCCCTTACTGCTTGGCTTTGCAGCAGTTCATCTGTGACTTAATGTTGCTGGGTAACTGACGTGAAAGTCTGTCAGTCTGTGGTTCAAGAAAACTGTACTTCTCATCCATGGTATTTTTCAGGAGTTATTCAAGGACTCTGCCTGCTTCCTGGCAGATATTTTTGGGAGTTTTGTTGTTTTTTAATTTCATGGTTAAATATCTAAGGAATTAATCCTTCATGGCGATCCTTCACCTTCAAGGTGATTAGGGCTTTGAAAAATTCGTGCTATGAAACTAGAGTCCCATATAACAGAAGCTGTGGTTGGTTGTTACAGTAAGTTGGGCTCTAGGGCCCTTTGAGGTGGTTCTAAACGCTGCAGCCGCACACCACAAAGTGGTGCTCTGGTGTAAGTTAAAAACATCACTTTTGCAAAAATTGTGGGTAAATTAACCTGCAGAAGCAGGCTTCAAGTTGAATGAGATTTTGCTTGTTTGCCAATCTTGTCAAATGACAGCTAAAATACTGTGCACAACTATGTGGTGGAGATTGGTTGGATGATTCAACTGTGCTGGGTGTTAATAATCATGAACCTAGCATGTTTTCATTTTTACCTATTGACAATTACTTGATGATAATCTCTTGAGCATGCTGCAAAACTGGTAGGGGCAGAGGCTTTTAGTTTGTAGGAACCTTATTTTGCTGTAGTAGTGCAATTTTGCATCTTGTGCTGTTCATTGTTAAGTCATACGGTGTCAAATTGAGGTCAGCAGCTTTAAGTGACAACTGTGACAACTTGGGGGTTGTTTATGACTGTTGTGGTATTTCTTTATCCCAAACTGATCTGAGGAATGCACAATTTTTTGGGCTCTTCATTTATGTAAGTGACATGCAAGCAGGAGGCAGTAGCTTTATGGCATACGAGCAGTCAGTTTTTCCATTTGTACATCTGACGAATCACACTATAAGTACTGTGGTATTGCTTGGTTCCTTTGAAAAGACTATTAAGACAATTAAAAGGACTATCAAGGCAGAGCCATGACTTGATTTCCCTGGCATGGAGGTGTTCAGCTAGCACTGAACAAAAAGGCAAGGTAAATGCTAATGGCAGTGACCCCTCCCTACTGTAAGGAGGCTGTTCTGTGGGGTGAGTTGCTGATGCTGCCTGCATCCTCCATGGCTACTAGCCATTTTCTATAAATGCTTGCAACACTGTCATCTTTTCCCCTCAGTGGCCTTGCTGCCTTTGTTTTTCATTGCTGGAAATGTGTGATTATGCTGGAAAGGCTGATATAAAAAGAACAAAAAAACTTTAGGAGGGTGTTTTTTGTTTGTAGTCGCCTTGCTTCAGTGAACTGTTGCAACTGAGATGTGGCAAATTGGATCACAGATGAGACAACCTTCTATTCTGACTTTCCCGTTGAAATTAACCTACCTAGAAGTATAGCCATGGTTGCATTCATTACGGACTTGGCATGTTTTTGAGTTAACACTAATGACCAGGCCTTAGGATTAGTACTGGCATTGACTTCCTCTGTTAATGAGAGCAAAATGCTGATATCAAATTTCATGAAAGCTTTCCTTCCACCACGCTTTTTCAATCAGCAGCGTGAGAAAACAGGTACTTTTAAAAGGCTTATTTTAGAAATAGACAAGATGGATAAGTTTGGAAGTGCTGTGAGAGCAGTGATGGCCTCAGGGCTGTCCTTTGCATCCTGATGCCATTAGTAAATGTTTGTCCCTGACCATGGTTATTGCAACACAAATAACATGTTGTTGCTGTTGCACATTTAGTGTCTGTTTCTGATTTACAAACACACCTGGGAAGAATGTGAATAAGATCCTAGAGTGAGTTTCCTTATTTCACAGAATCACTTCAGTCTTTGTATAGATGTGTTTATATGTGTGTGTCTATATATGTAATAGTGTGCACAGTCCATATTGGTGCCTTGTTGCAATCCTTCAGTTATCTGGGTGCTATTGGAGTCACCTAGCCCCTCTCACCCTATCACACATAAAACATGTGCCATTCACAGCCCAGTTGCTCTCCCCAGTGCCTGGTTTGCTCGCTAACTGTCTCAGCTCTGCAGATCTGGAAAAGGGCTTTTTGGAAGGGGACTGTGTTTTCTCTGACAGTTTTCCTTTGAGTATTATTGCTTAATGAGCTCGTGGATTCTGCTTATCACCAAGTGGTTCATGAAGAAGTTCTCTGAGGAAAAAGTAAGGTGCTGCTGATACTGCCAGCAATAGAATGTATTTGAATGTAGAGGGGATTAATTTCTCCTGCAGAAGTGGAGTAGGGAGCTGCTCTTTTCTTTTAGCAGGTTTCTGACATGAGCTGGACGATAAAAGAAGCAGAAACCCAAAGCTCTTTGGTGTGTGCAGCCATTTAAGACAGATTTGCAGACTTCTGTTCAGAGTGCTTATGTCTGATAGTCGACTTGGATCTTGGCTCTTATATTTTGAGAATCAGCAGCTAAACAGTAAAGGGAATGTTTCCGGATCTGAGATTCACAAAAGCCACTTTGAGTTCCACAGTATGCTTGTAGCAAATCTACTTTTTAATGTACATTTACAATACGTGCTAAAACGTAAGTGGGTGAAGTGTTTCAATGTGGTTGAGTAGAGCTCAGGCCTTCTTTCAGCAGTTAGTATATGTTGTTGGTTTGCGTTTGTTTTCCTCTGGGAGAAGTCTGCTTCAGATCCTGGCAGCTGTGCTTGGAAGTTTGCTCAGCTTGGTTGTACAGTGCTGACAAGTTCGCTGGTGCTCCAGAGTTCTTTCTCTGTCCTTTGGCTTAGATTGCTGTCAGGTGCTTTGAACTCTAGTGAGCATCAGAAAATTAGATGTTCTGGTCGTGTTTACATGTGCAAGAACAAAACTGGTTATTAGTGGTGTCGTTGAGTATGTGACAAGTTAGGGAGGTGATGCTTAGGAAAAAGTATCTATGAGTAATTTAGAAGTCCCAATTTTTTTTAATAAGAATCCTTCCTCTGAGATCATAAGTTTAACATGAACAGAAACTTTTGCATGTCCTAATTTATATCACACCTTAGCTCAGGATATACCAGCCCCTTGATGATGTTAGGTCAGATGCAAGGTAGAGAATGCCTGAAGATGCTTCTGCTTTCCAAGGTTTCATGAAGTGACCACCAGGCTATTGAAAACAATTAAATGGGCACTCAGTTACAATATAGTTGGTCATTGTAAACCTTCATGCACGTTTCTGAGTCTTTAGTTGATTCTGAAGGGTTTTCTTGGACTGTTCCAGTGTCTGTGTAACCTCGGGTTCGTGCACTGAATACAGTGTAGATAAAGTTGAGCAGTTCTGGCTTGCTCCTTAGTGTGAGCCAGGAGCCTGAGTAAGGCAGATGAAGAAGGAAGTTCAGAGATGAACCAAGGTAAAGGAGAGCAAGGCAAACCTGTTTGTAAAAGTGAGGAGAAGGGAGGGTGAGTGAAATGATGGAGCGTGTATTTGGGGAGATGAGAGGAGAGCTGAGTAAGCAATAAAAAAAAAGTTGCCTATAGTGAAGGATCACTCTTTTGCCTTCTTGTGAAGATCCACTGACTGCTTGTGTTCTATGAAATATATACACTATTTGAAAAACAGTGGTCCAAAATGGTTGCAGAGGAAGACAAGATACAATTGCCAAGCAGATGATGGGCCCCCGTGTGGAAGGATCTGATCTGCCCTTTTGTAAATGAAAACACTAGCAGCAGGATGGCATATGAAAGCTTTTATTTAAGTACACCTGATCTGAATCTAGTTCCCACAGATGGGGGGGAAAAAACCCAGCATGTGCAACAACTGCAGTTTTGTTAGCAGTTGTCAGTCTCCTGGTCACTAGGAGACTTGCAGCACAGTGGAAGCAAGCCATTGCATGTGTTGTTGGAAAGGAGAATTGTTGGAACTTTCAAATGCACAGTACTTAAATTTATGAGCGAGAGATGTGAACAAAGATGAAGGTTTCTTTCATGGTGCTGCTGTCTTGCTGCAATGCACATTTGAAACCAAAGAGAAGACACTTTCACTCAGAAGTTGGTTATAGAACTGGCTTTTTTTTTCCTTGTTCTGTGTTTTTGAAAAATTAGAGGGATGCAACAGCAGTGGTCATGCAGTTGGAGAAGCTTTGTGGTATCTGAACTAAATGTGACTGTTATGCTTAATCCTTAGGACTTCTTTTAAACTCTGTTGAAGGAAATGGGAGGAGTGTCTTGTAGTGACTGTTCAAGTACTTGAGAGAGTAACAGAAGCAGAGCAAAACACTTCTGTGAAAAGACTGAAATAATTCATGTTCTTCCATGGCACAAGAAAATCACAAACCAGGATGAAATCAGTATAGAAACATTTATGTATTTGATTTTCAGTAGTACATAAATGGGCAGTTATATCTAGCTGAGTATAACCTGTTTCTGTACAAAGAAGGCTTCTGTCCCTTTTTTCCTGCGCTGAGGCCAAAAGCACATATCTGGCTTTCAGTTTTCAATCAGTAATCTAGGTATCTGAAATTAACATGCAATAAATTGGATGCTTGTATCTCTTTTCCAGGGGTGTCTTGGTGAGACTGGAAGGATGTAGCCATCCGGTGGTTATGAAAGGTTTGTGTGCAGAATGTGGCCAGGACTTGACTCAGTAAGTATTACAGCTCGCTTTCTTTTGAGCTTATCCTTGCTTGTGATTAGGAATTCACACTCTTCCTTCTGTCATCTGCTTTGCTTCTATGTTCTGATCCTTGGTAGTTGTGAATCATATCTGTAAGTACACCTGTGAAGTTGGAGTAGTAACTAGTAGGGAGAGAGGACAGTATTCACACTGCCCAGCATAGACAGGGCAACTTAATTTTCAAATTTCAGCATAAAGCACTCTTTTTAAAAAGGAAAAAAAAAAAAGTTTGGACTATCTAGTGAAATTCTTGCTTTAAATTGAGTGACCTGAGCATGTTGTTTCACAGTCACATCATTAGTAGTGTCATTATATTAAGAAGTGTATTTCTGAAGTGAGAAGTTGGTATTCATAGGCAAAAACTGGTGTTTCTCATGGATAAAGTCAGTGTTCAAAGAAACTGGCAAGGGCTGTGCCATTGTTGCAGGCTGCTGTAATGCACTGTTTACACAAGGCACTTGTTTTGTTAACCTGAAGCAGATTTTCAAATACATGACCTATTTCTACGTTGCTGTGGTCACAGATGCATTGTTTGGAACTATATTGACTTGTAACTATTACAGAGATTCATAACTTGGAATGCAAGCCAATAAGAGGCCACGTGGTACTTGAGGTACAGCTGTGGTGCACATCTACAACTCTGTCAACTGCGTATTTTCTCTCTTTTGGTGAAGATGAATGTAGGGAAGCTTACTATCTTAGGGAGAAAACGTCAAGAGTGTAAATGTAAAGGTGTAAATCATCCTTGTTGTGTGTCCTTTGCTTTTTGTATGTCTGTAACAGGGGAGCTGAGAGGCAGAAGTTGTGTTGACCATGACATAAACATGAGAATTTCATCTGTGCAGGTGTAAATAACTGTGGGAAAGGATCAGTATAATTCATGTCACCTTTCTTCATTTGCAGTGTGTCTGAATGGCAGCTAGCTTATCTTTAGTGCTTTTAACTTAAGGCTTTAGAATTGTTTTCAATTTTTTATGAAATACTCTGCTGTGGAACTAAGGGAATTTAAGCCTTAGGCCAAAAAAGCAAGTTCAAAATTTGATTTTCTTCTCCTTTGTTCTCTCATTGCTTGTACAGTTGGTACAGAGAATGTTTCTTATGCAAATTACTAAGTCAGCATCTGTTTTCAAAAATGAACTGAATGGTAGACCGGATTTTATAAATGAACATTGAGTGCTCATTCCCTTTGGAAGGAAATACTGGGGTTTCCTTTTAATTCATTGTCATTATTAGGGATTATTTTTGAGCAGTATACCATAAACCAGAATAAACACACTGAATATTGGAAGTCTTAGAGATTATGTAGCCCAGATAGTGATAGGATGTAACTTTAAATGAAAGCTTGATTGTTGATATTTTATAGACAAGTACTTGGCACAAAGCAAACCTAACATGAAGTTAGGATAATAGCAAATAAGACTTTTCCTGCCCTGAAGGAATGCTTGAATTAAGGCTGAAATATAGTAATGTCTAAATGTTGCTATTATTTCATGAAAATCTGTACAAATTTGGGTTTTTTTGGTGTATTCAGTTTTCTCAATATAGTCTGCATCAGAGAGCATCTTTATTTTACACAGAATTTCTTACACCTTTGGAATGAGGCATTAGATCTGAGCCTACATCACAAGGCAGTTTAAAAGCATCGTTGCTTTTTTTTTTGCTTGAAGAGAAACCAGTACAGACAGTTCACCAGCAGCCTGCTAGTTAACCAGTACAGACAGTTAACCAGCAGTGCATCCTTTCCATTACACAATTTCTTTGCTTGTTTGAGTGGACCAAGTGATATCTCTCTCTTCCCTGGATTCAGGTAGTGCTTCCAAATGCTGCAGTACTGTAGAAATGTGTCTGTATGTGACTGTTTCTTTGTCACTGCTTAAAGGCCCCAGCACAGGTGAAGAATACTCTTTTTTCTTGGGAACTTGTGTAAATTACTTGGTGCTGCGTTCTCATGAAATGAAAACTGGGTGAAGTTTAACTTTGGCTGTAGATACAAAACTTCGTCCTTGATTGGAGAGAGGTACATAAAAGAATCAATAGATGTGTGTGTCACGCAGCACTGAATTTGTACAGTGATTTTTCTAATGTTGATGAGTCAGAAATAAGTCTTAAAAAATGGTTGTTCACAACAAATTTGTTTGCTGTAAGCTAGGAATGCTGAAACAGTGTGGAGTTGGTTGGTCTGTTTTAAGGAACTTCGTACTTGTACATGCTTGTGTGTAGATGTACTCATCACACTTATCCTCTTACATGATTTTGAGTGCATGTGTATAGTATGTGCATACATAAATAGAGGCACCAACTCAAGGTGATCTGTGGCTCTTCTTTTGAAGCAGCAGTCAGGTATAAGTTGATCTGCTACACACAGAGTAACTTTGTATATGGTTTGCATAGATTTGTTTCATAGTCCAGCTTGCAAGAGTAGGTAATTGTGTGCTGAGCGTTTGCAAAAAGGGAAAGTAAGTTCTAAGGGTGAATGGTTTGGTAGCTAACAACTTATAACTCATCACATTGATCAATGTGTAGATGCTTTCTTCACCTTGGTGTCTTTATATATGGCTGTACAGAACCACTAATTACAATGAATTCTTCTGCAAGGTTTACATGGAGAACTTCTTTGGTACATTTGTACATTTTGTTCAGTAACTTGCATTAACAATAACCTGAAATTACGGATGAGGCAAAACTGCTCTTAATCATTCAGTGTTCTGAACGTGACTGCTTCAGTACTGCAGGCTTTACTGCTCAACTTTTAATTCACTTCACTTTTGCTCTCTTCTGATGCCTCTTTTCTCTTTGTGGTTAGGATTCGAAGCAAGAATGGAAAACAGAATGTACCATTATCCACAGCAACTGTGTCTATGGTTCATAGTGTCCCAGAACTGAAAGTGAGCTCTGAGGTAAGTATAATTCTTCTTTCCATGTTCATAACCTTCATTTTAGGTTAACAGCTGAAAAGTTGAATTATAGCTTATTAATTATATAATTAATAATTTTCTTCAACATTCTTACATAAAGTGTAAGGGGACGTTTGATGATGAACATCAGTAGCCTAGAGGCTTTTGTGTTTATGCTTATGCAGATTGATTGTATCAGCTTTTATAGTATTTCTTTTGGGCCTGTGTGCTGAGAATAGATGCTTGTGTGATAGTACATAGGAAATACGTTACTTAAGTGTTTGTGTGTCAGAAAACTGACAGCTTGTCAAAAGTTCAGTTGTTACTATTGTGTGTTTGCAGTGTATGTGAAACCTAGCTTCACCATGGTCAGTCAGGAGCCCCGAAATTGGGCCTAAGAGATGTAGTCAAGACACGTTCTTTACATCTTACCTCCATCTTAAATTTACTTCCTTACCTTTTCAGAGGTTCCACTTAGATGAATTATCAAAATGTGCTTGTTCAACATTTAGATTATTTAGAGAAAAAGGCATGATTATTTTAAAAATAAATATCCTATTAATCTTTCGTAGCAAATTCATGGTTTACTTTTATTTCTTTACTTTGTTGATGCTTGCTCTCTTTGTTTTTTGGTTTTTTTTTGTAACTCCTCAAAACATGCCAGTGAGAAGAAGTGTGGAGTAGAAAGCAGCTAGAAACCATCCTCATTGCAGAGGAGTGTTTCAAAGGGCAGTTTGTGTTTGACCCCTGCTTCTTCAGAATATTCTACTTTACTTCTAGGTTACTGTCTGGTGGTACTGCAGCTTACCATTACAAGTGGCTAACGTGAGCACAATGCTTTGAATGGTTACAAATACACAGAAAAGAAGCAGACTTCAGCTCAAATTACAGGAACAAGAATGTTTTGCATAGGGTTCATAATAGAGCTGCATAGAGCTAAATAATCCAAATGTGTCTGATGATTTGTTCTTTAGGCTACATCGAGAGTTATGATGGCTTCTGTCATTAGCAGCTTTAATTTAATATTCAGCAATGTTGTCAACTGTATTATATTTAAATGATATGAAATTGCTGAACGTAGTAGTCGGATTTTCAGAACTACTGATGAACTTATTTGTGTACCTCAGAACTCAGTTCTGGTCTTCAAATGATTAGGTGGATGTTTGTTATGTATGTAGATGAATGTTGTTCTGAGTTCATAGATCATAAGTTGCTCCTGTCACATAGATCAGCATAGACATTAGGGATATATATTGCTTTTCTGTAGGAAAAGTTGCTGACATGGCTGCCATCTGGACAGTGTTACTATGTGTTAATGCCTTTGCAGCTAGTTTATAGCAGCATTTCTTCTCAGGTTCACAATATAAGGAGGCCAGTAACCCTAGTTCATTTATTGTAAACTAAGCTTACTCTATGAATGCTTTGTTACAGCAAGCTGAACAGCTGGGAAGAGAAGATCAACAACGACTACACAGAAATCGGAAACTAGTGCTTATGGTAGATTTGGATCAGACATTGATCCATACTACAGAACAGCACTGCCAGCAGATGTCTAATAAGGTATGTGCTTGGTGTTAAATTCCAAACCAGAGTCATGACAGAAATATTTCTAAGAATATTAAATGATGGCTCTTCTAAAACAAAATTAAAAATAACAAGAGCAATAATAATAAAAACACTGTGTGGTTAAATAGATAAAACTAACTGAAGAATAATAAAAAATGTGAGGAACATGTTCTGTGAAATACTCCTTTTTCTCCCATCTCTGTTTAAAGTGATAACTTTTCCTCATTTGTGTTTCTTTTCATTTTTATGTTCCAGTTACTTTGAGCAAAAAAATACTCAGGTGGTTATTTTTAATGTGAGCCTTTCTTCCTCTACAGCTCACAGACTGAATACGTGGTTAGGAGATGTTCTTTTTCCTCCACATAATCTTTGTGGCAAAAACTTGTTTTAGCCTACTTGTATGAATTAAAATAGTGGAAGTGATGGGAGAGGGTACTTTTTGAATGCTGGCATTACTGTTTGGCAGTTTGGTAACATAAAACATGCTTTTTCTTCCAGGGCATATTTCATTTTCAATTAGGTCGAGGTGAGCCTATGCTGCACACTCGTTTGCGTCCTCACTGTAAGGAATTCCTGGAAAAAATTGCCAAGCTGTATGAGCTGCATGTTTTCACATTTGGCAGCAGACTTTATGCACATACAATTGCAGGTGAGTAGTGTATTATGTTTAGCAATGGCTCAGTAATCTGACTTCATACTCACATGACTTATTTTCTTTTGGTGATTGTTTTCAACTATTTGTTCTTTAGTTTCGCACAAAATAACTCATGTATGCTCCTGTAAGCAGAATTCTCATCTTAGAATTTAGGTGCTGCCGTGTGTATGGCCCGTAATTTTAGCAGCAGTCCCTTTTTTCTCATATCTGATGCGTGGTGGTGATACTGTTTTTTGTTTTTTGCTTCCCTGAAAAGTTAAGGGATCAGATTGTGGCATGGCAACTATTGCCTTCCTATTTAACTAAGAAATCACACAGATGAGCTCTAACAGTGATCTGCAACATCTAAAAGATCTAGATAAATAGGTAGGTAGACAGATAGCTCTAGGTGGAACTGCTGCTTTAGATCTTTATCTATGAAAATCCACAGTGTGGATCTCCTGTGGAGGAAATTTACTGTTTGCCTTCACCTGAGGAAGTTGGTCTGCTATATAAATTAAAAGCAATTCTGTGTTCTGTGTTGTGTCCTGATACCTACTTTCTAGAGAGAAAAGCACAGATCTGACAGTATTTTAATGCATTATTCTCAAAAACTTGTAAATGTTTTCTCCTTGTAACTGTAAAATCAGCATTGAAATTCTAAAGCTTTTAGCAGTAGCAGGCTGTGGTGTGGGTCATTGTGTGAAATGTGTATTGTTCCTACATGCTTAAAAGTGAACCCACCTGATTCCATCACAAGTTAAGGTAATGAATGGTAGGGATGTGATCATTTTAAACTATTTTTTTTAATTGGGGAAAAAAAAAGCTTTTACTCCATTCCATAGCATTCCTTGACAGAACAGCATTCAGCATTTTTACTTCAGATTTCCCTCTATTAATAGCCTGTAAGTGTAATACAGTGTCATTAAGAATGTTCAGGCTGTGTCTCCACGCGTCAAACTGTGTTTGCTGCTCTTCCATGTTACCTAGCTTACCCCATTCACCCTCGTTGCCTTTCACTTTTTTGTCATGTTGCTGTGATTGCCTTGATAAATGGTATCAATGAAAAGCAACTATTTCTTATCAAGAAAGGAAGATTTCAAAGCAGAACTATTCTAGTTATCTGTCATAGTTCTCATAAGGAATTGTATAAACTGAGGGCTGTATGCGTGTTTAATATGCCATAGGGAATACTTGTAATGACAAGATATTTCTGTTATTTGAAAAGTGACAGCTATTTGTCATCCCCTCAAAATAAATTACAGGAGAGACATGTCCAAATGTCCACATTATTCAGTATTGACAGCACTGTTTGAAGTTCTTCCTAAGGCTTTGTCAGTCTCACTATTGGAGTACATGCTCTGTACTGCTAACGTGCAGTGCTTTTTTTGTTATTTTACCCCGCTCTCTTCCTTAGAGTGTGGTTATTTCCTTTAGCAAAACAGAACTTCTTGTATACTGAGTACTTACATACTGCATCTGGATACCTGACATAAGGGAAGTGGGTGGCCTACCTTCTTGAGTTGGATTTTGTGCCAAAACTTTTCCTTGGCCTAAGCTCTGAAGATGAATACCAAATAAAGTCAGAAGTTATAGCCTTCTGCTATAGCCTAAGTATAGCCCAGAAGCAAATACCCTTCTGAGCAAGGGAGAAGGAGGAGCTGTAGAGGTAGCTAATAATGGTGATTGCTCTTATCTGAACGTGGTTCTGTTTTTGCTTATTTTCATCTCTGAGTAAAATTTGGATCACCCTGCAGTCCCCATGCTGTCACAGACTGATGCTTACAGTGTGGCAAACATCTCTGTGGTTGTCATACTTGAGCTGTTCCATCTGTTCCATAGAGAAGTTAGCCACAAAATGAGCAAATTCATGTATTGCTGCTTTCAGACATTTCCAGGCTTCTGTATGTTACCTGCGTCTGTCTAATCTCATCAAATCATTCAAAACAGGAGAGGATTTTTCAATGATGATGGTAGTTTCTGCTGAAACACGTTGGTTTGGAGAGTAGAAGAATGTTGGTCGACCTTAAGGCCGTGCTGCCCTCCGATGAGCAAGGTGCTGTGGCGATGTGTTATTGCATACACACACCACCTGGGGGCAGTATCGGTTAAGGCATTTCTCACAGGAAGCAATAGATGGGGTGCGTGTTTGTTTTTAACCGTTATCCCACGTTACATAAGGAAAGGACTTCTAATAAAATGCCAGGAATCTTTTTGTGAGATTCCTCTATGCTTTCTCAGCTTCTCCATATACATCCTATATTATTTTCTTTGTATGAAATCCGTGGGACTTTGAGCTGCTGCTTCCACATCCTGGAGTGCTTTTCCCTCAGTTGGAAAGTAGATGACTGTTACCTGCTGGGTGGACTTAGCTGATATTTGCAGATATGGTTTCTACCTGCTCAAGTCATTTATCACTAACCCATTCCTAATTTGGCACACTCGCACAGGTGTTTCTTGTATGCTAATGAAATAGTTTTGGGGTTTCTAATCTAGAAGAGTTTGTAGTATTTTTCTTCATTATTATTTTGTCCAGTTGGTACCTAATGAATGGAGTTATATCCAGCTGGCAGTCAGTCACGGATGGTGTTTCCCAAGGGTTGGTATTGGTGCCTGTCTTCTTTAGTATCTCTAGTGTTGATCTGTATGAGGGGGAGGTTGTGGCAAGCCAGGGAGGGGTTCAGCCTCTTCTGCCATGTAACTCGTGATAGGACTAGAGGGAATGGCCTCAAGTTGCACCAGGGAAGATTGGGTTGGATATTAGGAAAAACTTTGTGAAAAAGTGATCAGGCACTGGAACGAGCTGCCCTGGGTGGTGGAGGAGTCACCACCCCTAGAGGTTTTCAAGGAACATGTTAATGTGCTGCTAAGGAACGTGGTTCAGTGGGCAGCATTGGTGGTAGGTGGGTGATTGGGCTAGACTTAGATTAGCTTTTCCAGTCTCAAATGATGTATGAATTAGTGATTTTTCCCTGAAACCTAACAAAATTAAGATTGTGTTTATTACTTTGAATTTATTTGGTAAGCGACATCAAGCAAATAATGAATCATATAAAGAAGTTCTTTACAAGGCCAGTACTGTTTTATCTTACTGCTATTCAGATACATTCGTTCTGGAAGGCCCAACTCTGGAGCATCACTGGTTAACAATCTTTTCTGTATTGTCAGTGAATTATTAGGAGAGGAAAAAGAAAAAAAAGAAATAGTAGAATTTTCATTAAAGGTCCCTGGAATAGCTCTGGAACACCACTTCATGGGTAATCCCTAACAGTCAGGACTTATGTGTTTGGGCTGTTTCAATTTAATTTACTCTTTTCTGAACAGTTCTAGATAGACAGCAGTGCAACTAAATGGGTTTTGCCATATAAGCAGTACAGTCCAATGCACTGTAGAGTCCCTCTGTAGAGTTCGGGTCATTAGTAGAAGAGATGCTGGTTTGGAAAAAGAGCAACTTGTGTGACAGCTTATGTAGTTTGTCAAAGTATCTGTGTGTACAGCAATAAATCTCTGTAGCTAATTCTCTCAATTCATTATGCCTAGGTACTGCAAGGGTCTCACTACAGGGGATGATGCTACGATTTGCAGCAATTCTTAAGCATAGCCGGGTGAGTTAAGGTTGAACCTCTGTCCTTAACTCGGAATTTTCTTGCTTTTATGGGTTTTAAGTTATTCCAATTACACAGTAATACATACACATCAACACTGTAGAAGCGACTACTGATGTTTTTATTATTTTTTTTATTTGTACCCTCTGTTTTAGAAGACCCAACTGAACATATGCCTGGGAGCTGGATTTTTTTTTCCCCATGGATAAAAACAAAAAAAGAACATTCCTTCTGTAAAAGTCTGAGCTCCTTGAAAGAAAATTAGTGTGGGTCTTTAGAGTCAGGAGTCATTTTGAACTCTTCTTCTGTCTAGAAGATGGCCACAACTTAACTAGAATAAAGTCTTAACAAAAAACAAAACCACTAAGTATTTAGTGCTTTGTGTTATTCATATGAATAGTGAGAAGTTGAGCAAATTTGATGAGATTGCAGATTCAGGTTAGCATGCAATTATGTAGCTGTGACATCGGTTCGTGAAGACCAACTTCATTACTGAGGATAGGTTCAGAAGCATGTGCATGTGTGTTTGTACACCAAAGTCACTATTTTCCTAAATGATGGTATTTTGTCTTGCTTTAAAGTCAGCTAGCACAGCTTCTCCTATTTCTTTTTTCCCTTTTTTTTGTTTTTCCCCCTATAAGAGTGCAGTCAGACTTGTAACTGCAACTGAGCATAAATATTTCAGTGAATCATAGGACCCACTCGTTCTGTGGGAAAGTACTGAAGTAGTGTTAGAGGTAAAACTTAAAACCTACAAATGCAAGAGCTCCGGCTGGAATGGTCCCATCAGCTGCCTGCTGTGCTCAAGTATTGCAGCACGTTGCCGACTCTTGTGAGACTTCTTTGCAGTCCCTAGGCATAATGAGCTGAGGAAAGCATTTAGTGTTAAAGAATCACCTGTAGAGATATAAATGTAAGTTGCAAGAACGTGCATCTATCACCACTGTATTTTTCAGCCTGATCTGTTTGGATGTCACAAATCTAGTTGTTTTGATATCAGATTTGTTGCTGTGTTGAAGGAAAGCAAGATGGATTTTTTTTAAAATGAATCCCACTGCATTCCTTACAAATCTGATTTGCTGTACGTAGCCTTAACTCCTATAGTATTTCTTATCTCAAAATTGTCTCTTTGTTAAACTGCTGTTGCACAGATTAGAATAGCTGAATTATATGGAACATCTAAAAGGACCACATGTCTCAAGTGTTAATCTTCTACTCTCTTCTTTCAAAAGGATTTTTGGATCCTGAAAAGAAGCTTTTTTCCCATCGAATATTATCAAGGGATGAATGTATTGATCCATTTTCTAAAACTGGGAATCTTAGGTATGTATGTGAGTATCTGCATTAAACAAAACAGGACAAAGAGGCAATGCTGTCAGTTTGATAAATTGTACTTCCTCTGTAGTCAACACGTTCTTAATCCTTACCTGCCTCTTAAATATCAACTCTGCCTCAGTAACACTGAGATGTTCGATATCGCAGCATTTCATCTGGTTGTGTTCTGTGGTGATGGAAAAGCAAGGATGTGAACCAATGATGTTATTTTTCTCTCACAGTTTGTATTCTTGCAGTAGCTTTATCTCAGTTTTTTTTGTTGTGGCCTTGTGTAATGACTTGCATTGAAGAATAGTAGAATACCTCAGTATTCTTAGTTCAGTTATGTACACTTAACATTCAGGCTTTCAGAAGTGCTGTACGTGTTGGAAGCTTCTGTTGTGCAGTGGTGGAGGGCTATTTCTTTCTTTTTTTTTTTTTGAAATTCATATTCTTTGAATTCATACTCCAGTCCAACCTCAGATTTTATCCTGATATTCTCTATTATATGATAAGGATTTTTTTTTATTATTATTATTTTTTTTCCAGAGAGCAGAGAATGGATTTTTGGTTTTTCATAAAGCTGTATTAAAAATAACTGTGTGCTCCTCATCCTCATAGCAGATGAGAAGCTTTTCTCTTTTCTTGGTGTTTTCATATGCATATGTCTTGATTACTGCACTGACTGGTTGATATAAATACTAATACTGCTGGCTTTGTCTTGGCTTGAATAAGTCTACTTTCTTTAAAAGTGTATTTATGTCTTTTTCTTACTTATAATCCAGGTGGATTATAAGTGGTGGTGTTGTTATTTTAATCAGTGTAAAATGTGAAAACTAGACAAACTTTGTGATGTTTCGTTATTGCTGAAACTTGGTAGTTCTTGCTTCTGGTCTATGGGATGAGGATTTTAGAACAGGCCTTCCCTTTTTAATTAACTTTAGTTTAAATACTGTATTCTAAATTTTGTAATTTTAATATAGCTGTCTTTTTTGTGTGTGTGAATTTGTCCACGTCTTGTAGACATACCTATAATAAACAAAAAGTTCAGCAATAGTGTCAGTTGCTAAACTGAATTCATTTTAACTTTTTCAACTCTTTTGTTTCTTAGAGATCTCTTCCCATGTGGGGATTCCATGGTTTGTATCATTGATGACAGGGAGGATGTCTGGAAGTTTGCACCCAACTTGATAACCGTGAAGAAATACGTATACTTTCAGGGGATAGGTGATATTAATGCACCTCCTGGATCAAGAGAAATTCAAATGAAGAAGAAAAGTAATTATTCATCATTCTTTTGTTTTATTTTTCAAATGCTATTGATTGTGTTTATTTCAGTGCTATCACTGTGGCACTCAGGTGAGTGATCTTAGGCTATTGCAGCTGACACAGTGCTCTTGAAGCACGTGTGGAAGTAGCTCTGTAAAGCTGGACTGTTTCTTAATAGTTCCCTTTTGGTGAGACATTGGACAGGAGCGGAGCTTTAGTGGTAGCGTTTTGGTTGATACAGCTGAAGAGCTGCTGTTATTCTTTGGGGGTGGGGGGGAAGTATTTGAAAGGCAATACAATAAGAAATGGTGTTGCTTTTTTCTAGTTCAGCCAAGGGGTTTTTTGTTTTGTTTTTTTGTGTGTGTATTATTATTACTTAATATGATGCATTTTTCCCCCTTATTAAGCTTGAAATATCCAACATGGAAACAGTTATAATGTCATTCAAGCTGAAATAGGACGTGGAGTCCTTTTTTTTTGACTGGTATCTGTAGGTACAGGGCAGCAGGGACGTGCACTCAGAAGTGGGACAAATTAGGATGACTTATGATTTCGTCCTAGTCACTCATTCCTATTCATTCCTGATCAATATCTAAGTGCACTGTTTGAACACCTACAGTTTATTTATCTCCCTCTGTCTACAGATATCTTATGAAGACATATCCTAAAGCTTTTTCTGTTCTGAGTTTGTTACACTTGCTTGTGTTCCAGCAACATCTCAAATGAGCCTTGAGCAGTATGTTTGTCTAGCTAAAACATGTATCTCTTTTGAATTCTAAACATGCAGATATTTTGCTTATGAAAATTAGGAAATCTATAAAAGTGATGGAAATTTATAGAGGGAATTCTTGTTGAGGTTCTGGGTTAGGGCCTTGTGAAGTGTAGTGGTTTTTTTTCTTCAGTAGCTCAATTTCTTCTGAGATGTAGTATGAAAGTCATGCTACAACATATGCCCTTTTTGTGCTTGCAAATTTGATGAATTACTTTTTAATTGTACTGATCATAAGTCATAATAATCTTACATAGCTTCTTTAGAAAGGTGAAGTGTGTTAATTCTAGTAGCAGTTGACTCCTGAAATATCTCAGCAGCCTTGAAAAGTTTAGTTCTCCGTACTGAGAAAACATGTATATGTTGTTTCCTTCTTTTGTGTGTCTTAGTAAACCACTCTGCTAAGGCAGAGGCACAGGATTCAGCAGTGACATTAGCAAAGGATGCCGATGAAGTGAAGAATGCTACCTGTATAGAAGAACAAAACAACGGTCTCAAGAAAGCCACAAAGGACGTGTGCCCTGCAAATGGAAGCACTTCTGTAAGCAGTGAAACACCTGCGTGTGATTTGAGCTCTCATGGTAAAGTTAATACTCAGGACTCTCTAAGTGACAGCACTGATGACAAAACAGACAGTGAGGTCACTAACAATTTGTCAAGTACTAAAGAATCTCAGATTTCTTCTGAACAAGTTGATAGGACGGTGTTAGAGAAACAGCAAACTCAAGAGAAAACGAGTGATTTGGACTTTGAACTGTCTAGTGACAGTGAGAGCGAAGGTGGATTGGATACCAGAAAGTCATCTACTTCTGTATCAGATAGTGAGAATGAGGAAAAGAGAAGCTGGAAGAAATCCAAACAACCTCTGCAGGACGAAAATCCGCATCAAGGGAGTTGCACTGATGTGAGTGAGAAGAAAGATGGTCAGGTGAATCATTCTGAGGGGACGCAATCTCTACCGAGCGAAAATATTCTTGACAAAACTGATACTGATGCTCAAGAAGAAAGTGAACAGGAGAGCGTTTGTGATCTGGGAAATGGGTGTGCAGACAAGAAAGAAGCTGAAACTGAGTCTCAGAATAGCGAACAGTCTGGAATTACAATGGGTGAGTCCTTAGACCAGAGTATGGAGGAAGAGGAGGAGGAGGATGATACAGATGATGATGACCATTTAATGCATCTCGAAGAGATCCTTGTGCGGGTTCACACTGATTATTACACCAAGTATGATAAATACTTGAAAAAGGAGATAGAGGAAATTCCAGACATCAGAAAAATTGTACCAGAACTGAAAAGTAAAGTGTTGGCAGATGTAACCATTATCTTCAGTGGACTCTACCCAACGAACTTCCCCATTGAAAAAACACGGGAACACTATCATGCTACAGCACTTGGAGCTAAAATTGTTAAGAATCTGGTACTGAGTGCTGATGATCCTGACAAAGCAACGCATCTCATTGCAGCAAGGACAGGTAGGTTTAAAAAAAAACAAGTCAAGTTTTCTATCAGCTTTTTTCTCTGTGACAACTCAATCATTTCTGTGGGCTGTTTTTGTATAAGCTACAGACTTTAATGCAACAGGGATTAGGATTTAAATGAAAGAATTGATGTTAAATTGTGAGTTGGGTGAGACATTCTTTAACATCTTTTTTTTTTACTGGTTTTTGATTGTGATTTGTTGAAAGGGAGACCCTCTAAATTACCTCTTATGTAGCATTTCATGTCGTCTTGGTTAAGAGCTGATGATACCAGGTTTTTGACTCTAATGTATGTTGAATAAAAGCTTTATGAACTTTTCTCTGTTACAAATATTAGTGATCTTGCTCTAATGCTGTAGTGATGACTTCCTTCTCTATTTCTCAGATTTAACCTGAAATGGTTATGTTTCATTTAGTATAGAATAAAAGTTATCTTAAGAGACTGGAATCTGATGATATCCTGTCAGTCCTGTAATCTGCATGTTTTTGTCATTAACAGATATGAGAGCTTTGCATTAATATGCATTGTTAATAATTTTACGAAGCCAACTATTTTTACATTATTCTAATAGATATGGAAGTGCCATTGGTGAGCTTCACTGGAGGAACTAAAAGGCCATGGCTTGCTTCCAGTCTAAATTTTTGTGTCCTCTCACTGGAGGACACAAAAGTATCCCTTACTGTTCACCTTAGAAGTTGCACGGGATCTGAGTATCTAGTGATCAAAAACATGGGATCTAAAAGTAGAACTGCACAGATGATCATCAGTATAATGTGATATGCTAATAAGCTATTTTTGATACAGTATTCTAAACAACAGAGCGTCTTTGCAAGGTTAGTGTAAACCTACTTCATATTGGTTATCTCCATATGGAGCTCTTGTGACAAAATGTTTTTTTATTTAGGAAGGCTTTATCAAAACTTTGTTTAGCAAAACTGCAGCAAGAAGATACATCTGTGTGACCTGCACTAGGTGGTGCCTGAATATGGCTGTACGTAGTGTGCAACTATTATGTGATGTGTCAGACTGTGCATGAATCCAACACCATCCCCTGTTCCCCACGTCTCTGGTGGAAAAGCTGTTACTTGAGATCAGGTTAAGATGCACAGCAAGAGAAAATGAGAAGTAGTTGAAAATGGTTTTTGTCTTTGAGGCATCCAGCAGGTTGGGGCTGGGGAGCAGTATTACATATAGAGAGACATTTTGTGTTCTGTTTTGGGGAGAGGGGGCTTAAGCAAATTCTTTGCTGCCTGCACATTCTTAGTGATCATCCACTGATGTAGATCTTAGTATAAACTATTTTATCTTTAGATTTTCAGTGTATTATTTTCAGAGTATTTGAATCAAAGCTATTATTATTTTTCACTGAGCAGTTCATATTTTCTGACTTTATGCCAAGACCCGGACTCTCTTATAGGATGTTCTTGTGTTGTTGTTGTTGCTCTTGGTATTTAAAACAGGAAAATACATTCAAATATTGCAAGTGAATTAAAGCTAGAAATAGCAGGAGTAATGCCACTCGTGAATTGTTGGGCTGAAAAACATTTATTGTCAGTATTTGGAAGCTGACCTGCATCTTTACTAAGGAAAAGTAATTGCATCCATTCAAAGCAAGTATAACTTGGAGGTCTTTTCTGCCTGACAGGCAAGGCTATTGTCATCTCTCATCAGCACTCTAATTACTGCTGTAACAATGGCAGTGAGATAGGGATATTTAGAGTGACAGAACTATATTCTCCTATTTATTTCTTTTTCATGTAAGATTTTCACTGTGTGTAGCTTTGCTGTTGTGTGGGAGAAGTTCATTCCTGTTTTTCAACTGAAGACCCCCTCACATTTGTTTAGATTGGAGGGTTTTGGTTTTTTTTGCTGTATCCTAATTTCATGAGGGAATCTCTGAAATTTAATCAGATTTTAAGGATATAAATTGTGTCCTCTGAGTTGGAGTTGTGATAATTCAGCTGTCAACATAATTTTCATACTGATTCTTGTATGGGAATCAGGCAAGTCTTTATTTGCCGCAGGTAAGCCACGCGAATGGAAACGTCTGAAACTCTGCTTCCTATCTAATTGCTTGTGAAATGGTGGAGGGGAGCACATTCCCTCTGTAGTGTTACTTGCAAGCTTGTGTCTTCAGTGCTGAAACTAGACGAGTTGTTCCTCTCCACCAGCACCACCCTGCACCTGGCCATGGAAGGTGATGTTGAAGCATAGCTGTCAGCGTGGTGTTTCTGCATGATGCCACTAAGAATGGCAGACAGCACTCAGACCAAGAAAGTTAAGCTACGTGATGACTGCTCTTTAGTTGAGCGTGTAAGATGGCACGTTCAGCACTTGTGGGGGTAAGCAGTGCTAGCTTGAGAGTGATGAACAGAAGGGGAAATCAGTGTGAAACAGTGCACCCCCAAGACTGGGAGGTTTGAGGGAAGGTTTCCCCACCTGTGAGCATAGCACAATTAATTGCTCCATCTGCAAAGCAAATAGTTGCTATTTGGGGTTGCATTTACAGTGTCCTTGCAGCCTGCTGCAGTGAATAGTTTAAATTTGTTTGAGTATGTGTGTGATTGTCTGTTTTTCTGCAAACAGGCAGTTTGTTTCTTTCCAGTACAGATACTGCAGATTCTAAAAAATGAATAAATCCTTGTTCTTAACTAGAAAACAGAGTCTTAATTTTCTCTTAGATAGGGAGGAAAATACTATCTGCCTGGATTACTGGCCATCTAATCAGCTTTCCTAAATCTGAGTGACTGAGAAAAGGCTACCATGTAATTCTTCCCACTCTATTTATATGCCACATAAATCTTGTTTCATTTTTGTAAAACATCTGTTCTTTGATCTGAGCAACAGTGAACAGCACTGCATAATGAGGTATAGCCACACACACACACACACACACACGGCTAAACATTTGCTGCAATGTTTCATAAATCTTGTTATGAAGGCTGCTCTGAAAGTAATGCCTCCTGTTTATTATGTTGGCCTACAACATCAGAGGCAGATGTTGGTGGGATGGCAGTAGGGGTTGAACCTTCCTGACAGTATTCCATTGCACGTCGTTGCTGCGTGACAGATGGCAGCAGAGGGGCACTCTGACAAAATGGCATCTGGCGTGGAAGTGTGCATGAAGCAAAGGTGTGTCCCTGAATTCCTCAGTGTGGGGGGAAAATAGCACCCACTGGCATTCATCAACACCTGTGGAACGATTATGGGGATCAAACAGTGGATGTGAGCACAGAGAGGCAGTAGTTAATGCGTGTCAGCAGTGGCAACAGCGGGTCACCTGCTCTGGTGCAGAGTTTTCTGAACACAGCATGCAGGCTGTTCTTCATTGCTGGCAAAAGCAAATAGCTGTGGTGGTGACTGTTGAAAAAAATAGTGTTTTGTGTGTGAGAACTTGCTCTAGTGTTATTCCAGTCTTTGTATCTGTTGTAGTTTCCATGGAAGAAGATAAGAGGCATTACTTTCAGAGTGACCTATGTATGTTGCTTCCTGAACAAACGGAAGATACTGTAGTTGATTTTTAAGCTAAGTTTTTGCTGTTGAAGATGGTAAAAGCTATTCAGGTCATTTGAAAATCCCTCTGTTACGTAGAAATGGGTATAATTCAGTCTGTGCCCTTAACTTTTCTTTTTTTAAATTACATTTCATTTTCTGCCTCTTCCCATGTTTTGAAAGCTATTTGGGAATCAATTCATTATTCTTGGTGGCTTAGTATATGTTAAGGTTGTTTAAAATGTCATTTGCCATATGACCGTATCTCCTTTTATTCGTCCTCATCTATCTTCTTAATGCTTATGGCTGACTAGCTTGGAGATGCTGAGAGAACAGAGAAAGCTGCCAACTGATCACCTGGTTATATAAGCTGCCCTCAGGGTACACTGACTTCCTAATGTTACAATTTGAGGGGTCTTCTGAGAGTGAATTCTTAAGTGTACTTTGGCTAACCCTGGAGCAGTCTCAAGCTTGCACGCTCAATTACTTTAGGGTGAAATTGAATTGGAAAGTGCAAATGAATGAACAGTCAAAGGTATTTGGTCTCTGGGACAAAGCAGAGCTAAGCCAAAGCAAAGGTCCGTGAAAGCTGATGAGGTGCACATCTTTCCTCCAGCTTCTGTTCTGCTCTGCTGGGCTGTGCTGTTTGGTATTGAGAACATGGCCAAGTACGCCGTATAACACTTCTTGGGCTTCATAAACATGCAGCCCAAGTCTCATTTGTCTTCTGGGCTTAAGTGCCTTCATACTTTGGATAAGCCCAAGTAAAGTGCTATAATAAAACTGTCTTGTGAAGAATGTCTGTAGAAGTTCATTGCAGCATTGTGGGTGTTGATCAATTAATAATAAATTTAGTAGGAGCTGGTTGATGGGGTTTTTTGGTGGGGTTTTCGTGTTCTTTTATTGTTGCTTCATTGTGGCTTTTTTGTGTTTGATTTTTAACCTTTTGTTTGCAAGTTCAGTGGTAGCATTGTTTAGTTCCTTCTCCAGGATTGAAAATCTTTTACTAATATTAAGTGCTTCCAGCTGTATCCATAGGGGGTAGATGTGATAAATTTAAACCCTAGCTGCTTTGTGTGGAAAGTCCTTCTTGACATTTTTTGGAAGCAATTTTAGATTGGAATTTGACGTAAAGAAAGAGGAATAAAGGAAAATAATGCAAAAGATTGTCCAGGAAACAAAAATTCTCTGATGATTTTTAGCCAGCTGCATGATTCAGATATTATAGATGCATCAGAATTACTATTATTTACATTAAAATCCTTTTTCTGGACTAATTGTTTCTCCTTGATAAGCTTCCAAAACAGAAAGTTACACTGGTGAGAGAGGGGAGGACAGGGCAAGGATATTAAATATTGCAGTACTATTTCTTCTATCAGTTAAATTTGGTGTTCCATCAAATCTTGCTCAAAGAGCCTTATATCTATGAAATCTTGATTTCTCAAGATGTCATCTAGAAATAGAAGACAGCCTGTGAGATGACAGTCGTATTACTTGATGCTATTTCCAGTATGCTGCAATAGGCAGCTGCCCTTCAAAAATAGGGAGGAAGCAGAAGAACTGCAAGTTACAGTGCTGAGAAAGGTAAGACTTCTGGGTATAAGGAGTTGGTGTGGTTACACAGTGCTATTCACATCACCAAGTGCACCTTAACCCAGCACTGGAAAATGGTTTGTTTCATTACAATCCTATTGACGAGAGGAGAAATTGATTTAGAACCTCAGTAGCTATGTCCAACATGAAATGATCCGATATGCACAAATGTGAAATGTATACGTGTATGCAAAGGGCAAAAAGATGAAATGGCTGGTAATACAGAAAGTTCAGCTTTAGGGATATCTCAAGGAAGATATCTTCTCATATACACCTTCACCTCATTTTATCTGTTAAGTGTTTCGTGGTTATATTTTGGTTCCTTCTGATGCAGTTCAAAAGGAGCAGCAGTATCTTGAGTTGGAGAAGTAGATGTGCAACAGAAGCAGAAAAGCTTTTATTCAGATGTTCCAAGCATGATCCATGTTCACCACAGCTCTGCTTAACTATTCTGTATGCTTATTACAGAAATTGCACTTCTTGCTATTCTGCAAGGGTTGCTCTGAAGATAATGCCTCCTATTTATTGTGTCCAATGGAAACTGTTAGGTCATGGCCTGAACCAGTGATTGAGTACCTCATGAAGGGGTATAGCTGGCTCTGGGAGCGCAGTGGAAGCAACTCACCTCTGTGTCTGGAAGGGATGGACCTTGGGCCTGTGCCTCCCTAACCTCATTAAAGGGCTGGCACGCACAAGAGAAGCATCTCTATTCAGAGATTGCCTTCTTTGGTGTGTTAGGCAAGCCCAGATTCTTGAAAAGGGGTAAAAATTCCTTCTTTATTACCAGATTGTGACCTCTACCTTTCTTGGGTGATCAGAAACTGATTTGAAGCAGCTACGTCTGCTACAGCCTGTCCTTACAACATCAGAAGTGGATGTTGGTGGTAGGGCAGTAGAGGTTGGATCTTTTCACCATTGTGTTTTGTGGCCGTGTGACAGATGGCAGCTGAGGAGCAGTCTGACAAAGTGGCATCTGAGATGGAAGTGCATATGAAGCAGAGGTGTGCAATTTAATTCCTCCACACAGAAAAAAGTCATGGATGTGTGCTGAATGTTTTGGAGACCAAACAAGTGGATGTGAGCACAGTGAGGCAGTGGGTGGTGTGTTGTGTTTCAGCAGTGGTGACAGTGACACGAAAGACAAGTAATGGTTCAGGACAGCTGTGTGGAGTTCTATGAGATGGCATGCAGGTTCTTGTTCGTGGCTGATGAAAATGCATAGCTATTGGTGGTCACTATGTTGAATAGTAGTGTTTTGTAGCTGAGAATTTGCTCACTCAGGTAGTGTTATCCCACTTTTCTATCTGTTATAGTTTCTCTGGAAATAAATAAGAAGGATTACTTTTGGAGTGACCTATGTACACCGTGTTCTGTCAGCTCCAGAGTTGTTATATGAAGAACAGCATGGCTAGTCATGTCTAATATTTGATTCAGTATTGAAACCAGGCACAAACACCTAAACTTGGAATAAGTATCTTGGTTTTGTTGTTTTTCTTGACATTTTTATGTTTATGAACCTGATTTCAGTACAGTTTCTGTAATAGCTCTTGTCTTGCATCTTTGTTCATCTTATATAGGTCTCTGAAATCCTAAGATTCTCAACTGTAATACCCTCTGTAGTGTAAAGGTGCTACAATTGAGGCACACAGCAGGTCAGAATCATGGTTGTTTTTTTCTATACAGCTTATATTTAACAACTTCTGAGCAAGTTTTATAAATTTATCTCCAGATATTAAGGCCTACTGTACACATTTCATAAATATGAAACAAATACTGCTGTTCGTTCATTTATTTATTTGTCTGTCTTCCACCTAGTCAAATGTAAGGAGGAAATGCATTCTTGATATGTTTGGACAGCCAGACTTCAGTGTCAATTTCACCTTTTATTTTATTGGCTTGTTTTTACTCACTGGTTCTGAAGCTTCTTGGCAAAGATGTGTTGCAACATTATAGAGTTTCTTTTATGGTGGCTTGTCTGGAGGATGGAATTTGTGATCGGTTGTTGCTTACGTGTTGCACTGCGAATAGTTTCGTATGGACTTTCTGCTAGCCAACAAACTTTGTGTTTGTTGTTCCTCTCTGGCACTAAATAATCTACTTGTCTGCTTTGACCATGCTTCTGTAAAATAGGTGGGGTAGGTGGATGGCTGTTAAATGGCAGTGTGTTGTACCATACAAAGGTAGGTGTAGGGGGACTTTGCATAAGAAAGTGTGGTAAGTTATTCCTAGTCTTTAACAGTGTTGAAGAGCCATTGCTGCTTGGATCTGACAAATACAAGTGAAGGAAATGTAATGCAAAACTTTAGGTTGTTATTTAGTTAACACAGAAGTGTAGAAACTTTCTGTACAAATTAATTTTGGAGTACTTCCATTGTGCCAGTTTCCCATGCAGATTGAGTTGGACTGTGTCATACGTGGTGCAGAGGCTCACTTGTACTAGTTAGAACTGTTTTCTTAGAGATTTTGTTTTTTATTTACTTATTATTGGTGGCAAGAAATGTCTTTCATAAACCAGTTTGTACTTAAAACTGTCTTGTGTATATACCCAGGAATATGGTAATGTTACATTTAACTTCATAATAGGCACAGAAAAAGTACGACAAGCTCAGGACTGCAAAGACCTCCATGTTGTAAACCCTGACTGGTTGTGGAGCTGCTTGGAGCGCTGGGACAAGGTTGAGGAACAGCTGTTTCCCTTGAAGGATGACTACATCAAAACACACAGGTAAATGCAAATTTGAGGGAGCAGGGTATGAAAACATTATGCAGACCAGTTTCTGACAAGCCCAGTATAGTGTATAATGCTTACAAGTTTATGAAAACTGTTTTTGTCTATTTCTATGATGCTTAAACTGAAAATTACTAATGAGAGGCAGTCCAGTGACTAGTAGGAGAAATCAGTTGTGCTCTTGGTTTCTTCAGTAGTTTTTGTTGGCTACTTCAGCTGGAGCAGTTGACCTTGTTAGCTCGCTCATGTAACATAGGGAATGCCACCAAGGTTTGGGAGCATTCATGCTGACAAATCTATTGTACACTCCCATAACATGAGAAATTGGTGAAGTATTGCATTTTTGTCCTGACGCTTAGTAAAGAAGAAAAGGAGAGAGACAAGGTGAAGATGAGGGGAGAAAAACATAAAGGGGGAATATGTGAAGATAGCTAAAACTGGAGGAAAGGTAGTAGTTAGAGAACGAGAAGTTTGGAGATAATGTGGTATGGTGAAGGAGAAGGGGTTAAAAATTATGCGTGCACTTGAATGCCACCAAATAGAAGGAACAGTGACAAGCTATACTAATGCAGAGGAAGCCAAAGAGCAGACCTAGTGAGGAAAGAGACAGGGCTAAAATAACTTGCAGCATGTACTGTAGAGCTAGCTTCAGCTTCTCTGTTTGGTCTGTTTAGATAAACTTGCACTAATAGCAGCTTGCAAGCCTATCAAAGGACCTTCCCTTGAAGTGTGATTGAATGACTTGAGCAAGTGAGAGATTTCCTTTATGAGGGTAAAGTGTGCCTGTGTAATCACCTCGTATATACCAAAGACAGCAAAAGCAGAAACACTGAGCATAAAGTCACTTATCAGATGGGAGATTAACTGCAAACGTGTGCTTGACTAGAACATTTGTTTTTAAAAAGTACTATTAACTTATTTAATCAAATTCAGAGATTATTTCTACTAGAAAACTAGTAGTAACTGCCAGTAATCTGGATAGCAACTTGCTTGCGTAGTTTTTTTTATGTCTAGGTAGGAGAATGTAGGACTCTCTACTCATTTTAGCCAACAGCATCCTGGGCTGCATCAAAAAAGGAAGTGGCCAGCAGGGAGAGATGACAATCCCCATTTGCCTTGTCCTTGTAAGCGCTGTCTGGAGTCATGTGGCCAAGCCTGGGGAGCTGAGTAGAGGAAAAAGAGCTGCTAGAGTGGGTCAGAAGGAGGGCCACAAAGGTATCAAAGAGCTGGAGTGCTTTTTGTACGAAGAAAGATTGAGGGAGCTGGGCTTGTTTAGGTTGGGGAAAAGAAGACTCTGGAGAGATCTCATTGTGGCCTTCCAGTTCTTGAATGGAGCTTACAAACAGGAGGGGGGCTGACTTTTTATGCAGTTTGATACAAAAGGGACAAGGAGGAATGGCTGTAAGCTGAAAGAGGGCAGATTTAGGTTAGATGTTGGGTAACTTTCTTTTATTTATTATTTCTTTATTTATTTTTACTCAGAAGGTAATGAGTTACAGGAACAGGTTGCCCATAGAAGGTTGTGGATGCCCCATTCCAGGAGGCATTCAAGGCAGGGTTGGATGGGATTCTGGGAAGCCTGATCTAATGGTTGGCAACCCTGCCAACCCCCCTGCCAGGGGGGTTGGAACTGGATGATCATTAATATATCCTAACTAAGCCACTCTATGACTTTTCTGATTTTATTTTTCCACTTCATGGACACATGATAATTTTCCCACTTTGTTTCAAGTAAAATATATCTTAACTTCGTATGTTTTCCCCTAAAACTTCAGTGAGTTGCACATTTATCTAAATGAAATTGCTAAATGAAAATACTTTATTAGCCACACTTCTGCAACTTCTTTAGAAATGGTGTAATTGTTTTGTTTTGGGTTTTTTGTAGCATTAGTTTCCTAGTGCTCTGCATGCTATTTTATCTGATGTTGTTTATTCTTAATGAGTCGATTTGCTTCCTTTTCTCGTGGTACTTAATCTTACTTGGATAGTTTGCTGTAAGTTATTCCTGCAGACCTATGTGCATATTTCTGTTAATCCTTCTAAAATGTTACAAAATGCAGCAGAGCGATCAGATGTGGTGTAATATTTTAACAAATGAATTTGGGGAATTTGCAAATTAATGCTGCGTGTTTATTTTGTCTCAGAGCCGTGTTCAAGTGCAAATGCTAAGATATGACACAGTGTGCTTTTTTCTTTGTTACATATGTGCAGATTGTTATTCTGGTAGCGTAGTTGTTTCCACATGGAAGCGATTTCAGTAACTTTAAGACAACATTTCAGTTTATATTTTAAATAACATAAGCATGAAATTGTCTTGCTTTTTTGTTTATTCAGTGAGACTTTAACTGGGGGAGAGGTGGGGAAGGGAATGTTTCCTCAGATGTTTTCCAAGGCATTGGTTGTTTTTTTTTCCCCTCCCGCAGGAAAGAAGGAATGCACACTTCTTACATTTTCCTTAGGTAGTCCATTTAAATTTAAAGCATTTTTTTTTTATATTTCATCCAACAGAGAAAATAGCCCTGCCACGTTTCCTGATACACACAGCACATTTCAGACAGCTCTGTTTCATCCAACACCCATCCATCCCAAGTCTCAACCTGGTCCTGAAGTTCGACTTTATGATCCTAACACTGGAAAGCTAATCAGGAAAGGAGGCTCTCAAACATCTGGCCAGTCTATGTACATCCAGTCTCCAGCTCCTCCCATCACCTTACCTGTCCATGGTGAACACTCATCCTTCAGGTACATAAAGCATAGCTATGAGTCACTTCAACTGTATTTTCAGATGTTGTAGGAAATTTGATTATCTTTGCTTTTGATCACATGGTTATCGTTGCTTCAGTTTTCTGCTTTTTAAAAAGGGTGGACTGTTAGCTGAAGGAAATAAAAGAAAGAGTAGTCAACTGAAGCAAAATCAGGATCCTAGAATTGTAGGTGCTTTTTGTGCTTCATACAGGTACGTAGAAACTGTAATAAATAAATGCAGTGTGTAGCTTGTGTGCTGTGTGTTTGGGGGAGGACTTGGGGGAGGACGTTTTTTTCCTCTGTGAAATATATCTCATGGGATTTGGCTTTTGTTGGTAAAAAAAATTTTCTTCCTTGTCTAATAATTCTTGTAGATGTCATAGGTGTCTGTTCTGAAGAATGTAAGTGGTAGAAGATTGTAGTTAATTAAGTATTATTTAGTATAGCCATAGACTAAGTACTAGTTAGTAATCCTAGCAGCACTAAATCAAGACACTGGAAGCAGGAGAAGGCCTGAAGTGTAAGGCTAGCTTCTAGACTTCATCAAAACGTGTGGGTTTGGTTAAGTAACAAAAACATTTCTTTCTTATGGATGCATAAAATATTCAAAATGTATTCCTGAGTACCTGTGTAAGACGCCTTATTTTCTGGAATGCTAACAGTTCAGTATTTCTTCTTGACACCAGTGGTAAAGAAGTATCTGGCTGTAGGCCAAGCACTTATCTTTGCAAAATGTGATGAAAATTCCTTTTCACGGTGTGATCAGAGTAAAAAACAGTTGCTAGAAAGCAATTCAGTTAATCAACTACAAAAATACAATCATTAATGTAAAGTTCTCTAGCCCATGCCTTTTGAGGTGTATAATTTCTAAAGATTTTGTGCAGTAGAATAGCTTTTTTTTTTTTTTTTCTTTCAATGCCTGTAGCTAAATTATTTTGGCCTATTTGGTTGGTCTTTTTTGTTTGTTTTTTTTTCATGTTTTCTTTATATTGTTTCTGGGAACACAAGGGGCTTTTTCAGTCTGTAGTTTGTGGAGACGCATCATGTTTTCAGCTCTTTTTCAACTGTCTTTGAAGTCTATATTTTATTTCACTACGGTATGTTAAATGAACAGGAAGAAGAATTATAGAATCACTAAGATTAGAAAAGACCTCCTGTAGATGATCCAGTCTGGCCACCCAACTATCACCAGTACTTCCCACTAAACCATGTTCCTCAATACAACATATAAACATCTCTTGAATGTCACCAGGGTTGGTGACTCCACCACCTCCCCGGGCAGTCTGTTCCTGCACCTGGCTGCTCTTTTGGAGAAGTTATTCCTGGCATCCAATCTGAATCTCCCCTTGTGCAACTTAAGGCTATTCCCCCTAGGTCTATCACTAGTTATGTAGGAAGAGGCCAACTCCCACCTCACCACAGCCTCCCTTCAGGAAGTTGTAGAGAGCAATAATGTCTCCCCTGAGCCTCCTCTTCTCCAGACTGAACAATCCCAGCTCCCTCAGCCACTCTTCATCAGATTTGTGCTCCAGACCCCTCACCAGCTTTGCTGCCTTCCCCTGGACATGCTTCAGTGTCTCAGAGCCTTTCTTGTAGCGAGGAGCCCAAAACTGAGCACAGTACACAATGTGTAGCATCACCAAAGCAGAGTACAGAGGGATGATTGTTTTCATGCTCCTGCTGGCTACACTGTTTTGTACAAGCCAGGATGACGTTGGGGTTCTTGACCACCTGGGCACACTACTGGATCATGTTCAGCAAAGCACTGACCAATGCTCTCAGGTCCATTTCCTCTACAGTCTAACAGCCGCTCTGCCCCAAGCTTGTAGCATTGCATGGGGTTGTTGTGTCTGCATCACAGGACAAAAGGCACTTGGTCTTGTTGAACTTCACCCCATTGGGCTCAACCCAACAGTCCAACCTGTCCAGATCCCTCTGTAGGGCCTTTCTTTCCCTGGGCAGATCAGCACTTCTTGCCAGTTTCGTGTCATCTGCAAAGGACATCGCGTATGTAGACATACTGAGTATGTATCCAGGAAACCTTCTGGCTTTTGTTTGCCAGTTCTTCTGGAAAGGAGGTTGTTTAGAAATACTGTCAGTAAGGCTGTATGTGTTTATAGTTGTCATGATGCTTCTAAGATGGTTTACACTGATATTAATAATCACTTTATAAAGTAAAGGTCTTGGTGCTCATTCTATGTTTGTCAACAACTTAAAGAAAAGTTATGTCCACGCATATTCCTTTTCTCTTTAACACAGAGGTTTTTCATTTAATCCTTTTATGGGAGAAGAGAAGAACAGAATTCTGAGATATCTTGAGTTTGAAAGAACCTTAAAAATCATCTGTTATCTTAGTTCAGTTTCTCAGAACCCTGAATACTTTGAGGATGCAGTGAGATAGCATCTCCTTCCCACTCCCTTGTTTTATTTCATTTCAGCAGTTTTTAGTGTCAGATCATCTAGTTCATCAACTAGATCATCTAATTCCAGCCCCCTGCTATAGGAGGGATGCCTCTGTCTAGATTAGGTTGCTCAAAGCCCCTTCCAGTCTGGCGTTGAAAACGAGGGGGCATCATCCACAACCTCGCTGGGCAACCTGTTCCAGTGTCTCCTCACCCTCACAGTAAAGAATTTCCTCCTAATATCTAGTCTAAATCTACCCTCTCCCAGGTTAAAGCCATTTCCCCTTGTCCTGTCACTACATGTCCTCATAAAAAGTTCTTTCCCAGATAGGGAAGATAGGGAAGGGTCCTGTAGGACCACTTCAGGTACTGGCAAGCTGCTAGAAGGTTCCTTCTGGAGACTTCTCTTGTCCAGGCTGAAGAGCCCCAACTCTTTCAGCCTGTGCCCATATTGGAGGTGCTTTAGCCCTTTGATCATCTTCATGGCCTTCTTTTGCTGGCGGATAATCAGTATTTTCATTGTAATTTCCTGATAATTTGGTTCCAGTGGTAAAATTTCTCAGTTGCCAGCAGTGATGCCTGAATTGGGATATGTCCGTATTTGTCAGACAACTCACCTATCTACAGTTATAAGGAATATCCTGATAAAAGTTGTGGAGATCAGATACCAAATACTATTTAAAGTAATTTAATGGATAGAACGCGTGATACAGACAGAACACCAAGGCTGTAAACAAGTAACAAAAAGCTGAGTATGAACAGTTTTGCTCTCTTCTGAGCAATAGCTAAAGCATAAATATTGCCATCATGTCCTTCCTTTCTTTAGTATTAATGATAGCTTAAATGGCTTATGGAGCTTTAAAAAAAGTAAAAGCTTAGTGTAATATTTCACAGAGGTGATGTTAGAGCAGTTACCTTTAGATAGAGGGCAATGTATCTTGTATCATCACAGACTTTGTGCTGTTTTGTTCTAATGCTGTAGATACGACTTTCTGAATTAATACTTTCAGCTGCTTCTGTCATAGGTGTGCAGTTAAAGCCTGCAGTACTGTTCTCTGTTAACTTCTAAAAATTGCAGTGGATTCTCAATTTCAGACAACAGGCAACAACAGTCCTTCTGGCATGCAGTGAAACTATTGTAGAAATAACAGTAATATTTTTGTCTTTTACTCTAAGAATAGTTTTGGAAATAATTAGTTGCAAAACTGCTAACTAAGAAGTGCTCTGAATTACCTGAATAGAATTTCCTAACTGTGCCAGTTCTTGTTTTTTAATTTTGGATTCAACATTCTTGTTCAACTTGAATTCCACAAAGAAATTAATTTAAAATGGGATATGATGGGTTGAAATATCTACAGACTTTATAGTGAAATCAACACCAGTGAACTACATGTGACTCTTGTAACTTATTTGCCATTTTGTGTGCTAGATGTAGATTTGTGCACTGCTCAGTTCTATGAGGTGTAAATACCTGCTTTTTGTCATGGCTGTTGCAGTCAAAGTAGAAGGACAGCAAAGAATTTGTGGCTGTACTGGGAACTAGTGGGACGCTTCTTGATTGTTCTGATAGGTGGCAATTGATCTCTTTTTTCCTGTTGGAGAGCAGCAAGGGTGCTTTTTTTTTTTCCTATAGTGTAAGAGCTTTATCAACACATATGTGTCTCAATGTGCACTTTCATAATATGAACAGTATTCTGTCGGAAGTATGGAAAGTACTGAAATGGTGACAACTGGTGAGGTGTGTGATTTAGTGTTATCCATGAGAAGAAATGCAGGTGGCTTCTTGGACTAAACTGAAGTGAAAAAATTTCAAGTCACAAAATTTCATGTCTAACTTACATGCTCAGCATTACAGTTTTTCTTAACTAATGATATCAATCTTGACAACAAAAAAACAAAGTATCCAATTGAGTGAATGGGATATCAATATTTTTTTTTAACCTTTTCACAACAATTCTTGGCCTCAGTGCTTTATCAGTGGGAATATTAAGATGCTGATCATTTCCACAAGTGTTGAACTCAGCCTTCTCGTAGACTTCTCATACACATGTATGTAGCTCTACCTGTAAGATGAGCAAGTACCAACTAACCGATATAGGCTTAAATACATGCATATTTACTTCTGAAAAAGTGCTCATAAATCTAATCTGGTAAGAAATGTAAATTCGTGTATTTGTATGTTCTTTAATTACAATCTACATAACAAATGGAAAAGCAAATCTTGATAAATGTGTTTGATAAAATCGAAATGCTTGTCACAAACCTCAAAGAGGTCATTGTTTTGTATTGCCTTTTGAAGTACTTCATGAAGTATTTCTTACCTAGTAGCTGTTGGAAAATAATGGAAAAATCTGACAATTATTTAGAAGCTGCTAATAACCATTATTTACAGCTGATCCATGTGTGTACAATGGATTCTTGACTGTTTCAACCACTGGTGGAGTCTTCCAAGACTAATCTGAGACTTGTATTATTGCTGCATGTTACTGCTTTGCATAGATCTTGAAATCTAGTATCTCCTGAATTAAACTGTCAATACAGATTTCATTCAGTAAAGATGCTAAATAGTACCTGCTTTTACCAACATTTGAGGTGAGGGCGATGTTCTCCAAAATATTCAAGGTATATAAACAAGAATACAATGATGCAGATACTGCAGAAGGAGTTCTGTCATCAGTACGATTCTGTGTTCTTGTGTGATCAGTTTTTTTCTAATCTAAATAAAAACTACTTGGCTGCCTGCATGCAGCATATAATCCAAGTATATAATGCTTGACATAGTCAAGCTTGCCATGTTAATACAGTTGGGTAAGATGCTCATATCTTCCATTTTTCCGTTCACTGCTTTACAAGCAGTGTGAAGAGCATCACTACCTTTCTCTTGGCTAGGGTAGCTATTAAAAAGATGCAGGAAGCATACTGTTAAAGACCCTCTTGGGAAATACAGTGGTATACTATTTTTATTTTACTTCTTTTCCTCTTAAGAATGAAAATGATTGCCCAGGCAGAGGAACCTAATACCAAAAATGTATGTAGCCTTAAATGGAAAGTTTTAGGTGAGGAGGAGAGATGCAGCTGTTAAATTGTATTTAACAGGAGTGAAAGTTTGGTTCACTTATTTACATAACATCTAAGTCAGTTTTTTTCCCTCATAGGAAATTCTAGGATATTCAAGAAACAAAATGCAAGGACACCAATTTTTGCTGTGGTGCTGAATAGTGTTGAGTTGTGCATCTTCTGTAGCACGCAGTGCAGTTCATGGCAAAAAAGCAATTGACTTAAGTCATCGTGTTGTCCTCCCCCCCAGTTTAAAATATGAATTCATATATCCTGTACCTGTCCGTGGGCATTGGCAGGAAGGAGGCATATTATTTAGGAAATACAAATCCTCTAAAGGAGTTCTATCAACAGCTTCAGGCTTCATGGAATACTGATGTAGAAAGAAATCTTCATGTTTATATGGCGTTCTCGTGAAGCTGTTAAATTCATGATAGGATAAATGGTTTTTCTAGAACCTCATGTATCTGAATTTACATAATTTTAAGGCATATTTGGTTGTGGGGTGGAATTTTTGTTTTTTGCATAGAGCTGTTGTTCAAGAAACAGCTCTACAGCATGGAAACACAAGCTTGATAATGAGCAGCCGTGCTGCACTGAAACCTGCCAGCAGGTACTGTGCTATATCCTTCCTGAATTGCCATCTCTGTCATGCACAGCTTGATACTGGTGTCACACCTGGTGGCTACAGCTCAAAACAGCTTGAGATTTCAGATATACAGCTGCTTTTAAACTTTGCTAATTGCTCTCCTCACGTACGATCTTTTAGCTTGCATAAGGAATTTGTGACACAGGAGCTGTTCCTGACTGTGAGATCTTTTAAATGTGACCCTGGGGTGTGCTGAGCTGCTGTGATGTGTTTCTGGAGGTTAGTGTGGTGATAAACTCGATATCTGCCCATAAAAGTTCTGCATAGCAGTTGTAGCTTCTGCAAGTCTTAATTAGCTAGGTAGTAATGGAGGAGAAAAGTTAGCTCAGAAAGATGGATGTCTGCTGCTGTTCTAGTTATTGTCAAGCATTTTATTACCATCATATAGCAATTCCCATGAAGTTATTCTTTTATGCATTCTGTCACTTTTCTACCTGTGTATATGGTTAAATACAGTAACTAAGGAGATTATATTATTCAAGTTGAAAGTACTGATTTGTCTAAATACACAAACCCAAACAGAACACGGTCTGTTTTGCATCTTATATAGTTTTAGCATCTGGGAAGTATTTGAAGATTGAGGCCACAGAAATGAGGTTTCTACCTGCAGATTTCTTGTCTGAGAGGTTGAGAACTAGAAAAGTGTATTTTAAGACTAAAGAATACAAACACAACGTAGGATCAGGAGAAATACAAGAAAGGAATGTAAGAGTTGTTTTGTAAATGATAAACATGTCAAACAAAGGACAAATGTTGAGTACCAACCTTGAACTTTTGAGGGCAACACATCTCCAGCTAATAAAGCTCTAAATTACAGGAAAGGTTTGGTGTTTACAAAAACAGTGGGAAAACGAGAGTAAATATCGTGTCAAAATAAGACCTTAAGCTATAAGGCTGAAAATAAAAGCAGCGGTATTGAAAGACCTGATCTTTCTTTCTGTTGAGTTGATGAACGTCAAAGCCTTTTAAATGGAGTCATACATATTCAGTCATAAGCTGTATATAGGATTTTATTCTAGACAAGTTATAAATCAAGTAAGTCTTATGTGAGACCCCTGAAATTTTTCAGAGTTGTTCAACCACACCAGCAGCAGATCTTTGAAGAAGACCTACCAGTGGCTGAAAATGAAGAGCAACCCGGTCCATCTAAGCGAAAACGCCAGCCAAGTATGTCTGAGACAATGCCCCTGTACACCCTATGTAAAGAGGATTTAGAGAGTATGGATAAAGAGGTGAGCTGAACTAACTGTGACGTGTTTCTAACAATGACTGTTAGTTATACTTCTTAATTTCTGTTAAATTATGCATGTATGTGAACTGACCTTGTATGCCTCTACAGTAACCTGAAATAAAAGCTGTAGCAGACTGAGATACAGTTTAAAATAGGAATTAGGTTCTGCAAGGCAAAATCCAGTTCAGGGAATGACTTCTCAAGCATGAAAGCAAATCTTTGTTTTAGTGCAGCTTTGTATTTGCTGTGTGTTAAGATTTGTTAGGTGTCATTTTAAAGTACATCTTCAAATAATTTGGACCAAATTAGGGCTGGGTGGAAGAATACAGGTCTGTGGCTACAAAGAGCACAGGCTGTAGAGAATGTCAGAGCGCCAAGGGATGGGGCCTCATTCATCCATAGATGTGTAATTTCAGCACTGCTAAAAAGCTTTTGTCATTCTGGAGATGATGGGAGCTTTCTGTTAAAGAAATAACTGTACTTCTTTCAAGCCAAAATACATTGTTTGCAATTCATTGTAGACCTCTACTAGCTGCTTATTTTGCAGTTATCTTTGCACTTATTTCAAATGAGCCACCTTCTTCTAATACTAAATGATACAGAGCAGTGGGGAACGGTATGGTAGCATGCCACGTTTTCATGAATTCATTACACTGTGTAGTTTCATAGTAAATCTAATCTTGAATGTTCCTCTCTGAGCCCAGCTCAGTCACAAGGTGTGGATGCAAGCGTGTGTAACTTAACAACTTCTGGCATTAAGTCATGTATGAAATTCCAGCCGTAGTAGGCTTTGAGTGTTACGTTCAGAAAATAGAAGTGTGAGAAGGAAACTGTGCATTTTGTCAAGGAAAAAATAAGGTTTAATTACTGCTTATCATAACCTTGAGATGTGCTGTTCTTAGGTCCTAGATTCAAGCTGAAGTTCAAGCTCATGTCCAGTGACTTTCTTCCACTCTGATCTGCTCTGAGTTTCATATCAATGCAAGCTTTTAACTCTATGTAGTAACTCGAAGTTAACAGCTTCTCATTTCTCATGGCTTTTGTTCTCAAGTATGTTGCCCATTAGACATAAGGCTTTCACAAGAAACAGTATATTGTTTTGTCATGGTACCCAGTCTCTAAACCTATCGTTTTCTTCTGTGTTTTCAGTGATACTTACAGCAATTTGTTGTTTCTGGGTAGTCTTTGAATAGTGTGGTGTGGCTTTTGGAAGGTGCTTGTGAACTGCTGTTATATGCAGTGCATTAACTGATCCAAAAGGAAATGTACATGTTTCTCATAATTAGTTCAATAAGTATTTTGCTTTAAAAGATACTTCTCATGGATCTTGGTAGAATATTCTGGCGCTGTTTTATGCTTGATTATGCTTCTGTTGCTACAGAAAGGAATTGCCAAATAAATTAATGTTTTTTCTAAGTATTCTGAATCTTAAATTATGATGATTTATTTCTTTGAATTATGCTTTTACTTGAACTGCATATTTGGAAAACTAGACTGGATGAAATTCAGAAAAAAAGAAGCCTCATTTTCAGTAGATTGTTTTCATAGCTGACTTAGCTTTGGTTCAGAAATGTGATTTGAGATTACAGATGCTGCCAAAAGATTTCTCTTCCACCAGTTTATGTTCCCACTCTGTCTTTATTGAAACACTTACAGTTCTCTGATCCTCAAGAAGCTGAATCAGAAGAAACTTTTCATTCAGCTTTGGCAGGAGTGTACGTCTTGGCTTTGTTTGATGGGGAGGATGTGTTCCTGTTGTGTTGGCTCCCCTGTGTGTTTTGACCAGGAATCAAATATCAGCACTGACATGGAAGGAGGGCACAGATCATGACAAGGTTAAATTGAACATGGTAGTGTCTGCAGGTTATCTCCTGAGAGCTGACTAGAGAGGTCAGGGGAGACTAATGTGGCCTTGAGATCATTACCTTCATCCTGCTGAAGATAATGGAATCATGAGGAAGAAATGTAATTTAAGTAATAAAATGTATTTCTGTGGTGTCACAGGAGTACCCCTTATGCAAAAGAGAAGTATGTGCATAGTCTATAAAATCCAGAAATTTAATGGAACAAACCAAGAGATTCAAGAACATCATCAACTGAAGTGAAAATAAGCTTAACAGGAATTTCCTATTAGTGTTCAGTTCACTCTGATAATGCTGTAACTATTTTCCACAGATGGCTCTGTCAACTCCAATCTTTATCAAAATTTGTTAAAAAATAAGATTATTTTTGGCAATATGGTCACTGAAGTGTGATATTTCTGCTCCCTGCCATAAAGATGCATTTGGACCATTTTTGGCTGTTGCAGTGATGTAATGGCTGTGCCATCAGCTGCTTGCCAAGCCACCATGGGGGAGTAGGGGAGTAAGTTTCTGTCACAGCATTGATAGCTTGCTTTAAAACAGCAAGGCTAGGGCTAAGAAATGGTATGTTGAGGATAATATGTGGTCTAGGAAGGATTAAAACAGATCCTTCCTGTGTGGCTTTGCTGTAGTGTAAGCCAAATCTCAGTTGCTGTGTTCCTGCCCCTGAGCCACCGCTGATTACAGGACCACACTGTAAGCCAGTTCTGGGAGCTGGTCTAGTCTGAAGAGATGACTTTCAAGGTTAATCTTTGTCATTGTCTGCTTCCTGAGATAACTTGCCATTGCAGCAGCATGAGCACTAATGCCAGCAACAGGCTGTGGATAGGAAAAACTGGGAATGAGGCCACAACTTCAGAGCTTGCTCTGTATTTGTAACTTCATCCTCAGGTATTTTTTCTCCTGAATTCCCTGGCAAAATTAGATAAGGATTTTTACTAGGTCAAAAGATGTCTTTTAAATGTAGTCACTGCGATTTGTTTTCAATAAAATGAGGTAGGGAATGCAGGGGTTTATGCTGTCACTGTGGATGTAAAAAGCCATGTAATGTAATGATTTCTTACAAAAAAATCTTGCTTTTTACTTTGGAAAAATCTCTGAAAAAGCCACACAGGTTCAAGCAATACAGAATTTGCACATAGTTACACAAGAAATATTTGTTCAGGTATTTCAAGATGGAAGCCAATAAATGGGGGTTAATTATAATTATTTCTAAATTAAATCACTTTCTATCATTAACCTATTGAAACAGTATTACAGAAGGAAGAATTTCCCCAGGTAGACATCTATCACAAACATTTGGCTTTGTGTTTTTTTTGTTCTTTTAGTGTTTTGTGCAGGCTGTACTCTGGACATCAAATAAGTCAAAGGGAATATGTAGCATTCCAGCTGTTGGACACCAGTTTTGGAATCACTCAGTCTTTTGCACCTTTGTTGGTGTCAAAGATCTGGAAGGCTGTATCCAGCAGTAGCTTCTTTTGCAACTGCATGGGAGGCTGCTTGAGTATTAGAGAAGTGCAAGAACAGGAGAGTTAAATGTGCTAGGATTGCTATGCAAAGGGATAATGTCCAATCATGGTGCATACTGAGAGTGTCCATGCTTGAGAAATAAAAAGCATGTCAATGCTGATACATCCATTGGAAAAAATTTTCCCTCTATCTTATGCTAGCTATGCACAAATGCTTTGTCTCACTGCTGTTCCCTCTTTGCTATGGAATAATTTAGTTTATTTATATGTAAGTTGTTCAAAAAGTAATGTCTCCTATTTATTTCCATGGAAACTACAGCAGATACAAAGAGTGAAATAACACTATTTGATAGAGTAAATTCTCACATACAAAACACTATTTTTCAGCGTAGGTATCACCATTAACTATGCATTGCTGCCAGCAATGAACAAAAGCCTGCATGCTGTACTCAAACATCTGCGCCAGTGCAGGTGACCTGCTGTCAGCACTGCTGAAGTGCACCAACTACTGCCTCACTGTGCTCCCATCCACTGTTTGGTCTCCACAAATGTTCTGCAAATGTTGAAAAATATCAGTGAGTGCAATTTTTCTCCCACATGGAGGAATTCAGCCCCTCTGTTGCCATCACAGCAACAAAATGTAATGGAATATCGGCGAGGAGGTTCAGCCTCTACTGCCATCCCACCAACATCCACCTCTGGTGTCATGGAGCAACATAATAAAATAGGGGGCGTTACTTTCACAGCAGGCCTCATAATTATTTATAAGTTGGGAGAAAGTTTTATTTCTAAATAAGTAGCTATGTTATTTGCAGACAATTGCTTTGTAAAAAATGATACTGATATTGGTCTGTACTTGGTATGCTGATACACTGCAGTTTCACTAAAGGGCAAGAATTCAAGACTGTGTTTGAAGAGGCTTACAAATGATTAACTGCAGTCTATAGCAAATAGCTAGAAGTATCTCTTGCCTGTAATACCTGTTCCTGTGTGTTGCTTTTTTCCGTAAAACCAGCGTTGCCATTTCCAATGGAGATATCCACTATTCCTTTCATTGACTATTGAAAAGTAAATGTTGCAGACAACTGTTCCTGTGCTCAGCTGCCCACTCGGTGAAGAAAATTGCTGGTGTTCAAATCTATACCTTCTCTGGTGCAAGTGAGACTACTTCTTGTGTCCTATGATTCAGTTTAAGTGACTTTGCAGACCTCTTTTTTGCCAAAGAATAAAGATGTATCTGTCCTGTCATGGAGGTACAGAACTGTTCCTTGTATCTATTTGGTGTGATTGTGGAGTTGTAATCTCTCTTCTAGGGTAGGTGAAAGTTTCTGACTTACTGTCCTTGCAGTACGCTGTCACTTGCAGTCACTCTCTGTAAGTCGCTGCAATGCTCCTGCCTGCCGACGACAAATCTGTGGTAGACTGGAGATGACAGCAAAAAGCAGCCAGCTGTGAATGTTTAATCTGTCACTGTCAGCACTTGCAGGTCAGAAGGGGAACATGTTAGGTAGATATCCAAAATGGATGTCACTGGTGGAAAGCTGAGTAAGGAAAGCTTCATGGTAGAAACATTTCTAATTGCATCTTGCAGGGACTTTTCATCCAACATGGCCTGGGATTACTGATGTCCTGGAACTCCTGCGTACATGTTATCTACTAGTTGTATGTTCATTATGCTTATATATTTATTACCCTCTTTTGTCGGTGTTTGAAAGCAGCATCTGCGTCTTGTCAAGTGTCACCATCTGCCTTTGTAATGTAAAATATTTTGCTGGTTTAAAACCCTCCCTGGGACTTAGGAGAAGGGAAGAGAGGAAATCAATTTGATACCAGTCAGACCTCCAGCTTTCTCATCTCTCACTTAGAGCTGTACTGATTCCTACCATCTGTCAGGATATGTATTTAGCAGCTGCAAAGTGACCACACTGCAAAGGTATGTTCTGTGAATCAATGGATCTAAGTAGGCAGTTGATTGTTCTTAGTGGGATTTACCAAACTTCTTTTGCCTCAGTATCATTCTGTTGATTTGAGGTGCATTTGAAAGGGTAGGAGTTGGTAGAATCTGTTCTACTTAATTGAGTGTTGTTGTAGGTACAGTTGTATTCCTGAATATCAGTTTTGTATTCTGAGTGACTACGTTATGCAGTGCATTAAGAGGCAGTGTTTTTCTTGCTCCGTTTAGTGATAGTTATTATCTGTGTAAGTGGTAGCCTCTTGATTAGGTTAAAAATACTAATTTGATACAATGGATGTGTTCCCTGGTGCAAAATAGAAGCTGCATGTGGCTGGCTTGGGCGCTGCATTGTACATTAACGCTCCTTGAATTTCCACAGTTACGTTTCTCAAACAGAATTTCATATGATACTACTTCTTCAAATATCGTAAATCATAGAGATAATAAATTTGGATAGCAATCTCTTCCTAAATACTATAGCATTTTTTGGAATTAAAAGCATATGACTGTGTACACTTACTGTTGTCAGTAATTCAGCAGTCATACAGCATCTTGGCCCTTTATTTAAGGTATGCTTCAAAAGATGTGGACTACTTGCATTTCAGGGAGGAAAAAAGTAAAACTATAAAAAAGAAAAGCTATAGGTGAAAATATACATATGAAAAAGTATCAAAGATAAATATGCTGTTCTTTATCAAAAATTTACAAGGCAGTAGCAGCCAGTAGGGAAGCAATTACCAAAGTATTTTGAGCAATAAGCAGAGGTAAGGTAGTAAGATAATTCTGGTATATAACCTTCATAGGCCTTGTTATTTCCTAATCCTTTGCTTTTTTTGTTGTTTGCAGCCATTATCACCTTTCCTTTGTGTCCTTTGCTCTCATCCATCCCAGCTGTGGTGCTCTTAACAGCTTCTCATGCAAAGTAGCATGGAAGCTGGAGAATCTCTAGTTTTCCCATCCAATCAACTTCTCATTTTCAGTGTGAAGCACTTTAATTACAGTTGGCTTAGACCAGTAAGACTTAACCTGTAATGTAATTTTCTTCGCTCCGTGGTTAGTTTTCTGTAGAGAAATAGTAAGGCTGTGATGCTAGGAATCTGTGACCTGCTACTATTTATGTTCACGAGCACTTGCTGTTGAGAGGTGGCTGACAGATGCACCAAGAAACCTTAATTTGTACTGTAATGAACGTAGCCTAAAGCTGTTGTAAAATATGGAGGGTATTCTTACTGCTTTCCCCTGCATAGGGTTGTGATATTCACTTGTTTCTAATGTTAAAGGTAAATAACATTTAAGCAATTTATTCAGCCGTGTTTTACCTGATTAGCAGCAAAAACTGATGAAAGTTGCCCGGTGCTACTTTTAACAGCTCAGCAGCAAGAATCCTAAGTGTGGAGTTGAAAGCGTTTACTGTGCTGGAAGAGAAAGTGGAACATTTAAAGGAAGCTGTATATCAGAATTTGTTTCTACATTTTATTTTGCTTTAAGTAACTTATTTTCACTGAAAGTGGAAGCAGTTCCAATAAGATCATGTTTTTTTTTCTTCAATTGCAGATGTCGTATTTACTCTTAAAAAAATCAGTATTGGTCATGGTCAGGTAGGAGGTACATCATCCTGATCAGAAGCATTGAGACTGACTGTCAGGTAATTAAAATAACACTGAAAATGCAGTGTAAGAAAAAGCTAGTGAAATTTAAATTGAGTATCAGCATGTGAAGCATTTGTCTGCAGAGCCTTTGTTTTCCCACTACGTGCATTAAACCAGTTGTCTGATAGCCTTTATGTTTATTAAGAGAACATAGTGGCACAAATTTGCCCTAAATGTGGCAGATTCAAGTAAGGGGATGGATTTTTTTTTTTTTTTTTTTTGTCTTTTGATGTTATATTTTACTTAGTCCTCCTTCCCATTTTGGTGATAAGTTATTACCTGTTTCATTATTGCCTCAAGTCGATAACTACTTTTTTTTCTTACCTCATCTGCTTCTCTACTCAGGTTGCCTAGAAAACATTATTTAAGCTCAGTTTCATTGTTTCTTGTGTACTTTCACGTCTTATTTTCATTTTGATTTTTTTATTTACCGTGGGGAGGGAAAAACAAACACTTGAACCTGTTGTCACATTCAGATGACAATTTATGACATTTGTTTTGTAGCTAAAAAATAACTACCTATATGTAAGGAAAAGCTGGATGATACTTAAGAAGAAGTTGCCTGTTATGCACAGTCTTGCATGAAATGAATAGGATTACTCAGATTCTTCACTGATTGAGCCATTGTTAGGAGAAAATGTAGATAAATTATGACTGAGGCTGATGCACTTCTGTTATATTCAGATAGCAGGTAACTTAGATAAGTAAAATATATGCTACAGCAGCGATTACTTATGGGCTGTACTAAATGGACATCAACTAGAGAAGCATCTATGCCTACTTCAGAGTTAGCCTTCTTTCAGGAATCAGATAAAACATAGAGTAGTAAGGGTTGTGTCTGGATTTCCCCGTTTATTCCATTGACAATCAGTCAGTGATTAATTGGATTTATAAAATCATAGAATCACAAGGTTGGAAAGGACCTACAAGATCACCTAGCTCAACCATCCTCCTATCACCATTACTACCACAAGCACTAAACCAGATCTCATAGCTCCTCATCCAGACGCCTCTTGAACACTGCCGGGTACAGTGACCCCCCCCACCTCCCTGGGCAGCCATTGCAGTGCCTGACCACTCTCTGAGACAAAAAGTTCTTCCTCATATCTAACCTAAACCTCCTCTGGTACAACTTGCGGCCATTTCCTCAGGTCCTGTTTGTTGCATGGAGAAGAGGCCAAACCCCTCTTCACCACAGCCTCCCTTCAGGAGGTTGCAGAGTGCAATGAGGTTTCCCCTGAGCCTCCTCTTCTCCACACTGAACAATCCCAGCTCCCTCAGCCGCTCCTCATAAGACTTGTGCTCCAGACCCCTCACCAGTTTTGTTGCCCTTCTCTGCACACTCTCCAGGGTCTCAGTGTCCTTCTTGTAGAAAGGGGCCTGAAACTGAACACAGCACTCAAGGTAATTATTTCCCAATAAAGGTGTTTCAGCTGTCGTCTTCATACTTCTTCTGATGTAATCAACAGTTTGTTCAGATTCCTTTCTTCTACAACTGTTCTCATTATTATTTTTGCAAGTAATGTTGGGATTTTAGGGGATTTTCTCATGATGTACTGAGAAATGTTTAGTTTTTATGTGATACCATTCTAGCACTTCTGCTAAAAATTATCGTGCAAATAAGATCAAATCCAACCTCTTTGTGTTTTTTGCATATGTAACTTCTCTTGCTGACTTCCAAAATATGCCTGTTGTATAGTAAATGCTTTATTCTAATGTTAATTCAGCTGAACCAGAAACTAGATCTATAAATTCTCCACCTCTAGAATGTATTTGAATGTTGTGTAAAGAAGAAAGCATTTCTATATGTTGATTTTTTTTCTGAGCAACACTGATAGTATGTGAGATATCTGCAACTTTGTGTTTAGCCCTAATGAAGAAAACCATAAGCCGCCTTCAGCTCTGCTTGTTCACTGAAAATGGGGCAAAATGTTTCTAAATGCATCTCAATAACCTCATTTTGACATATGCATCTACCTCCATGTTCTAAATCAAACACATCTAGGCTGTCAACACTAATTTGACATAGTTAAAAACGAGTTGACTGAGCCATATAAAACAATTTTCAAGCTGTCCCTAACATAAATCTGAGCTTTCTGTGTATACAGCCTTACAGCCTCATCACACATCTTAGCATGTTTTTACACTTGAATTCTAGCCACTGTTCTCTGTGAATGATATTTAAACTTGCCCGCACAAGTCTTGGTCTAATCCTGAACTACTCTTTCCTACCTGTTTTTGTTCTATCCAGGTACTCTAATATTTGTATTTCAACAGAAAGAAAAAAAAATGCAGTATAGCAGCATATATGCTAAGTGCTTTGAATAATCTTTAGAAACATGCACAGTGCTGGTCTGCTGTAATTATCTAGAGCTGTAATTAGTTTGGAATTCTAGGGTTATAAAAATGCAGGTCCACTTTGGTGATATAATGACTGGATTATTTCTAGATACTGTTATCTGCATTAAGCAACAGTTTGTACCATTAGTGTTTAGTCCGCAGTTCTCAATAGATTGTCATAAAATGACCTACTTTTAAATTGAAAATATGCATAATTTAAGTTGCTCATTTCTAGTACATCTTTGAGGCAAAATAGCTTTCTTTCACTTTGGTAGAGTCTAAACTCTTGTCTGCTGCCATCTTCAGCAAGCAGTGAGTACAGCCACTCGGCTTTGTCTATGATGGTGTAGCACCTGCAGGTAGGGAGCTACTGGGTCAGCACTACCAGGAATATTTTTACTCTGAGTACAACTTTAATTACAAAAAGCTGATGAACTGGAACCCCCCAACTGATGGCAGCAAAAAAATCCCTGCTGTGATACACTCACAAAAGGAATAATGACCAGAATAGCCATGCTGCTAAAACTGTCTACTACAGCAGTATTAAATTTTTATTTTGATAGAATGTAATTGTTAATCTCCGTAGTTCTGGTTTCTTTGTATGTGAGCTTACATACTATTTCTTTGCCAGGGTTTGAGCTGTAGGCAATATTATCTCTCGCTCCTCATAGAAAGCATGATGATACTGCTGTCTGTGATGAGCACAGACAGCTGCCTGTCTCAGATATTTTAGTGCTCCAGCATCAAACTTGCTTCATCACAGAAGTATTGAAGGCTGGATACAGCTAGCCTACTGCAACGCAGCTATAATCTCAAACCCCACCTGATAATCATTGGCTTCATATGGAGCTGGCCTCTTGTAATACCAACCACATTTTAGTGGCTGGGATTATCTTTTGTTGTGCTTTGTATTGTTGTTGTTGTTGTTTTTTTTTTTAAATAATTTATTTTTGTTATTAATCTCTAAAATTACTCATGGAATGAGTGGTCTGGCTATGCAGGGCACTTGTACAGTGCTTGTGTTGCTTACTACTTTGTTTAAAAGCCTCACGCTTTAGTCATGCAGATTAAGATAATACGCACTTTAATCTGTTTGCAGTCACGTTGCCTAGTTCAACAGAAACCATTTCAAAACTGTCTTGGCTTTGCCATCTTCTCTGAGTTTCCAGTTAAGCCAGTTCAGAAATAGTTTTCCCAAATGTTTGTTACTACCAGCTGATGTCTGGTAATGCTTATGCTAAACTTAGGTTAAAATTATTGACCTCTGTGTCAAGCAACATGATATCCACTGGAGAGATTGCACTTAATCTTAGTCTTTGTTATCTAGGAAACCAATTGCTTGTTAAGTTTGGGCACTGTCCTCTACAGAATGTGTGAGGGTATAAACTCTGAGAGAGATGTGATAATTGTCTGTGGATTTTTTGTTTGTTTGTGTTTCTTGGTGGAACTGCACAATAATAAGTGCTGTCAAGAAGGGACTTGAACATATTTTGAGGATCAGAAAGTTGATACAGAATGAAGTTTCTGTGCAGAGAAAGCTTGCTTTGAGCAAGCAAATGGTGGAAGCAAGAGTGGGCAAAATGGTGGCTTTACACTTTTTTTTTTTTTTAACACTTTACATTTATTCACAGATGTCCATTCTTTTTTGTAACATAATAAAACCAAGATTGGAGCTCAGAAGCAGTATAGAATCATAGAATCCTTAGAGTTGGAGGGGACTTTAAAGGTGGTCTAGTCCAACTCCCCTGCAATGACAGGACGTCTGCAGCTAGATCAGGTTGCTCAGAGCCTGATCCAGTCTGTGTGTGAATGTCCCAGGGATGTGGCACCTAACACGTCCCTAGGCAACCTGTTCCAGTGCCTCACCATCCTTATTGTAAAAAACTTCTTCCTTATGTGCAATGTTAATCTTCCCTCTTTTAGCTGGAAATTGCTTCCCACTGTCCTGTTACCAAAGACCCTGTTAAAGGCTCTGTCCCTTCCTTTCTTACAGCCTCCCTTCAGATACTGAAAGGCTGCTATCAGGTTGCCATGGAGCATTCTCTTCTCTAGGCTGACCAGCCCCAGCTCTTTCAACCTGTCCTGCAGGGTGGTGTTCCATCTCTTGGATCATTTTTGTGGCCCACCTCTGGATGCCCTCCAGCAGGTCCATATTCTTTTCTGCACTGAGGCCTCCACGTCTGGATGCAGTACTTCAGGTGAGGCCTCACCAGCATAGAGATAGACAGGATCACCTCCCTTGGCCTGCTGGCCGCACTTCTCTTGATTTATCCCATGATACAGTTGGCTTTCTGGGCTGTGAGGGCACATTTCTGGCTCATATCTAGCTTACCATCCACCAGTACCAGGGATGATTCATTGATAATGTTACTGTGCTGCTCTCAGCACTTCATTAGCATCTTGCTGCTGGCTACTTCCTTTGGCATTGAGATACATCAAAAGAGATAACTCAGGGTTTAGGCAGTGTGCCCTCTCAAATTGCAAGGTGTTGTTTTAATAATACGGTAAGATTTCTAACTTCATGTCATTTTTTAATCGTATTTAAAATCCTTTCACAAGTATTCTTGTGTTAGTAAATTAGATCATTTTTATTAACAAAAGTCATGATCACTAGTCTAGTTTTGCATGTCTCTTGGTAAGTACTTAGGAATAAGAGAAGTATTATGACTTCTGGCAGAACTACGCCCTAGCTAATAGCTTGAGGGATGGAAGAGACTTGTGGAACTGTAAAATGAAGCTTTTTTATTGCATATTGGCAGATTATGTGCAGATGTGGTATGACTTTTTTCCCCAGTTACTTATAAAGGTTTATGAGATGGGTGCTCTTCTAGTGCCTGTTTGCAGCAGGCTGAGATCCCTGAAGTATCCACTTCTGCTACTTTTAACAGTTGTAGTCAGTTCTGGATTTTACCAGTTCTTTCTGTTGCCTGGGATAAGAGTACATTGGTGTTGCTCCATTTCCTACCCTTCTGGCATCAACAGGTATTTCTCTAGATGTTCTGATCTCTTCATATTTAGATAATGCTTCTTTATACACAAAGAAAATGTGGAATTTTTGCTAAGGATTGTATTACTTGTGGGTTTACTCACCAACTCTTTCCTCTAAGGTTTTGCCTAAGCTTTAAGTCAGGAAGGTTACTAAAGCATGGTTCTTTTATTCCACTGCAGGATTTTTGTTTTAAGACTAACAATTGTGGAAAAAATTGGAAGGTTACTCAGGGACACAAATTGAACTATGTTTAATGTAATCTACTGATAATACCAGTAAGATACAATAAAAGCAAATGGTTTGATCCATCAGTTAAATTAAATTGGTCACAAGCATATGATAACACTCCTAACCATAGGTTTCCAAGTCGTTGATCTGCAGGTTTCCACTATTCAAGTTGTGGCTGTACATTTAATAGAGATGCTTATCTACATTCTATGTCTCGTCTCATACTGTTCTGGCATGGGTGCCACTGTAGACATAAAGCGAAAAGGGACAGGGAACTGGTGTAGCTAGGCAGTAACCCACCTTAAAAAGATACTCAAAGGTAAATAAATGAGCTGTTAATATCACTGAGGTTACCTGTTCAGCAGAGCATCAGATATTCCAGTCTAGCTGCAGGATGCTGAAACTGATTGCCATGCTTGCTTCTGAAGGTCTTCTTGCAAGGCCAGGACATCTGTACCTAGATTTAAACTTTATACCTACTTGTTAAAAGTGTAGTTTCAGCTTGATCCTCAGTGATGTTATAGATGGGAGCAGAAGGATCTTGGGATAAAGGAAACCTCCTTTTCAGTGTCCAGTTTTCATCCAGTAATTTGTGTTTTTATTTGGCTTTCTAAGAAAAAGCAAATAGGACTTCTGAAATTGTGAAGGTGAAGTGAAACTTCAGAGCCCTGCTTCCCTCTAAAAATGGTGTAAATTCATGATCTTGATAACTTTATTTGAAATGACATTCAAGTGTCAGATCAGGAGAGAAAGTTTTATGAAGTTTAATGGTTGATACTGTGCTAGTAGAAGAAAGCTTGCAGTATTAATGCAAGGTGTAGAGCCAATGAAGATTCAAACTAGAGTTTTTACAGAAAAATACACAGTCTCAGTAAAAGTAAAAATCATTTCAAATAGTTCTAGAATGACCTTTGGTGATATTTAAAAAGGAAGATAAAGGGGGGAAGAACTTTGCTTTATAGAATGATATAAAGCTGGAATTAAGATGGTAAAAAAAAAAAATCTTAAACTGAGAACAGGTGTTTATTCTGAATAGATCATGTGAATGTGTGGTCTAAGTTAGTTTGGTATGTTCCTTGTGAGAATTATCGAGGGAACTTTTACTGGAACGGTGTTTTAGAAAGTTTTATGTCCCTAAGCCTTTGAGCAAACTGAACTCCTATTAGACCTCTTAAGTGTGCTTGGAGAGTCATCAGTAAAACGTTAGAGGACTTTAAATGTTTCCCTTTTGGGAAGCTAATGCAGTAGTCTTTTGCTTTCTATCTGAGAGTTTGAAAACAGCTCAAATATGACATCAAACACTGAAAATTGCATCTGTGGTATAAATACTTCAAGTTCTGATCATTACTTTGAAATGCTTTTATTTTCTGTAAACCCTCTGAGAATATGTGCTAAAGCAAAAGCTACAGTATTTACTCCAATTTAGCTCCTTCTTCTTGTGCACTGATTTCAGTGTAGTAGCACTTCAGAAAATCCATTATGTGAGAAACTGTTTCTCCTTTTTCTTGGTGAAAACATTTGGAGGAAAGGAAATACAAAGATGGTGCAAATAGGGGTAGTGTTTTAAGAAAGAAAAACGTTTGGACTGAAAAAAGAGAACCGATGGTGATTTCTATTAAATCATAAGGCAATGTTATGAGAGAAGTAGTGGGAACTGGGCATACAGAATGCTAGAATACCAGAAAATTCGTTTTGGCAAAGAGTTCTAGGCTGTTAAGAGCATGAACCAATTATGTTCGTTCTGTCTCTTGAGTTTTACACTTAAAATGGGAAGAAATGGGGTCTGTGACAGGACCACTCCTCCTTTTTCTACATAACTATTCAGCAGCTAGTTTCTGCCCACATCTTAAATAGGCCTACACACACTGGGAGGGAATGGAGAGAAAAGTGTAGACAGGTAAAAGAGAAGGCTGCATTTTGAAGTATGGTCATATGTTAGTAATTCAAGGAATAACTGCTGTAAATTTTTCATAGCTAAGAATGCCATGGTGTCAGTTACCATTTTTACTGTTTTGTGTGTAAGTCCTTGGCTCAAGAACAGAGGTGGTTGTTATCCTTCCTTACTGCTAAGGTACTGCTGACCCTAGTTTAGTTTGCTGTCACCCAGGGCCTTTTCAGTAGAGCTGCTACCCAGCCATTCTGCTCTGTTCAGTTGCAGTGGGATCTGTTCCAAGTGCTGCAAGTGGGTTCAGTATCTGTACTTAGAAAGGGAACTCTGATCACTTCATCTCTGTGCCTGTACTACCTCTCTTAAACAACAGCCTATCTGTCTGTTCTCAAAGCATATCTGGAGCTTAAAAAAAAAAAAAAAAAAACCACTAGAAGCAATCTATTCAAAGTTGTTTGAATAGAAGCTATATCATATTTGTAATAAGAGGAAGGATGATATTCTCAAGTTCTGTGGTAGTTTGAGGAATCTTCAGATTGTTTTAAATATGACTATTAAACTTGCGTAAACTTGCTTTGGATGCAATTAGAGAAAAAATATCTGCAAACTTAGAGAAGCAGAATAGCAACTTATTTTATATAAGTGAAATGCTGTAAGAAGTAACTGTATGACAACTGGACGATGGAGCGTGGGCTTGAGGTCTTTCTCCTATCACAACCAGATGTACAGAGAGTTTGCATCCTTTATAAATTGTACTAAGAGAAGAAAAAACCTTTTCTTTGGGGAGCAGGGGGAAGATTTAGAGTGTGTTTCAAAGTAAAGGACTTAAGTATACTGCAGTTCATCAGAGAGCAGTATGCTTATATGGGTTCTATAGATAGTTTGTATTGCTGCCCAGTTAATGTAATTTCTGTGAGAATACTATGATGTCTACAGAAGGAAATGGTTTTTGGAGATTTAATTAGTGTCCCTTGCCACTTATTTTTGTTCCATCTGTCAGACTGTGTTGTTCAAGGCAAAAGCTTCCTGGTGCTTGCACTTAATAGCATTTAAATGTCACTTGTACACTGTTGGAGTGTCTTAACAATACTGATTTTATTAATAATGAGAATTCTGGGTGATAGTCAAAGAAAACTCAGTTTTTAGTTTTTTCACATAAACCATTTATGCTTAAAACAATAAAACTTTTCTGATTGTGTGGTTTTTTACTTTGCAGACCACTGGTCTGCCTTTTAAAGTATCTGTAGCTTTGCAAGACAAATATTAGAAATTTGAATGCAAGATTATTTGGTACTTTTGTGTTATACAATAGATGACAGCTGGTAAGCATTAAATAAAAAGCATATTACCCTGAAAGAACAAGGAACATGAATTTAAGACCACCTAAACTTCTTGACAAGTGTCTCTGAAGCGAAGGTGTATAAATTACAACTGATAGAGCACAATAGCATTACTTGATAGAGCACATTTTCAGCTACAAAGCAGTTTTTCAGCAGTCACCACCATTTTCACCAGCAGTGAACAAGAGAGTGCTCATAACAATGTGCATAGCTGTCCAGGAAGTGGCCTGTCCTTTGTGTCCCTGTCACCACTGCTGAAATGCATTGCCCACTGCCTCACTGTGGCAGCATTCACTGGTCTCAATAAATGTTCTGCAAGCATTAATGAATGTCAGTGGGTGCATTTTTCCTGCATGGATGAATTCAGTGGCACACCTTTGTTTCATACACACTTCCAAGCTATGTGCTATTTTGGCAGACTGCCCTTCTGCTGCCATCCCTCATAAAATCATAGAGTCCTTACAGTTGGAAGGGACCTTAAAAGGTCATCTGGTGCAACTCCCCTAAAATGAACAGGGGCATCCACAGCTTGGTCAGGTTGCTCGGGCTCTGGTCCAGCCTCACCATTGAAGTCTCCAAAGAGGAGGCAGCACAGAAACAAAATGTTATGGAATATTGGTGGGAAGATTCAACCTCTACTGCTATACCACCAACATCTGCCTCTGCTGTTATAGGCCAGCATAATAAAATAGGTTGCTTTTGGAGCTGCCCTTGTTGATTATAATAGAGCTGCCAGGTATGATATTCAAACATGAAGCATTCCGACATACTTTATTAAAAACAGGTTAATACTAAAATTTTCATTATGTGGGGAAGATTTAAATAGAAACATCAAATCACATATGATATCAGTAAGCAAAACTGCTTTTTTGTTGCTTGTTATTTTACTGATTCACCACCTTCTCAATGAGCCCATGGTAATTGTGACAGAGGAGAAAATCTGTACACAAAGAGACCAAGGAGCATTGAACCCATGTGTGTGTGTGGAGTGTGTGACTAGAAATCAAGTCAGAAATTTGAAATGAGAAAACACTGTGATGCCAAAGAAAGAAGAACTTGCTGTTGTTTCTTATATTTTCTATGACTGACCAGAAGAAAAGAGACTGATGTGCAGTGCATGTTATCCCTTAAATCTCATGTACTGAGGAGTGACATAGTGATGTTTTTACAGAACAAAATATTTTCTTTCGAAGTGCAAGTCCGGATCTCCTAGTACACACTTTCATTGTGTTGTAGGAAAGTGTAATTATGCACATGCATCATGTCATAATATCTTTTCTCACAGCATCTTAGAAGTCTTACTAGATGTTCTTAAAGGTATGGAAGGTAATGTCCTGATTCTCAAGTAATTGTTCATAAATGGCAAATAAGTGTTGATAAGAATATACATAAGAAGCTATTCCATTAGGTGAGGCAAAAATTACAAAACAAGAAGTTTTTTATAAACAAGAAAAGGATAACTATTGTTAGCTAACATATTTGGAATAAAATTTGTGATGCTAATCTTTTTTGTGTTTAACATCTTGCTGCTAAATCATACAGGTGCCATAGAGTATGTCAAAGTAGCTCAGTCACGAGGTCTCCATCTCTTCTAGGAAGTTTTATGTGGCCTTCCATGTAAACTTGCAGAGAAGGGATGGATCTTAGTTGACCATATCTTACTACATTTGTATTTTGTTTAATGACAGGATAAGGTGATAATGGATGAAAAATGAATGCAATGTTGCAAAAGTAAGCTGTACAGTGGAGAGCAACCTTATGGAACTGAAAAGCTGTTTACTAATAAGGAGGAAGTTCCTTCAGTGTTCTAAGTGAGGAATGATTCTTTTCAGGAGACTCAAATTTGATTATAGCAGCTGTTCTCAGTGAAGAGCCAAGGCTTCAAGCTTTTTTCCTCACAATTGCTTTTTTCATACTGTAACTGGTAGACTTTACTAGAGGCTGCTAATTGTTGTGTTTGCAGATCAGTAACGTTGGATGAGCAGAACTCCACAGCACAGTGAGCAGGAAGCACTCATTACAGATATACTTCTGTTCTAGTGTAAAGGTCTGACTTTTTCTGCAAGTCAGAAATCTGGTTGCTCCCTAAACCAGAAGAGCTGTCTGTGGGTAGAGAAAAAAGGGAACACCTCCCTCACAGAAATATCATGGAGTCACGCAGTGTCTGAAGCTGGAAGGGATCCGTGAGGATCACTGGGTGCAACTCCTTTCCAAATGTGCCACAGGGTATTTAGAAAAGATAAGATACATTTTACAGAACACAATTGGAGAAAGATGATTGCTTTTCAAGTACTTCTGCTGCGGAAGAACAAAGCAGCAATGGGTGGAGTCTTGGTTATTGTTAATGCTGTTGTATTAGAAAGGCACAGTGAAATGTTTTATTCTCATTTGCTAGTGAAGAAGCTGGTTTTGTTTTATGTTGTGGACTCTATTTGTTTTGCAGACAAGCATAACGTCTGAATCTCAGCTTACAAAGGTGACCGAATGAATAATTGAAAGAAATAAAACTATTGTTTTATATGTTATTCCTACTCTTGGTTCTTATAGTAATTATAATTTATGTCAAGAAAACAATATAAGTAAAATACAGTTCCATTTTTAAAATAACTTTGTGTAGAAAGCCAGACTATCAACGCTGATATTTTTTTATAGCTATTCAGTTTGAAAATCAACAGTTTTTGAGCTGGTGTTTTTTTAGATTCTCTTGCACTGTCCTTGTATGCTGATTGTCAAGAATTCTGCTTTATACACTTTTCCTTTCTTTTTGTTCCAGTCCTTTATGCTGTGTATGCTGTTGCTTGATCCAGTGCTCAATTTATTGTGATAAAATTATAAATAAACCTTTTTTCTGGTTTTTGTGTTTACCACATTATTTTTTTTACTTGTACTATTCATTCATCCAAACTCTAAGTAGTGAAATTCCACCTTCCCCCCAGCTCCCTGCGAAAGACATCATAAGTTACGTGCTATGTAAAATTATACAAATATTTCATGGAGGTATTTATATACAGAATATTTTTATTATCTCTGTATATGCATCTATATAATATATGTAGGTGTTATATATGGAAATATTATATGTGTGGATTATAATGTATATTCATGTATTTATAAACTTGTAGAGAACTTTATACATTTTTATCTCTGCTATTGCAGTACTTTTCCAGTTCCTTCTTCAGAAGCTACAGCTTTTATGCTGTAGAAATTGTAGTGAGGGCAGTCAGTCATTTCTTCTAATCGTTTTCCTCTGCATCTAGTCCTTTTACTTGCCTGCAGAAATTGTAACTTCTTTTTCTTCAAATTTCTCTCCTATTTTCTGATGAACTAGTCCTTTTTTTCCCCAATTTTCCCCTGTAATTTGATATTTACACTTTAGGTGCTGTTCTGTTTGGTCTTTCGCAACTGATCCATTTCTTGCTGTGAATCACCTTGCAGATTGGTTCTGAAACTACTGCCTTAACTCCATGACCTGTTAAACTGTGGTAGAAAGTATTATTATTATTATTTTACTGAACAAACTTACATTCTTTTACTACTCATCTAATTCTAACCTCATTGTAGAGTTCTGCTTTGATTGTCAAAAAATTTTACTGAGCAGTGAGTGAGTCACCCAGGCACATTTGTTGTCTCCTCAGGTTTTGTTTGCCTTTATTTTTGCTGAGTTTTGCGGAGATGCAGTATTGCAAGGAAGTGACAGACCATTCAAAGCTTGTGATTAACTGTCCTGCTATTTGCAGCTTCCATAGTTACCTACAAAACCAGTCTTTCTGATAGGTCTGATGTGTGGATTTTTGAACTACCCATCCTGCTGGGTTTGGGTCTTCCTAGAATATGACTGTATTGAGGGCAGAGATAAAATAGCTCTGCCTCACTTTGGTTTCCTTACTTCATAACTAATTGGTTGCTCTGAAAGCTTATCATAAATACCCTAAGGATTCTGCTTCAGATTTTTTTGCTGTGTGAATACAAGTGTTTGCCTATAGCCATAAAAATAACTGCAGCCAGCTTCTGATATTATTTCTTTTTCTATAAGAGCTTTCTTTGCCTTTGGAATTTTAGTAGAATTCTGTCTTTATGCTTCCTTCTCATTTCCTCGACCCTTCAGTGTTGTTATGCTTCTGTTTTGCTACTGTCTTCACTAGAAATTAAAAAGATACATTGAAAGAGAGATTGTAGAACTCAGCCTCTTTTATCAAGTGTAAAATGCAACAAACTGATGTGTATGTAAAAAGTGTATTTAAAAGTGTATGTAAAAATTAGATTAATACTGAATTCTAGCAGAAGGCATCTCAACATTAAAATAGGGAGTCATCATAGACAATTTATTCAGAAAGAAGTTATTTAACCAACACCTGATTTTGCTCAAGTTTTAAGTATTAGTATTTAGAAGTTTTGTTTTCATAGCTCTGTGCTACCACAGTAAGAAGTTCAACTCCCAACTGCTAGAAGATGAAACTGTTGTTCTGTCTGGTTTGATTTACAGCCCTCTGCTATCATTTACCATTGATCTTGTAGGCGCAGAAGTACTGCTTGGAATTTGCAGTTATTTGATGTCACTTTTTCCCCATCTCATTTCTATTGCTTCTCATTTCTACTACTGCGTTAAAGTTCCTAATAGGCTCCTGATTTCTATTGCATTTCATGTAAAATAGGTATTAAAACTTCACTGTCCTGCTAAAAGAACATAGTTTGGGATAAAGCAGAATGGGATCTTGGAAGTAAAGGAAGGGTTGGAAAGATAATGGGATCAAATGAAGAATTATGGGGATGTATGAAAACAAGCCATCTGTCCTCTAGGGAGACTTTTCATATTCCACAGAGCAGGCCAAACTGTTCCATGTAATTCACTGTTTCTCCAGGGGAAGAACGTCTTTTGGCAGCATTGCCTCTGTGCTCTGAAGAGAAATCCAAGTGCTAACAGAAGTGCTCATTCTGGCAAAACTAGGATGATCAGCAGCATTTTGAAGATGCGTGTGTCTCAGGGCTAGCTGTGTTGCAAATGTGGCTTCAGATGCTTTAGAAATAAATGATGATAGAATTAAAAGCCACCATCTTCTGCATTTTCTGTCTGTTACACAGATTTGCTTGAAAATTTACAAACCACATACAGTATACTTAACTACACTGTACAGTTTGTGTCCTGTAGTTCAGAAATAACGTGCAAGTGCAAACAGCTAATTCTTTCCATTTTGTAACAAATAATTCATCTTCATACGGATCACTCAAGGAGATACCAATCCCAAAACATGTTTTGTGTTTAAAAAAAAAAAAACAAAAAAGCCAAAGCAGCCCTGAACACTGAATTGGTTTGATTCTTAGGGACACTTCTGAGTACACTGGAGTTGCAGGATGCTAGCAGTATAACTCAAGATATTCAAAAACTAATAATAAAAGGCATCATGTACATTTTATAACTTCTTTTTAACACTTCTGTCCTATCATATCTCAATTACACATGTACAGTTTGAGATACTCTACAAGAAATCATTTCAGGTCATGTTTGAATTGTAGACATACTAGCCTGACCAGAAACATTGAGACTCTGTTATTCAGTTCATTGGAAGAGCAGTAAAATAAATGTAGTGCAGCAGAAGCTAGGTATGTGTCGCTTAAATATTAATGTTTGGGTTTTTTTAGCCTATCAATTTCTTTGAATGAAGGGCTTCAATCTCTTTTCAGAATAGGAATTCTGAAAGATGAAAATGGTTGTCCTGATATTTTTTAGCACAGTTGGCTGTTTCGTTACATTACTTAAGTGTGCAGTTTGGATGCCATCCTAATTTAAGTGGCTTCTAAGGATCATCCCTTATTGATTATTTTCATAAGCAGTCATTTTTCAAAATTGGCTGTATTTATGTAGCTCACACGTGCATTTTTAAATGCTTTTCAGTGAAATACAACATGAAAGTTAGTATAACTTACTGCTTCTACAGATTAAGTGACGTTCTTGACTTGCAAGAAATGTCATCCTTGTGAAGTGTGAAATAAAAAAGACAGCAATAGCTGGAGTGCTAGTTTGGCTAAATCATTTGTACAAAGTATTTTAAATAAATATACAATGTCAGTTTGTGAAACATCTGTGACAAACATCTTTCTGGAGAAACACTGCTTTAGTAATGAAGCTCTGCAGTTTTAAATACTGGTCTTGCTGGAAAGTAGTTTGTTCAGAGCTGTACGTCTCTGCTGTCCTCTCACTGTCAGTTGCTGGATGTTTGTACACTGGTTGCCTTCTTAGTAAAGGTCTCTGATCTCATCCCAGAAACTGTAATACCAATGGAAAACCAACTGTTGATCTGAGAATCTAACCGATTACTTTGTTTGAAAATCACTTTATCCAAGCATAGCACAGACTTTTAAAACCAGTTTGTTGTCAACTCAAGCAGCATTACAACAGTCAGGTAGGAGCAGCTTTGACTACACCTTGTGGAAAGATGATTAAACCCCCAAATCCATCTGTTTTGAAGATTATTGCTACATTTTCTATCTTTCTGAAGTCATCAGGAAGAGCTCCCTGAGAGTCACCTACGTGTTTGTTGAAGTTGCATTTGATGCTATTGAGCATCTTCACTGTTACTGGGTCCTGCATATTGCCTGGCTCTGAATGCTGGGAAAAGAAACGGCATTTTCTTTTGGCTATTAACAAAATTCTGTATTTCCTGTTTTCTCTCCCTCCTTGCTTGCAAGATGTCTCTTGAGATTTTTCCATGAAAAATTATTTCATTTAATTCTGCAATATTTGCAGTAGAGCATTTGCAAGAGTTCAGTTTTTTTTTTTTTGCCTTCTTATTTCTCAGCCTTTATTTACCTTTTAGAATTATCCATTACAAACCAATGTAAACTCTTTCTGAGCATGTTCATATATGGAGTTTTTTGTCTTGATAAAGCAGGTATGGCATTAGTGAGAACCGAGAGAGATATTTCAACTTAGGCTGAGGGAGAAACTGCTTTCTGGAAAATAATAATATCCATAGATAAGTACACTCAGCTTCTTTCCATGTTCTCCTATGGGATCCACACACATTTTCTCACGTTTTCATCTTTTTCTGAAGTCAGTGTTCATGCTGACTAAAAGAGAAGCTCGGCGTCTCATGATCAGATCATGAGCATGATTTGCTTTTAATGTTAATTTCACTAGTTCTGGACATGATGGAGCTAATGGATGTGATTTGGAGAGAGTCTGAAATCTTGTGCTGAGTTTTCAGAAAAGGAAACAACTGCTCAATGAAATGGCTAAATGTTGTCATAGACTTGCCTTTATTAATTAGCATGAGCAGACAAATAGGTTACAGCAGGATTCTTTGCATTTAATTCCATTCATAGTAAGATATTTAGAAATGCACTTTTTTGAAGTTACTTCCAGATATTCCTAAATAGATAAGTATGTGCATAGTCGTTAGCCAGTGTTAAAGAAGCACTTGTGTTAGGCATATAAATACATGCTGTGACTACAAAATACTATCCATTTTGTGGATAAAAGACAACGTTTTTTCCATATTATGCTGCTTATTTACAGCTTCAGTGTTACTATAATTAAGGGTATGTGACTGAATCCTGCATGTGAATATAGATGTATCTGTCAAGTTAAACAGACTAAATATATTTGATTTGAATAGAATGCTACTGGAGCTGTTTCAGAAGTTGCCTTTAAGGTGCTTGTGTGCTTGTGTTTAATTTGAATTTTCATGGAGAAAGTCATTAACTGGAAGCATACTCTTAATGTTTACTTAACTGTCTAATAGTTATGTAATATTGACTATATTAAAGCCTGTTAGAGGACACACTGACTCTTTGCTCTTTGGCAGGTTGATGACATCTTAGGAGAAGGCAGTGATGAAAGTGATAGTGAAAAAAAAAAGCCAGAAGAGAAGGGTGAAAAACCTCAGATTAGTGCAACAGAGGCTACAGGAGTGAAAACGGATCCAAGACCTCGGTCATCGTCGTCATCATTATCATCATCATCAAGTGAAAAAAGCTTAACAGGCAGTGTACCCAGGTATGAGTTCATCAAATGTAAAGAGAAGTGTTAATGATGTTTCATTGTGTTCCAGCATTATTCAGTATGTTTCTTGACCTCGTAGTCTTTGTTGTCAACCCTAGTTTGTAGCTAACTTTTTTTTTGTAAGTATGTGAAATTGTCATGCTTGTTTCTGCAGTGTTTTGGGATTGGTTAAAACTAATGGTTGTAATAACTATCTGTTGAAAACCAGAGTCTCATCTGTTTTGAAAGAACTGAAGATCGCTAAACTGTGCCAATTTTTAAGTAGTCATAATCTCAAATCAGATGTTAGACAGTGTAATCTGCAGTGTTACTTTGAGTGAGGGTTTTTATTCCCAACAGTTTTGAGAAACTATTTTTTTAGTTCTGCCTTATGGAGAGTTTTTCAATGGGAAATTGATAAAAATGAGGTTAAGATGGTTTTATGCTTTAGTCCCTTAAAAACTAAATTAAACCTACTAGTCTCTTTTGCAAGAATGATTTGAATGTCCCACTATAGATTGTTATTAATGACTGTCAGCCAATTTGCAGGTGAACTGAAACTTGATAATTGTCTATTTTAACTATATTGTTTAATGGTTCTCAGTCTGCAGTTTGTAATGGTTCTCGAGTTCTCAAGCTTTTAAGCCTAAGAACACAGAGAAAAACAATGCAGGGAGGACAATATAAGATGGAAGGTCATACGAGTTTTAATTTAGAACTGCAGGGTTGTCATCCTGTACCACCAAGCACTAAAAATGCAAACATGACTTAGAAGTGCACTGAAGTTTTTCTGCTCACTTAACAATTGTTTCTAGTTGTTTATTGAAGCTGAATAGCTGACATAAACTAATAGCTTTCCTTACTGGTGGGTAAAGTGGGTAATGTAGAGACTTTGCTCACTATTGTCTGTGGGTAGATTTCTTTGGCTTAAGAATAAATTCCATAGGTTTCAAGCAAGCAATCATTTATGGATACAAAGCGGACATTAATTTCGAGTAGGAATTCACTTTGTCCATTTTTATTAAACCTTTTAAAAACTTTTCAGGTTAGGACTTAAGTGATTTATATTATTTTGACTTTTGTGATCCAGTGATAAATCAGAGGCATTGGCTTACAGATCAAAGCAAGCATCACAATCCAAGTAAAAGTTATTGGATTCCACACAATAAGAGCTAGTCATGAGTTTCAGTTATGTTCTACCACACAAATGATATGTGAGAGAAACAGAAAAATACCACATAATTTGTTACAGCAGTACTCGTCAGGAAGTTTTGGTTGCGCTGTGTCAGGGGTTCTCGGAAAATGAGCTACGTGGGGAAATTTGCACAAACCATTTAGTTCATCATTGATATTGCTAATAATGCACATTGTTTAAAAAAAAAAAAGTCTGTTAGGCATAAGAAAGGTATGAAAGTTCAGTCCATTTCATATAGTTAAATTGGAGTTGTAAAAAATTGCCTCCTGAGTGGAGTTTGGAAGAAGAAAGACAACCCAACGACGAATATTGTTAGAACTCCGTTTGAAGTAGCAAGACTTGGTGGCATATCTCTGTTAACTTATCTGAAAAGAAGAAAAAAGAACATGCTAAGGATTATTTTCTAATACTTTTCCTCGTGTTTGGTTTACGAAGAGCAAGTACATTTGTAATTAACTTCTGCTGTACTTAGGACAGCTTGTAAGTGAGCGTGGATACGCTTCTGCACTCAAAACAGTGCAAAGCCATGTCTGTATCTAGTAGTGTTGCTGCTAGAATAAAGTTTGCTTTGAGAGGCTTCCTATGTAGGTTTTCTATTTTTGACCTTTCTGCTTTTTAAGAAGACCACTGTCATTTTGTTAAGTTGCATCCAAGATTGAACCTGAATGGAGTGCTAGCAAACATATGCACAAAGTGCAAGTTCAGATGCTGACTCAGTGTCCACAAGTAAGGAAATACTGCATGATTCTGTCATCCTAGTTACATTTTTAGTTTTAAGTTTTACATTGATGTCTTCATGGTCAATTGGTGTTATAGGTGCTAATGATATACTGTGCAAGAGGGATAATGTAAAAACAGTTGTTATAGAGTAGGATTAAAACCCCCAAGAGCTTAGTCCACTACACAGAAATACTACCTCCTGGCTAAAAATGAAGCACTATGCAAGTTCTGGCAAGCTTAAAACTTCTGTTCTGAAAACTGGTGTCCTTGGGGTGCGAGGCTGTAATTTTCATTTTTTTCTGCTCAGTTACATAGCCTGGAGTTGCAACTTATTTGTTGCTATGAGCACCGTTACCTCTTGCCATGTTAAGTAAACAAAGGGTTCATGTTGTAGGGGCCAGTACCAACTATTCCCAGTTATTTAAAGGCCTTGAACTGGCCTTTTATTTCACATCTCCCGTGATCGCTCTTGTGTTCATATTTTAGCTATTGATGTCTCCAGAATATATAAAATAAAAATTATATTTTTACATGAAGAAAAATATTTTCCATGATCCAGTACTTCCATATTGTAGCTCATCTTGTTCCTACAAGAGATGCAGCCTGCAGAGACTGTAGATCCCTTGTAAGTAATGCTCCACTTATACCTTGTCAGTAGTTACTGACATGGAGACTGTAGCATTTATTATAGAAATCTAGCCCTTCTATTATTATTATTAGACTGGCATTAGCCAGGCTTTGGTCTGGAAATCTACAGAATATCATTACAGTTTCCCTGACTCATATGACACATCGAAAGTTCTCATATTGATGGCAAATGGGGTGATTTTTGTTTTCTTTTAGTCCCTGCTTCTTAGATAAGTCAATGAAATGCTTGCATTTATCTCACAAATGTCATGTTAAAGGGATACTGCATAGACCAAGCAGTCTTGTCTGATTTAAAAATAACATAGCTCATATCAATCATGTTTGATCTGCCTCTTGCAATTATGAACTGCATAGCAATAAAACACATCTTCAAGTTACTTTTATTTAGAAAATCAAAGCGAGGTAAATGAGTTTCTATTCTTAAATCTTCCTGATCTTTATGCAGTTTGTGTTATTCTGAGCTGTTGCTTGTAGAAGGTATTCTGGAATAGAGGAACTGCTTTTAGAGCTTTGATCCACTGTTTGTTGAAGCAGACAGGTGCCTGACTTCAGCAAGCAATGTCAGAAGAATATATTTGGTAGAATGGACAGGAGTGTGAAACAATCTTGTTAAGAAAACTTGCCAAGTGAAATGTGTATGGTGAGATTTTTGCCTGGTTTAGTTTCTAGATTCTGGAAATCTGCAATGGGAAGTGATGCCCTGAACAGCAAATACAATTGTTGCCATGTGCTTGCCTTCCTACTAATGCAGAATAGATTTTGGAAATAGTTAATGAAAAGCTTCAATGAAGCAGCTGATCTTATTTAGACTCAGCATGCATCAGACCTTTTGTAATACGCTCACTGAGGTGGTCCCAAGAGCTGTGGTTCAGTGATGAGACTCAGGAGATCAGGTTAATGCTTGGACTTGATAATCTGAAGGTCTCTTCAAACCTAGGTTGATCCTGTGATTTCTCATTTCATTATCAGGAGCTTTGTGCTGTGTCTTTTTTAAAAACTTCTGGTTGTTGTCAAATCACAGTACCAAGTCCTGTGTTTCTGCAGTGTTTCCTTCAAGTAATTTCAGCTTCTGTAGAACATCTGTGAAGCCTAATTGTTCTGCTGACTCGGTTTTGGAATAGAAGATTCACTACTTTGTGCATTTGGAACATGGTTTTTTTTGTTTTTTTTTCTTAAGAGGGAAGTATGATAACTAAATAGAAGAAATCTAATAACCAGAAGTAATATCTGATTCATTAGCAACATTGTTTTCTTGCAAAAATTAAGCTTCCTTTATAGAAGCATACATCAATGAAATGTTTCCTTTAGCAAAATTTCTTGCTGGTAATTTCTGCATCAGTCCAGAGTAGCTGATATTCCTGACTGATAGTGAAAACATGCTTCTAAGAATCAAGTATCTAAGAATCAAGTACTTTTTATGCTTTGAGAGTAGTTTATTTTCTGAAATGCTTTCTTCTATTTTGCGTATAGATTATGAGTTTCTGTGCTTATGTTACAATTCAGGAAAAAAGTGCAAGGGCTGTCTTGAAAGTAATCTCCTGTGTTATTATTTTGACCCGTGAGATGAGAGGTGAGCATTAGCAGCATGGCAGCACAGGTTGAACCTTTCTATAAGTATTCTGTTACAATCTGTGGCAATGCAGCAGGTGGCAGCAGAGGGACAGTCTGACAACATGGCATCTGGCATGTAAGAAGCAAAGGCATGTCCCTGAATTCCTCCATGCAGAAAAAATGGCACCAATTGGCATTCATCAATACTTGCTGAACATTTATGGAGACCAAATGATGGATGTGAGCACAAGGAACTGGTGGGTGGTGTGTTTCTGCAGTGCTGACAGCAACTGTGGGTCACCTCTGCTGGTGCAGAATTGTACAGTGCAGCATGCATACCGTTGTTCAAGAATGGCAAAATTGCACAGCTAATGATGGTGACCATGCTGAAAAAATGTTCTGTAGCTTAGAATTTGCTCTCTCAAATAGCATGATTGTACTCTTTTGTATCTGCTGTAGTTTCCGTGACAATAAATAGGAAGCGTTACTTCTGGAGTGACGTATGTATTTTAAGTTACTTGCTAGCTAGCATGGTAGTCATCTGAAGTATTTCCAAGAGAGTCTAGATTTCTAAAAGGAAAGGGTTTTTTTGCACTTCCTTCAGAATGTCTTTGCTTCTTTTATGTGATTTCTTTTTCCAACTATAAAAGCAGTTTCTTTTAATAGCCACTGTGCTAGAAGATGGAAATGACACTTTCTTGCTTGCTTTCTTTCTTGCTGCCAAAAAAATTTCCTGCAAACTCTTCTAAAAAGTCTTGTTTGACACATCTCATGCTAATTGAGCCAGTGTATTTGCTGCTGTTCCTATAACTTTCTTTCAGCTCCCACTCTGGAGACATTCTACTTTTACAGTCTTTGGTCTTAAGCTTCCACATATCAGTGCTTCTCAGACAGTAATCCTTATGTTAGTAATTCATACTTCTCTGATTTATTTTCTTTTAATGCTCTATTTCTATTCAAAATGCTTTATAGGACTAACTGTTATTAGCATATGGTGTAAATCTTGTTGAGAATTAAGGTATTTTCAACAGCACGTCTCAAATGTAGTTGACAAATTGTGGGATTTTAAACATTTTGCCAAGGAATGTGAGTCTTGTGTTTTTATCATCTGTGTAACTCACTGAATTGAGTGAAGTCTTAGTGTTACTACACTGTATAGTCTTCCAGAATCCTTCTCTGAATGATGCATATAGTGTTGGTTTAATCTTTATGATATGGAAAAGATATGAATTTTTAAACATTTGTGCCTTCAGTTCATCTTTTCTTGCCTCCTGTATCATTTGCTGCATCAGCGTAGCTCACTTAATCATCAGGCAGTTTGATAAAGAACCTGCCTGCTGAGATACACAAAAGGATAATATTAACTTTTAAGAATGATCTTTAATTGCTTCTTTGCCCTAGATTTTTATTTAAAGGGGCAGGTAACTGCAAAATGAAAATCAGTACTCCTGTCTTTTGTCAACTCTTGAACATTCAATAAAACATTAGGATTCTCTCTCTCTAGAATTAAGCATAAAGTAAGCAATTATTCCCTATTGTAGGTAATAGGAACATATTGTTGAAAGAAAAATTCAACGTTGTTTTGCTCTCATTTATATATATTCCTTCAGACATCTAACCTGAATCTTTTTGGTGTGTGGTTGTTCTCAACAACAATTTTTTCTTGCAGAATTTAGTCACACCTAATAGGTAAGTCCTTTTGTAAGTTTTGCATTCAGATTTCCCACTTTGAGAAGTGCAATTAAGTATTGGAGTTGGGTCAATCAGTGATTTTTTAAGACTACACTTATTTTGGCTGTTGGCCTTTCATGGCAATGGCTGTGGGATTATGGAGGAAAATGTTTCAGCTTAAAAAATGTGTTCCCACCAAGCTGTTACATCTGTCTTTGCATTGCAGAAACAACATTTCAGTTAGACGCTTGTGAATTAGTCTGAGTTTTGAAGCTTATTTCAATGCCTTGAATTCTCTGCATGGAATTAAGGGAGCTGGAAAGCTTCAGGAAGCAAATATAGCCCATTTGTTGATACTGCCAGTGAGATCATGCATCCACAATCAAGCAAAATATTCATTACTACTGTTGCTTGCTATAGTTTGGTAAAGAAATGCCGTTTCCGTACTTGAATGCTACAAGGCCCACTGATCCATTTTAAGAAGGTTCCTCACCAAACCCACCACTGAAAGCAAGGTGTAGTCACTGAGTAGGGAAAGAAAAAAAACAAAACAAAAAACAAAAACAAATGCAGTCCTAAGCTGTTCAGAATTGAAGATCCCTGATAAGCAACCACCTCCTCTCCTCATTATCAGGAGTGTTGATTCACTTGTTAGCGCCTGTCATTTTGGATGTATTTTCCTGGAAATTCCTATTCTTAAGGTAGGGCAAGCAGAGGAAGCATGTGTTTCTATATGCTATGGCTCCAATTTTATAGGTAGTTGTATTTCTAAAGTTTAAAGTTGTTGGGAAAGCTTTGCATTTTACACAGAACAGCCAGGTTTGTGTATGTAGTTACTAACATGATCAGTCTGATTTTCTGAAGACTTCAAAAACTAGAAGAAGAAAACATGTTTCAGGTAATGAGAAAATAATTAATACTTTTTATGCAATGAAAAACATTGCTCAAAAGTTTCTCAAGCTTATCACAGGTGCTTTTCTGGCTTCAAACTTAACTGATGCTGGTAATGCAACGTGTGAACTAGTGTGTTTTGAGTCAGTGGAGTGCTTCTGTTAAGAGTAGAAATTCAAAAGGATATTTTCAGTTCTCAAGAATTGAAACTTCTACCACCTTCTTCTTCGACACAGGTGTGTATTGCAGTGTGTGTGTGCCCACCTGGAAGATAACGCGTGCTTCCTTGTGGCACGAATTAATCTTAATATAACAGTAGTTCTCATCATTCAGACAAGGGAAGAGGACAGTTACAGGAATGAATGCATTTTTAACAATTATGAAGCAAACATTCTTTGTATGTAGTGGATACAGGCAATTAAAAGTTACCACAGCTTCATGTAGTCTTTTTTCTAGAAAATGCAATGAAACATTCCAGACTGAAATCCAGGATCAGCTTCTAAAACAAGTGCTCTCACTGGCAGTGTATCTTATTCTTTTCACACAAGCAGGATGTTCTGCAGAGTTTTAAGGTCACTTCTGTTTGGAAGTGATTGTGAAGACTAAGAAGGAAGAGGCCTCTCTGGGCATGCAAAACATGATTTGTTTCTGTACTTAGTGTTCAGTATTGAATGAATATGCACTGTAAACATTGCTTCCATTTGGGAATATTTTTACTTGAAAGCTCTTATGTTATTCAAAATTTCTACGTGACAAAATCAATGCTGTGGGTAATAAGTGTTTTCTAGGGTGAGCACGGTATCACTGTCCTCACCCCAGCTATTCACACTATTTTTGACTACTGTTCTCAGAATAATAGTCTTAATTATCCTTAATTAGGCTTGTAGTAAAATACTTACAGCTATAAAACTGTCAAAATATTTCTTGGTCTGCATGCAATTATGTCTTGTTATGATGAATTCAAGTAGTGTGAGGAGGTAGATAGTGGAGGATTGCTGCATAATTATTTAACTTCAGCCTGTTACAATATTTTTTTCATGTGATACAAAGACCTGAAATACCTGTCCAAACTTTTTGCAGTTGCATCAAATAGAGATCATGATACAGTCATACCTACTAGCATGTTAGCTTTCTGGTCCTTCCAGACCTACCTTAAAAGATTTAAAAGGCAAAGTGGACAGAAAGGAGACTTCAGACTTTGATTGAAGACATTTTTCTTTTCAGAAGTGGTCTTCAGGTAAATATTTTCAGTTAGAATCAGTGACACTGAATTGCCCAATGATTCTTTCTGACATAAGTCCACTCCAGTTGCTTGTGTCTTTGACAGACAAACTGCTCGAGCTGGAACACTTCTAGATTTGCTCCACACCTCACACTTCTTTGCTTCTGGAAGAGTTCAGTAAGAATGGTTTCCCCACTTAAGCTGAGGGGAAAATGTTCTGTTAAGAAAAAAGGAGGGGGAAGTGGATCAGATGATGGGGTATCATTATTTGAAAAGAATCATTTGGTTACCCTTGATTTTAGGGTACTGGATCTCAGGTAATGGGTGGCCATGGCCTGTGAATGTGTGTTTTTTAGTCCTTCTATTCTGTGGAAAGTAGAATTGATTGGAGTGAAATACTGTCCAAACCTTTAAGTGATTTTAATTAGAGATCTTTATGATAAAACTCCAGTATATACTGGTGGGTTACTTCACTGGTGTGTATTTACTCATTTATTTGAAAATCATTTTCGTTTTTTAGCAGGAGGGTTTCAACAGTTTTGGACAGTAATTAAAAATGTCTAGAAGATCACTGTCAAAATCAGTTATACTGGATTCGTTTTATGACTGTGAGTGCAGAATTCTTTTTTAAATGGAAGAAAGAATCGAGCTGGAAATCCTAGTCTTAAAATTTCCTCCTAGCAGCATACTTCTGTTCTCTACCCCACTCACGCTCTCCAAACTAGGTACTTTTTTCTTTCTTTTAAGGATGCCATTTGACCACAAATATACTTAGGAAAACTTATTCTGTGTTCTTACCAGCAACTGTATAGAATTGTTCATGTTTCAATTGCAACTGTAAGCAGTGTTGCAGTTTGCTAATCCAGATCAGTTTGAAGGATTGTTCTCTGGATTTAACTCATTTCAAGCTTTTCCTTGGTTTTACATGTCAGTGGTTTCTTACATCTGATCTTTCTGTGTATGCTTAATTCTTTAGTACCACAGCAGTGTAACAAGAATGATTGAGGAGTTTTGTCTCCTCAGTAACAAGGTAAAGCACTTCTGTCTTTTCTTACAAAATGCTGTTATGCCAAAACTCGTTGTGGGGAGACCTCATGTGGCCTTCCAGTGCTTGAAGGGAGCGTAGAAACAGGAGGGAGGATGGCCATTTACAAGGGTGGACAGTGATAGGACAAGGGGAATGGTTTAAACTGAGACAGGGGAGGTTTAGGTTGGATATTAGGAGGAAGTTTTTCCCCCAGAGGTGGTGAGGCACTGGAACAGGTTGCCCACGGAGGCTGTGGATGCCCCATCCCTGGAGGCATTCAAGGCCAGGCTGGATGTGGCTCTGGGCAGCCTGGGCTGCTGGTTGGTGACCTGCACACAGCTGGGGGTTGGAACTGGGTGAGCATTGTGCTCCTTTGCAACCCAGGCCGTTCTGTGATTCCAGGATTCTGTGATTTAAGGTTTTTTAATCTGTCTTCTTAATCTGTCCCTTCTGATTACTGGAGAAAAATGGGAGATCTAGTGTGAATTTTACCCTGAAGAGTGTCAGCTGCAGGCAGTGCGTGAATCTGGGTATTTCTCAGAGGAGAAGGCTGGGACAGAAGTGAACTCAAAACAACCCTTGGGTGTATTTTTCACCATGGTGTTAGATTATACTGTCAGAGCAAAACTACTCATTGCTTCTGTAGCAACAAGAAGAAATGTAAGGATTTTTTATTACACCTGGCTGGGAAGACAAGTTATATCTTGACCACTCACTGCTCTTGTAGTCTCATAACAGAAAATATACATTGTGTTCTAGGAAAGCCTCAGTAAGGGCAAGTAATTTAGTTAAGGAAGGCAAAGGAGTGCGTCCTCTGGGAGCAGATTACAGGGATTTCTTTGCCAGCCTAATATTCCTCCATTCTTCTATTAGGAAATATGTGTCGTCTAAAAAAGATCTTGAGCAGAGTTATCTAAAATTTTCACTCTGAATAGGTCTGTTGGGCTCAATGGCGGGAGTTGATGGCATAAAGATCCCCCTGACTCACTGCATCCCTGTGCTATCCCTGCCACCTACTCAGGCAGTAATCAGCCTCTGGCTGTTTTTTGAGCTCTGTGCACTTCTGTTTAAAGTACGGTTTTGTTCTGCACCTTTTTTCCTTATCTGGGCAGAAAAACTGTTTTGCTTTTTCTCGTTTGTTTCTAGGTTTGTTTTGGTGTGTGTTTGTTTTTTAAGGAGAATGAAGAACACAAACTTGGTGAAAGTCAGTGATGTATTCTGTCTTCAGATTGAAATTTCAGGTGGCTTAGTGAGTTAAATGCATATTTCCATGCCCAATTTATAGAATTCCCCCCCACACACACACCATGGAAATGATGAATGATCTTGCTACTTACTGTTCCCTTTATTTTCTCTTCCTAAAATGTATGTGCTGAGGCAGTTTGCCCAAACTGGGTATGCTTTCAAATCTTCTGAAGTTATCTAAAATAAATGCATACAGAAATTAGTTTGAAAATAGTCTTTGTTAAAGGCTTTAAAAAGGCTTGTTAAAGGCTTTTGTTAAAGGTTTTAATACTCTGCTATTTCAAGGCTACTACACTGATTGTAAGTCCTATGAAAAAATAATTTAAAAATCTCTTTGTCCTTCGAGATTGAATCATGTAGCTCTTTTACACGCTCATATTTGCAATAACAGTATTTGTAAAATAGTAACAATATTCTGCTTGGTAGTCATGCCTGGACTATGTCTTATACTTACCTCATTCGTTTCTCCTTTCTTTGTTAGACACACAAAAGGATTTGTAATGCTTCATAAATCTCTTTACAAAGGATTCAAAACTGATTTATGAGAAAAGATTATACCAAATTAGCTGTGCTGTGTTGTTCACAATCTTCCTACAAACTTTTGGTAACAGAAAGGCAGTATTCTCTGGAAGTCTTCTTTTGACAAATATTAGTTTTTTCTGCTTTTTTTTCAATATTAAAGTAGATTTCCAATCTGCTATAATGAGTGCCTTGTAAAAGTAGAGGAGTTTTTCTCTTCGAGAAGTCACAGAATCGCTTTGGTTGGAGAAGACTTCAAAGATGATTTAGTTTCAAGCTCCCCTGCCATGGGCAGAGTTACCATCCACTAGATCAGGCTGTCCAGGACCCCATCCAGCCTGGCTTTGGACACCTCCAAGGTTGGGGCATTCACAACTTCCCTGGGCAGCCTGTTCCAGTGCCTCACCACCCTCTGAGTAAAGAACTTCTCCCTAATGTCTACCTAATTCTCCCCTCTTTTAATTGAAAACCATTTTCTCTTGTTCTATCACTATCAAAACACGTAGAAAGTCAGTCTCTGTCTTGCTTATGAGTTCCATTCATGTACTGGAAGGGCCACATTGAGAACTCCCCAGAGCCTTGCTTTCTCCAGGCTGAACAAGCCCAGCTCCCACAACCCTTCTTTGTAGGAGAGGTGCTCCAGCCCTCTGATCATCTTTGTGGCCATCCTCTGGTCCTGCTCCAACAGCTCTGTACCTTTCTTGTGCCGGGGGCCCCAGGTGTAGACACAGTACTTCAGATGGGGCTTGTTGAAGACAGAGCAGAGGAGGACAATCACCTCTCTCACACTGCTGGCCACCCCTCTTTTGGTCTTCCAGGCTGAAGGCGTGTTCTTGGCTCATGCCAAGCTTTTCATTCACCAGAACCCTCAAATCCTTCTCCACAGGGCTGCTCGCAATGAGTTCTTCTCTCAGTTTGTACATATATGTGGGATTGCCCCAACCCAAAAGCAACATCCTGCACTTGGCCTTGTTGAATCTCATTAGGTTCTCAAGGGCCCACTTTTCAAGCCTGACCAGGTCCCTTCTTTGTGCTCTTAGACATCTTCGTGAGTGATGCTGGCACTGGGATCAAGTGCACTCTCAGCAAGTTTGTGGATAACACCAAGCTTTGTGGTATGGTTGACATACCCAAGACATGGGATGTCATTCAGAGAGACCTAGACAGGCTTGTGCAGAGGGATCAGGTAAACCTCATGAGGTTCAGTAAATCCATGTGCGAGGTCTTGCATCTGGGTTGTGACAACCCTACCTATTAGTGCAAGCTGGGGGATCTAAGGATGGAGTACAGTTCTGCAGAAAAGGACTTGGGGGTACTGGTGAATGGCAAGCTGGACATGAGGCAGCAGTGTGCCCTCACAGTCCAGAGAACGAATCGTATCCTGGACTGTATCAGAAAAAGTGTGGCCAGCAGGTCGAGGGAGGTGATCCTGCCCCTCTAGTCTGTACTGGTGTAACCTCACCTGGACGTGGAGCTATTAGAACATGTCCAGAGGAGAGCCACAGAAGTGATCCAAGGAATGGAACACACCTCCCCTGCAAGGACAGGTTGAAAGAGCTGGGGCTGTTCAGCCTGGAGAAGCTCCATGGCATCCTGATAGCGGCCTTTCAGTATCTGTAGGGGGGCTATAAGAAAGAAGACACACTCTTTAGCAGGGTCTATGGTAATAGGACAGTGGGAAGCAATTTCCAGCTAAAAGAGGGAGATTAACATTGCACATAAGGAAGAAGTGTTTTTTATAGTAGGGATGATGAGGCACTGGAGCAGGTTGCCCACAGAGGTGTTGGGTGCCCTGTCCTTGGAGGCATTCAAGGTCAGGCTGGACCAGGCTCTGAGCAACCTGATCTAGCTGTAGATGTCCCTGTTCATTGCAGGAGAGTTGGATTCTAGATGACCTTTAAAGGCCCCTTCTAACTCAAAAACTCTATGATTCCTTCTGTTTAATCAGCTGCACCACTCAGCATTAACAGCACGCTTGCTGAGGGTGCACTAAATCCCACTGTCTGTGTCATTGGTAAACATATTGAAGAGCTCTGATCCCAAGACAGATTCCTGGCGAACACCATTCATTACTGATCTCCACCTGGACACAGATCCATTGACTGTAACCCTCTGGCTGCAACCATCCAACCAATTCCTGTGAGTTATCAACTCTTTAGATCCATACCTCTGCAATTTAGAAATAAGAACGTGGTATGGGACCATATCAGAGGCTTTACAGAAACTAGGGTAGACAACATCAGTTGTTTTTCCTTTGTCCACTGATGCTGTCACTCCATATAGAAGGCTACTAGATTGGTCAGGCACAACCTGCCCTTGGTGAAGCCATGCTAGCTCTCTCATATCAACTCCTTCTGTCACGTGTGCCTTAACATAACAGCCAGGAGGGATCTGTTCCATGATCTTCCCAAGCACAGAGGTGAAGCTCACCAGCCTGGAGTTTCCTGGGTCTTCCTTCCTACCTTTCTTTAAAATGGGAGTAATGTTTCCCTTTTTCCATTCACCAAAAAAAAGCTAGGAAGTATACCTATGGTATGTCACATCTAAGGGGTTATCTAGATCTTCTGAAAATGCTGGCTTGAGAAATAGGTATGTAATACATTTTTTTTGGGGGGGTGGGGGTTGGAGCATTGTTTTTTGCCAGTAATAAGTAAAGGTACAGAGGAGGGGTTTTCAACACCTTCATAAACCTGCAGGTGGATGACAAAATGCTGAAAGTAGAGAAGTAGGCAAGGTGTAAGGTGCATAAATGTGTGGTGATATTTTTTGTGTGTTATTTGGAATTAAAGCTTTTTGTCAATAAAAAGTCAGGCATGCCTGACTAAACTGATTGCTGAAGGAGCATTAATTTGTGTTTTAAAACAAAAATAAAAAATTTGAAATAATTAATCTCAACAAATAGAAGTCGGTGTGTGACTTGCCATAAAAAAGACAGTAGTTTTGTAAAAGGATGTTGAATCTAAGCATTTCTTTCCAGTAAGTCCGAGTGGATAACACCAGTTTAAAAAAAAAAAAAAAACTCAAAGTTCTCAGTGAAAAATATTTTTCCTCCTTATTTGCTATTACACGCTATCTAATTGAGCAAACTGTTCCACAGGGGGATTTCTGAGATACAAGCTATCCTAATCTGGTTGGTTTTTAGAGAGAAGTTATCTTTCTATTAATATCTTAAACCTTCAGAGCAGATCTGTGCATCCTCCAGTTTTAGTTTTTATGGTTAGTTTTTTTCTCTGCTGCTATGGTAAAGAATTTTTCTATTCTATCCCTCGTTTAAAGTAATTAAGTTTTATGACCTCATATAGGAAAACTCTCATGGACAAGTCTAGAAATCAGTAATTCATAGTTTAAAATGCTCCAACTGTCATCCATCTCCAAAAAGGAAAAGTTTTGTTGCTGCTCCTTCACCTGCTTTCACTTGTACTGTGCAGAATTTGGACATTTTATATGCTACCAAATCACGTGTTCAACTGCGATTTCATCAGTGTAATAATCCATATTCCAAGTGTCCTAGGATCATTGCCAACATGCATTATAATCAATTATAATATAAAAATATTGTTTTCTTCAGAAAATTATGAGGACTGTTCTGAAAGTAATGTCTGCTGTGTGGGCAACACTTGCCCAGCAATGACACTGTCACAGCAACTGGGAAACAGTGGGTCGCCTGCACTGGTGCAGGTTTTCACAAGCATTGCATGCAGGCTTTTGTTCTTTGCTGGTTGCAGTGCACAGTTAATGGTGATGACTACATGGAAAAAACCATGTTTTGTAGCTCAGAATTTGCTCTATCAAGTAATGTTACTGTGCTCTTTGTTGTCGTTTCCATGGAAACAAATAGAAGCAACCTACGTAAAATAGCCACCTTCTTGTGAGGGACTGAATGAAATGCAGGTTCTTTTCTCTGTGGAGCTCTTAGACATCTTTCATTGTATGCTTGGATGACCTCAAACCACGTCCAAAGTGGTGTAAGTCACAACAAGGGTTAACAAGGACAGTGTACACAACTGTCATGGAGTAAACCAGTAGTACTAGAGTTGTGTAGAGACATGATTTCTTTCAAATTTCTTCAGAAACATCCTGCAGAGGAAACTAGCACACGTGATGGTAAATGTTTGAAAGAAGTGGAAATGGAAGCAGCCATGTCTGCATATGTGGCACACAGCCCTTAGGAGGAGCAGGCAGCAGTGCGCTCTGGCACTTAAGGGTTCTGTCTATGTTGCTGTTAAGCTCAGATCAGAAGTAGTGTGTCTTTGGAGCTACTCTTGAGATTGTCAGTGCTTGCCATGCTTTGGAGCACATCCCAGGGAGGCCATGTAGTACATGAATCAGTTCCTTTACATGAATGTAGGCTGGGATTTAGCTGCAAGAACTTCCATGCTCTGTTCGAGCTGCTAATGAACGTTCAAGCCACACGATGAGATTAGAGCTAGTCCAGAATAAAATGCTATTTCTGCCTTTAATCAGTCATAAGGCTCATATGCATCAATGCTGAATGAATTTCTTCAGTACATACAGTGTCAAGAGGGCAACTGTAAGTAAATCAACTCAGATATTCCACTTAAGCTTTGCTGTGTGTTCAGTGTTTTACCCAATTTTATCATTTCTGGTAGTCTCTTACATCAAAGACCGTGGCGTTGTATTTCTTTTTGGTCATTTAGATGTTGACAAATTGCAGTACACCGCTCTATTTTAACATTTCACGTGGGAAATTACTTAAATTGTAAGAGTGTCACTGGTGAATGGTAAGATCAGCTGCATAGTGAAATGTATGCATCAGTTAGTTTTTTACATGAGCACTCAATTAAGTAGATGAGACATTCATATCTTCAAGCTTGTTAATGAATTTAATGACCTAAATTTTCAAGCTGTTATTAAAAATCTACCTACTACAAATTTAGTTATGTTGCACATTACATTACAGTTGTGTTTCCATCTGCTCACTAATCATGTTGGAACACAATGTGCATTTGGATGTTAAGAAAATAGTGACAGAGTTGAAGAAGTGAATCTGAATAGTCAGTAAGTTGAGGTTAGAAGGGGTTACAGCTGGCCTCGTTTGTTTTCTGTGATATTACAAGTGGCTTTACCCCTGCAATATATTGTTTGTAAGAATTTGTTGTATCAAAAACATCAACATCAAATATACCCCAAATCTTTGTGCTTGAAAATGTGCCATAGCATTACCCTCTTTAACCTTGTAGCTGACTGAAGTTAAGTGCTTTGCAGTTCTGAAATGAAGCTTGCCTACTATAATTTCTTTATGGGATCCTAAAGCAATGAAAAGTACAAACTGTAAAATATTTAGATGGAGAGGCAGACAGTATTTTTCTAAATGAAATGTTTTTCAAGCATGTAAGCATGTTATTTCTGTTTATTTTTCTTAATTTTGATTTAGCATAGATAAAATAATACTTGTAGCATAAATAAAATATGCTCTGTATTCAGAAAATGATAGAATTATTAGCCATAAAGCATCCAGTTACATAGAGTAAATTACATTGACATTAGAAAACTCTGCTGTCTATCTGAACCACATTTGCAGTCTTCAAAAAGACTTGAAGGTGACCCAGTCCCCAACTTTCCAGAAAAGCTGCCATGTTTTATAGAGAATTCACTTTTAGATAAGTCCTTGTTTACCTGGGAAAACAAGCAGCCTGGCAGAAGTTTTGATGTGAAGTTTGATGTACAAAACACGGTTTTATTTTCAGTTACACTTTTAGACAAGCTATTTGTAATCTGTATAAACATTCACTTATCCTGAGATATTGTTTGAGTAAAGTGTTGTCTTCATTATTTCATACATATTAGGCTTGTGTATGATGTAATCTTAAAAACCTATCTGACTTTGTCAAAGGTGCATTTGATTTCTAGCCCCAAATCATGGGATCTAGAATTTGGATCTTTACTAAAAAGTTAGGTGTGGGTTTTAGACAGACAATACTTCTTGCTTGTGACATTTACAGTGAGGTTTGTTGGTTTTTTTCTGACTCTGTGCCTCTCTGGTGACTCTCACAGTGGCTTAAGATTTCATGAAAGACAAGAGCAAGGACCAAGGGCAAGGCAATTCATATTATCTTCAGTTTTAGATCCGTGAGTAATTTTTTGAATGCTGCAGTACTGAAAAAATCATGAAGATGAAAATGTATTGATCAATTCATTCAGTTCTGTCACTGCGTTGTTGTAGTTCTGCTTGGTGTTTTCAGTGATGTAGTACTGTGTGTTCCTGTTTGAAAATCTGTTTTGTCTACATACAGAAATGTAGATATGAAACTAGAGAGATCCTAAAGAAGCCCAGGCGAGCAAAGGGGATGTTTCACTTGGAAAGAAAGCTGGTGGAAGTTTGTATTCCATAATTTCTGTAGGACTTTGTTCCAGAAGCTTTCATGAGCCTCTGAAAAAACTTTCTCACTTCCAGAATTTTGCAGGTAGCCCTGCTTCTGCCTGACTTCCCAAATTCCAGTTGAGGACAGACTTCTGAAACTACTCCAGAGCCCTTGTAGTCCGTTACCCCCTGCCCAAGCAGGGCTGCCTACAGCAAGCTATCCATGACCATCTCCAGGTAGCTTTGGGTTTCTCCAAGTATGGGAGACTCTGCCACCTCTGTGGGCAACCTGTGTATCAGTACTCAGTCGCTCACACCATACAGAAGTGCTTCCTGGTGTTCAGATGAAGCCTCCTGTGTTCTAGTTTGTTTTGATTCCTTTCTGTCTTGTTATTGGTCACCACTGAGAAGAGCCTGGCTCCATCCTCGCTGCACCTTCCTTTCAGAGATGTACGTACTACATAAAATCATCCCCAAGACTCCTTGTAGATGCAGCTGTCGCCGCCTTTCAGCATACTGTAGAGAGATACTGCCGTGCTTTTGTTGGCTGTGTGGCCCATTGTTGGACTCTCCAGTATGTCTGCATCTCTGTTGAACCGGCGGCCCTAAAGCTGGACACAGTACTGCTGTGGCTTTACCGATGCTGAGCAAAGGGGAAGGATCACTTCCCTCAATCTGCTGGTAAATATTTTGCTTAACAGCCCAGGATACCCTTGCAGCTGTCTTTGCTGCAAAGGTACAGTGGTGACTCGTGTTCAGCTTGCTGTCCGCCAAGCCCCTTTTTCATCATTATCAGGTTTCTCCAACCAGTTTTCAAGGAAGAAATACAATGCTTTTAAAAGGAGATGGCAAGCTACAACTTATCCAGAAGTAAATGCTGCTCATACTCATATATTTCTTTTCTCCTTTGCACAAAGCATACTACTAATCGTGTGGAAAGCGGGCGAATCTTTAAATGTAGATACTTACTTAGGAAGTAAGATAGCATCAGAACAATGCAAATCATGTATATGTATGACTAGCCCTCTGAAATGTCACTGTCTGTGCTGTGATGCTTCTATGACATGGCACTCAACTTTTTTGAATCTTAACATTCAACAAAAATGCATTTGAATGATAATTCTGTGTCACAAAAAAGTCATTGCATATGAGTAAAGCTTATAAATAAGCTATAAATATATATATAAGCTATAAATAAGAAATAACTCAGCAATTTCAGAAATTCTAGTTTTCAGTTATTGCACTTGTTACTAACCATGTCAAAATGGAGAAACATTTTACATGTGTGTGTGTATCTCCTAACTGTATTTTCTGCTAACATTCTACAAGTCTCTTTCTTTTTTCTTTTCTTAGCCTGATTTATTTGCTTCATGAAGTAGTTCCATGTAGAAATTACTGATTTTCAGATTAAAGATAATACTGAAAGGTTATTGAGAAATGTAGATACACCTAGTTACATGTTGAGAGACACAGACAGTAGAGAAACAAACGTGTACTTATTCAGCTGTTTAAGCTGAAAGTCTTTGTTCCAAGACTGCAAGCACACTTTGCTGATAAGTAGCTCGAGAGATAGAAAGTCTGCCTTGGGAAATCACAGAAGGACGTGCTGCTTACAGATTCTGAAATACTCTGAGCTGCTAACTGATGAGTTATTTCAAAAGCCCAGCACAATATCTGTTAATTAAAGAGGAACATGCATTTTGGAAAGCATCAGATCATTAACTGGATAAGAAAAAGTTTCAGAACAGTAAGAGTGTAAACTTTCACACATTTATACTATTACATTTAGACTATTAACTCGAGCTAAAATTAACCAAGGTGCTGCTTCACATTTAGATCAAGAGACTGAAACGGGTCTCCTGCTTCTCTATTTCCTAAATGCACAGCTTATGCATGTTTGCAAGAAGTGTCAGGCTGCTGAGTTTCCATAGAGGTTTTTTTCACCACTAAAATAGAGATGTTCATTCTCCTTAAGGCCCTTAGAAAACCAGCTGTATGATCTGAAAGTTCTCTGGTTCTTCCAAGCAAACCTTAGTGCAGAATTAATGCAGAGAACAAGTAGTTTGATTATACTGTGGAACTGCCCTACAGCTTTGGTTGTGTAAAAGCAGAGCATTTGAAAAGTGTAAATGGGCAATTCCAGAAACTGTACAGTGGTGTAGTTACATGTGTAATAAGTGACTCGTGGATGTGATGTACACATTACATGCACAGCACCTGACCTGTGACAGCTGGCTGTGCTGCTTAGCACACAGCATTAATGCTTCCTAGGCCTTCACAGGTGCTTGTAGCCTAATAATAATTGTGACTGGAGAATGTAATTACCATGGGAATGTGCTGTTAATTATTATTCTGCGGTCAGTGATGATGTTATAAAGTTCAGTATCATCACTAGTACTTTTTTTTCCCCCCAGAAATCTTATATGGCTGTACCATAGCTGAAGTTTAAGGAGACTGGCTGTATGTCACTCAGTTTGGGTAGCTTCTCCCAGGGTGGTTCTTCTTGGAGAGAACATCTCAACTACTATTCGTACATAGCATTCCTAAGCAATTGAATTTACATTGTTCCTCATTAACATTATAATGTAAATAATATAAGTAACATAATATTAAAATAGTTGGGGTTTTTTTGGTTGGTTTTTTTTTCCAAATCAAACCTATCCAATTTAAACAGCAGTAGGATTTTTCTTAAAGCTTTTCTTATTTTTCTGGGAATTTTTTTTTTCAAAGTAGTTCTCTCTCCATATGGATATGATGTTACTTTTGCCAAGTTTCTCTAGCATTTGGTGATATAATAAGCAAGGTTTTCCCCACTTAACGATGACCTAAATTCCAAATCTACTTAATTTTACATTAGGACCAATGTAAGTTATTACAGTTCTCTAAACATTTTTAAACTATTCAGTAAAAAAGCTGAAGAATAGTGATTTGAACTTGTGTGAGGTATTTTAACATGATTCTGCGGTATCTTCACATTTCTGTCCTCAATGCAAAGAGTTCAAATCACTGTGAATTGCTAAAGGACTTGTAAACCACACAGCAGCACTTTCCATACAGGTATTTGGAATCACTGCTTTGTCTGTGTGTTGGGCTACGTCAGGTGGGAATTTCCAGAATGCTTTGAAATACAGATTAAAATGACCGTGTGCCTTCGACTTCTTTTACTCTCTGTTGCAATGCCTGCACAGATGATTAGAAGTCTTCTACATATTGCTAAAATTAGGGAAGTGTTGTCACAAAAGATCTTTGTTTTCTTGACTGCTTTAACGCTAAATAGGCTTCACTTATACATTCTATAAGAAGTGTGCTGGTGTTTGCAAAATGCACTGAAATCTAACATAGCCCTTTTTCTCTAGTTTGCAGCAGCAGAAGTTTGGAACTGTAATGTAGGCCATCAAGCATAAGAGCATTTACCTTGTTTTACTTGTCAAACGTCCTAATGAATACTAAAGTGTATATAGGAATCTCATTCTTAAACATTCCTTTTTCTGACTTAGCATCTGTAATGATTTGGTGTGTGTCGGTATAACTTAGGAGTTGTGTGTGAAGTAATTAAATTGATTTGCCCTTAATGCTTCACTGCATTTGAAGTAGAAATCTTTCTGCAGTCATTGCCTTCCATCACTACAGGGCCATTAACTTATAGCTTTTACCCTGGGACAGGGTCTAGAACCTGAGGAGAAATAATTTTACATCTGCAAGAACAATAGGCTGCAACAGATGGCATTCTCAGAAGCCAACTACAGAAATCAAGTATTTGTTACTGTCCTTTTGGAAACAGTGAGGCCTGAAAAGTGAGAGAGATTCACAAAATCAGAGAGAAAGGACAGAGTGGAAAGACGGGCCTTTTAGCAGAGGATTCTTTTCTGACTGTGCAACCAGCTGAAGAAGAAAGTGCAAAGCACTGAAAGCAGTGTTTCTGTAGTGGGAGGATTGATCCCAGGACCTCAGGATTGAGCTTAAGATGCATTCTAGACTAATGAGAGGGGGGAAAAATTAAGTGAACTTTTTATCTAGCTCTGTTTTTCTTGTGCTTCCAGGGTAAAGATGAGTTTGTCTCAAAATCAGGAGCAAATGTTTGTTTGCCTCATAGCATATCACTGTTAAGTCAACTGTAAAATGAGCATTGCTGAGGTCAGAGTTGAAAGAAAGGAGTGTTGGTACCTGGGAGGCAGAAAAGCCCAGGGTAAGTCTTTAAAACCTGTAAAAGAGGTGAAAGAAAGAGGAGTCAGGCCTGTGCTGATGAGATCCCAGCATAGCCCCAACCCAGGGAAACAGGAGCTGGATGTTGACACAGTCTGAGCTCCCAGATGGGGGAGTTCTTGATATGTAGTGCTGCTTCTTAAGATTCTTGTCTGTTGCTCTGTTTAGAGTATCCCATGGGATAACTGGCTCTGTAGCCCAGCTGAGAGATGTGCTTCTGATATCTTATGTGGATCAAAAAAGTTCCAAAAGCACAAATTATATTTGCAGAAATTAGAGCTGCAAGTAACTAAGAAATGAGTGAAGAATTCCCAGCTTTAGCTGCTTAAGGATGTGCTTTAAGGATGTGTACTGTTCTGCCACCTTGTATTATTTGCAGCTCCAATTCAGCTTTGCTGGAACAACTTGAAAAAAACTTGAAAAAAGGCAGCTGATGAGGCATGCTGGGGAGGAGGACAAGGGCAGTGAAGATCTGCTATATGCTCAAGAAATGTCACCTTTTCTTCTGAAGCAAAGTGCTTTTTTCTGACCAGTCCTTAAAACCCATCCTGTGTTCTTAGTGTTCCCCATGAGGGGAACAGTAGGAAAACCATTTCACTCTATCTTATAATTCAGAGCACTTGTGCTTCAAGCAGGGAGCGGTTCCAATTCCTTTCTTTGGCAGGATTTAATTCAAGTAAAAAGCTCTAGGTATTGAATTGTTTTGGAGTTGGAGCTGCTTCTGCTTCTCCACAGGAGCAATCAGCCCTAATACCCTGTTCCCATTCTCATCAGTGAAGCAGCTCCCCCAGTACTGGTGAATATTTAAGCACTTCTTATTACCACCACCCCCATTTCAGCCATCTATAGATATTAGTACTCTTTTGCAACTGTGACTTGAAAGGAATGGTGAGGGATAAAGAAGTAGAAGTTCAGGGTGAGGAAAGCTGGTAACGTGCTGCTTCAGTTTACATACCAGTGAGAAAGCTGACATGAAGTCTCTGATGGATTGCCTAGTATATGCCATGCAGTAATTTAATCAGAGTCTTTCCCATCAGTGAATCTTCAGTACAGTTCATAAGCTGTTAAACAATTGAAGTTTTCCCTTAGTAAAATATACGGATATTTAAATATCTCTTAATAAGGAAACCAAGAAGTACATTAACAACTATTAGGAAAGATTTTAAATCTTTCATTGTAAACTGCTATTAAGGAGAAAAAAAAAGTGTATTTCACACAACAACTAATGCACATAAATCTTGACTTCTGCAAGTCTGTGATGGCTGCAAAGCAGCAGTGTATATCAACAGTTAAAAGGGTTGCTTGAAGCCTGTGCTGAGAACACTGATGGAGGAAGGGCAGTGCTGCTTCTTAATGCAAGGGATAAAAAAGATGGTTAGGTCACTCCACTTGTGAGCTCTTCATCCATCATTTGAACTCCTAGTAGGTTTTTCCATTTGGAAAAGATCAAATTTTGTATAAAATGTGAGTGTATTTGGTAAGTACATTGTGTCAAGCTGACTGTGGGAAATTGCCCGTGCATTTTTATCAGCTCAGCATGCGAAAAGCACAGTATGGATGTTGTAAGTACCCGTTTCACAGAAGATGTCCCAGTGGGAAAAGTATCTTTTGCCATGTGTTGTGTGCGTATTGCCACCACACTGTACAGAAGGATTTCCTCTTTGCTTTCAGAGTCAGAGTTTCACATCTCCCTTTCAGAGACTTATTTTGCCACTTCTCAGACTTGCTGGTGTGGCTTGAGTGTGCCTTTAGCTATCCTAGGAAATATCTGTATAGAAAGAGAATTTAATGCACGACAGTTTTAAATAACCCATCAGATAAACCAGATCTCCTGAAAACACGTTAGTGTTTGTGTTAGGCACACAAGCTGTAGAGCCTGCATATGTAGTCAACAGAAGTTGAAAGATAGATGTATCTACTGCTACTGTAGTTCACATCAGGCATCTGTGTCTTTGCCTTGAAATGATAACATCTGAAAGTGTGATAAGATTTTTAGGGCTCCAGGTGTTAACCTAGAGAGGAAAAACTGAGCTGAAGGAACCAGAACTGCTCGCAAAACCTCACTGCGTGGCCAGGCTCCTCTACCTCTGCCATTGCTGGGCAGGTAGAGTGACTAGAAGAGATGAGCAGTAGCACAAAGTACTGAGCCCTTACTTCAGACGGTTCAGCTGTATACTGCTCACCATTTAGAGAGGGTCTGCAAAGCCACTTTATTTCCGTAGTCTCATAGAGGCAAATATCCGTTCTCCCCTCCAGTCAAGCCCTGTTTGGTTAGCATGTCAGACCTTTCTCTAGTCTGTTCCAGTGCTATTGTCTTGTTCTAGGGGAGCACTAGAAAGAGGACAATTTGTTGCAACCTAACTTTTGTTAACTTATTTTTGAAGTATGAGGCTCTCTCAGTAGAATTAATAGGGCTTAGAGAGTGGAGAAGTAACTTTACATATTCCTCTTGCATGTATCTGTATATCCATGTAACTTGCTAATCATATTCCTGTGCAGCTGTGGCACCACTGCACTCATAAGGCAAAGCTCAGCAGAAACTTCTTGCTCTGGATTGATAATACAAGGGCTGCTCTGAAAGTAATGCCTCCTATTTTGTTATGTTGGCCCATGATGTCAGAGGCATCTGTTAGTGGTATGGCAGTAGAGGTTGAAGCTTCCCATCAGTATTCCATTACATGCTTTTGTCTTGTGACAGATGGCAGCAGAGTGGCATTCTGACAAAATGGCTTCCGACATGGAAATGCAGATGAAACAAAAGTATGTTATTGAATTCCTCCATGTGGAAGAAATGGCATCCATTGATATTCATGTGTGCTTACTGAACATTTATGGAGACCAAACAATGCATGTGAGCATAGCGAGGCAGTGGGTGCTGCATTTCAACAGTGACAACAGTGACAGTGGGTCGCCTCTGCTGTGCGGAATTTTACAAGCATGGCATGCAGGCTCGTGTTTATGGCTGCAAAAATGCATAACTAATGGTAGTGATTGTTGAAAACCAGCGTTTTGTAGCTGAGAAATTGCTCTCACAAATAGTGTTATTGTGCTCTTTGTTGTAGTTTCCATGGAAGTGATAGGAGGCATTACTTTCAGAGTGACCTACATAAATACGAAGCATTTTCTACTGCTGACATCTTCACTAGAATCATGGGCAGGCTGCAGATGAACAGTACAGTGGATCTGAGTTTCTGGACAGCACAATAAAAAATTGCAGTTGCACAACAGAAGGTACATATTGAGTATACTTAATACTAAGTATTGTAGAAATATTGACAGAAGAAAGTTGTAGACTATATTGGGATGAAGTATTGTTAGTCTGCAGAGCTGTGATCTGCTTACTGGGTAGTTTGTCATGTGGCAGCTAGTATAAAAACAACAGATACAGTGAATGCTCTGTTGTGTGATTGGATTGGCAGATAGGCTAGCATATGTGTTTTGAACTAGATGGAATTTTTGATGGTCAGTGACCCCGTAGTGTAGAGATACAGATTTACATGTAAAGTTTCTTATTACTGCACAGTTAAAGATGGATAACAGAATGGCTAAAAGGTGTAGCATATCACAGAATCACAGAGAATCTTAGGGGCTGGAAGGGACCTCTGGAGATCATCAAGCCCAACCTTCCCTGCTGAAGTACATTCCTTCAGTAGGTTGCACAGGAAAGCAACCAGTGGAGACATGAATATCTCTAGAAAAAGAGACTCCATAATCTCTCTGGGCAGCTCATTTGTGTGGAACTTGCTGTGTTCCAGTTTTTGCCCATCGCCCCTTGTCTTGTCACTGAAAAGAACCTGACCCTGTCCATCTGACTCTCACTTAAGATATAAACACTGATGAGGTCCCCTCTCAGCTTTCTTTTCTCCAGACTCAAGAGTCCCAGGTCTCTCAGCTTCTCCTCGTACTGGAGATGCTCCGTGCCTCTTTCTGGTCCTCCACTGGACTCTCTGGAAGATCCCTGTCTTTTTTCAGGAATTGATCTCACCAGGACAGAGTAGAGGCCAGCAGATCATTCCCTGTCCTGTACTGATGCATGCAGTTCTTCCTCCACAGGTGTAGGACTGCATTTGTCCTTGTTGAACCTCAGAAAGTTCCTCTGTACCAATTCTGCCTGCCTAGATCTCGCTGCATGGCAGTTCAGCCTTATGGTGTGCCAGCCACTCATTCCAGCTTTGTACCATCAGCAAACTGACAATGGCTGTTTATCTAACTGATGGATGGCTGTGTATATCATTTACACAGGTCTTTAAAAAACGATGGAAAAGTGATGCAGCTCTTCTACAAATTTAATTCAATTTATTTATATTTGTAAAACAAGCTTTGGCACTGCTTCCCTCTTTTTTCTTTTTTTTTTTTTATGGAAAGCCAACAATTTCTAGCCCAAGTTTTTAACAAATTTATGTTTAATTTTTTTTCCACTGTATGTTGACTTTCTGCCTTTCATCTTGTAATTTACTGGCTTTTCTAAAACATCTTGAAGGAATGTCTGAAGTAATATGTTAACTTTAAATATAACTTTTTATGGGGATAAATTATTTTCTAGGATCCATGTTTTGTAGCTTTGTATTTCACAGCTGTTTTATGTCCAAAACAAAATCTTCCCAAATGAATTTTATTACAGGGAGAAAAAAATTTTTGTGTGAAACTTCTGTCAATAAATAAAGCAAAAATTATGTGGCAGCGCAGGTAAATTTGAGTGAGGAAGAGATGGGGGGAAGGAAAGTGTTGAGTCGTCTGTAGCATACCTTGCCCTTGGGGGTGATAGATTTTCTTCTGATAAAGAAACAGAGCTACTCCTTGAACAAGCATTCCAGTAGGATGATAGCAAAGAACAAGTCTAGCAGCTCATTGCCAGGGACAGTCACTCTCACATCCCTAACATTTACTTGTAACAGCTCTAATGGTGCAGCATCTACATAAGTAAGTACTTAAGCTGACCTACTCATTGAAAACTAACTGCTAAGGCTGACATAGCAAGAGTGGGTAACTTGTGCTCTGTTGCTGTTGGGGAAATTAACTGGTTCACCACACTGCTAGGCAGGCAGCAGACACAATAAATTCGGGGACTGTCCAGTGTCAGTCATGTGGAGGATGAAGGATTCCCTCTCTTATCAGGAGCAAGCAAGTAGAAATGGATCTTCATTTCATGAAGAATACTTACATGGTGGGAGCATGCATGTGTTCCTCCCTTGGACCGAGTGCAACATTTTAAGTCTTTTCTGTGCACCCATTGAGATGGCTCTGTTATCCATACAGAATGGGTAATGTGTTTTGTGTTATCTTTAGTTGATGCCCTTGAGCCATTATTTACTGAATGAACATTCTAAACTAATGCAATGTTTAGCTATTTGCAATTTAAACTCAGTAATTTGTTTAAAACAATGACAAATAAAGTGATAGTAAAAATTAGAGTTAAAAACTTTGACAAAATGATCTTAGCATTCTCTGTAAACTAGTTTCGCCCATAACATATGCATAGTAACATACATGTTAAAGTAATTTGTGAATATCTAATTTAAAAAGCTGCTGAATCAGTGAGAAAAGGAATACAAACTTAGATTTAGCAATTGCAAGCAACAAAAATTCAGCTCAGCCAAGCAGGTAAGCTGCCATTTATTTTCTGCTTGTCCATCTCTGTTTTTCAAATAGAACTTAACGTGTCAGATACAAGGAAAATGTTGTGATTCTTCATACAGGAGTAAACAGTCACTTCATGTGCATTTGAAGAGTGTTTTCTTCCTCTTTTTCACGTTTTCCTTCTGTGCAGAGATTTCTTTCACAAAGAGGCATTTCCCATGCTTCCTTCAAAATATCTTTGCGTCCCAAAGTTGTTCCTATCTCTCCACAGAGATACAGCAGTAATAATTGAACTTTTTTCAAAGTACAGGAAAAAAAATCAGCTGCTTGAGATATAACTTAAGGTTTAATTAACCTCAATTGACATTTACAATATAACCTCAATTAACAAAACTCTACACCATTATTCAGTTTTTATGAAATCCACAAAATGATTATTTAAGCCAGTGGCACCAAATCCTACTTGCAGTGGCCTTGGTTAGTGCAAGTTGCTGAGTCGTAAGCTGTTAGGAGTTCAGTTATTAAGATGCCAAATGGTACCTAATTTGTTTCCTCCTCAGTGTCTGGGTGGCAGAACAAACCCAAGTGAGATCACAGGAAAGGAGAATTCTAACCATGACTTTGCATTATTTGGTCTTTAAACTGAAGGTGTTCTCTATTACACTGATACAAGTATTCCACCTCATATTCAGTGTGTTGCTTTGAAAACAAAAAATGAAGGACGTTTTATTTCCCCAGAGGAATCAGGTGCTTTTTCACATAAAAATGTATATTTGTGTACACTTCTGGACATTCTCATTTGCTCAAACATCTCACACTTTTTTCCAATTTTTTGTCTTTATTCTATGCTACCTTTTTTAAAAGCAGTCGCTCACATTTAGATCTCTAATCATTAGAGATAAACATGCAGGGCTATCCTTCATCACACTGTGAGACCTCACTGCCTGCCTCCTTCAGTGTTTCCTGTGACGAAACTTGGAGTGGCACAAGACTCTGGGCTTTATATATTTGTGTATGCACATAGACTACTTCCAGTACTAGTTTAGCAGCACAGGTTGATTACATTTGTTGTCAGAACAGTAATGTTTGTAAACTAGATAAAGCTGGGGAGAGAACTCAGATCAAATAACAAAGGTCTGCTTCAGTTTTTTAAAGTACTCATATATTGACTGATGTGCTTTTTTTTTTCCTGAATATTGGCTGATTCCCACGTTGGGAGGCTTCATTTCAAATGCAGTCAGTCTAGAAAGAGGTTGTTCAGGAACAGTGAACAGATCATTCTGCTTCTGTTGCTTTAGAATAAGATTGAGAGATTACACACCAGAATGCATTGGAGCATTTTCCATCTCAGCAGTGTCACGTAGCAATCTGCTTTCCACATACTTAGCAGGGTATTTAATTTTCTGTTGTCTTCTGCAAAGTAATGACGAGGGCTACTAACATGATAGAAAGCTTTCGTTTGTCTTTGGAAGAAATAATCCACATCGTGAGTTTTATATCGTTTCCTTATAACAACTGTGTGAATCATTTTCAAGTAATTTGGAGTTAATGAAATAATGGCGAATAGGTATAGTTGACTCATCTGTGATTTCACAGTGTGAGCAAAACTGTAGATCCAGCTTTCCAGTTTCGCTTTATTCAGTGTAATTATTATTATTAGTTCAGTGTGTTAAATAACCTGAACAAACATTAAATTGTTAAGAAATAACAATTTTCAATGGAGGAGGAGTTACTAGATATTCCTAGATTGGCCCAGCTATCAGGAAAATACTGCCATGCCAATGGACCACATTAGTGAAATTTACAAAGTCTTCCGACTGATGTATCATTATAATTCCTGAAATTCTTTTATACTCTCTATGATTTTCTGTCTTTAAAAACTTCATTTCAGGCATACATTAGCATGTGTATTTCACAGATCTGGAAAGCTGCTGTTAAAACAGTTTTAGAACTTTTCAGAATAGTTTTTTTTACCTCTGGGATTGCTACAACAGCAGTGAATTGGATCACAGTGCACTGTTGGTAAGTTCAAAGTCATCCAGCTGTTGGTTGGAATTGGTGGGCTTCCTCTGACATCTTTGTGAGCAGCACTGACAGAGCGGTGTTGGGTGAGATCCGACTCCACGATTCCTCCTTGCATCCCGGTGCTATGCGATAAACGTCTTCTGTGCTTTTTTCTCTGTGTCAGATTGCTGGTTCATCATGTAGTGCTGCAGAGAATGCTGGAAGAGTTCATGAAATGTTTTTCCTGTGTTGCTAAGCGTTGTCTTTGCTGTGATAGCATTAGGGTGAGGTACAGACATAGGCTCCAGTCTGTGAAAATGGAGCTGACGCTGCTCGCTGTGCTCAGCCATGTGCTTGGCAGCCTGCTGTGCCAGGACAGTTCAGTATGCTTGCACAGGTGCATGAGATAAATTGCCTCAGGTTGTACCTGAGCCCTATGTTTTATAGGTCTGCTGTAGGCAATTGCTTACTACTGTACCAACCATGCATGAAACACGATGTGTCTCATGTCAAGAAATAGCTATTTCAAGCACAACTTGGAACATCTGAATGAAAGCATAATCATCTCGCCTGCCCTATGTAATATATTAATGCCCACAGCATTGATTTTCAATTCACATGTTCTCAGCTCTCACATCCTCTCATTTTGCTGGGCAGGCACTGGACTGGCATCCTCAAAATTGGTTAAAGAGCAGTTTTGCTGAGATGAGTTCCAGTTCATGGTACCTCAATACATTTCTCCAAGTGGAAGTCAGAGCAGCAGTCAGACTCCCGTCTCTTGTCAGGACTTGGCATCACCTTCTTGGTGTTACAGGAATTTGCAGAACACTGGACCATGTGTGTGCAGAAACCAGCACAGACCTTTCATGCTGGATTTCAGAAGCATGCCTGGGCAGCATAGTCAGTCTTACAGCAATACTGCCTGGGCTGTAATTGCATGTCAGTGATTGAGAAGTTCACTGCTTAGCAGAGTAGGAGTGGAGCATGTGGGCATTTGGAGTTTAAGAGTGTAAGTGATGACTTATTTAAATACTAGCGTAGATTTGTGGTTGGTCCCTTCCAACCCAAGTCATTCTGTGGTTCTATGGTTTGACCTCTTTTACAGTTGTTTGAAACAAGGTACAGAAAAAAGATTCTCTTTGGTTTTATTGAAAGTAAGGGTTTCGTTACCCTTCCATTCGTGTTGCTTGTTAGATGTTTCTATTTTTATATTGCATTGTATTTCTTAAAAGGATGCCACTGGGATGCAAAACAGACCTGATAAAATCTGCTTTTCATTAATAAAGAGAAAAATCCAGCATTATTATTCTTTTTCAGCTACAAATTACAAACAACAGACATGGAGGGGAAGAAGCAACTGACCCTAGACTCCTTTTCACTGCTTTGTTCTCTATGGCTCTTTCAGAGAACTAAATTTGCTAATTAAATGATGAAAGAGGAGTTTTTGTTTGACCTGTAGTTGTATTTTGCAATCATATTTTAGTGATCATTTTCATAGATGGAGTGAACAAGTGCTTATTTTGAAGACTTTTTCCTGGTTGGTTTTTCACACACACGTACCATGCCCTGTTACAACTTAGTTTTGTCTTCTTTTCCTGTCTCTGCGTTTGCAATATCACCAAGTAAATTTCTCACCAGCATTCTGTAGATTCTTTCTGTAGGTAACTTCTATGTATGTACAACTGCATCTGCTTCTTGTTTTAATATCATCACAAATTACAGCCAAATTTTACTTCAGTATGCTGATAATTCATTTAAATGCTTTTCTACAATGCAGTTCTTTTTTTTTTTTAAATGATTTCCCCATCCCAGATATGAAAAAGATAAAAAGTTTCAGATAAAAAAAAAAAAGCTTCTTTTGATATGGTTTAAAAAGTGAAGAGGCTTTAGAATTATGGCTTCAAGGACTTTGAGATGAACTTGGCTGTGAGAAGGAAAGCTGTAGGCTAGGATGACAGAGCTGATGGGGTTCCTAGGACTGGTTGTTAGAACAGATAAATGTGTAATGCGTTGGAAATGTAAATGGTACAAATTAGTCACAGAGCTGTCAGGTATTTACAGCTGTAAGTCTTATGGACAGTTTGTCTGTCGATGAAGTTAATGACACTCAGTTATTCTGCTTGCTGTTTAATATCAGGCAAGCAAAATTACCTTTAAAAATGCAAATGAGGCTGATGGAAGCCTGTAAGGTGCTGCTGGATCGTTCTCCCTAAATATGGAGAAGGGATTCTTTCTGTGCATCACTTTTCCACTCAGAATTGTTATGCAGCATGTCACAGAAACTAGAAATGCCAAGGAGTGGGCATAAAATTTGAATGCGTGTTTGAAATTGTTTATTCTGTTAACAAATATGGGAAAATACTGCTTTTCTCTTAAGACAGTAATGATTAATCTGCTACCAGTCTTCTGAAGTCCCAAGTAAGAAATGCAGCATTGTTCCACTGATGTCCTCCTTCCACATTTCTATCTGAGTTAGCTCTGCATGTGTTTTCACTGTACATGCATATAAATCCTTAGGATGCACAAGGATGCAGTTTACAGTACACAAACAGCAAAAGGTTTTTGTATCTTAATAAAAGCAGCATTCAGACTGTTCCTTTTTTATAGCAGAGGATTAACATGTACCTGTGTGTTCTTTGCCTTTTTCAACATTTTGTTCTGTTAAGTGGAGAAGTCTAGGGCAGAACAGAGCTGCTGTTCTGTTTCAAAAGAACAAGAAGTGACAAAACAGATGGCACTTGGTTTTTTGTATTTCAGAAGGTGCTGCTTAATACAGCTGGGTGAGAGGGGGGAACACATCAGGACTTTCCCTTAATGTTTTCTGGAAGGACTTTTTGTAGACGGGCACCCCGTTCTCGAATTGCCAAGTCACCCTGAGCATTTCAGGCCGCTGCCTTCTGTTGATTGTCCTCCCTGAAATGTATTTGCTCTGGAGTGAATTTAAGTGGAAGGGGTGTTGCTGCATTTCCTGCTGGCTTCTGACTTGGTTATTCAGTAAACAGCTCCTCGCTTTTAGGAGCAATGAACTAGCAGTGAGTTACTGGATGTTTTCCTGCAGCTCCTTTGGTGTCGGGTTGGATACCTGCAGACTTGCAGTATGTGCTGTCAGACTGAATTCTATTTTTCAGCCGGTTCAATCAGTTTCCATAGCTGAAATGTTATAAATGTGATTGTTTTCTACTGCAAACGTTGTTCTATAGATTCCTCCTGGGTTTTTATTTATCTTACTGCTCTCTCAGCACCAAGCATGTATTTCTAATTCACTACGTGTTCAACAGTAATATTTTCTGATTTTGCAGAGTAAGACTCAGCTTTCTTTATTCAGCAGTTAGCTTTTCTCCAGCTAGTAGTGTAATTAATGACTAAGACTGAACTGTGTGGTATCTCTCAAGGCTGAAATCATCATGATGTAAACAGGTAAAACACAAACCCCATACGTTTGCATAACATTTAATGGAAATACACTAAGATTTCTTTCAACTGAGCGTCTTTACTCTGGCTGCTTCTTCATCTGAGCTGTGCACTAATGCAGGGCTCTAATGTAGGATCCATAGAAACAACTACAATGCCTGAGAGGCTGCTTTTCCCTGTGTATTAAGCTGCACTCCGTGCCCCATAACTCCCTTGGCACATTTTAGTTTAGATAGCAAAATATGCAGGAAGTGCTTTCACATCAACCCATTTTTCCTTCAGAATTCAGACACCAGATTGAAAACCAGGGCTTCAGCCTCACCTCGCAGGGTTATCACTCACAAAAGCACAGAATTACAGATTGAATGAAGTCGGAAGGGCTCTCTGGAAGTCACCTGGTCCAACTCCATGCTCCAAGCAGGACCACCTACAGCAAGCTGCCCAGCATCATGTCCAGACAGCTTCTGAGAGTCTGTAAGGAGGGCAGTGCTCTGTGCCAGTGCCACCAGCCCCTCCAGGTGCTTTCCTGCCAAGCTGCTTTCCAGCTGCCCCTCTCCCAGCACATCTGATGCCTGGGCTGTCCCTCCCCAGGTGTAGGGTTCTGCACCTTTTCTTGTAACTCCGGGAGCTTCCTGTCAGCCCGGTTCTTCAGCCTGAGTCCCCCTGGCTGGTACCGCAACTCTGGTATCTCAGCTGCCCCTCAAGTTTTGTGTCATCTGCAAACTTGTTCCTATTTCCTTCCCTGTACGGAAGGAAAAGTAAATCTGACATCACTGTGAGGAAGTAAGCAGTAAGCAGCAGCAGCAGCGTATCTTTTGGGCCCAGTGGAACCCAATGGAAAGGCAGAGAACACAGTGCTGTTCTCCTGCATTTTGATTCAGACCCACTGCTGACATCGCACCCTGAGCCGTCAGGTGAAACGAGGAAGGTCAGGTGTCACTGAGCCAGCCAACAGGTAGCAAGTAGTCTGCTCTTCTGAGAGCTACTGGCTCTGGAAGAATGACAAGAAGAACGTCTGTGTGTGCGTAGAAATTGCTTTGTATTCCACTTTTGCTTGGAAGCTCATGAGTTTGACTTTTGATCTTTTTATCAGTCTATTTTAGGTATATGTATTTCAAGTCAGAATTATCAAAGATCTTTCTTGCTATGTGGTATTTGTCTGTACTCTTAGAAACAAAGCGGCCCTTGCTAAATCATTACTTTTTTTTGCTGAAGATACTTTGTTGATTTTTCATTCTAGCAAGTGGGTGCATTCTCCTCTTAATGAAACCTTACCTAATGTTGGAAGGGACATTTAAGAGCAAATTTGTCTGAAATTTGATCAAATGATCAAGGAGTAATTTTTGGAGGTATTTCTACAGCTCATTTTGAATTCTGTACAAGATCTCGACTTTATTTTTGCCAGAAGTATATGTCTGATATAAAATTCTGTTTTGGCAAAGAGAAGAAGAGATTTTAGGGTTCCACAGATCCAAATTCTTCTGCTTATGGCTTTGTCCCAGTTGAAGTGTTAGATTTCCCTTGGAAATCTTTCACAACCAGGAATGTGATTCTTCTGGCAGAGCATGGTGCACATCAGCTTCACAGCATCACAGAATTGCAGGGGTTGGAAGGGACCTCCAGAGATCATCGAGTCCAACCCCCTGCCAAAGCAGGTTCCCTACAGCAGGTCGCACAGGTCGGCATCCAGGCAGGTCTTGAACATCTCCAGAGAAGGAGAATCCACCACCTCCCTGGGCAGTGTGGCTCATTCTCTGGAGACATGCAGAAAGGTGTTCAGACCCGCAGTGCTGCTTCAGAGAGACGTAGCAAGGAAGAATGAAGCATGCAAGTTGAGCAGCTGTGCAGTGAGAGTGGTTGAGCAGCTAAGGTTTAATCTTCACAAACAGGAGGTACTTAGATGTTTCATAATCATATGGTAAAATACAGTGAATTCTGTAGTTTCTCATTCTCATGGCAGACTTGCATTTTCTTCTGTTATGTGAGAAGAAGTTAAATTAATTGTTTTTTGGTTTTTTTTTTTTTCCTGTTTTAAACTTTGTTTTCATTCCTTGTTCAGAGGAATGGGAGAAATGAAATTAACAGCACTTTGCACCCACAGCTGGAACAAAACAACAACGGTTAACAACGGTGGGGGCAGTAGTTTGTCCACGCGACAGTAAGTGCTTTTCTTTTTTGTCTGGAGCTGAAAAAACGTGAGTCCTTAGGCCTAGTTTTATTCTTTTTGACCAAGAACGGTGGTCTGTGTTACAAGCAGTCAGATGCCTTGATGCTTGATTCGTGGGCTTTGTCTCTGTGTCCTCCAGGGGCCACAAGCGCAAACTGGATGAAGACGATGCTGCCAGTGAATCCAGTAAAGAATCCAGCAATGAAGATGAGGAAGGAAGCAGTTCTGAAGCAGACGAAATGGCAGCAGCACTCGAAGCTGAACTGAATGACTTCATGTGACATTCATGCAGAAGATGGAATTTCTAATTATATTTTACTTCTCATAAGCAGATCAGACTTCAGATGAGTCCCTTATGTCAGTGCTCAGTGTTTTTCCAAAACGTGTGTGTATATTTTGCAAAGCAACACAAGAGGTGACACATTATTTTACAAAATCAGAAATAGATGTTTTTAAGGTGTTTTACTAAAGGAAAATATACTTTTTTAAGCAAAAAAAAAGTATTAAATGGGACTTGGTGTGCTATGCCAAAGACATGTTATGAGCTCTGCAGAACCTCCATGTACAGGACGGTGATACAGAGATTTGTGTTTCAGCATACAGCAACTTTTCCAAACGCTGCAGTCTGTGGTTTATTGGTAACGATCCTAAAAAGCAGGATGAGGTGAACTAAATGGAATTGCTTGAGTGGTACAGCAGGAACCTGATGAGCTGATCATCCTTTTCCACAAATAAATGCTATCAAATATAAAAGGATTTTTAAAATTTAAAATTAAAAAAAAAACAGTCTATATTTGTATAGAAACAGAGAACATCATATGCAAGCTTTGTGAACTCTGCACTTGACTCACTTGTCATTTGCTTCTGAGATGATGATCAGAGGTCATGTTTTTAAGTTGCTTTGTGGAGTAGTTGGATTCTTTAGGGACACCGTTTAGATTTTTAACTTTTCTTCTCTGTAAGCAGAAATTTAGCACAGCAAACTGTGTGATCCTGTCCTGCCCTAAGAAGCATATTCATCCATTTGTGTTGTTCTTGGGAAGAACGAGTGCTACTTCAGTCTAGATAGGATTTAATTTCTTTGAAAAGAGATCTGATGTAAAGTTTTTGTATATTCTATTTCATATTTGACCCACAAAACAGATTTTCTTTCATTTAATAAAAATTCATTTTGTAGATTTTGGTTCCCTTTGCTGTATCATGGAAGTCTGCAACAACTGTTTGTTTGCTTCTGTCAAACGTAGGGCATCTTTCCATCTTCTTTTTCCTTTTCTCTGCATGAAAACAGTGAAAAAACTTTGAGAACAACTGCAGAGTTAGAGATTCAGGCAGTTAACTGCAAGGGAAGAGAAACGCTGAAGTGTGAAGTGTGTGAGCTATTTCATTCCCAAATACACATTTTCTCTTCTCTCCTTAGCTGGCCTATGAAGATACTGATTACTGCTGCAGTATTGAATTTCTGAGGCTAGAACTGAGATTTATTCTCAGTTGCCACCAACTGCAGACTGAGGTTCTTCCAAAGCACATTAACGAAAGAAGACTCATTAATTCAGATGTTGTGGTTAAAATTACTTTCTAGTGCAGGAATGTTTAGGTTTGCCACCTAACAGTAAAATCAGAGATGATTTTAGTACTCAGGTGCTATACAAAGAACTGGCTGGTTTGTAAGTAATGGCAGTAAAAGGAAGGGTGAGAAAACAGGAGAATCTTCTCCAGTTATTACTGTTATTACTGCTTTTCCATTCAGAATGCAGTGCCATCATCTGTGGTACAATGTTCTCAATAAGAAAATATTGACCTTACAGGACATCTCTACAGGTACCACATAACTGAATCCTGCAGTGATCTGCTTTCTAGAGCTGTCCATGAAAACAAGCAGCACTTCTCCAAGAGACTGAACTGCATAACAAAATAAATAATATATAATAATTTATAAATGATAAATAAATAGCCTTTAGAAAAGGCTAAAGAAAAGTGCAACAAAGGAAGTCAAAATACAGTGCAGCCTCCACGTGTAGAAGAGGATGAGCATCCTTGCAATGAAGCAGTGAAATGTCAGTGTTTGTGGGCCCTTTCAGTGTTTTCTCAAGTTAAGTACAGTTGAAATAATATGAAATAATGGCAGTTTTTCAGGTCAGTGTGATGCTGCAAATGATTTCACAGTATGAATTGCAGCAGGGAATTATTCTGGCTGATGATCTCTGTCAGTCAGACAGCTCTGACTGTAAATAGCCAGCAAACAAAAATGGGTAGATTGCTATGGCTTGAGCAATGTTCTATATTGGCTTAAGCTGCTTGCTGGATGCCACGTTCCTTGCAGACAGCTGTCTCTTAGTACTGAGTGGAGTGATTCCATACACGCAAAGTTTGAAAAGCTTTTTGGTGTGAAAGGCTATATCCTGTTCCTGGTTTTATTTAGTGCCTTCCACTTTTGATTTAACTCATATCAGATGTGTCTGGGCAAGAGTCCTGAAAGCAGTCAGCCCTCTGCTAAACCCAGTACCGTGTGGCCTTGTGTGTAAGCGCCACATGAGGGCTCTCCTCCCAACTTGGAGCAGTGCATCCATCCAGGGGGCTGCTACCCACAGAGACCGCTCTGCTGCGAGGGCTTAGCCAAATCCACTGCTGGGATTGCAGCCAGGCAGTTCCTGCCACATCACAGACGATTCTTAATTGGACACTAATTATTCACATAGCTCTAAAAGCCCCTGGTTTGTGATCCTCGCGGTGTTGGGGGACCTTGTATGGGGGCTTGTGGGAGGCGCTGCGGGAGGCGTTCAGCCTGCTTTTTGTTTGAAAGCAGAACTGTGCTCGTTTGGATTTCTGGTGCTAGTCACCAGACCCTATCTCTGCACAGGCAGAGGAGAGAAATGGAACCTGAAAATTGAGTAGATGTGAGTGGAATGCTGTGGCTAACCTCGCAGCAGGAAGTCTTGGTTTATGAAATTGTTGCTCACCTCCACTTCTTTGGGATGCAGGAGCATCCTAGGAAACACCAGAAACGTGCTTTGTGAAACACCTTTGAACTCTTCACTAAACGAGCCACATCTCCTGACTTCTTACTACCATACGTATCGATGCACCAGCAAGGACCCGCTGTCAGGAAGGGCTTGGGAGCAGACCCAAAACTCAGACCCACAGGAACAGCTCTCAGGGCAGACTCCAAACCTGGACTCCTAGTCAGGCTGTGGCACTTACTGCTGTGCTGCTTCCTGAAGGGGCACCAGGACAGGAGGGAGCACTGAAGAGGTACGCAGTGCACCTCACTTCACTAAGTTCTCTCAGTGCATGCTATTCCTGCTGACTACAACGCATAGCCCCTGAGGTCTCACAGTTGTTTAAGAACAGGGAAGAGCAGTCACTTCAGCTTAAAGACCAAGGGTTTTTCTTTCTCTATTTGCCCTAAGCACTTCTTAAGAGATTGGAAAGACAGCACGGCTCCATGTGGGGTAGGTAGTAAACCTGTCATAAAAGCAAAAAGCACTGAATAGTGGCCAAGCTTTTCTCTGTGCGTGTGTGCATGAAGGGGAAGGTGAGGGAGCGGTGTCACTTAGCCCTGAGACGTGAGGAACACTAAGCATGCAAATACCTCCAGCCTTGGGTTTTGTGCATGTGTGGAGTGGGCCCTGGAGTCTTCATGGTGCAAAATAGTAACATCCTCTGCAGAGGGTGGGAGTCTCATGTTTCCTTCTTGGCACTAACGCTTGTAAAAGAGCGGACTGTCTTACGAGTGTGAAAATCCATACACACAAACTTGGAGCTGTACCTAAACATTTCTCAGCTCTGCCTAATTTTACTACATGAACGCTGCAGTAGACGACAGGTCAGAGAGTGATTTTATAGTGGTCTTGTTAAGAAAGTGCATCTTTTCATGCAGCTGAAAATTCAGCCCAAGAATTCTCCTACGAATTACTAAATCAGATTTAACCAGAATAAAAATATCTGTGAACCGTTTCTAACTAAAAAGCAAAAGTGCAGATAGAAGTTCTTAAAAACGGTTTTTCTTAGTAGAAAGTAGAAATTTTCTTAATAGAAATTTTCCCTGGCAGCTAAGCCTGTCAATCAAATTATTAGCATGCATACAAAGGCATGTTTACGTGATGTGGAAGCTAAAAAAGACAAGGAGAGCCGTGCATTATTTATTGTGCTTCTCTCCTCAGCTACTCCCAAGTCCTCCTTCCTCTCCTTGTCCAATTCGAGTTTATCTGTGCCCTCTAGGCTACTCCATGTCTAGTCTTGGCTTATCTCTTCCATTTGTTGCCTTCATTGAGTGCTCGCCATGGTGTGCCCAGCTCTGTCACTGAAGTAACATTCTCCCATCACTGTCTATATCCATTAAATGCCAGCCCCCACTACCTGCATGAAAGCTTTCAATATTTGTTTTTCCTATCCAATACCATCTTCTGCTGTTGTTTTGTGCTTGTACTGAGCCTGAGCTGGCTATTTGTTTTCATTCTGCACACTCTAATGTGATCTTTCTTCTTGCTCATATATTATTAATTTACCCTGTTGTTTTGATTATACCAGCCTTTCATCTCCTCATCTAAAGCACTCTAAAAGGACACGTAGCATACACAGCACCATATACAGCACCTCTTCTTGTCACATCACCTCACTGTTCTCCTCATTGAAACATCAGAAACAGACCTACATGTCAAAACAAGCACAGCTCCAGGAACGTATCCTCCTCCTCATGGTGTACTGCTGCTCTCCCAGCTCCTGGCCCAGCCTTGTGTTCCCCAAGAATGAGCCCAGTAGGTACCAACACATTTCTCAGGCATGGCCATGCAGGTATGGTGCTCCTGCTCAGGAGCAACAGAAGGATGGAGACCTCATTGCTCCACCCGTTGCACACACATTCACTTTTGAAATGCTTGGGACTTCACAAAGCCAATCTAGGTAAGTCTCTGTTTCTTCCAGGTGGGCAGGTAGCTCCTACAGTTGTTTTAATTGACTTACACCGTCTTTATTTTGTATGTATGAACAATAGTAACAACAGTGCAAACAAGGGAAACTACTGCTTCTACAGATTCCTGAGGAGGGGAAGCAGAGAGAAATGCCAGGCTCTGCTCCTGGGCACCAATGGCAAGATGGGAGTAGCACATGGCTACACCAGGGGAGGATCAGGCTGGGCCCTGGGAAACATTTCTGTACCATGAGTGTGATCAGACACTGGAATAGGCTTCCTAGAGGGCTGGTTGATTTCCCATGTGTACAGTGTTCAAGAGACATTTGGACAATGAACTCATGAATGTGCTTCAACTTCTGGTTATCTCTGAAGTGGTCAGCAGTTGGGCTCCAGCAGTTGATCTCTGTAGCCTCCTTCTAATAGAACTATTATTCTGCTCCCCTCCCCTCCCCTCCCCTCCCCTCCCCTCCCCTCCCCTCCCCTCCCCTCTCCTCTCCTCTCCTCTCCTCTCCTCTCCTCTCCTCTCCTCTCCTCTCCTCTCCTCTCCTCTCCTCTCCTCTCCTCTCCTCTCCTCTCCTCTCCTCTCCTCTCCTCTTCTCTCCTCTCCTCTCCTCTCCTCTCCTCTCCTCTCCTCTCCTCTCCTCTCCTCTCCTCTCCTCTCCTCTCCTCTCCTCTCCTCTCCTCTCCTCTCCTCTCCTCTCCTCTCCTGTTTCATTCCATTATGTCCTGTCCTATCCTATCCTATAATATTCTTTAGACTAGGTGTGAATGCTCTCGTGGAGAGGGGAATATCTTTATTCTTCATTGTCATACAGCTCTTAATCATAAATGGAGAAACTCACTTCTGCTCTGGGCTTCCATCCTCCAGCAGGCTTATTCACAGTAGCTGTGTGGTCATTCTTTCCAAGAGCTAGGCCAGCTGCCTTCCTGGATCTCCAATGGGATCACACGTCCCCCAGTAATCTTTCTCCTCAAAGGACAAAGTCTGAATCTGTTGTCATCAATACATGCACATAACAGAGAAATGAACAGAATCACAGAATGGCTGAGTTGGGAAGGGACCTTTGAGCTTTGCCTGCTCCAACCTGGAGCATGTTGCCTAGGCTCATGTCCAGGCAGATTTTGGGTCTCTAGTGACAAAGACTCCACAGCCTGTGTGCAGCCTGTTCCACTGCTCAGACCCCCTTCACAGTAAGATTTTTTTCATGATCCACGAGAAGGTGTGCAAGGGAAAAAGAATGAGCACAAAGAGCAGGATTTCTGCTGCAAACATCACACAATGCCCTTAACTGTTCCATGCCGACCAAGACAGAGGAGGTACAAGGCAGGTGTAACCCTCACCCTGGGGTTTCTCTCAGCTGAAGGTTTGTATAAATGCTTGCCAGAAGCCCACTGTCTTCCCAGCCCAGAACTAAGCACTGTACTGGAGAAATCTCCACCCCCCCTAAGCATTAAGGTAAGTGCTTTATGGTATGTAACACAGAACCTGTTTCATATTAAGAAACTTTTTCTTTTTTACTTCTCAGTAAGAGCCACTGCAGCACTCTGTCTTCTTTTAGGACTCCAACCTAACATCCTAATGTCTCAGTTGTTTATATCTCCTCTCTACCCAGTGAGATTGCCATTTCTGAGACCACGGTGTCTAGTTGGGAAGAAGAGTTTTCTCTGCATTTTGGATCTAACATTTATTCCTTCCATTTTGTCTTCCAGTTTTTCTTTACGAGATGAATGTTTGCCTTGGGTTAGCTCTGTTCAGGCTCTTATAGTGACCCCCTTTACTATGTTGAGTTACAGATGAGTTACATGATGTGACTGGTGACTGATCCTCCCCAGCACATTTCTACTCAAGAGAAAATATTATGTGGATTTTAACACATATGTGGTGAGTTTTTTGGGCCAGTTGAGATCTCTGTATGAGAACAAGGTTTGAGAAATTTGCCAAGCACTTGGAGTTCAGAACTGCTACAGCTGTGAAGGAGCAGAAATGAGCTAAAAGCCATGGCCCTACTTTGCATAAGTGCTGCTTCCAGTACAGCCAATTATCCCTTCTGCAGTCTGTGGTACTTTCTGTCCTTACTGGAGGAGCAGAGACGACCTGTGACCTGATCCCAGGCCCAGTGATGGGGTTGTTCACATACCCTGAGCATTAAAACCATTTACTTGTCAAGGTGGAGGCTGATTTTGACATAGATTCTGTACAGTGCTTGTGCAACAGAGGACAGTTCTGATGTGACTGCATTACCCTACATTGCTGAAATGCCCCAGCACTTTTTAAACCCACCCACTTTTTAAACTCACTTTGTAGTTTTCAGGCCCGAAGAGCCTATGCTGCCCCACTGACGGATGGTGACTGATTTCCATGAGAAAGAGCTTTCTTGGCAGAAGATGATTTCCCTGTAATGAATTCTTTATTCTTTCCACTCTCTTTCCTAATTCCGTTCCCTAAAAAGATAAGGAACCTCATTCTGTAGACAGAGGCACATTCTGAGTATCTCCATCCCCAGAAGAAGATGGCACAATTTAGCCGTTGGACAGGTTTGGAGGCGCTTTAAAGGTGAAGCAGATGTTAGTTAACCTGTGTTCGTGTGACTGCATTTTGCTGCCACCTCTGTGGGATGGACATCTGCATCCATAGCTTGTTATGAGCTGCCCTCTCGCATTGGGCTGTCCTCTGTGAGCCAGTGTGTCTCATCAGGAGTCTGAAAAAAAGAAATGGAAGGAGTTTTCTTCCCGATGCACCCTGCTGCAGGTCGCCCTGCCTTTGCTCTCCTCCAGAGCCAAACTCTCACCATAGCCGGTAGAGAGCAAGTGCACTGCAAAGTTATGTTGTGACAAAACATCTGTCCTGCACTCAGTTTGCTGCGGGACTTGAGCAATGTAACATCTCTTCTGTGCTCCTTCTGTGCCAGCCACAGAAAGTCCTGACAAACATGAATCACTGCAACAGGTCTGTGCTCTCAAGAGCAAGAAGTCCTGCCTACGGCTATGTTCCCTGCCCCTTTGTCAAAGAAGACCAGCATCTCTAAGCCCACAGGAGTGTCTGCCTGCCTCGTCTGCCAGATCTGGATGTTGTTGCTCTTTCACAACAGGCAAGCTGTTCTCACCAAAGCACAGCCTACTGCCGCTATTATCAACTGTCAGCAGCACAGCCTGGAGGCAGCCTCCTCCTCCTCATGCTGCCTGCAGACCAGGTGCCAATACTTCTTGGCAGGGAGTGCAGCAAAAAGTCATAAAAGCTTTTTATATTTTCAGATCTACCGCTATGGAGATGTATGACCTTTTCAGGACAAAAGTATTATGTGTGTCAGTTAGTGCCAATATAAATGGCCCTTGGGAAGGTCTCTGTTTTAATAAAGTGGATATGTTTCATCCTCAGAGAGCTCCACGTGTACATGAGTGAAATGAATGCTTTAAAAATTTGGCATTGCCTCTTGATCTTACACTTACAGTCCAAAGTAAAAGCTTTATTTTTCTCAACATCAAATGCTTCATTTTATTTCTCTGTTTCTTCCTTTCTGTCCTTGAATGCAGGTTCTATTGGACCCCACCCAGGGATCACTGTGGGACCCGGCAGGCAGCAGTGCCCTGGTTCCCCCAGAGGCTTTCCAGTCAACAAGCAGCAGGATAGGAGTTACGCCAGGGAGGCTTAAGGCTGGATTTATATTCACACAAAGCAGGTGGCTGCTGTTCATTGAGCTTGTGTTGACCCAGCATCTGCTACTGCCTAAATTACTTGAGCCATTACAGGCCATCCAGCAGAGGCCGCTAATTTGCTCTATTACAGGAGACCAACTCAGCTCATACGTGTTCTCCCTGCAGTGAATGGGTGCAAACCGGTGCACAGCAGCAGTTAATTGCAGATGTGACCTTTCATGACTTTTATCTTAACTGTCTGCGTTTGACAACTTTGAGGCTAAGGCAGAAATGGCTGCAGTGGAAGTGCTGAGGAATAAGTCACTACTTCTCATTTTCTCTCCATCTTACATGTTTTTCCTCATTACAGTATTGCCTGCTGCCTTCAGCTGCTCTTTGCTTACTCAGAGTTAATAGGTTTCACAGGCCTCAGTGCCACATCCTTCTTTTAGCCAAGTTAGGTCTCTGATGAGGCACGCCAAGTCACTTGTACTTGTGTCCAGGCTGCAGTGATGCTGGAGGACAACCCAAACGCCCTGTAACTGCGGTTCAGCAGGTGAATACTGAAGATTAAAGATGCTCAAAGAGCCACCCCTGGCCATGCTGTTTTTCTGTAACACAGCACGTGCTGACATGAGGGAGAGGTGTGGGTTGTGACTGGGCAGCAGCTCTTTTACCTCCAGCACCTGACCTGGAGCAGCCTCTGAGTGCTGCCAGAGCAGGGACCTACTGACAGCCCCTGTGCTCAGATCCCTGTGGGGGTTTGAGTGAGATGAGTCCGCACTATCAGTATGAGCTGCAGGCTGCTCTCTGAATGCCCGCCTCTGAAATCCAGCTCTCGCTATCAGGTCTATAAAATGGGTTGGTTTTGAAGGTTCCCCCCCCTGCTTGCTGTATTTTGCATATCCCTGGTGCTGTACGATGCTATGGGTTTGTAAGCACAGCTCTGGTCCAGGCCACTTGCCATGAGCCCTGGGCCTGCAGCAGGGAAGGCTGGCTGATACACTGGGAGCTGCTGTGTGCAGCTTTCTGGAGAAGCAACGAGAGCTGGAGCTCATTCCTGATCCTCCACGGTGTCACTGTGGAAGCGTGCAGCTTTTTGAGACCATGGGAACACAAAGGAGAAAATGCCTTCATTGCTCAAACTTCTGATATGAAATTAATGATTTAATGCTTTTAGCTCCTGTGTTTTGATGTTTGCTAGGTTCTGTTTGAAGGTATTTAGTTAATCAACACAATTTAGTACATTTGTATCTGTGAACATGGCTGCACAACTTGCAACGTGGTTTTCCTACAACCCCTGCTGTTACCACCTCTTTTTTTCCATGCACAACTGTAGTTCCTGCAGTCCAGTATCTATAAGGATTTCCATTTATACTCCAGGAAAATGGTAACTTTTTCCATTCTCCTTCAAGCTGTGAAACAGAAACTATGTCTTGGCTGCACAGCAGCAACAAGTACACCTGGTGATTTTTAAAGCTCAGTTCATGGCTTCGTGAGCTTTTATTTGCAATTTCAAATATGAGAATCTACAGCTGTTAGTCCAGGCAGTTAGGCAAAAAGGTGTAAACTATGGGATTTCTCAGCTGGATTGAAATGAGACTCCTTTTGTGAAATCTCAGCACAGCTCAAAGGAAAAACTTCTGAGCAGTATGTGGGATGCAGTGTTGGGAAACGGGTTCTTCCAGTGTTAAGGAGTGAGCACCCTGCTTCAGAAAATATATTATGCCTTTTCAGAGCAGAGGATCTTATATTCTTTATGTTCTGATATGGGAGACCAGGCACTGGTGGATGTACCAGTTTTCCAGCAGCTTTATAAATTAAAAATTTTAAAAAGAAAAAGAAAAAAGAAAACCAGTAACACAAAGCAAGCAAGCAAACAGAACAGAACAACTAGACTAAAATTCAGAGGTACTTGGGTTTAGAGGCATGCAAGCCAAGCCAAGTACCGATGACGACAATACATAAGGCATAAATATGAGTTACTCACAAAATTCACGAGTGTCCTTCATGATTTAAGTCAAGCTTTGCCTCTGTAAAGACCACTGGAGAAACAGGCTCAGAGCAAAGCTTGTCGTGGGCAGTGAGCCAAGTACACACTCATATTCGCTACCCTTTACTCAGGCACTGTGGACCTCATGTTTTAAAACATCTTCCATGTCCCATCTTATGGAATTCAATATGCCTTCAGAAGTTCCAAGTTCAGCCCTTCAGCTGTTGTGCAGACGAGCTGACTAATTGAAGCAAGACTTTATTCCTGTTTACACCTGCAACTCCTCGAGCGTCTCAAGCCCAACCTGGAAGTACGACGTGTCCGCTTGTATTAAAAATACCAGCATCCTGAAGATGAGCTGTGTTGCCAAGTTGATTTGAAGCCTTAATTTTGAAAACATAAAATAGGTTTCTGGCAACCTACTTGAGCGAGGCAGAGAGATTGTGTGGGTGAAAAGGCAAACGTGGTTATTGAGAGCTGGGATTCCATAATAACAGTGCTGTAAGGTTTCCTAAGTAAAGAACACTCAGTGAGTTTTGAGTTCTTCTTTGTCGAGACCTGCAGCCAGCACAGTTTGGTAAGCTCAGGTGCTCCATCCTTTAATAGCTGAGCACTTCACTTGAAGGATGAATAATAAGGCATCCTTTTCCTCCCCCTTACTCCCTCTCCAGCATCTTCCATTGTTGGTTACTGTTGTGATTAACTAATTTCCCAAACCACTGCTTTAACAATCTTTTCTTAGCTTCTAGGCATTAAGCAAAGATTGCTGCAGTGTAATTGGATTAATTTAGTGACTGACTTTGAACAGCATAATTGATTTATATTTTATTCCATTTCCTCTAGCCACTTACTTCACTAAAAAATCACAATGCAGCAAGGGCTGTGAGCCCAGGCAGGATCTCAAGCCCACTGCAGGCAAATCCCTGGATGTGAGTGTCCCCTTGCCAGCTTCACACTCCTTCCTTCTGCCACTCTTTGTGGGGCACTGAGTGCCAGAGGAGCCCTGAACAGGCTCACTGCTGAGGAGGGAGTTGCTGTTGCTCACAGAGAAACTGGAGTGCAGAGAAAGCGAGGCTCAGAACCATGGGGGGACTGCAATGGCCTCTTCAGGATTGTGAGACCAGCTCATGGTGCATCATGCAGGGACCCCTCTCAGCGTGAAAATGAGCAGCCCTACCAACAGATCTGGTCCAAGGCTCCTGTGCTGCAGCACTGCCCCTCACAGCACCGACTTTGCTGCCTACTTCTGCACTGAGCACAGTCACTTTTCCAACCTGCACAAAGGGCTGTACGAAGTCCCTCAAGGCAAGAGGCACCTGTAATGCAAGCAGCAAAGTTCATGACAGGAGGAAGATCGGACACGTGGGCAGACAAAACGTTATTTTTTCTTTTGCTGATAACCAACACCGAGTGTCTTGAACCTAGGAGATGTCTTCGTAAGGCAGCAGCTGGTGGGGCTGTTTGCAGGCCCCTAGGGCTCAGAGGCAGGTCCTGCAGGACCATCCCACTGGTGCCACCCCCTTACTACTGTAATTAGTGTTACTGCTGAGGGAAACTTCAATGGACCCTGAATGAGCACATTTGCTTGGTAGGGTTACAGCGTGAGTTACTCAGGCCTGTAAAATAATACCTGTCAAATCTTCTACATTTCTTAATTCCTGCCAAGTCCAGGACTGCCATCTCACTAATTACAGCAAAGCAAGTGGGCAGTGCTTGTGCCATGATTGTCCAGTGGAAGCTGGCATGAACTGTGCCAGAACCACATTGGTGACCTGGGGTTGCAGCCCCATGCCCTCTGTGCAGCAGGTGCGTGTGTTTGTGAGGACAGAGCACTGCTGTGATCGCACCAAGTTGCTCCCTGTCAAAGCAGAGGAGGATGGGAGAAAGCAAGACAGTCACGGCAACAATTTCCCACTCTAGTACCAAAACACTTGGAGCAATCTTGTTACTGAAAGGTTCTTCTGGAGGTTTCATATGGGTGCGAAGCTGGACTTCACTGTCTCATTCTGCATTTTCAAAGGAGAAGGGGAAAAAAAACAATGAAAAATGGATCTGAGGTTTAAACAGATAGGGTGTCACTCATCAGTTACCGTCACGGGAAGAACAGACTCAGAGCAGTGAGATTTACATGTTTTATTGCATATTGACAGCAGACTTGAGCAGTGTCAACTGAAAGCAAACTGAAAACATCTTTCTACAATCAATCCTTCTTTATGTTCTCTCCCCAAGTTGTGCAGCAGAGAACGTTGTGTTAATCCATGATATCTTCTCTCTGCCACTACTCATAGTCACTGTATTTCCCTATGCACGCTCTACATGCAGTCTCTCCCTGCCTGAAAGGAGTTTGCACGGGCTTCCCACATGCTACACCTCTACAAGGACTGCTTCAACATGGCTCTGCACCACAGGCTCCATTTTCAGCTCCAGCACGAATCTCCAACCCCTTGCCGCACGCAGGGCCGCCGACCTCCCCATGTCACGGCGGAGCGGGCCGCCTCCGAGCCGGCCTCGAACGCCTCCGGGGCCGGACGGGGCCTCTGCCCGCAGCCTCTCCGGGCAGGCAGCCCGTTCCAGCAGCTCGCCGCTCTCCCGCTCAGGAGAGCCCGCTTGCCGCAGGCCCGCTCCCAGAAGGCGTCCCTGCCCGGAGCCCGCTCTGACGGCAGGGCGCGGCAGCCCCTCTGTGACGCGGCCTGAGCTCACAATGGCACGGCGCGCGTCGCAGCGGTGAGCGCCGCCTCGAAGCTCGCCGACCCCCCATTTCCCAGAGAGGCCGACGAGGCTCCGGGCGCTCGCCGAGGAGCTGATCTCGCCGCCGTGCTCTGGAGGATCCGCCGTTCCGTGAGGAGCAGTAGGCAGAGAGAAGCAGGAGGGCAGGGGCGAAGGGCTGAGGAGGAGGGCCGTTTGGCCGGCCGGCCGCCCGCCGCGGTCGTTGACCTGCGGCGAGGGGGGAAGGAAGATGGCGAACTCCCTCTTCTCGAGACCCCGCTCGACTCCGACTGCGGAGAAGATCCGCAAGTCTGGTAAGGCCTTCGGGCCCGGCGGCGCGCGCGTGTTGTCGGGCCGGTGACAGCTCTGAGCGCAGGCGTGGAAGCCCTGCTCCTGAGGGAGGGAGGGAGGGAGGCGGGGACGGCTGAGCAGGGCGGGTTGCGGCGCGAAGGCGGCTGCCTTGGCAGCCCGGGGGCCCGAGGAGCGCTCGGGCGGGCGCGACTGCTGGCTTCTGCTCCCGGCCTGGCCCCTGCCTTCCCGGGGATCTGCGAGCAGAAGCCGCCGGCGGAACCGAATGGCTCGGAAGGCTCAGCAGCGTGCCGTTCCTGTGGCGGGAATGGGGCGTGCTGAAGGGTTTGGAGGTGGCCGCCTGGGAGCTTGACGTGTCTTTCCTTTTGTTTTGCAGAGCTCGCTAAGTTTTGGTTCAGCACATCCTATTATCTCGGCCGACAGCTGGCTCTGTACCAGGTGGGACTTGCCTCCTACTCCCTTCCTCCCTCTCGCGGTTGATTCAGCCCCGAGAGCCCGTTTGCCACGGAGCGCAGCTATTCTTGCCCTCCGTGGAAGCAGGACCCGCGATGCGAGACGGGGGCCGCAGGCTGGCTCCACCGTCAGCTCTGAAATGCCAGGGGCTCCAGGCCTCATGATGGAAAGAGGGCTGGGCATTTTCTGGGCCTGCGTGCTTCCTTCCTCTGCCGGCAGAGTCAGAGGGATCCTGTGGGGGTGACTGCAAGTTTGGGAGCCCCGCTTGTGTCTTTATGAGCCAGAAGACTGCGCTCTCTGCTTCTTCACGGGGAGGAGGGGCGAGAGGGAAATAGTCTTCCGTCATTCCCTGCACAACTTCTTCTGATCCGCCCTTTCTCCTCTTTCAGGCTGTGAGCATTCCTGAACTGGGTGCTTTCACCCTTGTCAGAGAGCACGTGGTCAACCAGCAGAACAATGTGGTTCTTGTTGAGAGACCCGTGTTTCATCTGGCAAAGGCTCTGGCGCAGGACCACGACCTCCGATACGACTACATAGACGTTGCAGGTAGGAAGAGTGGAGTCTGACAGAGGAGCCTGCCCTGGCACTCTGGTGGGGACAGTGTGACAGACTGCCATTGCAAATGGCAGCAGAGGGTAACAGCACACTCCTTCAGCTGCTTCAGCAGCAGGTTTCATTCCGGTCTCATCGGCTCCGCGTCTCAGCGTCTCCACAGAGACGTACCAATGGTTCCGCCTCACAGTCTCAAAGACTGCACAACAGCAGTGCGTTGCCCGAGGGCCTGGAAGCTGCTGCCTTTGGAGCGTGGCCTGCCCATGGCTCCCCAAGTGCTCACGCTCCTCTCCTCTCGCTTCTCCAGGACACGACGAGTATCAGCAACTTCCTTATGATGAGATAGCCTCGGAAACCGGCATCTCTGAAGGCGCGGCGCGGCTTTGCGTGCAAAGGACCGTCTGCCAGTTCAGCGCCTGCATAGGGAAGAGGCAGAACGTTGCCTTCGTTTGGTGGGATGTTGGCATGCTGCTGATCGAAGGGAAGCGTGTCCAGATGAAGTTCTACGAGGACTTCCTGGGGAAGCTCAGTGGGACTGCCGAGGTGCTGCAGGCTCTTCTTGGGGTAGGTCTTGCGTTTTCCCAGCACTACCTCTGATTCTTCTAAACGCCTTCCGGGGACGAGGGGACTGCTTTCTCCTGGCGTGCCATGCTTCTCCAGCCACCCGGGCTCCTGGCGGTGTGCGGGAAAGCGGGCTCTGGAGAGCTCTTCCTGTACGTGAGGTGGCCCGGCTCTGCGCCGGGATACGCGCCCTCAAAAGGCCTCGCTTTCTGTCAAGGGACAAACGGTGCGCGTCACTGCTCAGCCCCAGCTCAGAGCACGGAGCAGAGGCACAGGCACAGCAAGGCTTGCTGAGGCCTGGACCCTTCCCTGTGGCGGCTCTCGTCGTGTTGGGCTGAGAGAGACTGGAGCTGCCAGCCATTGCCAGTGTCCCCACCTCCCATCGTCTGTTTCCGTTCTGATTGCAGATGCCAGAAATGAGCAAGGCGGTCATCTCACGCAATGCCTGCGCGGCTTCCCTAACGGCTTCCGGACACGTTACTGTCTTTCCAATGTGAGTATGCTTGCTCCTGCCACCCGCGCCTGAGTGAGATGGTACTCGCCACGGTACTTTGCGGTGCTGAGAGGCCTGAAAAGCGGGCAGGGAACTCCCCGCTCGCTCTAGTTCAGTTGGGTGGCATTTGGAGGAGCGTGGCGTGGCAAAGTGATGTTTTGCGTCCGTGCCAGAGTCGAAACTGGGGGGGCATTTAGGCCAGTCTTCCTTCTGGTTTTCCCTGGGCTTCTTTTGTCCGGCAAATGAGAGTGGGTATCGCTAAGGACCCAAGGGCTGGAGGAGGAACAGATGGCTGTGCAGACGGGAGCTCGAGCGTGGTGGGCTTCCGCAGAGCTCTGTCTCGTACCGTCGCTGCTGCGCAGTGCCACCCAAAAGAGGTGCGGGCGGGGGGCGTGGAGTTGAGCCTTCAGAGCTGCGAGGACGTTAATCTGCAAGAAACTCGCAGGGCAAGAAGAGAGCGAAAAGGGCTGTTGGGTATAAGTGGGTGGGGAGCAACCGGTCTGTTCTGAGCGAGAGGGGAATATTTCCTCCTCTGGAGCAGGCAGGGGGATTGGCTGGGAGCTCATCTGCTCTCACAGCAAGGACAGAAGAACACTGGCACGTACCGACGGGCCTCACCTGCCCCTCCAGGCACTGGAGATCCTGGTACGGTTGTCCAGAATGAGCTGCTCTGGGAAGCGTGGCCTTACAGCGTCTCTGCGTTCTGTCTCTGTCGCTCCGCTATTGGGTCACGCTGCGAGGGGAAGCGTTGCCCTTCCTTCAGCCCGCTGCTTCCTCTTCCAGGTACACGCACGAGATCGAACTTGAAACGCCCGACACAGCAAAGGTGGACCTGAAGTACCACGTGAAGACCAGACGTGGGCAAGGCTGGGCAATAGGCAGGAAAGGTGAGGGACCCGTGGGTTGCCATCGGGGCACTCTGTGTTTGCCTTCCTCCTCGTCTGGAGGCGGTTAGAGCTGACCTTACCACAGGGCGCCCGGAAGAGCATGAGACGCTTCCGGTGACTCTTTGTACCGTTATGGGAAAGCCTGAGTGATCCATTGCGAAGAGAGTTCTCAGGGCAGCCCTCCATCACAAGTGGCCACGGGGATCATCCCAGCAGAGGACACTTTCCCAGTGGCCTCCACTCGGCTGCCTGTCCTGCCAGCCCTGGAAATCCCTCCCCTCGCTTCCCTTCGTATTCTCCGATGTCTCAAAAGCAATTCCTCTGGTGTGAGCACGCCCCAGTAGCAAAGCTGTGTGCGTGGGACGTGCATCAAGAGATGAAAGAGCCAGCTCCTCTTGTGCTAAACGAGTCCCCTCCCCACGATGGCTCTTTGAGACCACCGGCAACTGCCAGGGCCTCCCCCACTTCAGCACACAGACCAGATGAAGGCCTCAGGTAGCGTTCCCCAGGGAACAGCGTTGCCCCACAGCCATGAGGAGTCGGACCCAAACCGTGCCAGAAGCACAGCTGTTCTGAAGTTTTCCCCTTTCCTCTTTCTAGGGGACCTTTGCGAGACGCGCCTCCTTCATCGCGCAGCGCTTCCTCCAAAGAGGTTACCGCCACTGACTGGAATGCGGGGCAGAGACCAGGCAGCCGAGGAGAAAGAGCCTCGCACCAGGTGAGACTCGTGGCCAAAGAAATGCGGGCGGTGCCACGCTCTTGCCTCCGTGGGAGCGAAGTTTCTCCCGGATCCAGAGGCTGTATGGATTCAAGCAGCTCTGCATGACCAACGCCCCGTAGCATCCCTTCTGAGCTGGGTAACTAATGGCAAGTGCTCCTCGCGAGAGCGCAGAGACTCTATTGCTTCCCTTCAGATGGAAGCGAACCGGGCCTTTCTGTTTGCCGAGCCCGGTGCCCAAAGGGACAGGAAACGTCCCGGGAAGGGATGAGGGTGTTCCTTTCCTAGGAGCGTTTGAGCAGGAGTGAGCGTGTTTGCGGGCTGCTGTCAGCGCCGCAGGCTGTTCCCAGGTCTCCAAGGGAAGTGGTAGAGACCAGCTCAGTCATTTGGGGGCTCTTGCAGACTTGTTTTGCTGAGGAGGCTGCTGAAACACGTTCAAGCACGCAACGCAGACCCAGCACCTCCTGCCCTCCTGTCAACTCTCCCCACCGTGTCTTTACAGGCAGCTACCGGCCATCCCGAGGAGATCCTTGCCAGAAAAGGAAGAGCAAGCGAAAGTAGTTCCTCTGGTGGGTCCCAGGATGGTGGACTTCTTTGCCATAGCGAGGGAGAAGAAGAGAATGGTACGTGGCACAGACTGCTGCAGCACATTTGTCTTAGTGAACTGTAGAAGAGCATCAGTGACTCTCACAGCGCTCTTTGCTGCGCGTTCACGTGACACCTCGCTTGAAGAGAGATCAGTAGCGAGGGCGTTTGGGAATAAGCTGTTCACTGCCGTTAGCCTCCCGAAAGCCACCCCAGGAGCTGATCTGGGGATGTTCCTGACTGCTTGTCTAGAACTGCCAGCTGCCAGACTGCCTTTAGGCCTTTAGTGGTTGTTTATTTTCCTGGCTGTTGCAGAAGGGCTCTTCAGTGGAGTCCGCAGGAGCCTGGCAGCAGACCAGAAAGGCGGGAGGTAGAGGGTGAAATGGAGTCAGGAGGGGAAAGCCCTCAGCCTCCACAGAGACTAACGTTGCCTGCTGTTGCATTTAGGCCGACCTCGAAGCAAAGGCTCTAGAGACCAAGAAAGGAAAGGTGGTGAAGGGACAGAATGTGAGGAAGGAGGAGGAGAAGGGGAAGAACGTGAGGAAGGAGAGGGAGGCGAAAAAGGTGAAGGAGGTGAAGCCGGTGAAGCCAGTGAAGCCAGTGAAGCAGGTGAAGCCGGTGAAGCCGGTGAAGGAGGTGAAGCCGGTGAAGCCAGTGAAGGAGGTGAAGCCAGTGAAGCCGGTGAAGCCGGTGAAGCAGGTGAAGCCGGTGAAGGAGGTGAAGCAGGAGAAGAAGGTGCAGGAGAAGAAACTTCCAAAAGTGACGCAGAAAAAGCAGCAGCAAAAGTTGCAAGGGAAGAAAGCAGAAAAAGGCAAGCAGCAAAAGTCTCAAGAGAAGGACACAGAAGCTGAGCCGGAAGAAGTGAAGCTGCCAGCGGCCCAGGTACTTTGCATCCCTGCAAGAAAGCAGCAGCACTTTCCCATCCAGGGGAGCTGAGACTGCATGGTGCCTCTGGCACGCGGGCCAGAGCAGTAGTGTTGGTGCAGCAGCGCTGGGTGGGGGACTGCTGCCTTTTGTGAGCAAGAGGACCCAACAGGGCGCTGTAACAAAGCCCTGGTCACGCTGAGACATGGCCTCAAGAGCGTGCTGAGGTCCCTCTCCTGATTCTTTTCCTGCCCCACTACAGTCCCCACTGGAACGGTCTTGCGGGGAGCCGCATGCTGGGAAGCAGCACCACAGCGCTGAGTGTCTTTTCCTATGCAGGAAACCTCTGTCACCGAGGAAGAATACTCAATCTCTCTGTCTGGGAGCGAGACAGAGCGTTCCAGCTCCACCCCCAGCCTGAGGGAGAGGATGATGGGGAAGCAGGAAGAGGCCGAGGAAGAGCCGCGCGCAGTCTTCTGGGACAGCGCTGCTTTGCCTAAACGGTAAGCGTGCACCAACTGCGCCCGAGGCCAGGGGCAGGGGGGTGGTGAGTCACCTGTGCTGTGCATCAGGGAAGCCAGCTTTTGAGTCGTGGTGCCGCACGCAGCGCCCTGAGATCTCTGAGGCCGTGGATACGGTCGTGGTTCGGGCCCGATGCCACGAGCCTCTCTGGAGCCCAAGCAGCCCACGCGTGGAAGTCATCCTGCGTCAGAGTGGCTGTGGGGCCAAGTGGGGCCACACGTGGAACAGACTGGGTGAAGCAAGAGGCAGGGGCGTCACGGCTGAAGAGTGAGACGGATTTTGTGCTCGCTGTTGCAGGAAGCTTTCTTCAAGGACAGATGAGGCCCTGCGGGAGGTGGTGAAGCTCATTGTGGGGCAGGTGTCCCGTGAGCAGCAGGGCCAGAGAGACGCAGAGAAGGATCTGCAGGACCGGCTCCAGAGGTAAAGCTCTCCAGACAGGCAGCTTGCTCTCCCACACTGCCCTTCTCCCACCCCCTGCAGCACCAGAGCAAAAGAGGGGCCTTTCCTGGACGCGGGCTCTCGGCACGGCCACCTGCAGCAGTGGTGGCAGGCACCAAGCTTGGGAGCCCCAGCCAGAGGCCGGTCTCCCTGTGCTCACACTCCCTCCCGCTCTGTGCCTACAGTGAGCTTGCAGTGCTGTGGTGGAGTCGGCCATCCACACACGCACCTGGCCTCCTCCATCTGCCAGGAGCGGAGCACAGACCTGCACCCCCTGCTGGACCAAAGCCAGAGAAGGCGTCACGCAGAGTGGTAAGTGGGCTCCCGTAAGCAGCGTGTCACAGCTAGCCGTAGCAAGCCAAGGGAAGACCCTCTTGGGCCTGTGGGATGGAGAGCGGCTGGCGGTGGAGCTGGAGACCTCCGCACAGACACGCAGCCAGCGGGCGCTGGGGACGAAGGTTCCCAGTGCAGCTCAGGCAGCTGCAGGCGGAAGGGTCTGAGGTGTCGGCCAGTGTCTGGCGGCCCTCCGTTCTCCAGCCGGAGTCCCTCCCTCTCCTCCCAGGATACAGAGCCCCGAGCACCTCGCTCTCACAGCCTGTATCTGCCCGGGCCGAAGTCTCAGCCACCGCCTGACTCAGTGCCTGGTCAGCCAGCCCCACAGCAGGCTACCCCAGATCGGGACTGGCCACAAGGGCTGCAGTTACATCACAGGGACCAGGAGCCTGCTCTCTCTAGACCTGCATTAGCAGAACCACTCTCTCGTACTGCAGAGAGACTTGCAGCGTTGCGCTGCATGTCTCTGCGCTCACAAAACTACTGAGCTTTACACTGAACTCCTCAGGTCCGGAGAGTCGTGGTCAGGCACGTCGACGAGGACCACGAGAGATCCAGCAGCAGTGAGATTCTGGAGCCAGACATCCACTAAGTGTCACCCAACAGCTCAACGAGGACCACCTTTCACTGTTGGCGACGCTCACGGTGACACTGTTAAAGGCGTCGCCACTTTCCATATTACCCTTTCCCTATACCCAATAAACCCCAACCCCATCCCCAAACACCGTGGGTCTTTCCTTGGTCGCCGTGAAACGCGCGCTTTACAGAGGGGGCCTTGTAAAGCCAGGTGCTCCCCTCCCCAGGGTTCCCGGGCCTGCATTGGCAGGGCTACCCGGAGCTGCACGGGCACCACAGTGTGCTGCGAGGGTGCTGAAATCCAAGGCAGAAACCTTGCGTGAGGAGATGAGGAGGAAAGCCCGGTCCTCCTCCCTCCGAGCTCCATCTCGGAGTGGGAGCTGGGAGCTGGGAGCCTTCTCTGGTGTCACCAGTGTGGCTGTGCAATCTGCACGCTGACAGCTTTGCCCCCGGCTGCTTTGGCTGGCTTCAGGGTGGCCCCTTCCACATCCAGCCCCTTGCCATTGCTGGCAGGTCCACGGCTGAAGCCAGGAATGCCTGTGCTCAAAAGGTGCCGTGCTCAGCCAGTGGGGCTTTCTGAGCCCAGGCTTAACGGCTCAACAGCTCTAAGTCAGTTCTGAGACAGCATCCTGTCAATCCTCTTTGGGCTGCTCTTTCCCATCTTGCGTGTGTTTTCCAGTAACTCAGACAAAAATCTCATCTTCCTCCCGCTACGGACGTATTTTAAAACACACTTTTTGATACCTGTCTCCCACAGTACGGGCCCCCTTCAACTCCAGGTGAGCTTTGCCCACGTGAATATTTCTCCTACAGAGGCGAACGGCGTGTCTGTAGTTCACTGCTGTCACCTGACCTTACTTCCATTTGCTAGACACTGATTTTCCACCCCAGCTCTAGAAGATCAAGCCAAACCCATCCCGTGCCCCGCTTCCGTGACTTCTGACAGGTTTGCTATTGCTGCTTCTGTCATCACGTGGGTGGCGTGAATCACGCAGAATCACAGCATCACAGAATTGCAGGGGTTGGAAGGGACCTCCAGAGATCATCGAGTCCAACCCCCTGCCAAAGCAGGTTCCCTACAGCAGGTCGCACAGGTCGGCATCCAGGCAGGTCTTGAACATCTCCAGAGAAGGAGAATCCACAGCCTCCCTGGGCAGCCTGTTCCAGTGCTCCGTCACCTCACTGTACAGAAGTTCTTGTGCACATTGGTGCAGAACTTCCTATGCTGCAGTTTCCGGCCGTTTCCCCTTGTCCTGTCTCCACTCACCACTGAAAAGAGTCCGGCCTCGCCATTCTACCCCCACACCTTAGATACTGGTAGACCTGGATCAGGTCCCCTCTCGGTCTGCTTTTCTCAAGGCTGAACAGACCCAGTTCACCCAGCGTTTCTCCATAGGGAGATGCTCCAGGCCCCTCGCCATCTTTGTGCCCCTCTGCTGGACTCTTTCCAAGAGATCCCTGTCCTTTTTGTACTGGGGAGCCCAGAACTGGACGCAGTGCTCCAGATGAGGTCTTACCAGGGCAGAGTAGAGGGGGAGGATCACCTCCCTCGACCTGCTGCCCACGCTCTTTTTAATGCACCCCAGGATGCCGTTGGCCCTCTTGGCCACAAGGGCACACTGCTGGCTCACGGCCGACCTGTCGTCCACCAGGACACCCGGGTGAACTGTTGCAGCTCCAATATGTGGGGTTAGGATGGCGCTATTTAATTTCAACAAAGGATGATTTCTGCAAGAAACAGCAAGGACAGCGTATTACACCCACAAGAAGCAGAAAGAACAGCATGGATATCACACGTTCAGTTAATTCTTCTGCTAGTTGCTGAGGTCAGAAGCTCAGGAAACAGCAAAGGCATTGATATGAAGCGGCCACGTACACAGGATTGGCAGAAAACGTTGGTAAATTTGCTTACCCATTTCTCCATCCTCTCTACTGGCCTCGGTGCCTTGCTTGGCACTCATGTTGTCTTGACAATGTGGAAGGCAGAATAGTTGGCCATCAGCTTAGGACTGCGCAAGATAAGAACGCCCTGAATGAAGGAAGAGGAATTGTCTTGGGCCACAGGCAAAATATACGATGAAGTTGGTGGACACGGGCTAACAAGGATAATTTTCGTTGTTATCCTTTCTACAAAACCGTTTTGACAGCAATCTTGAAACCTGGTCCACAGTTCCTTCAGCAAAGGGAACGCAAAGCTGCTTTCCCACACTCTTCTGTGGGAATTCGGCGCATTGCAGGCATCCCTCGTTCTCCCGCTGCACAAGCCATCATCGAGCACACTCATCAAATGCTGCAGTCCGTTCGTAATGAACAAAGAAGGGGAATACGGGACACGCGCCACGAGAAAGATTATGCAAGGCTTTGCTTGTGCTGAATGTTTTGAATCGTCACCACACAGATGCAACTGGTGTGGATCGTCATTTCGGGGCCTGCCCAGTGCTCGAGGAACGGCCAATGGTCAACGTTCGGAGCACGGCCCCGCGCTGCTGGCAAGGTCCCTGTCCGCTGATAGCTTGGGGTCGTGGATATGCTTGTGCTTCCACAGGGACTGGCCCCACGTGGGTTCCAGCACGATGTGCTCGTCCTCCTCTCAAGGCAGAAAGTAGCATCATCCCTTATGACTGGGATTGTGTGCTTCTTACTTGCTGGCATTGCTTTGTAACGTGTTGCATTGCACATAACAACGTCAGTAATGGTGTGATGTAGCGGGTGATTTCCCTGTGTTGTCAATGCGGTCTCAAGAATTGGAATTCTTAGGCGTTATCTAGGTTGCTGTGTGCTTTTATTTCAGTAGTGGATCGAATGTGAGTTAAACAGGATTTGATGCATCCTCATCGTGTGCTACCAGTGCTCACGTCACTTCTGTACCTTCACAAGTGCTCTGTTCCTGCAACTTTCCCATCCACCTTTAGTGATCGTTCAGAATCGGAATCCATCAGAATATGCAAAAGTGGAAGACCTTTTCCTAACCAGTTACACAGAACGGGACCCTCAGGGATTTATTTCCAGGTTGCAGAACCTTGGGTTGCAGCCAAACGTGTGTTGTTCTTTTCAGTGGGCTGACAGTGCTTCTTGTCATTATGCTGTGTTTGCCTTGCCTCCTTTCTCACGATCGGAGTACTGTCAGTCGAGGGCTCGATTGAGTTACACCCATTATTTTAGTAAGATAATTGGTGTTATTATGTTGTAGTTTGCAAATAAACAGAAAGGGGGGAACTGTGGGAAGACAAGGAGAACCGTTCGGAGCAGCAGCTGTGGAGCGAGCTAAACGGCACGAGAACCGAGGACAGCTGAGGAAGAAGAAAGAGCGGCTGTGAGTGGATGAGCGCCCGCACTAAGGGCTGAAGGGCGTTTGCGGAACGCTCTGTTGGCACCTAAGGGCGGCTGGGAAAGGTGTAGGGGCGGATGGCAAAGCCAGGAACAGAACAGCCGTGAAGGTACAGAAGTGACGTGAGCACTGGTAGCAGACGCTGAGGATCGGTCACACCTGAGTCCGCGCCTCAGGCGCTGCAGCCTCGGCTCCGGGCAGGGCCGCGTTCGGCCCGCGGCTCCAAAGCACGCGAGCCGTCGCCGGAACGAGAGGCCGCGCCGCGCCGCGCCCTCCCGCCCGCGTCCTCGCGCCAGAGCCGCCTGGGCTGCTCCGATCCGACGCGGGGAAGCCGCGGGGCTCCGCTCCCGCGGGCCGCCACCGGGGCCCGCCCGCCGTCCGCCCGAAGCCCGCCGCGTCCGAGTTCCAGGCGAAGGCGGGAGGAGTCGCAGGAGGGCGGCCAGAAGCCGTCGGCGGTTCCGGCCCGGCGTTTCGGTCCGAGGACGCGGAGCGAGCGAGGAGCGCGGGGCGAGCCCCTTCGCGCCCAGGCGAAGGCCCCGTCGGTCGCGACGCAGCGCCGGGAGGCCCGCGGAACCGCAGAACGGCCCGGCTCGGAAGGCGCCCCGAGGATCGCGGATCTCCGCCGACCTCCCCATGTCACGGCGGAGCGGGCCGCCTCCGAGCCGGCCTCGAACGCCTCCGGGGCCGGACGGGGCCTCTGCCCGCAGCCTCTCCGGGCAGGCAGCCCGTTCCAGCAGCTCGCCGCTCTCCCGCTCAGGAGAGCCCGCTTGCCGCAGGCCCGCTCCCAGAAGGCGTCCCTGCCCGGAGCCCGCTCTGACGGCAGGGCGCGGCAGCCCCTCTGTGACGCGGCCTGAGCTCACAATGGCACGGCGCGCGTCGCAGCGGTGAGCGCCGCCTCGAAGCTCGCCGACCCCCCATTTCCCAGAGAGGCCGACGAGGCTCCGGGCGCTCGCCGAGGAGCTGATCTCGCCGCCGTGCTCTGGAGGATCCGCCGTTCCGTGAGGAGCAGTAGGCAGAGAGAAGCAGGAGGGCAGGGGCGAAGGGCTGAGGAGGAGGGCCGTTTGGCCGGCCGGCCGCCCGCCGCGGTCGTTGACCTGCGGCGAGGGGGGAAGGAAGATGGCGAACTCCCTCTTCTCGAGACCCCGCTCGACTCCGACTGCGGAGAAGATCCGCAAGTCTGGTAAGGCCTTCGGGCCCGGCGGCGCGCGCGTGTTGTCGGGCCGGTGACAGCTCTGAGCGCAGGCGTGGAAGCCCTGCTCCTGAGGGAGGGAGGGAGGCGGGGACGGCTGAGCAGAGCGGGTTGCGGCGCGAAGGCGGCTGCCTTGGCAGCCCGGGGGCCCGAGGAGCGCTCGGGCGGGCGCGACTGCTGGCTTCTGCTCCCGGCCTGGCGCCTGCCTTCCCGGGGATCTGCGAGCAGAAGCCGCCGGCGGAACCGAATGGCTCGGAAGGCTCAGCAGCGCGCCGTTCCTGTGGCGGGAATGGGGCGTGCTGAAGGGTTTGGAGGTGGCCGCCTGGGAGCTTGACGTGTCTTTCCTTTTGTTTTGCAGAGCTCGCTAAGTTTTGGTTCAGCACATCCTATTATCTCGGCCGACAGCTGGCTCTGTACCAGGTGGGACTTGCCTCCTACTCCCTTCCTCCCTCTCGCGGTTGATTCAGCCCCGAGAGCCCGTTTGCCACGGAGCGCAGCTATTCTTGCCCTCCGTGGAAGCAGGACCCGCGCCCCAGAGGGGCACCGCGATGCGAGACGGGGGCCGCAGGCTGGCTCCACCGTCAGCTCTGAAATGCCAGGGGCTCCAGGCCTCATGATGGAAAGAGGGCTGGGCATTTTCTGGGCCTGCGTGCTTCCTTCCTCTGCCGGCAGAGTCAGAGGGATCCTGTGGGGGTGACTGCAAGTTTGGGAGCCCCGCTTGTGTCTTTATGAGCCAGAAGACTGCGCTCTCTGCTTCTTCACGGGGAGGAGGGGCGAGAGGGAAATAGTCTTCCGTCATTCCCTGCACAACTTCTTCTGATCCGCCCTTTCTCCTCTTTCAGGCTGTGAGCATTCCTGAACTGGGCGCTTTCACCCTTGTCAGAGAGCACGTGGTCAACCAGCAGAACAATGTGGTTCTTGTTGAGAGACCCGTGTTTCATCTGGCAAAGGCTCTGGCGCAGGACCACGACCTCCGATACGACTACATAGACGTTGCAGGTAGGAAGAGTGGAGTCTGACAGAGGAGCCTGCCCTGGCACTCTGGTGGGGACAGTGTGACAGACTGCCATTGCAAATGGCAGCAGAGGGTAACAGCACACTCCTTCAGCTGCTTCAGCAGCAGGTTTCATTCCGGTCTCATCGGCTCCGCGTCTCAGCGTCTCCACAGAGACGTACCAATGGTTCCGCCTCACAGTCTCAAAGACTGCACAACAGCAGTGCGTTGCCCGAGGGCCTGGAAGCTGCTGCCTTTGGAGCGTGGCCTGCCCATGGCTCCCCAAGTGCTCACGCTCCTCTCCTCTCGCTTCTCCAGGACACGACGAGTATCAGCAACTTCCTTATGATGAGATAGCCTCGGAAACCGGCATCTCTGAAGGCGCGGCGCGGCTTTGCGTGCAAAGGACCGTCTGCCAGTTCAGCGCCTGCATAGGGAAGAGGCAGAACGTTGCCTTCGTTTGGTGGGATGTTGGCATGCTGCTGATCGAAGGGAAGCGTGTCCAGATGAAGTTCTACGAGGACTTCCTGGGGAAGCTCAGTGGGACTGCCGAGGTGCTGCAGGCTCTTCTTGGGGTAGGTCTTGCGTTTTCCCAGCACTACCTCTGATTCTTCTAAACGCCTTCCGGGGACGAGGGGACTGCTTTCTCCTGGCGTGCCATGCTTCTCCAGCCACCCGGGCTCCTGGCGGTGTGCGGGAAAGCGGGCTCTGGAGAGCTCTTCCTGTACGTGAGGTGGCCCGGCTCTGCGCCGGGATACGCGCCCTCAAAAGGCCTCGCTTTCTGTCAAGGGACAAACGGTGCGCGTCACTGCTCAGCCCCAGCTCAGAGCACGGAGCAGAGGCACAGGCACAGCAAGGCTTGCTGAGGCCTGGACCCTTCCCTGTGGCGGCTCTCGTCGTGTTGGGCTGAGAGAGACTGGAGCTGCCAGCCATTGCCAGTGTCCCCACCTCCCATCGTCTGTTTCCGTTCTGATTGCAGATGCCAGAAATGAGCAAGGCGGTCATCTCACGCAATGCCTGCGCGGCTTCCCTAACGGCTTCCGGACACGTTACTGTCTTTCCAATGTGAGTATGCTTGCTCCTGCCACCCGCGCCTGAGTGAGATGGTACTCGCCACGGTACTTTGCGGTGCTGAGAGGCCTGAAAAGCGGGCAGGGAACTCCCCGCTCGCTCTAGTTCAGTTGGGTGGCATTTGGAGGAGCGTGGCGTGGCAAAGTGATGTTTTGCGTCCGTGCCAGAGTCGAAACTGGGGGGGCATTTAGGCCAGTCTTCCTTCTGGTTTTCCCTGGGCTTCTTTTGTCCGGCAAATGAGAGTGGGTATCGCTAAGGACCCAAGGGCTGGAGGAGGAACAGATGGCTGTGCAGACGGGAGCTCGAGCGTGGTGGGCTTCCGCAGAGCTCTGTCTCGTACCGTCGCTGCTGCGCAGTGCCACCCAAAAGAGGTGCGGGCGGGGGGCGTGGAGTTGAGCCTTCAGAGCTGCGAGGACGTTAATCTGCAAGAAACTCGCAGGGCAAGAAGAGAGCGAAAAGGGCTGTTGGGTATAAGTGGGTGGGGAGCAACCGGTCTGTTCTGAGCGAGAGGGGAATATTTCCTCCTCTGGAGCAGGCAGGGGGATTGGCTGGGAGCTCATCTGCTCTCACAGCAAGGACAGAAGAACACTGGCACGTACCGACGGGCCTCACCTGCCCCTCCAGGCACTGGAGATCCTGGTACGGTTGTCCAGAATGAGCTGCTCTGGGAAGCGTGGCCTTACAGCGTCTCTGCGTTCTGTCTCTGTCGCTCCGCTATTGGGTCACGCTGCGAGGGGAAGCGTTGCCCTTCCTTCAGCCCGCTGCTTCCTCTTCCAGGTACACGCACGAGATCGAACTTGAAACGCCCGACACAGCAAAGGTGGACCTGAAGTACCACGTGAAGACCAGACGTGGGCAAGGCTGGGCAATAGGCAGGAAAGGTGAGGGACCCGTGGGTTGCCATCGGGGCACTCTGTGTTTGCCTTCCTCCTCGTCTGGAGGCGGTTAGAGCTGACCTTACCACAGGGCGCCCGGAAGAGCATGAGACGCTTCCGGTGACTCTTTGTACCGTTATGGGAAAGCCTGAGTGATCCATTGCGAAGAGAGTTCTCAGGGCAGCCCTCCATCACAAGTGGCCACGGGGATCATCCCAGCAGAGGACACTTTCCCAGTGGCCTCCACTCGGCTGCCTGTCCTGCCAGCCCTGGAAATCCCTCCCCTCGCTTCCCTTCGTATTCTCCGATGTCTCAAAAGCAATTCCTCTGGTGTGAGCACGCCCCAGTAGCAAAGCTGTGTGCGTGGGACGTGCATCAAGAGATGAAAGAGCCAGCTCCTCTTGTGCTAAACGAGTCCCCTCCCCACGATGGCTCTTTGAGACCACCGGCAACTGCCAGGGCCTCCCCCACTTCAGCACACAGACCAGATGAAGGCCTCAGGTAGCGTTCCCCAGGGAACAGCGTTGCCCCACAGCCATGAGGAGTCGGACCCAAACCGTGCCAGAAGCACAGCTGTTCTGAAGTTTTCCCCTTTCCTCTTTCTAGGGGACCTTTGCGAGACGCGCCTCCTTCATCGCGCAGCGCTTCCTCCAAAGAGGTTACCGCCACTGACTGGAATGCGGGGCAGAGACCAGGCAGCCGAGGAGAAAGAGCCTCGCACCAGGTGAGACTCCTGGCCAAAGAAATGCGGGCGGTGCCACGCTCTTGCCTCCGTGGGAGCGAAGTTTCTCCCGGATCCAGAGGCTGTATGGATTCAAGCAGCTCTGCATGACCAACACCCCGTAGCATCCCTTCTGAGCTGGGTAACTAATGGCAAGTGCTCCTCGCGAGAGCGCAGAGACTCTATTGCTTCCCTTCAGATGGAAGCGAACCGGGCCTTTCTGTTTGCCGAGCCCGGTGCCCAAAGGGACAGGAAACGTCCCGGGAAGGGATGAGGGTGTTCCTTTCCTAGGAGCGTTTGAGCAGGAGTGAGCGTGTTTGCGGGCTGCTGTCAGCGCCGCAGGCTGTTCCCAGGTCTCCAAGGGAAGTGGTAGAGACCAGCTCAGTCATTTGGGGGCTCTTGCAGACTTGTTTTGCTGAGGAGGCTGCTGAAACACGTTCAAGCACGCAACGCAGACCCAGCACCTCCTGCCCTCCTGTCAACTCTCCCCACCGTGTCTTTACAGGCAGCTACCGGCCATCCCGAGGAGATCCTTGCCAGAAAAGGAAGAGCAAGCGAAAGTAGTTCCTCTGGTGGGTCCCAGGATGGTGGACTTCTTTGCCATAGCGAGGGAGAAGAAGAGAATGGTACGTGGCACAGACTGCTGCAGCACATTTGTCTCAGTGAACTGTAGAAGAGCATCAGTGACTCTCACAGCGCTCTTTGCTGCGCGTTCACGTGACACCTCGCTTGAAGAGAGATGAGTAGCGAGGGCGTTTGGGAATAAGCTGTTCACTGCCGTTAGCCTCCCGAAAGCCACCCCAGGAGCTGATCTGGGGATGTTCCTGACTGCTTGTCTAGAACTGCCAGCTGCCAGACTGCCTTTAGGCCTTTAGTGGTTGTTTATTTTCCTGGCTGTTGCAGAAGGGCTCTTCAGTGGAGTGCGCAGGAGCCTGGCAGCAGACCAGAAAGGCAGGAGGTAGAGGGTGAAATGGAGTCAGGAGGGGAAAGCCCTCAGCCTCCACAGAGACTAACGTTGCCTGTTTTTGCATTTAGGCCGACCTCGAAGCAAAGGCTCTAGAGACCAAGAAAGGAAAGGTGGTGAAGGGACAGAATGTGAGGAAGGAGGAGGAGAAGGGGAAGAACGTGAGGAAGGAGGGGGAGGCGAAAAAGGTGAAGGAGGTGAAGCCAGTGAAGCCAGTGAAGCAGGTGAAGCCGGTGAAGCAGGTGAAGCCGGTGAAGCCGGTGAAGCCGGTGAAGCAGGTGAAGCCGGTGAAGCCGGTGAAGCCAGTGAAGCAGGATAAGCCGGTGAAGCTGGTGAAGGAGGTGAAGCCAGTGAAGCCGGTGAAGGAGGTGAAGCAGGAGAAGAAGGTGCAGGAGAAGAAATTTCCAAAAGTGACGCAGAAAAGGCAGCAGCAAAAGTTGCAAGGGAAGAAAGCAGAAAAAGGCAAGCAGCAAAAGTCGCAAGAGAAGGACACGGAAGCTGAGCCGGAAGAAGTGGAGCTGCCAGCGGCCCAGGTACTTTGCATCCCTGCAAGAAAGCAGCAGCACTTTCCCATCCAGGGGAGCTGAGACTGCATGGTGCCTCTGGCACGCGGGCCAGAGCAGTAGTGTTGGTGCAGCAGCGCTGGGTGGGGGACTGCTGCCTTTTGTGAGCAAGAGGACCCAACAGGGCGCTGTAACAAAGCCCTGGTCACGCTGAGACATGGCCTCAAGAGCGTGCTGAGGTCCCTCTCCTGATTCTTTTCCTGCCCCACTGCAGTCCCCACTGGAACGGTCTTGCGGGGAGCCGCATGCTGGGAAGCAGCACCACAGCGCTGAGTGTCTTTTCCTATGCAGGAAACCTCTGTCACCGAGGAAGAATACTCAATCTCTCTGTCTGGGAGCGAGACAGAGCGTTCCAGCTCCACCCCCAGCCTGAGGGAGAGGATGATGGGGAAGCAGGAAGAGGCCGAGGAAGAGCCGCGCGCAGTCTTCTGGGACAGCGCTGCTTTGCCTAAACGGTAAGCGTGCACCAACTGCGCCCGAGGCCAGGGGCAGGGGGGTGGTGAGTCACCTGTGCTGTGCATCAGGGAAGCCAGCTTTTGAGTCGTGGTGCCGCACGCAGCGCCCTGAGAGCTCTGAGGCCGTGGATACGGTCGTGGTTCGGGCCCGATGCCACGAGCCTCTCTGGAGCCCAAGCAGCCCACGCGTGGAAGTCGTCCTGTGTCAGAGTGGCTGTGGGGCCAAGTGGGGCCACGCGTGGAACAGACTGGGTGAAGCAAGAGGCAGGGGCGTCACGGCTGAAGAGTGAGACGGATTTTGTGCTCGCTGTTGCAGGAAGCTTTCTTCAAGGACAGATGAGGCCCTGCGGGAGGTGGTGAAGCTCATTGTGGGGCAGGTGTCCCGTGAGCAGCAGGGCCAGAGAGACGCAGAGAAGGATCTGCAGGACCGGCTCCAGAGGTAAAGCTCTCCAGACAGGCAGCTTGCTCTCCCACACTGCCCTTCTCCCACCCCCTGCAGCACCAGAGCAAAAGAGGGGCCTTTCCTGGACGCGGGCTCTCGGCACGGCCACCTGCAGCAGTGGTGGCAGGCACCAAGCTTGGGAGCCCCAGCCAGAGGCCGGTCTCCCTGTGCTCACACTCCCTCCCGCTCTGTGCCTACAGTGAGCTTGCAGTGCTGTGGTGGAGTCGGCCATCCACACACGCACCTGGCCTCCTCCATCTGCCAGGAGCGGAGCACAGACCTGCACCCCCTGCTGGACCAAAGCCAGAGAAGGCGTCACGCAGAGTGGTAAGTGGGCTCCCGTAAGCAGCGTGTCACAGCTAGCCGTAGCAAGCCAAGGGAAGACCCTCTTGGGCCTGTGGGATGGAGAGCGGCTGGCGGTGGAGCTGGAGACCTCCGCACAGACACGCAGCCAGCGGGCGCTGGGGACGAAGGTTCCCAGTGCAGCTCAGGCAGCTGCAGGCGGAAGGGTCTGAGGTGTCGGCCAGTGTCTGGCGGCCCTCCGTTCTCCAACCGGAGTCCCTCCCTCTCCTCCCAGAATACAGAGCCCCGAGCACCTCGCTCTCACAGCCTGTATCTGCCCGGGCCGAAGTCTCAGCCACCGCCTGACTCAGTGCCTGGTCAGCCAGCCCCACAGCAGGCTACCCCAGATCGGGACTGGCCACAAGGGCTGCAGTTACATCACAGGGACCAGGAGCCTGCTCTCTCTAGACCTGCATTAGCAGAACCACTCTCTCGTACTGCAGAGAGACTTGCAGCGTTGCGCTGCGTGTCTCTGCGCTCACAAAACTACTGAGCTTTACACTGAACTCCTCAGGTCCGGAGAGTCGTGGTCAGGCACGTCGACGAGGACCACGAGAGATCCAGCAGCAGTGAGATTCTGGAGCCAGACATCCACTAAGTGTCACCCAACAGCTCAACGAGGACCACCTTTCACTGTTGGCGACGCTCACGGTGACACTGTTAAAGGCGTCGCCACTTTCCATATTACCCTTTCCCTATACCCAATAAACCCCAACCCCATCCCCAAACACCGTGGGTCTTTCCTTGGTCGCCGTGAAACGCGCGCTTTACAGAGGGGGCCTTGTAAAGCCAGGTGCTCCCCTCCCCAGGGTTCCCGGGCCTGCATTGGCAGGGCTACCCGGAGCTGCACGGGCACCACAGTGTGCTGCGAGGGTGCTGAAATCCAAGGCAGAAACCTTGCGTGAGGAGATGAGGAGGAAAGCCCGGTCCTCCTCCCTCCGAGCTCCATCTCGGAGCGGGAGCTGGGAGCTGGGAGCCTTCTCTGGTGTCACCAGTGTGGCTGTGCAATCTGCACGCTGACAGCTTTGCCCCCGGCTGCTTTGGCTGGCTTGAGGGCGGCCCCTTCCACGGACTGCCTGCAAATGTCATACGAAAGGAAAAGCTTGTGCTGGTGTCTTTCCTTAGCAATTTGCATATATGTATTTATTGGCAGATTTCATATTGAACAGTATACAAAGGTATTGTAGGAACTTTCTTAAAAATGTAGTGTTGTTACCAGTGACATACTAATTTTTACTCACTCCTACTGCTGAACAGATTTGCTATATATTTTTTAGTTGTTCATATACTTAGAGGAAATCACAAAAAGCATCTTGTCGTTCCTTGGAATATTTTGCTGGAGTGACATCACATGATGCTCAAGAAATCCTTTCCTCCCAATAAATGAGGAAGTGTGTTGTTCATGTCAAGTAGTGCTTTCAGTACTCTGAAGAGACACCATCCAGAGGGACCTTGAGAGGCATGAGTGGTGGACCCACGGGAATTGAATGAGATTCGTGAAGGTTAAATGCAACGTCCTGCACCTGGATTGGGGAAACTTCAAACATGGACAAAGGCTGAGTGATGAGCAGACTGAGAGCAGTCCTGTGGAGAATAACTTGGGGGTTCTGGCGGATGAAAAGCTTGACATGAGTCAATAGTGTGTGCTTTCATCCTGGAAGAGTGACAGTATCCCTTTCTGTGCTAGAACAGTGCTGCCCTGCAGCGTGAGGCAGGTGATTGTCTCTACTCTGCCCTCATGAGGCCCCAGCTGGAGCAGTAGGAATCTCTAGCAGAAGAAAAACAGAGCTGTTGGAGCGGGTGCATAGAAAGCCACTGGGAATATCAGAGGGCTGGAACACCTTAACCAGAAAAAAAAAAAGAAAAAAAAAAAGTTGAGCTGGGCTTGTTCAGCATGGAGAAGGCTCAGGATAGACCTGATAGTCTTCCAGTCATGGAACACAGCCTACAGGAAAGCTGGGGAACAATTCTTTGTCAGGGAGCATAGTGATAGGACAACTGGCAATGGCCTTAAACTAAGAGAGATTTAGATTAGATGTTAAGAGAAAATTATTTTTTTACTCGGAGGCTGGTGAGGCTCTGGCACGCACTGCTCCAAGTTGTGGTTGCCCCATTGCTGGAGGTGTTCAAAGCCAGGGCTTTGGGCAGGCTGGCCTGGTGGAGCTGTCCCTGCCCATTGCACGGGGGTAGAAGCTGGGTGATCTGCAAGATCTCTTCCAACACAAACCATTCTGTGATTCTGTAGTTCTGTGATAGCTTTTAAGGGTGGAGTTTTTGTTGTTTTTTTTTTTTTACAACAGTTGCTAATCTTCTGCTTTACTCTCTCAATGTCACAGCCACGCATTTCAGGCTTCTGTGGTTGTGTAATCAATGAATATACAGATGTTATGATTAAGAAACGTACAGGGAAGTTAGGCTAAGCAGGTTATCACACCAAAGAACAGGCAGAAAGCTTACCCTTGTCCTGGGCTCGCTGAGAAGGCTCCAAGAGGAGCGATCTCCAAAAGAGATCCTGCCCTCGTCATACTCAGCTCTTCAATGGGGTCTAGGAGAGGTGCAGCCAGGCTCCATCCCTTCCAGTAGCACAAGAGCATTGCCTTCACCTGTGCTCCCAGGGCTGACTCATGGCTCGCCTCAGGTGCTCAATCAGAGGTTCAGGCTGTGATTCCGCAGTTCTCATACTGTGGTTTTGGTAGAACGTGGTTTTCTGTGATCACTTTGATTTGCTCACATTTTAGGGTCTGCTCGCAGCTTCTGCCCAGTATCATAAAGCCAAGAAGAGGAAGGGGTGCTCCCAAAGCAATACATCTGGATTCAGACAATGCCCCTGTGATAACTTCTCTGTGTAGTTCATGCAGTGTGAATTATGTAATTAATGTGGCTGTTTGCACAGACATGCTTATGGTACATATTTGCAAAGGCAGAATTGTAAAGGGTTTGAGGAGGAGATGTCCCTCCTCTTTCCCTTACTGAATAAGATGACTTTTCAAGCATCCAGTCCAGCCACGGCTGTTGCTTTCAAGCTTCTCACCATGCAGCAAACCTGCTTAAGCAGCTACCCCTGATGTGGGCCCTGCTGATATTCAGCTGGTCTGTATCTCACCTGGTGCTTCCCTTCTGTGAATGCCAGCACCTAGCTGTAGCCCAGTGGCTCATGCCCCACACAGTGCCTTTTCCAATACCTGGAGAACTTCATTGCTTTCCCACGCATTTCTTCATTATTGTTTATTGCGTCAGTTAGTAATTCTCTCCTGTTCAAATGTATTTCTTTCCATCCAGATATTATGATTACGCACACCGTAATGCACTACAAGACTTCTACTTCCTCCTCCACAAATACCTAAGCTTATCCCTGTCTACCTACCTAATCTGTCTATCAGATCCTAATGCCTCAGCATTTGGAGGTGTTTAGGTTTGGATTTTGATTCAGGCTTATATTAAAAAAAATGTTGAAAGGTCACTGCAATTCATTTCATTCAGTAAATGAAGCTGGAAGATGTTCAGTGCCACTGTTAAAATGCATTGCCTGACACATCTATCCACCTGCAAATAGTGTAATTGGATCTGGGAGAGTTCAATGTAAGCACTGCTTTACTTTTAATGCTCTCTTTACTTTTCATTGTTCCTTTAAATCTCTTCAAAGGCAAGATTCCTCGTAAGATGATGCCTTGGCAATTTCCCTCAATGATATTGACTTTTAAATAGCAGTGGAAGAATAAACTAGTAGATTAAAATGCCCATTCGATTGTCCTTCTGTGTGTATTATGCACATTATTTCCCACAGTGAATATTCAACGTTACACTGATCGTTAACACAGTGGGTGCTGTTAGACAGTAAAAGCCAGCAGCACGCTAATAAAAGGTTTAATGAATAACACAATATCCTTAGCAATAACAACAGAGAAGTAGTTTTAGGAAAACAGAAACTGTGTGGTGAAGTACACTGTATGTGAGTCAGGGTTTTCTGTGCTAATGGGCAGATACTCTTTTACCACAGAGCTGGTATTGAAATGCTAGCCCAGGATTTGAGGGCAAGTATCCCCCTGAATCAGTGGTGAGCATTACCTCCCACAAGCTCGCTTTTTATGCTGCACTGCTTAACTGCTCATCAACATGAAGACATGAAGAAGCACTTCCCAGTTTTAGTACTGCCAGGTAACTGAGTTGTAGTGTTACTCTTAGCTTCTTAAATTTGTAATTCTAATCAGAATTACAGAATATCCTGAGTTGGAAGGGACCCACAAGGATCACCAGCTCCATCACAGGACCACTCAAAAAGTACCTAAAGAAAGCAGGATGCATTTCCTCATCCCTAGACAAATCTAGAGGGATCATTTTTATTTTTGCTCTGCTGGATATCTAAGTGGCCAATTCAAAACCCAAGAAGGCATGGGTGAGCTTTTTTTTACTCACTCCATGAATGATAACTCCAACTTTGAGGTTGCTGCAGGGCCTACAGAGTGTGCTGCAGCAGCAACAGCAGCTCGGGCTGCCTGGAAAATTAAGGGGAGCACCTTTAACCAGCCAAATTATGTAAAGTTTGAAGCTTGTGCAGCTAGAGGGGAGGCCAACTACAAGCCTGGGGAAGGTCACCTGAACTGGGACAAGCTCTGACAGCTCCTGGTGCAATCACAACTCTAAAGGGGGCAGCAGTGTGGGTAAGAGGCATCTAACAAGAGCCTTTTTAGTCTTTACTGATGTTCTTTCCCCAAGAGGGATGAAAGAGCTAGAGCTGTGCAAACTTCCACCACCTATCCTAGACTGTCCTCAGCTTGCTAGCAAGCAGCAGGTGCTTCAGGAGGCATTTTGCCACAGGAGTGCAGGAAAAACAGGAAGCTTGGACACCTGGTGATTAGCAAACCCTGCACTTGTGAGAGAATAATTCCACCCCACTAAGCTTCAACAGGAAGCTTCAATGGCAAGCAGATAATCATAGAATCAGCATAGAAAGGTTTGGGTTAGAAGGGACCTTTAAGCTCATCTAGTTCCAACCCCCTGCTGCAGGCAGGGACACCTCCTCTAGACCAGGTTGCTCAGAGCTCCATCCAGCCTGGCCCCCTAACTGGAGGCATCCACAACCTCGCTAGGGAACCTGTTTCAGTGTCTTACCACCTGCACAGTAAAGAATTTCTCCCCAATATCTAGTCTAAATCTACTATTTTAAAACCATTTCTCCTTGTCCTGTCATTATATGTCCTCATAAAAAGTCCCTCCCCAGCTTTCCTGTAGGCCCCTTTCAGGCAGGCAGCTATAAGGTGCCCCCAGAGCCTTCTCTTCTGCAGGCTGAAGAGCCCCAAATTCTGTTAGCCTGTCCTCATAGTGGAGGTGCTCCGGCCCTCTGATCATCTCTGTGACCCTCCTCTGGACTCACTCTCACAGCTTGATGTCCTTCTGTTCAGGGTGCTTGTTGCAGGGGTCCCCTGCGAGTTGTTCCTTAAGGGTAAAGGGGTCCAGGAAGCCTGGGAAGCCTGGGCGCTCCTCAAGATGGAAATCTTAAAGGCCCAAGAACAGGCTGTTCCTGCATGCCATAAGGCAAGCTGTAGGGGAAGAAGACCAGTGTGGATGAATCTGGAACTGTTGTTGAGACTCTGGAAGAAAAAAAGAGCCTGTCCTCTGGAAGAAGGGGCAAGGAACTGGCTGAGGGCCGTGCCCAGCGGGTCGTGGTGAATGGAGTGAAGTCCAGCTGTGCCCCGTTACAAGTGGTGTCCCCCAGGGGTCGGCACTGGGGCCATCTTGTTTAATATCTTTACTGATGAGCTAGATGAGGGCATTGAGTGCACCCTCAGTAAGTTTGCAGATGACACCAAGCTGGGAGGTGGTGTTGGTCTGCCTGAGGGCAAGGAGGCCCTGCAGAGGGGTTTAGATAAACTGGATTGCTGGGCTGAGGTGAATGGGATGAGGTTCAACAAGGCCAAGTGCTGGGTGCTGCACTTTGGGCACAACAACCCCATGCAGCGCTGCAGGCTTGGGGATGCGTGGCTGGATGAGTGTGAAGAAGAGAAGGACCCTACTCTGTCTATCCCTTCTGAAAAGCCTGGAGTCCTCAATCAGGTATTCATCCCACCGTGTTTCCGTGACAGCAATTAGGTCATACTTTCCCAATTGCGCCGCAGTTTCTAACTCCTGTTAATTTACATACAGTGGTATAGCGGCACTTCAGCTCAGCTACTGGCCTCGCTGCCTTCTTGGAGGAACCCTTCCTACAGCTTTCTGTGTTACCCAGTGCACCCCTCTCCCCAATCTAAATATATAGTTTAAAGCCCTACTAACCAGCCCAGCCAGCTTGTTCCCAAGAATGTCTGTAATGTAATGCGTTTCAAGACTCTTCCTTTCTTTCTCATCTCTTAATTTAACTACAGGTTTTTAAGTCTTTTCATTCATCCTTATAAGTCAAACTTACTTTTCACCTCAATGAGTACCTTTGCTGCTCTGAATTTATCAGATTCTTTTTTATTTGATACAGAAATGAACAGACTATCCCACATGGGGCTTTGAAAAGATTATGCCTATATACTCCAGTTTCATTAAATGCTGCTCTGGCTTCTTTATTTCGCTATCCTATGTTACAAAAAACTGTCCCCTAACATTGTTTATATGAAATTTCTTTGCAGGCTTGATTGTGCACATCTTGGGTTATTCTTTCCCCTTGTGAATTAGAACAGCTTTTTAGTTTTAATTGAGTTTTATTCCATAAATTGTATCTTATCTTCTCATTTTGTCCCTACGTGCTTTATCAGGTTGAATTCTTTCCTATTTTCCTTTTTTTTTATTAGTAATTACCCTCAGTTTAATATATCTGGAACTTCCTTTGATATGTCCTTTACTGTCTATGTTAGATAATTAATAGGAGCACAAAAGAACAGACAAGTTATTTATCTCTGTAGTGTCCCTGCTGTCCTTCAAGCCATCACTCCAACTATTTAAATGTTTACTTTTATCTTCAAAAAGCAGTGACCATCTCTTAACGGCAGTAAGATAGAGTTTCAGTGAGATACTCATTACTTTTTCTGGCTTTTGAAGTTTGGCAAAGGTTTTGGATGGCTATTTTTTTTCATATGAAATTGGTCAAAAACCAGGCCCAATGCTGGCTATGACCAGAAATCTCACCCAAGAAAGGTAAAATCCTGTTTTGTTTTGGCTTGTTTGTTTCTTTTTCAGCATAATTCAGTTCTTACACTAATTTCCTGAAAAAGGATCAGCTCCTTCTAAATTTTTCCATTTCAAGTCCTGTATATTATAATAACAACAAAAAAAAATACTGAAATGCATGTCAAGGATACTGTCCAAAAACTGCAAAAAGGTTCATTGTGCTTCAAGAGGACCAAATTATCCCAGTTTCCCCATTTGCTGTTGTACTTTTCTTACTGATGGATAAGTGGTTGCTCTTACATATCTCTGATTTCTCTCGTCATGTTTTTGTGATTCTTGCTGCCTATGCTGTCCCAACCTTCATGCTATTAGCAACACTTTCCAAGGCTTTCAGGAGCTGCATGGCTGCAGAGTGGCTGTTCCTCTGATGGTGTTCACACCTTAACTTGGCCAGAGCTGGAAAACAGACGTCTTCTAAAAACTCTGTATGGCTTTTACTGATCTCTAATTTTCTATGAAGCTTTGCACTATCCCAAATTTATTATAATGCTTACATGAGCGATATGGAGAGTTTATTGGCCAATACTGACAGAATGCAGCGGGGTTTCGCTAACTTTCCATTTAGTGGGAGAAGGACACAGTAAGACCCCTAAGATAGCTTACAAGACTGGGAAACTTCTCCCACATCTCTAGGTCTTTGCAAATCCACTTTATGTCAATATTCCTCTTTATGTTTTTCACCCTGCTCACTTAGCAACAGCATAAGACATCCCATAACTTTGCATACGTTGCTTACTCAGAATAGCTGAATTTTGTGTAAGCTGTGTACATATACCACGCTTCCTTTGCCTACTTTTCTTTGTGATGGAAGATTTTCCTCACAGCATTCAGTATTTCAACCATTCACCATTCATAACTCAGATCCTTCATGATATGTAAATGAAATTGCAGAATTGCTCCTATAAACACAGTAGGAAAGAGGGCTTAAAGTAACTGAAGGTCTAAGCTGACTAATTCTCACTTGTACAGATAGTGTACCATCTGAAATTTTGAAGGTTCTAAAGCAGTGTTCAGTATTTCCAAAGTAGATTTTACTTCCTGCAAAACTGAACTCACAGCAAAAAATTACGCCAAAAGTGCCTTGAATTAATCTAAAATAGTGGCACCAAAAAATTGTCAGAGACCAGCGAAACATGAAGTTTGAGCTCATTTCTGCCTAGCAAGAAGCAAAGCTGATCGACCCCAAATATTAAGCTGATGAGTAGCAGTTCATTTTAAGAACTAATGATGCCATCCATCAGTATATATTGCAGCAATTCTTTAATGTTTATTAATTTTACAGAGACCAGTGACAGTTGCCTAAATGTTGTAGCTCAGTAACCTCCACCTCCAGCAATTTCAGGTGGCTTACAGCAGACCTTATGAAGGAAGGTAAGGTTAAAAACTCATTACTGATCAATTGAGTCTCGTGTAGTAGTGATGATCAAGATCGTACAGCACCAGTGCAAAACAGTGTAAAATAAAGCTTCATCTCAACCTTAAAAATTGTATCTTAAATTATGAGAGCTGCTCCAAAAATAATGCCTCCTATTTAATTACGCTGGCCCACAACATCAGATGTAGATGTTGGTGTTATTGCACTAGAGGCTGAACCTTCCCAACATTATTCCATTACATTTGGCTCTGGCTGCAGACTCAGTGCCAGTGCTGCTCCGGCTGCTGGCTGAGCCCTGGCCTCTTCCAGCTTGCAGGTGAGCCGTGCCCTCATCTTCCAGCTCCCACTCAGCATCTCCTTTCCACAAGCCCACCACAGGTGGGCCCCAACCCCATCTTCTCTCCTGCTGTGACAGCAGAGCCACCTCAAGACTTGCACACAGCAGGCTCAGGGCAGTCCTGCGTGCAGGCTTTCCATCCGTGCTATTTCCCACCTATGGCTCAGTGAGCAGCCTATGCCTCCACTCAGCCCAGCACACCTTACCCTGAGCTGCCCAAACACTGCCTGGGAAACAAGGAACCACCAGCTGGAAAACAGCCACACTGCATGCAGGCCTATCTAGACCGGTGCTGATCTTCACTTCCAGCCCTGTGCAGCGTTATGACTGAGCGGATCGAAACGTGTATCCATCTGCCTCCGAGGTGCCATCTTATCCATCTCGAGACTGCCAAGAAAGCACAAGCGCTCTCCTTTGCAAACAATTTTTATTGTTGGCGTGTTCTCCTTTTTGAAAACAGTGAAAACTTTAAGCTGTAAGAAAGGAAAGAAATGCATTTACTAAATCTCCAGAGACTGGCATGCTTCATCTTGTACATCCGTGGGTGACATTTCTGTTTACTTTTACTGCAGTAGATCTCTGGTAACACGCAGCAGCCTCATCTTCTCTGCTGTAAATGTGAAATCCTCTTCTGGATGTAGGGTGCAACTACTGGCTAATATTCATTTCGCTTGAATGGCACTTTCTGGCAGAGCCTGCCAATGCCAAGTCAGAAGTGCACACAGGGCCTCAGCATGTTTTCAAAATACAGCGTATGTGCAAGTGCTCCGCTGACCTGCAGGCAGGGCAAAGATGACAAGAAGTTTGTAGAGACAGCTGGTAACTGCACTGCCCTGTGTCCCTGCACGTAGAACTGCTGGTAGAACTGCCATCCGGCTGTTAACTCCTCGGTGCTGGCAGCAAGCAGCATCAGTAGCAAGCAGCCAATTTGCTCTATCAGTTGCTCTGGCAGGCGGATAATTACGGCGGTGAAAACTGAAACAGAGAATCTAGGCAGGTTCCTGAAACAGCCAGGCAAATCAGCTTCTGGCAGGTTTCTGATTCCCTTTTTAGAATACATTTGCAGTTCACAAAAGAACTTTGCAGTTGAGCCCTGACCTAATTATTAAACGCTGCTTTTGAGGTCCTGTCTCCTATTTGCAGTCTAATGTCTTTTTTGTGAGTTCTGCTTTAGAGGCATTTTCTTTCCACTTTCTTGAATCGCCACCCCAGTTAGTGCTTACACCAACAGCCTCTGGGCTTTGTACTGGGGCTGGAAACCTTTCTTTCCTCCCTCCCCAAACCGACTATGTTCAAACACAGTGCTCGTGGAAAGGTGCTAATGTGTTTTCACTGGCCCTTTCAAACATAATTTAAAAGCTGGTAGTGGAAAGCATAAGAGAGAAAGCATTTGCAAAAGGATATATTTTTCTCCCACTTTTTAAAGATCTAATTGTCTCTGAGAAACTGAGCCAGAGTTCATTTTATACACTTGGTTATATTTGAGTTACAATTCCAAATGTATTCATTTGTTTTACAATTCAGTACTGCTTAAAAGTCTCTGACAGCTCTTCAGACTTCACCCGTGTGGCCTCACGTTCCCTCCACCACTATCAGAAATGCGTAACAAGGTGTAAGTGCTGTAAGATTCTATTTGGAAGACATTGTCATCCAGTTCAGAAATATTTTCCTGATTTCTCACTGGCAGTCCAGGATTTTCTACGTCTCTTCAGATATGTTGTTCTTTCTTTTGATTAACTCTTTCAGACCATGCATTTTTTGGTCAGTAATGCAGTTTCACATCCAAATAATGTTTTAGTATTCAGACTCCTGCAGAAGACCAATGATGATTTTTTATGGTTAAATTTGAACTTTTCAGGTCTGAAATAACTATTTCTCTCTTCTCCCCTGAAAGCCTATCATACATTTGCCTCCTTTCTTTCACCTTTGAATATGCAGATACTATTTTTCCTCTGGATGGAGCTCCTCTCACACTCTTCCAGACATCTGTTGCCTCACACCTTTCTTGTCTTCCTGATGCATTATAATGGGGGGTGAAGCCAGGTGGCCTCGTAGTGGCATTTGTTTTGGTGATTTTTATTGTTCTCAGACATGCCCTTAGCCTCTGGACTTAAGACCACTCATTCATTTCACATCCAACCATCTGAGTAAACTGTTGGTGTCTTGATGCCGCCTTATTACACAGCATTGATTGAATGTGCCTTAGGCTACGCTGGAGCTTGACTCGGTGTCTGTTACAGCGCAAGCATCTTGCGTTGCCACAAGCGAATCACTTATGATGAAGAAAACAAAACACTCATATGTTTAGGTGTCTAAGTCCCAGTATGAAATCCATCAGCTTTAATCCTTAACCCTCACTGGAATACTTCTTGCAAGGAGCTGGTCTGAAGATAGCTTTCAGGATCTGCGGAGAAAAATTAAGCTGCAAATGCTGTTCAAACACTTTCTCTGAGACTAGTTTGATCCAGGTTCTTGAATATGTTCAGCCTGGAATAGCATAGGTTGAACTTGCATATTAAAAGCTTTCCGTAGCAAAGTGGAACAGTTTGGAGTAACGTGCCATCTGTACAGCCTAGCCTGAGACGTTCCTCTTCTGCAGCTTCTGTTTCTCTAAATGCGTTCACCAGACTTCCCCGACTTTAATTTCCCAGAGTGATCTACCACATCAGGCACGTTCTTCCACTGCCCCTTATAACAAGGCTACATGCTGCCTAAGTGAACCTATATTTCTTATTTAGTAGCTGAAGGCCCATAATTCATATGCAGGAGAGAGCTATTACAAAGCATTTGTGGGTAACAATACTTTTTTTCTGTGCTGTAATAAACAGCATGGTTTAACATCACAAATAGTGCAGTGCAGGGGAAGATGCCTTAAATATGAGTTTTTTTGTCATCAGTTTACACAGGTATCTTTTGTTTGATGGCGGCTGAAAGCATGTTATCATAGGGAGAAACATTTGATTTGCTTTCATCAGTAACTTAGTTTGCTTCCTGTGCATGAAGATGTTCAAGCAGTTTTTATATTATTGTAAATTGAATTAAGTTGCAGGCTACAAAGAGGATTTGGGGGGGGGGGGGGGATGTTGCTTATATGTGCAGAACACGTAATGATCTTGAGAGTTTTTTACTACGCTGCATGGTTTGTTTTTTTCCCCAATGGTTTATTTTTCCAACAGACAGGCTAGCTGACAGATGCTGCAGCAGCACAATAGTTCAGTCTGTCCAGCGATGAGGCTCTGGTGCATGATGTCACCAACAAGGTGGTTTATCTTTAGAGCTTCAGGTCAGGGAGCAGATGTCAAGCCGATGGTCTAAATCAATTTCCAGTCAGACATCAGCTGTGGGACATCTGCTTCCCACCCTGCCCTACCCTACCCTACCCTACCCTACCCTACCCTACCCTATCCTATCCTATCCTATCCTATCCTATCCTATCCTATCCTATCCTATCCTATCCTATCCTATCCTATCCCATCCCATCCCATCCCATCCCATCCCATCCCATCCCATCCCATCCCATCCCACCCCTCTCTGCCCCCCCTTCCCCTTCACCCCAGGAGTTTGCCAGGTGGAATGACCTATAAGTCTACAATTATGGGATGAGGGAGACAAGCTGGTCACGTGGAATAATTAACTTGGTGTTTTAAAGATGAGGGTCTTATGAGCAAGGGGAGCAGCATAATGAGAAGCGTGCCCAGGACTGGCACAGTTCTTTGGAGTAAGGTCAGATAAACGCATTGACTTTAATGGGGTAATTGCAAGGTGTAGTACTTTTCCCAAAACAGAAAATTAAAGGAAAAAATATCCTCCTTGGTGTAAATATATTTCTTTTTAAAAGTCCTTATAACTTATGATGTGTCTTCTTGGAATAAACCTACGATCAGCAAGAGGAAAAATTATAACCCTGGAAAGTAGGAGTGTTGAGGTTGGTACCTGATAGCCTGTGGAAGATCAAACTCCTGTAGCTGTTTCCAGGCTTTCTAGGCAACAAAGTCTGACCCTCAGAGCTTTGTAGTAATTTCTGGAGCACATCCACCTACTCTGCAGCCCTAGCACTTGGTGGGGTATAAGATGAGCAGAAAGTACCTTTTTATTCTCTACTGCATTAGGGTAGCTTTTTTCTCATAGTAAAGCTTAAATGACTTGTTTCTCTGTATTTTGCTTCAAAGGCAGTGGGCATGAGAAGTCAACGTGCTGTTGTTTGCTACAAAAAATAAGCCCACAAAAGAAGTAGAATAGGCGTGAAAAAGAAGATGCATCTAGCTGAACTACCACCTGCTTTGCTAACAGCATAGGAGCCCCATGAAGACTGAAATAGGTAAGTTAAAGGTTATTTCCTTGTTTGAATTTCCTTGAAAATAATGGTATTATTGCACATTTTCAGAAATGTTACTGTTATGTAGAAAATATTATCTTCTGCAAAAAGGCTAATGAGGAATGCTCTCCCATAGGGTGGCTACAGAAATCACAAGTGTTTGGAGGATGGATGAAGAAGGAAACATACTGTCCTTTTCCTGCAGTATCAGCTTCATTAGCAGCATAGAAGTTGTAAACGTTTGAGATGGGTTTCCTTCTGCACTGGGACCAGACTAATGCATATCCAAAACCACCAGTGACTGGACTGCCACCCCAAAGGAGCCTGCAGCCCACCAACTGGGTGCTGACCCTATCCTGGCCTTTCATCTGTCGTCGTAGTTGAGAGATCCAGCTGTCCAATGTCACTAATCTGCATAATGTGGAGCTGAATCTTAGTCTTCCTATTTAGCAACTTTGAACAAGATTACATCCTTCTCTGGATTCTCCAGGGGTAGAAATCCTGTCATTAGAAGGAAACAACAAAGCACATCAGCATCTCTAGCTGCTGAAGATACACATGCCCAATCTCCATGTAGTTTTTAGCAGCATACTGTGTGTTTAATCAACTTGATTTTTGGATTTTGAAAGGGTGTCTGCAAATGTACGCTGTAAGGAAGTAACAGAAACACTGAACTAAAATGACAAAATAAGTTTTAGTAGCAAATTACTCACAATATAAATCTTAGGTGTCTGCTGATTCTAAGAGTCTTAGTTAAAAGTGCAAAGTTTGCTGGTGACGTTTCACCTGTCTCCTCAGTTTTACTGAGGACAGACAGCAGGACACCTTTCCTATATATAGCTATAAAATGACCTTCTTCAGCCAACCAGCATCTTGTTTTCACACCGTAACCAGGGCAGTTCCAGCAGAACCTCATCTGAATTTTTCAGCTCCACTCTTGGGCTCTAAATGAGGTGTCACACATACAAAAAATCAAAATCAGGTCTATGGACTGCTAGAGTGCATCTTAAATCAGCTCAAAAACGATATAAAGAGGATTACTGGGCTCTAATTGAATTAACAAAACCGCATCTCTAAAGCAGCTGAGAGAGCACAACAGAAAATGAGAGAAATCTTTTGCCTTCTGTGGTTCAATTCAAGAACGTCTGAGCACAAAGCACAGTTTGATCCAGCTGCTGCAAATGCTGTTGATTGCATTAGAACTTATATAAGTGAATCAATTTTGCCATTTCCAACAGTTTTGTCTCTGTCGTGACCATTGCATGATAATAAGCTCTTCTCAGAGCAGCCTCATCTTCTAGTTCATTACTGGTCAAGGAGAGGCACTGTGCCAGCTAACATGCAGCCCAACACCTACCTTTTCCCAAGCGACCTTCCATCTGAATCTGGCTGTGCTTCAAAAAACAAGCTAAAGACAGCCAAATGGCTGCTGTTCCTTGACAAACAGCATTATTCCATCTCCTTCCCTGTCATTCCTTCTGATCCACAGCAGCTCCTGCACTATGGAAATGGAAAAAGTCCCCTCGTTACAAAGAGGGAGAACGGGCCAGATGCAATCAGCTCTTTTGTAATACTTCCCACTGGAATAATGCCACCAGTGCTTCTGAGCGTTTGTCTCAGTCTCTGGGAATTCTGAAGGTTTTGTTTGTATAGTTTCTTTTGCCAAAAGTACTGCTGGTGACTCGGAGCATTCATTACCTGGTAATGCAATCTCGACTTTCCTGACAACTTTTTTTTTATTATTAATTTGAGCAGCTCCACTGCTATTAAGCAGTAAACACGAAAAGCAGCATAGATGGAACATCAATCCCATTTTCATCAAGACACTGTGAGAAAAGCCTCAGTTACCACACAAATGTACTTAAATAATTCTGCAGGTACCACCACTGAAATTACTCACGTTCTTAACTGCAGTGGCCTTTTCCTTGTAGAAAGAGTCCAGCGGAGGGCCACGAAGATGGTGTAGGGCCTGGAGCATCTCTCCTATGAGGAAAGGCTGAGTGAACTGGGTCTGTTCAGCCTTGAGAAAAGGAGACCGAGAGGGGACCTGATCCAGGCCTACCAGTATCTAAGGTGTGGGGGCAGAATGGCGAGGCCGGACTCTTTTCAGTGGTGAGTGGAGACAGGACAAGGGGAAACGGCCGGAAACTGCAGCATAGGAAGTTCTGCACCAATGTGCACAAGAACTTCTTTACAGTGAGGTGACGGAGCACTGGAACAGGCTGCCCAGGGAGGCTGTGGATTCTCCTTCTCTGGAGATGTTCAAGACCTGCCTGGATGCCGACCTGTGCGACCTGCTGTAGGGAACCTGCTTTGGCAGGGGGTTGGACTCGATGATCTCTGGAGGTCCCTTCCAACCCCTGCAATTCTGTGATGCTGTGATTCTGTGATTTCCTGTTTCATGCTATGGCTGAACCACTGTCATTTCCAGATCAATTTTTAAACATCATTCAACTTAACTGATGCAACATACATCAGCCCTTCCTTTACAAGTTTTAGGAGCATTTTATTCTGCTTTAAAGACACACCAGTAATGTGAACCATGCCAGAATTAATGGTGTAACAGCATTATCTTCCTCCTCTAGATGTCCACATCCACAAGTTTTTTTTTTTTTTTAAACATACAGCTTGTATTTTTAAACCCATAGCTGCATATGGGTTACATATACAGATAACACAAAGTGCATCTTGCTGGCTTAACCTTCCTTTTAAGGTAGCCCTTCCCACTTCTCCTTTGTATGCTGAATCCAGAAAAGTATCTGTGTCACAGGTGGGTTTTTAAGGTTTATGCACAGCTCAAAACTACAGCTATTCTGGACCCACTTGTGGCCATTCATTTGGCTCTCTTAATTGTGGTGCAAAAGACCAAAAGCACACTTGCAAACCTTGTAGTTTTCTCTAATTTATGTTGCGAGCTTCTGGAAGAGCAGGTCTGTTTTCCTAACCCCAAAAAGCCACACTTCTCAGCATTAAATTGAGGTTTAATCGCAACAAGAGAAAAGGATTTACCTGTTTCTTTTCTGCTCAGAGGCAAGAGGATTCAAGGCTGAGAGGTGACACAGCAATATATGAGGGGGGTTCCAAAAGTAATGCCTCCTATTTTATTACGTTTGCCCACGATATTAGAGACAAATGTTGGTAGCATGGCAATAGAGGCTGAACCTTCCTGCCAGTGTTCTGCTATATTTTATTGTTGTGTGACAGATGGCAGCAGAGGGGCAGTATGACAAAATGACCTCTGACATGGAAGCATGTACGAAGCAAAGGTGTCACTGAATTCTTCAATGTGGAAAAAATGGCACCCACTGGCATGCACTGATGCTTGCTGAGTTTATGGAGACCAAACAGTGGATGTGAGCACAGTGAGGTGCTGGGTGATGTATTTCAGCCATGGCAACAGCAGGTCACCTCTGCTGGTGCAGATTTTTATGATCGTGGCATGCAGGCTCTTGTTCATTGCTGGAGAACATGCATAGCTCATGGTGGTGACTGTGCTGAAAAACAGTGTTCTGTAGCTGAGAATTTGCTCAATCAAATAGAGTTATTGTGCTCTTTTCCTCTGTTGTAGTTTCCATGAACATAAACAGGAAGCATTACTTTTGGAGGGACCCATATACATAGTTAACGAATGCAACACTAAAGTCATTGGTAGTAAATCCCTTCCTGACCATCAAATTTGTTTCAAAAGCTCTGCAGTAACTTCAGCTCAACACAAAGAAGCTGAAAATATTATTAAAACGATTATTAAAAACACATAGTCAAATTTCTTAATCTGACTGACCTCCTGCCTAGTGAATCCTGCATGTTTATGACGTACAGGAGTCCCGTGCTTCCAGTGCTACAGGCTGCACTATAGAGTTGCTATTAGCTACTGGTGGCAAACAGGCTGGGGCAGGAATAGCCTCGGGGCCAGCTCTCAACGCAGTTCTGTACAGCACGTTTTTGTAGCAGCGTGCTGTGGATGTTGGGAACAAAGCCTCTCTTACTTCCGCATCAAGTGCTGTGACAGCTTGAATGGTGCCACAGGCACGAAAATGAAGAGTGCTTTTCTGCATCCTCGTCCCACAGCACGGAAAATACCAATCTATGCTAACTCGGGGGGCCCCAGCCATCCTTCAGCAGGTATGCAGGCTGTTGGTGCCTCCAGACTCCCAGTGCCCAGGCTGACATCAGACTAGTCCTTCTGTGGAAGCCAGGCTCTGCTTGGGTATGTCCATGTTAGCACTGCTGTTCAGCTGAACACTGCACTTTTTAAAACAGTTTCCTGATGCTCCCTGTTCACTGTGCTCAGGTTCATTCTGCCTGACCTGGAGCACTTCTGCAGGAGCTGAACTGAAAGCCGTCACTGGGGGCACACTGCAGCTAGCCAAACTAAAATCTCCTGAGACACAGAGTGCAGATGTTGGTCCTCCACACCATTTTGCTCCTAATGTAGAGAGAGAGAGACATCATTTATTGTTTGTTCTCTGATCCATTTTGTACCTGAAGCACAGCAATATGTGCAGAGCAAATCAAGTCATATATATTCCATCTGTTTGGATGTGTCTGTGTAGGAAGTTGCCATGAAGTTAGAGTAGCACTGCAGACATGCTGTGCCTTGGGTCCTTCAGCAGATCCTGCATGAAAATAAAATCTCCTTTAATGAGAATTTAAAAGCTATCTTACAGCCCATTTCATTTCCTATGCTCATAAACCTCCAGTGTCATCAACGCTGGAATCCTTAAATATTAATCTGAACCAACACTGAAAATGGTTTTGGTAAATTGTATTAATTTCTCTGTACTGACATTCAAAATGAAACAGTGAACTACAATTCATTGAGAAAACTCGAGTTCTTATTAAGAGAGTCAAGACAAGAGATTAGTTTGATTCAATGATCCATTTTAAATATCTGAAACTAGTTTGTTTGGATTATTTTTTTTCTTTTTAGTACCACAGTGCAGATAAACTCAGTAGAGATCATAGTGATAGTGTTATTATTACTCCCTCATTGATTTTTAGCTAAATGGCTTGAGAGAATCCTTCAGACTGCAAAGCCTGCCATGCAGCAAATATAAAACTTTCAGGTGTGACGTTGAATTTGCACAATGAATTGTATTAAAGAGGCATTAACCTTTGAGGTGAGAAGCTAGACAGGATCAACACCGTTGGATTTTTCCATGTTTGGCTGCCTGACATGTCGCTATTCAAGAGGTATTACTTCATCTCAGAGCCTCACGTACCTACGTTTGCTACGAAATATAAAAACTAATTTCCAAACTACTTGCATTTTAGGCGCTGCATTTCTTCTCCCTTACAGAATGTTTTCTGTCTTGGTATTTTAAGTGGGCAAATCCAGATGCTAGCAAAATATCTTTTCATCCTGAGCTTAGCTGGTAGGATTTGCTGTACCAACTCGGAGTTGGTAACTTGTTTTGATTTTTACATCCAAACTCTTTGTAGAGAATCAACTTCTGGACAGATGGCACAGCCTGCAATCAGAGAAGCATTGCTGTCTGGCTGGGATGCATAACACCATCATCCACCTGGGTTTGGCATCTTGGTCAGATCTGCACATGGGAACAGTTTACAGTGCAAGTTTTCATCCATACCAGAAAAAGTAGTGGAAACATAATGGTACAAACTTTTCTTATGAGTTTGCTGGCTTGATAAATGCTGTTAATATGTATACCTGCTTAGCACTTTCAAATCTAAGAGCCAAATAGCTTACAGATTCTTTTTTGGCAGAGCTACACTCCCCTACACTCCACCTACCATTACTCTGGAGATAAACACAAGAAGAAAATAAACACCTTCATACATAACCAGCTTAATGAAGTTTCTGTTTCAGGGTAGATTTGCATACACTGCCTTTAAAACTGAGTAAAACTTTAATTGCAAGGTGGGTTGAATTCTGTTTGTTACAACTGTTCTTGGAATTGGAGATTACAAACATAAAGAAAAGATCATCGAGACTTCCCAATCTAAGTAATTTTCCCTGAAATAAATTGAAAAATATGCTTTAATATAAAAGTACACCCTGGTGCAGCTGGTCGTATAATTCCTATATATATTTTGCAGGAAACTCTATATCCTTCTTTTTTAACAAAACAGCATACATACACAGAAAAAAATGGTTATATTTAAGTAATATGTATGGCTGGCCACTTAGAACAAATTATTAATATTTTGCACATGCACAAGAGCACTTCACTTACAGGGAAAATTACTGTACTCATTTCACTGCTGTTACTGATGTGCTTACATTGTTCTTCCCCACTGCATTCCTATCAGCACTAAGAACTTAGTTTGCATCAGCTGCACTGAAGAGAGCTGGCTGAAGTCAGGGGAGGGGAGACCTCATCACTCTGTGAAAGTACCTGAAGGGAGGCTGTGCTGACGTGGAGGTCGGTCTCTTCTCCCTGGTACGTAGTGATAGCATAAGGAGCAGACACAAGTTGTGCCGGGGGAGATTCAGGTTGGACTTTAGGAAAACTTTCTTCTCCAAAAGAGTGGTCAGGCACTGGGATGGGCTGCCCAGGGAGGTGGTGCAGTCACTGTCCCCAGAGGCGTTCAAGGAATGTTTGGACGTTGTGCTGAGGGATGTGGTTAAGTGGGGAAAGACTGGTGATAGGGGGACAGTTGGACTGGATGATCTTGGAGGTCTTTTCCAACCTTGGTGATTCCATATCTAAGTCATATAAACAGAACTTCATCTTAATTATTTTCCAGTTTGAAAAATCATTCTTAACCTGAAGCAAGCAACGTTTCATTTCCTTGTTTTTCTCATTCTCTACCTACCGCTACAAAAGCAATTATCTCCATGACAGGTACCAAAATTTTGCGACATGCCTCTCTCTCCCTTCAACAACACCCTCAGCAATGCTTTCTGACAATCGATCAAGATTAGTCCAATATTAATTTTCAGCACAGTCTTCACAGACCCTTTCACTTACTCATCTATTTGCTATTCAAGTTGAGGAGTAGGAGTCAGGCTTCACGGGGCTTCCTTTGATCTCTCCCCTGATTCTGAGTAGTTTCTACACTTATCTGCAGTCTACACACACCCCAGGCATCCAAAATCCAAGGTCACCCATCACCTTCCCTCTCTTTTGAAGATTCATCTTTTTACATGAGAATAGTACCTGAAGCTCAGCTTCTGCGTGATACCAGCATTTCGAGGTGTGTCCCCTGCAAAGGCTCCCAGTTTACCTCTCTGGCCCTTATAACCCAGTTTGCAGCTAACAACACAACCCAGCTGGCTGGGTACCAGGCAGAAACTGCAAAATTACCCTGTAGCTTTAGTACAAGTTCTTACAGCCTAAAGCTACATCCCATTTCCTTGGCCACCACAGAAATAATTTTATCATGGTGACTCCATTTCTCCATCCGTGAAACGAGTGCACTAATACATATGCAAACCCTACTAATAAGAGTCCCAAAAAGTTGAATGCATTTGACAAGTGTTTAATACCCAACTGAAACATCTCACTGACCTGTAAAAGCTTTTCCAGATAACGCAGATATTAAATGAAATTCATCATGGCAGTACTAACAACCACGGTGATAAATTAATCCAAAGAAATTAACAAGCAACAAGAGTAACCCTACAGTAAATTCAGAGTGTGGCAGTTTTTCTCACATCATAACTCCTGGATAATATTCCAGCTTTTCTGTTTTCAGATAATAAACCTTTAAATATTGCACTTCAAGCTGCTCTTTCTGCTTTAAGAAAGCAGGTCTGTAGGGGAACTGTCAGATCATGGTGATTGAGCACCTGGTGAAAGGGTCTGTCTAAGCCAGGGAGCACAGGCAAACTGGTTGTACCTGTGCTCCTCCTGTGACCAGAGGGGGTGGAGGCACCCTGTGTTCAAGTAAAGGGCAGCCACAGAAGGGAGAGCATCTGTTGGACCTAGGCTGCTTCTTCTGAAGAAGTGCTGCATAGCCAGAAATCCCCTTCACCAGTGTGGACTCTTCTTTGTGTATATGACCACTTCATTACCTGCAAATACTCTGCCAAGTGTTGCACAGGACCTGTCAGAAACAATTCTGCTGCTTTGTGAGCAGAACAGGTCACAGCGAGCTCTGCAAGCATGTAAAGTGTGTTTTTATGTTTACAAGCCTAAAAGGATATTTAGTACATTTGAAACTAACTAAATAAGTTAAACTGATGTGTGTCGTGGCTTCAGTGTATGCGCTGTCACTATTCTCATTGCTACAGTCTGTGAAATGGAATCAATGGTAACGCTAATAGGATGGATCAGGAAGAAATGAGTAAACACAACTGCAAAGCATTGAATCATACTCCCTTCCCTATGGTTGGGACTTGAGGTGGTGATTTCATTTGGAGCAGGATTGGGCTCAACTAGAAACCAGCATTTTCGGACTGAAGAATGATAAGGCCATACTCACACACCTATGCAAAGAGAGCTCAACACAGAAATGTCCTGTTAACTGCAGTGGGAAGGCTTGATGGTAAACAAAACTGAATAGATTTACTCCAGGTAAACACAGGAACAAGAGTAAGAAGGGTCAGCAGTCCTCACACTTCACGGGCATTAAATGAAACTGTCCTTCTACCTTTTGACTTATGGCCCAGTTTTGCTGCTCCAAAAATGAAACTGCAGCTATGCAGTCATGCTCGCTATTCAATTCTGGGACATGTATCAAACCTGCACACACAACAGCTTGACCCAGCACAAACTGAAGGCTAACAGTATGCAATGTAACAGTACCAAACCAGCGCGTGAACAGTTGAGCTCCTAATGTTCACAGCCTTGTCCAATTAGTGGTTAGGAATTAGAGAAATAATCAAGATACACTTCAGCATTTTTTGACTCAGAACATCTCGACAGAATGCTACACACAGGCGAAGCTACGTGGATAAATATACAGAAAAATACTGAAAAGAACATGGGTTAAAATCTTGTGCCAGTGCAAACATCCTGGGCTGTGTGTAATGTCAGGCAGCAAGCAAAATAACAAGATCTTGCTGTGAGAGAAAGGCAAGTGGTTTAGAATAGTTCCTCAGTATTGGTAACAACAAGGTCAGAGCCTGAGATGCCTGTGTCCCTTACACAGACCCAGTGGGAGAGCTGAGGGTATGATTAATGGATAGCCCACAACAGGCAGAGCAAAGGAAGAGCAGAGAAGGACGTGGGGAGGGTAGAATGGTGGTCCTGTTTGTTTGTAACACAGGAACAGTATGAAATAAACTTTGAAGGCATCATAATTAAATTGACAATTACTTCTTTAGTGGTAACTTTTAGTGAAAACCAAATAGTTAAAAATAATGAAATATTCCCTTGGGAGTTGATAGATTTTTGTACTAAGTGTAAGCAGCAATTAGTAAAAGGATGACATCTGTATGTATGTACAAAGAGCCAAAGCCCACAGCTAGACGAACAAACACTTGGGCACAGAAAGCATCACACAGCACAAGGTGTGCAACTCCCTGGCTTCTTTCACCACGCTTCTGTAACAGGCATCCTCACGGCTGCTTACTGAAGGTAAGGGTTTACTGTTTTGTTTGAGACATGCGGAGCTAGCTGATGTCCAAGCAAGGAGCAGCCCGAGATTAGCACCTTTATCAAGTTCCTATAGTCTCCTATCAGATTTGCTCAGAAAAGGCACTGGTAAATCTACATGTAATCTTTGCTTCAGTCTTAAGAGGCAAAAAGCATAATAAAGAGCAGAGCTAGACAGAAGTTTTCCCCGGGGGAAGGGGCAGAAGAAATACTGAAAGAAATTGGAACGAATGCCAGCATAAACAGTACATAAATTACAGACTGTTAGGACTGACAAAAATCAGGACCCAGAAACCATCAGGAGAGCCGTTCTGAAGAAACGGGCAAAGATGCAGGGGCGGGAAATACACTTCAACGCCCTTCAGCCTTTTCGTAAGCGAGGCGCTGTGACCCAGGGCAGCCTGGAGCAGCAGCTATTTGCAGGAGCGGCTGGAAGCGCAGGACGATGCCCGCGTGGTTACAGCCACAGACACGGCAGGCGTCACGCTCCGCTCGCTGTTTGCGTCCTGTGGGTGCGCGGCCCGTCCCTGCACACACGCGGGCAGCGCGAGGCTTTACGGCTCCCCGAGTCCCGCTCGCGGCTCCGGGCACGGCGGTCGCGGTCCCTGCGGGCGCCTCGCCCCGCTGACTCCGCCCGAGGGGCCCCCGGAGAAGCTCCGCTCGGCAGCCCTGCCTCGCCGGGGCGGTCGGGCGCTTCTTCACAACGCGTTTCCACGTTGGGATTCCCGGTCGCGGTGACAGGGCAGGGGCGGCGGAGCGATGCAGGAACTCAGCGCGCAGCTCTCCGGGGCGCCGAGCCCAGGGCAGGATTTCGAAGGGGTAAACGTACCTGGGAGGAGCGGCACCCGCGGGACCGCGTTAGGTTTAAGCTCGCGGGCGGCAGCTTCAAACCGGGACCACCCGGGGCGCCTTTCCCCGCCGCGCTCGCGGATCGGTAACAACATCGGTGCCGCCCTCAGGGGCACCTCCCTGCCGGGACAGCCCCGCGCCGTCGGGACGCCCTGGGGCGGCCCGTTCCCAGCCTGGCGGTTACCGGCGTCCCGCCGTCCCTCCGAGGAAAACGGCCCCGGCGAAGGGCCGGGCACGGCAGCACCTGCCCCGTCGCCGCCGCGAAATGGCCGCCTCCCCAAGCGTGCCCCCCGGCGGCAGGCGGCGCTGCGCGGTCGGCTGGCGGTGGGCGGAGGGGCGCCGCGATGGAGCGGAGGGCGGCCGGCGACGGGGAGGCAGCGCCCGCGGTGAGAGAGGGCTGCGGCTCGCGGCGGCGGAGGGGAGCGTGAGTGCGAGGGGACGAGCTGAGGTGGCCGGGCCGCCGACCGCGCGGGTCCTGCGCGTCTTTTACGGAAAGGCGGCCGGCGGGGCGCAGCCGGGACCCCCGCAAGCCGGGACCCTCGCGCTGCCGGCTCAGTGGCGCGGCTCCACAGCGCTGAAGGTAACGGAGCTCGGCGTCATTTGGGGGGCTCGGGGACTGCCGGGCGGAGCACTTCTCCCCTCGTCCTTTTAGGGTGTTTCTCTTTAGTCCTAGAAATGGGGTTTCCTGGGCTGTCACTGGCGTAGGGTAACGTACTCTGGCATGCGAGCGCAGACGAGCCACGCTCCAGGAGTTCGAGCTGAGCCAGCTCCGGCCGGGCTCCGGGATCTCTCTCGAGGTCTGGTCGACATTCGGTCGGGTTGCCGTATCTACGAAGTGCCGCGTACGGCCAGTGTGATTGATTGCGGATGTCAGTTCGGATCTTAAGCTCCGAGTGCGCGTGTCAGTTGTAGTGATGTTTGTTAGGCGTGTTACTAAAAGTTTGGGTGTTGACACGTTATCAGTAACAATGAATTGTAAATTGTGAAGCAGGGTCGAGGCTCTGCGTTGGCTGTGAACGCACTGAGCCGTGATGACATGCCCTCAACGCAGGGGTTGAGGTTTGTCCCAAACGAGATTGTTGTAAGACTCCCGATGCCCGTGGTCACCTTTCCCAGTGCCGTTCCCTAAGAGATGAGCTCTCTTTCCTGTGCAGCGTCAGTTCAGGAGTTACTTTTACAAGTAGGAGCTTTATGGCGCATCTTTTATTCCTGAGGAGGGTTTCCTGAGTCCATAAAATTGGCGGACTTCAGCTGAGGACTTATTCTTGGTGCAGCCCGCAGTGCCAAAGTTGTTCAGCAGGAGAGGCTTCTTTCAGGTCTCCTTATCCACCACGCTGGAATTCCTTGAGGATGACCTTCAGAGAAAGAACTCAGCTTTGCTCGGAGGATCACATACCTCTTTTATTTGCTCTTTTTAAGTCTTCCCTAGAGCAATAAGTAGAGGGCATGGAAGGAAACTACGAGTGAACATTCAGCACTTCCTCTCCCTTATGGATAAGCCAGTAGACATTCAGCCTTGCTGTGGGTCCTGGAAAGGTTTCTAGCCAAGCATGGAAGATCAGATGTGGTACTGCTACAGGAAAATGTAAGGTGGGGGAAGGGATAGTATTCCTTCTTTGTTCCTCATTCTTTATGTGAAGAAAGGTTAAAAATTGGGCATGTGTGTGTTTTTTTTTCCGGGTCACTTTTAGCTGTTTAATCAGTGTGTCCATTTCTCTGAAATCTCAAGACTTCTGCCTTTAACAGAATATTGCCTGATGTTTTCAGGCAGTGTGGATCTGAGATATTACTGCATTTGTTAGGAGATGAACAGCACTTGGCCATGTGCCTCTGGTCTTGTGCCTAATAATACATAGTGGGAGCGGTGTGTTAGCTGTCAATAAATGTCTGTCATCTCTTAGGTCTTAATTATAAAATGGTTTTAAAACGGCACGCAAAGGAAACTTTCAGCTCAGTACATAAATGTGGTAGAGCCCTGTGTATGAATACCACAGTGCCCCACATCTATCAGCACTGTATCCATTAATAAAGCCCTGATTTGTTTCTGGGGCTTCAGTTTCAAAGCCCTAAAATATGTGCAGTTTTCAGTATGGTAGTTGGGTGTGGGTTTTGTTTTTTTTTTCCCTCCTTTAGCAGGTCTTTGCTTGTAAAACAGGTGCATTTCTTCTTAAAAGAAGATTCAGGCAGGGTTGAAATAGCAGTTGGATGCTTTTCCCCTTTTCTTTGCTCTCACGTTTGATTCCGAGAATAATTTCAGGACAGTCTGAGGTTGCTGCTAAGTAATCTATCCTGTATCAGGCACTAAACGCAGTACTGTCTGGAAGGGAACTGTGAGTCAAGCAAATGCTGGGCAGCTTTTGATGTACTGTGGAAACCCTCTGTAAAAAAGTTGTACTTCTGTAGCGGAAGATCTGCCTCGCTTTGGAATCCTGTGCAAGAATAGCTGGTGGGAACTGCCTGTATAGTAGCTGACCTACCCTAGTGTCCTGCACACGCATGCCGTCTTTTGAAGTCTGAGTACAGCTGTTACCTTGTTAACTTGCTCCTGGCAATGATTTGCTTATCTTGAGCAATCGCGAGCACAAACGAATTGGATGTGATTGCTGTGTCCTGCCTTTGCAAGGCAGAAAGGTGGGGAAGCATCTTGAGACTGAACAGAAGATAAAATACATTTTCAATTTGTGTTATTAAAGGAAGAAACAGAAAACAGGAGCAGTAAAAACTCCGAATGTTTTCTAAAGCTGTAAATGGTCGAGGAAGCTGTATCGTATTTTAAAAGCTATGTAGGTGCTCTGGGACCAGAATTATTGAATTTTTCTTACAGATGAGTCTCATTAGGGGGTTTAGAAACTTTGTCAGGTGTATACAGATGGTGAGGATCAAGATTGTTTCTTAAAAAATCTCCAAAAAAGTTGAAACAGAAGAGAAACTGAGGGACTGACTCAATGCAACACCTACACTGCATTGAGTTGAGTAGCTTATTTGCTTAATTAAGGCATCCATTTTGAGTTATTTGCCTTGCACATTTCCCTACTCAGATTAATGTCTTCATCACAGTGATCGTTAAACCATTTATATTCAATGAACCTTCATTGCTTTTTTTAATCAGTCAGGTATCTTTAAGTATTCATAACAATCTCGATAACTTCAAGATGCTTTTCCTTCTTTTCTGGTGAGTTATAATTTATATTCTTATTCTGCATCACAGCTGAACCCATATTCCATTTCAAGAGGCAGTTTAGCCACAAGTCATACTCTTGCTTCTATTTGTTTGCCTGGTGTCTCGTTGTGTGGAAGACCTTTTTCCTGCTCCTTGCTTTTCTTTTTCAGTGGGGTGAAGATACCGAAGTGAATTCAGGTTCTGTGTGGCGCGGTTGAATGTTAAGCAGAACCAGGATTTAAAGAAAAAAAGTGTTTGAAGACTTGGCTAATGCAGGACAAGCAGTGATGGTTGTGTCTGGCTTTCACCTGACTTCCCAGAAGGACAGGCTGATGCTCGGCTTTGTGACTCACCATGAGAGAGGGGCCAGAGTCCCTCTGCTTCCTTGATGCTGCCTTGCTGCCCTCACCAAGTCAAAACTCATTTGTAACGTCATGCTAAAAGGCAGTGTGCTTTAGGATGAGGGCTTTACATTCAAAGACTTTCAGTGCTTCCACTAACCTTAGGTGCGTGTGAATACACTGAAGAGTGATTTCTGGAGCATTATTCCTATTAAATATTTAGAGTCTCTGCATCTTTTTCACCCTCGGGGGGGGGGGAGGAAGGAAAAAGGATAGTCTCACAGCTTCCTAACATGAACTGACATCTCTGTTAAATGTTCAGGTTATACCAGCAGATGTGCCGTTTCAGAACTGTAATGATGATAAAATCTGAAAGTTCAAAGTGGAACAGACATTTGTGGTACGTTTTCCTAATGGCAGAAAACAAAAGGGAGAGTTTAAATGGCTGTAATTGAATCAGGTCGTTTTAACATCTTCCTACTCCGAGTTAGAAAAGGTGCCAAACAATCTCTTTGTCTTTCAGGATTCCGGATAACTAAATTAAAAGTAGTAAGGGTCATTAAAACTGTTAAATGTGGCGCCAGCTATTGAGAAAAATTAACACGAAGTGGCTTTGTTTACAGGATATCCACACAAATAATGGTTCTCTGTGCTTACTTGGTCAGCCAGTGCATTTCATTTTCTGAGCAATCTTGGCAGAACTCAAGTTTGTTGATAACAAAGGTTCCAACTAAGGTGTGTTAAATTGGAGTTCTACACAGCTGGCAGGGGGTAAATCAATATTAGGCACATGGAAAAGAACATGAGCGTTTAAAAGGAAAAAGAATTGTAAGGAAGATTCTAGGAATATTAAAGCAACAACAATTAAACAAAAATAAATACATTAAAAATGTATCCTTTCGGCATCACTACCCTAGGTGAAAAACCATGCATACCAGTGATTGTGGAGATTATTGTATCTTTTTTCAGAGCTTTGAAGAAGCAAATACTGTTTGGACTGAGATGATCTGCACAAGGAGCTCTTTGAAAGATTAATGGTGTTGGGTTGAGTTAGAGCCATTTGCCTGAGCCCTCTATTGATGGCTCCATTAGCAGAATGAATAGACTGGTATCAGCTGGGCAGGAAGTAAAAAATCAGCCAGTTCTGGTGCTGTCTGTGCTCAGGTTTTTGTGCCCAGGAGCTCAAGTGAGTAGCTGTGTTATGCTGCTTACACACTTCTCACTCTGAACTGGGTCTCGAACCCAGTGTCCACATCCCTGCTTGCACAGGTAGGAGCTCAAATCTGGGTGCATCAGGGATTTGGGGCCCCTGGAATGGTAAGTAAATTCAGTTTTCTGAGAAGAGCCATTCAGTATATACAAATATATATATATATATATATATAAGTGTTTCCAGTGAGACTTTATTGGTAACAGCTGAAAATGAGGCTTCTCAGATATACAGAGAAGCATGCATTGTGTGTTGGCTGCAAGGCAAATTCCTCACATTTAATGCGTATTTACTGTATCTGAATTGCAAGACATCTGTAATTTCAGAATATTTAGGAGGAGGACAGGTAAAGAAAAGAGGAAAAGTAAAACAGTCAGATTTAGAATTAAACTATCCTCCGGAGGTTCTCACAGCCTCGTCCAGTAATTCTTGTGGCAAACCTTTAGCCCTGAAAAATATCCCTAACGTCTTCAAGTCTCACTAAGTTCTAAGACTTTGGGATTCTGTTTGTCCAGGGCGTTGAACAGAGCAGGATTCTGAATCTTACATTTCCATACATTATTTTCTTTTTCCCATCTAGAACTGAACTTAAGTAACTGTCTTTAAATCTTTGGCACATCAAACCAGCTTTGAATCAATGAAAAAACTGGTTGCCTCTGATCTGACTGAAAACAGGTCATCTCCTAGGGTAAATCTGCTCATTGTTTGAGCTTGTGAGGATCTGTGTTATCTTGATGTCTCTCTCTCTTTCACCCCCTTCTTTGGCGCTGCCTCTCCCTCACCATGGCTCATCAGCACATGGGTTGTGAGCCTTCCTGTCTGTTCACATCACTGCTATGATGGGCTGTCATTGGCTTGAGCTGGAGCAATCTTGTTTGTAGCTGAACTGAAAATCTTACAGCTGGACTGGCTTCGATGAGTAATAATATAACAATAAATGCAGCAAAAACAGCAACAGGAGCATGCCTGTCTAACCACAGAAACGATGTAATTAATGAAGGGAGGGATGTGTGATTCCCTTCCGTGAGCTGAGGTCATGTTCCTTGCATGGGTGATGCGAAGGCATGTCAGCCCCGAGGTTGGCATGCTGTTCAAAACTGATCATCGAACGTATTGATTAGAAGAATTGTTGTGTTATTTATTTTTTAAAAGATAGCCGTCCAGTTTTGGAAATGAGACAGAAACAATTGCTAGAGAAAGTGCATCATAAACACTGGAAAGGTCAAAGTACTTGGGGAGGGGATGGGCTGGGCTTCAGGAATAGGAAGGAGGTTCTTTGAACTTCAGGCGGAAGAATCCTGCCTAATTCCCTCTGGTGGCTGGTGAACAGCAGGAGAAACAGTTGTTTTCCTTCAGATTTTCAGTGCAGTTTTTTCAACCAATAAAGGCAGGAAGCTGGAGCCTCCATGGAGGCTCTGCAGTCATTACATAAATCTGTCAGACAAAAGTCGGAATGAAGCCCAATCTCTGCAGTTCAGAGCTTTCCAAATGTTACTCCAAGGCTCAGGGCTGTATAGGTTAGGATTCTGCTAACTGACCTGCTAGAATGAAATTCCTCTGTGGCTCTCAAGAATGATTTTTCTCACAAACTCTCTTTGATAGTGTGATTGAGTTAAAGAGGTAATGCATTAAAAGCAGTTGTTTCCCAGGGTGTAGAACACAGGCTCGGAAGTTTAATTTGTAATTCTGACATAATAAACAACTCTTTATGATGATTGCTGTAAAGTGCTTTGGTTCATGAAAATTTTGATGCACCATCAGAATTGACACCATACTTCCATGCTTTGTGCTTCCTTTCCTCTTCTCTTTTTTCCTGGTAGTGAATTTTCAGTTGTGTTTTGAGAGCAGAAGCTCGCTGTGTTTCTCCACACATTACTGTTACTGCACCTTTTGCCATCTCTTCAGGCTGTGCAACGTTGTCAATCAGCTGAACTGTTAAATTTATTTACAGTAATGCTAACCCAGTTCTAACCTTACCCAGCTGTTCAGAATAGTGGATGATTTTACCTTCCAGCAGATTTCAAACCTAAGAAATCAGTGAAGCCATGGGAAACTTGTTTGGGATTTTTATGGCTGTATACATGCACTTACCTTGAATGGCATCGTTTATATGATGTTGTTTAATGTTCAGAAGTACACATTACAGTCTTGACCCTATTATGTTTAATCACAGTGTGGAAGTACTCACATTAATTTTCACAGTCTTACTTCCAAGCTAATTTTATGTGCAGCGTTTACGTTCAGCTGAACAATTTGTGTTTGCTGATTAAGGGAAAGTCATGGTTCCACAGCAGCACATCTGGACTTCTCCGTTCTTCACCCTGCATAAAGGGAGGAGCAGTGCCAGGCACACCAGTTCTAGTTCAGATATGGTTGATTTCCAGAAGCTCTGGACCTAGAATAATTTTCTTGCTCCTTTCTTCTTCCTGATGTTTGTCAAGGTCATTTATTCAGGGCTGCCTTTCAGCTGTGATTTTTCATGTTGTTAGATGTCTGTTATATCATCAAAGGTTTCAAAAAGGACTTTTCTGAGTCTTGACTCAAAAACCTGTGAAAACCTTCGAAAGTATACATGGATAAATGAAGCTGATTAGTGTTATATATGAAAGAGAAATAAAAGGAATTTTTGAATTGTTCTTTGTGACAAGAAGTTCAAGAAGAGTTCTTGAGGCTAGTATAAGGCTCCATTTTGTACTTACTGCCTTTGAAACAAAAGATTGAGTCCTTTGGGGGTATGTACAACTTTATCAGAGAGTATAAACAAGCAGCATATCCTCCATATTTTGGAGAGTTGTAGCATTTGGTAACTGTAGATTCATAATCTTCCCTTTTGTGTCTATATTCTTTAATGTAATATCACCATATTCTCATGCAGTATTCTCATTTCAGTATTACAGTTAGTATTTCCCAAAATCCCTTATTCTCAGTTCAGCCTGTCTTTGTGGTTTTATGAGGCTTCGTGCTGTGAAGGCTTCCTCTGACTGCAGAAAGACATGGGTTTGTTCTGGAGACTGCTGTTAAGGGCTCAGCAATGGAAGCAGTTCCTGGGGAATTGTTCTTGGCTGTGCTGATGTAAATCAAAGGCTCCTGTCCAGATTTACCTTTGTATAAATGAGAGCACATCTGAGTCCTAGATGTTTGTTCTAGTATTTCTTTGTACTTGTACTGTAGGATAGAATTAAAACCTTCAGTCATAGATTAATAATATGTTATTCTTGGTCTAAGCAATGGTGGAAGTTCTGATTTGATTTCTTTTCTACCTTTGCAATAAAAGTCTGAGAAAAGAGCTTGCATTCAGTTAGTGCCTGATCCTGCCAGTCTTTACCCTGATGCATGCAAGTGTTCCTACTGAGTATATAGGTATCCTGAAGTGAGCATGGACTCCTTTAAGTAAGGAGTTTCAAGAGTGGGTTTTTACAGAACTTTTAAATACCTTGCATTTATCAAACCTCATACATCCTAATTACTACATCACAGCTTGTCATGTGAAGAAGTATGGTGAATTGTTTGGAATAGCAGTGTTGTTACTCTATGGGTTCTGGCAGTGAACTGGACTGACAAGTAACACCTGTTCAAACTTTAAGTATGTGCATACTTCTCAGAAATAAGCTTTTCAGTTTTATATCAAACATAGCCACTATGCAACAACCTACTGTAACTCTAAATGTTGGGTTATAGTCTTTTAAGATTGTCTACAATTAAATTTGTTCTCTAATTGAAGGTATCTTCCTACAACTAAAAGTGATAGAAGACCAGTGTGTGCATCTAAGACCCATACTTCCATGAAATGAATGAATGAAGCTACTTTAAAAAAAAAAAAAAGTCCTGAAAACAGGTTATGTTCCTGGATACATGTATTCTAGTCTGAAAACCCAAAGTCAAATGGGAATTGGTCGTGTATAGTGACAGCAGCCTGAATCTTCTCTTAAGCCTGTGGAGTCAGCATTTCCTTGAATGTTTCTCATTTCCTTCTTGGTTCAGAAGATTTTCCAACTGTGACCTAAAAATTAAAGAGGTGACATGAGACTAGCAGTAGCTTAGACAAGATAGATTTTGACAGACAGAGCAAAGAGTCTGTCTTAATATAAATAATATAAATAATAATCCTTCATCAGGAAAGGAAATGGTTATACCGAGGTTGGAAAGACCTCCAAGATCATCCAGTCCAACTGTCTACCTATCACCAATATTTTCCTACTTAACCACATCCCTCAGTACAGTGTCCAAATGTTCCTTGAATGCCTCTGGGGACAGTGACTCCACCACCTCCCTGGGCAGCCCATCCCAGTGCCTGACCACTCTTTTGGAGAAGAAAGTTTTCCTAAAGTCCAACCTGAATCTCCCTTTGTTCAACTTCAGTCCATTCCCTCTTGTCCTATTGTTAGTTAGCCAGGAGTCGGGGCCAACCCCACCTCACCACAGCCTCCCTTTGGGTGGTCGTAGGGAGTGGTATGTTCCCCCCTGAGCCTGCTCTTCTCCATTCTAAATCATCCCAGGTCCCTCAGCTGTTCCTCATATGGCTTGTCACATTGACTGTTGGGTGAAGGTTCTTTGCCAAAGGGTGGCTGGGCACTGGAACAGGCTCCCCAGAAGATTGGTCACAGCACCAGGCCTGCCAGAGTTTAAGAAGTGTTTGGTCATTGCTCTAAAGACATATTTTGGAGTGATCCATTGTGGAACCAGGAGTTGGACTCAGTGACCCTTGTGGGTTTCTTCCACATTAGAATATTCTATGATTCTAACTCTTCGCCACTATTACTTCAGAGATTTCTGCAGGGTGTTGGCATGGTACACTACAGTTCTTGCCTTGTTCTTTGTCATAAAAGCTATACGAGGCCCATAATGATCTATTTAAAGAATTTTTATAGTACTTCTCAATAACCTAGATATTCCCTGTGTACCCTAGCTCAATCAACCTCAATTGCAGGCAGAACTGTTGAGGAGGCAGTGTACAGATCTCGGAGGAGTGCACAGAAATAATTTGCAGTCCTGATGGAGAGCAGTGTTTTCTTAATTGTCATTTTTAATGACTCTGAAGAATCCATTGGAGTATGTTAGATTATGCCACTCTTTTTATTCTTAAGAGCGAACATTATTACTAAACGGGATAGAAAGGTGTAAATCAAACTGTTTATTTTGAGAATGTAAATGAAAATGCAGTGTTTGGGTTTGCCTTTGTAGGGGCAAGCTGCCTGTGTGAGCAAGACAGCCATTATTGTGCATTATGAGGTTTTTATGTCTTATTTCCTTTCATTATTAATGAAAGTTAGTAGGGGAGGTACAAATTGCAGCCATTTATGGCTGGAATTACAGATGACCATCAAGTGCATTAAAATAGGCATCATGTAAGCATATCCATAAGGTGTAAAACTGCACAGTCTGGTATTTTCTATCTAAAATGGTCCCAGCTCAGAGCAGAACGGTAGTGTTCAGGCTGTTTAGCCATATGTATGGCTGGTGAGCTTCATCTCTGTGCCTGGGGAGATCATGGAACAGATCCTTCTGGAAGACATATTAAGGCACATGAGAGATGAGCAGGTGATCTGAGACAGCCAGCAAGGCTTTACCAGGGGAAGGTCGTGTCTGACCAATCTGGTGGTCTTCTGTGATGGAGTGATGATGTCAGTCGACAAAGGGAAGGCAAGCAGTGTCACCTATCTGGACTTGTGCAAGGACTTTGATCTGGTCCCCCACCACGTCCTTTTCTCTAAATTGGAGGGAGATGGATTTGAGAGATGGATAAGGAATTGGTTGGAAGGCCGTAGACAGAGGGTTGTGTCTTTGACTTAGGCTGTTGAGGACCTTCACACAAGTCTCTGTCTCTGTTCCATCACCTGATGTAATTTGGAGAAGATGCATCTGCTTCTTTCAGGGGTACCTAAAATACTGAAAACGTACTTTGGCACCTTGAGGCAGGGGGAGAAGATGCCTTAGACTGCAACTGGATACCAACTGTAAAGTACACGTTATCTTTAGGAAGACTGAATGGACTAATGTGCACAGATGTCCTTCACTCACATCCTTTCTGGAGGACAGCACATGGCATTTCATTTCTGAAAAAGCACTGTGCAAAACAGCACCTCCTTATTTAGCAGGTCTGTTTCCTCTGTGAGTGCAAGATCACGTGCCCTAACTTTGATTTTGTAGAAGACTTAATTCAGAGCTGCTTATGAGTTGGAGAGATTCAAAGCAAAATTTTCCCTTATCTCATGTGCCATGAATCAACTTGCAGCTGTGGAGCTGAGCAATTTATGCCATGGACATAAAGTAATGTGGTCTGAGTAGAGGCAGAAGGAGTAGATGGAAGGAAAACAGCTCAATTTAACCAAGAGTTTGTTTCTTTTATACATAACCTTTCTGTTTTCAAATGAGAAATGCTCATTTACAGATCAAAAATTAGATGTACAGAGTATTTCCTCAAATTTCCTTTGACTTTCCATTACAGTTGGCAATCCACTATGCAATTTGTTGGCCTCACTATGCTCAAAAAAAAAAAAAAAATCAAGAAACAGATACTAAAACTATTTGTATCCATCTGCCTCAGGGACCACAGTCAGATGGTACGATTTCAGTCAGGGTATTGGTGTACTGTAAAAGCAGGATCTAGAAGGAAAAACTTGCTTGTTCATTGACTAAGGAAAGGAAGGAAAGACATTTGTGCTAAGGATAGCATATACTTTTGGGTTTGGTTTTTTTTTTGTTCATATAGTGTGCCTCAGGAATACTTCTCAGCATTGAATGGCAGTTGAAATAAGCCTAGTCAAGCCTAAATTGAGATGGGTGCTCAAAGTTTGTCATACTCTCTTGTCGGGAGTATAGACTGTCCTCTTATAATCTCACACTGGTATTGAATTTCAGCAGACCAAGCTTTTTAGAAGTGCCAGGTGTAATGAATTGAGATAAATGATGAAAAGTGCTGGCAGTTAATTAACTTAGTAAACTGGGGTCACATATCAAACAGGAAGAAAGAAAAGTAGTGAGAAGAAAGGAAAACTGATACTAGACCTTGTCCTAGGAGGTAAAAGATTATATGAGAAAAAGGAGCAAATTGAATTTGCAAAATTAAATGGAAAGAAATGGATGGATTTGGAATAGCATTCATTAGAACATAAGATTATTTACAGTAAAGGTTCCAAGAGAAGAAGGAATATAAGTCAGTAAAACAGAATGACGCTGAAATAATGTCTGTACACATCTGCTTTTGCACACTCTGAATTTTACAATAGCCTCTAACTGGGTTTGTTTTGCTGAAACAGTTGTGATTCTTTTTATGGAGAAACTGCAAATGCTGAAAGAGGTACTATAGGAATACTTACTCATATTAAAGTTTAGCATTTGTTATTTAATATGCAATATCCTCTGGGTTTGAATAGCCAAGTCTTTATTGAATTTCTGGTGTGGGTGTCTCCATTCATCTGTGGAATGAAAAATCTACATTTGAGCATATGGAGCTGGAGATCAGTGACAAATGGTGTCCCTCAGGGTCAGCACTGGGACTGTTGCTCTTTAATATCTTCATCAGTGACATCAACATTAAGATCAAGTGCACTCTCAGTAAGTTTGCAGATGGCACCAAGCTGTGTGGTATGGTTAACATGCTTGAGAGATGGGATGTTATTCAGAGAGACCTAATGAGCCCAGGTGAACTTCATGAAGTTCAAGAAAAGCAAGTGCAAGGTCTTGTACCTGGGTCATGTGCATGGGAATTGCCAGTTCATGGCCTGAACCAAAGGCTGAGCACCTAACCAAGGGAGCTCAAGTGCAAGCATTGCACCTGAGTGACCCTGGGCCCACCCCTCCTTACTTGCATTTAAGGGTTAGCAGCTGAGTAGCATCTCTGGATAGAGATAGTGCTCTTCTTGAGCTGTCACCAGTCATCAGAAAGGGTGAGCTATTTTTTCTTCTTGTCATCTTCCTTTGCTCCATAGTGCTTGTATCCCAGTAGAAGCCAATGCTGTTGCCTTCCTTTGCTCCACAGTGGTGACAAACCCCACTGTCAATACAAGCAGGAGGACAAAAAGACAGAGGGCAGCCCTGTTGAAAAGATCTTGAGGGTACTGGTAGATGGCAAGTTGGACATGAGTCAGCAACTTGCCATCACAGCCTAGAGTGCCAATCACGTCCTGAGCTGCTTGGAAAGAACTGTGGCCAGGGGGTTGAGCAGGGCGATCCTGCTTCTCTGCTCTGCGCTGGTGAGGCCTCACCTCTGTGTCCAGATGTGGAGTCCTCAGCATAGGAGAAACATGAACCTGTTGGACCCTGTGACCGGGTCACAAATGTGATCCCCTGTGAGGAGGGGCTGAAAGACCTGAGGCTGTTCAGCTTGTAGAAGAGAAGATTCTGGGGAGACCTGATGTATGTATGTCTTTCAGTATCTAATGGGGGCTGTAAGAAAGATGGAGACAGATCATTTAGCAGGGTCTGTGGTGACAGGGCAATGGGAAATGGTTTCAAACTTGAATGGGGGAGATTTAGATTGGATAGAAGGAACAAGATTTTCACAGTGAGGGTAGTGAAGCAAGGGAACAGGTTGCACAGAGAGGTGTAGATGCCTTCTGTTTGGAGACATGGAAGGTCAGGCTGGACCAGGCTCCCAGCAATGTGATCTAGCTGTATGTGTCTGCTCGTTGCAGGGGAATTGGACTCGATGATCTCTGAAGGTCCTTTCCAACTAAACAGTTCTGTGATTTCAATAGCAGCATAGCTAATTAGCTGTTGGCACTATGTGGGCATGCTTTTATGCATACAGACAAGGAGGCAGTAAAAAATTGACCTTAAATGTAATTTACTTTTGTTGCTGTTTGGATAATTTAAAAGCTGTCAGCCCTTGCTTATTGAAGGTGTCAGGAAATTTTCATTTGTTGCCCATGTGTTCCATGTTAACAATGCAACAAATCCTGTTGTGTTAGAGCGTGCAGCTGTAAGTGATGATGTAGAGCAAATGACATCAGTGCACAGTGCACTACATGAAAATGCAGGGTGAAACTAACTTCTGAGACGAGCGCTAAAGAAAAGTTTGTCATCTGAATAACTGGCTTGAGCTCTGTCTGTTGCAAAAATCACGTTTTAAGGCCTGTGGGGATCAGTTCACAAAAGCTTTGAGGGTAAGTGTTAGGTAAATTAAAAAGTAAACCTAGCTTCAATACTCCATATCCAGTCATAGAAATTGTAAAGAGCTTTTGACTTTGTGGCTTAAATTTGATGGCAAGGGATAATTGGAACGAAGTTCTGTGATAGAAAACTGTTTCTTACAGGACTATTTCTTACAACACATGACCAAGTGGTATGTGTATTTTATGTGCTGTGCTGTATAAATGTAACTAAGAATGTCTCTGTGAAAGAGGAAATGGATCTGATAACAAGGAGCTGGAACTGATGCATGATGAGTTGATACTGTGAGGTGTTTGTGGTGAAAGGATCTGTAAAAAAGGAAGAAGTATGATGCTGTACTAAGGAATAACTTAGACAGTAAATAAATGGTTTAAAAATGAATTTGCTCAGTTGAGAAGTAGAAGTAAAAACAGTGCAAGCATCTGCTTTGCCTTTTTATTACTAGGAGAGCAGCAGAAATGAAGTTAAGAGAAGAATAGAAGGTGTTTTATTCATGTTCTAGTAAAAAATAAAATGATCAAGATTTGGTTGAAAGCATTACTCACTTGTGAGGGTATAAGAGTGAATGTCCAAAAATGAGGTGCTTAGCAAAAATTATGATGTATCCAGGAGAATTTGGAATGGAAATGTCTGTGGCAACTGCAACATTTCTCACCGCTGTCCATCTAGAATGGCTGGATGTAGTGGAGCTTTTGCTGTTGCAGTCTTTCAGTATGGAAATAAAGCCATTTGGGAATGTGAGGTAGGGGTGGAAGTGAGAATACATGTTGCCTCTTCCTTCACCTGTCCGTATCTTGTTGCTATGATATTGCACTCAGGAATGGACCTGTGTTATGGTTTCTCATTCTTTGCTTTCTTCTTTCTCATCTCATTCAAAGGAACCTCACCGGAGCTGAGGAGGCACTGCTCTGTTGTCTTTTTTTGTGCGTGCAAAAAAACTGAAGTCTGAAAATCTTAACAGATTTACATGTAAAAAGAGTGAGGATGTTCTACATTGTTCTGAATATAGAATTAAAACAAGCCTTCCTAACTTAGATTCCAGAAGACTGTTGTGAGACTACATCTACAGTTTTTAGGCACCTTAGTAGCTGCATATTTATAGTATTTTATGACAGTATGACAAGCAGCACAATATATGAATATTCTGAAATAGCAACCAGTTAGAGCTCGCGTGGTGTTTGTACATACGTTATAGAAATCGTTTTACTCCTCTGGACTGGGGAATTCTGTGACCCCAATTTTCTTTTGCTGTAACAAATTGTAAATTGCCTTAAGTGTGAATGCATGTCTCATGCACTAAACAGATGCAGTGATAGAAACATGAGATCCTTACACAGGATTATTACAGAACGGGATATTCAGTTGAATTTTTTTATTTTTTGACTGAACACTGTTTTTATATGAATACAATGAATAGTAGGATTTCATGGGTCTTGAGGAAGCCGACTTTTTTTTCTGCTGTGATTCCTGGAGAATGCTGTTCAACAAGAGAACCTCCTATTTTTAGCTGACAACACTGACCCAGCAGCAGAAGAGGTGATAACTCCTGATGTCTGCTGACCCTTTCACCAGCTTTTCTTTTGTCAGCTGAGTCTTCCATGTGCATACGTGCCTTAGAAGGAATATGTGAGTACTGTCTGAAAGGAAAATCCGGAGCACTTCTGTTACATAAGGGCTGTTATGTTTTCCATAAAGCCATTATGTGATCAAGGTATATTCTTTCAAAAGAAATCAATAATGTGTTCCCTTTTTCAGCTTAGATAACACATATGTTGTCATAAATACACATGTATATATTTCTAGCTGCTTTTCCAATGCCCAGCTATAGCTATAGCTGCTATAGTAAATACCTGTGTATGACCAGACACTGGATTCAGCTATGCACACTGGGTACTTGAAAAAACAGCATCTGCAGTAACTGCATTTAATAGAAGGACTTACTTATAGGTAATGTTGGAATGTGATCTCCTTCAGTAGGACAAGAAGCACTTAATAATAAATATACCTCCCCAATGTGAATCTTATGAAAAGCTTCTTCAAGCATGGTACTTAAGTGTAGAAAATTTCAGCTTTATGTGCACTACAACACCATAGAAATCTATTCATTTATAACAAAACTTCTGCTGTTTCAGACAGTATTTTATGACCTTAGAGAGATCAGCTGATACACAGTGCTGACTTCTGATATGAGTGCCATACTAAGACCCACTTGGAATTAAATCTGGCAAGGGATATCAAGGGCACCAGGAAGGCCTTCTTTAAATAAGTATATCACAATCAAAAGGAAAACCAGAAAAACATGGGCCTACTGCTGAATAAGGTGGCTATAATTGTAACGGGCAAAACTGTGTAGGGGAAATCCGGTAGCCTTCTCTGACATCATCGGCTGGGTAGACACAGGGAGAGCTGTGGATGTTGTGCACCTTGACTTCAGCAAGGCTTGTGACACTGTCTCCAGTATCATCCTGGTAGGTAAGCTGCAGAAAAGTGGGATAGATACGGTGTGATATGTATTGAGAACTGGCTGACTGTCAGAGCTCAGAGGGTTGTGATCAGTGGTGTGGAGTCCATTTGGAGGGTGGTATCTGGCAGTGTTCCCCAGTGGTCAGGTCTGGGCCTGGTCTTGTTCAATATCAGCAGCAGTGACATAGCTGAAGAGAGAAGAGTCTACCCTCACTGAGTTTGCTGCTGATACAAAGCTGGTTAGGGACTGGAGCATCTTGTTTATGAGGAAAGGCTGAGGGATGGGGCGGTTGCCCTCTATGTTAAGAAGTGGATAGACTGCTGAGAGCTGCCACTGAGAAACAGCCATGGTCATCAGGTTGAGAGCTTGTAGTTCAAAAGTGGGGACCAGACTAATAATGGGTGTCTGATGGTTGGGATCTACTATAGGCCATCTGATCAAGGAGAGGGGGGGAGGGCTGTTGACCAGGCCTTCCTGCCTCAGCTACAAAAAGCATCATGCTTGCAGGCTCTCATCGTCACAGAGGATTTCAACTACCCAAATACCTGCTGGGAAGGCAACAGGGTGAGCTGCAAGCAACCCAGTAGACTCTGAGAATAAGTTCTTGATACAGGTGTCTGACAAGCCACCCAGAGGTGGATTGTTAATGGACCTGGTGCTCACTACTGTGGATCATTAAAGAGGTTGAGACTGGTGGCAGCATGGGCTGTAGTGACCATGTCCTGGATGACTTCATGTACTTGAGGAATATTAGCCTAGTAAAGAGCAGAGCCAGGACTGTGAACTTCAGGATATTTAAGAAATTGTTGGAAGAGATCCCTGAGAAACTGTACTTAGGGGTATAGTAGCAGGACAGAGCTGGCAGCCCTTTGATGAGAGAGTAAGAGCTCTCCATCCACCAGCATAAGAAATCAAGCAGAGGAGGCAAGAAACCAGCATGACTGATGAAGCCCTTGCTGATCAAAAAGAGGGATAAGAAGGAAAAGCATAGGCAGTGGAAGCAGGGATGAGTGGCCTGGGAAGAATGTAGGTATGCTGTTAAGGCATGTAGAGATGAGATAAGGAAAACAAAGGTGCATATGGAACTGAATTTGGTAACGGATGTAAAAAATAGCAAAAAGGGATTCTAAGGTACATTGTTCAGAAAAGAAAGGCAAAGGAGGGTTATCCCCTTTGATAAATGAGAAGGGAGAACTGGTTCCAGGCATGGAAGTTAAGGCACTCAGTGAGTTCTTTGCCTCTGATAGTCAGACTTTCTGTGCCTCACGTGTCCCTGAACATCTACTTGGGGGCTGGGGGAGCAAATCCCTCCCACTTTAAGAGTGGAGCAAGGCCAAGACTGCCTCATGAGACTGGATGTATACAAGCCGATGGGGTCAGACAACATGCATCCTGGAGTCCGGAAGGCATTGGCTGATGTGGTTGCAAAGCCACTCTCTACCATATTTGATATTTGTCCTGTGAGGAGAGGCTGAGGACACGTGGGCTGTCCTGTCCTGAGGAGGCCAAGAGGGGAAGCAGAGAGAGGTACTGGGCTCTGTGCCTGGTCGTTGGTGTCTGGACTGGGAAGAGAAACGTAGAGGAAGAAACCCTGCAGGCTTGGAGTGCGCTAGAGATACCAAGATGTTCCCTTCTACTTCTCCCTCACGAAGGCCCGCCTGCAGTACTGCATTCAGGTCTGGGGCCCTCAGCAGAAGAACAATGTGGAGATGTTGGAACAGGTCCGGAGGATGGCCACAAAGATGATCAGAGAGCTGGAGCACCTCTCCTATGTAGACAGGCCGAGGGAGCTGGGCTTGTTCATCCTGAAAAAAGGAAGGCTCCAGGGAGACCTTATAGTGGTCTTCCTGTACTTAAAGGGAGCTTGTAGGAAGAACGGGAAGAGACCACAGAAGCATGTAGGACAAGGGGCAATGGTTTTAGACTAAAAGAGAGTAGACTTAGATTAAACATTAGGAAAAGATTATCTCCTCAGAGGGTGATGAGGCACTAGAACAAGTTGCCCAGAGAAGTTGTGGATGCCCCATCCCTGGAGATGTTCAGGGCCAGGCTGGATGGGGCTTTGGGCAACCTGGCCTAGTGGATGTCCCTGCCTGTGGCAGAGGGGTTGGAACTAGGTGGTCTTTAAGTTCTCTTCCAAACCAAACCATTCTGTGATCTGGCAGAGGGATTTATTGTTTGTAGCGCTTGCAGAATAAGTATGCTTTGTGAGTAACAACATGTCTTTTCACAGCATGAAAATAACTGCTCAGAAACAAAACCCTGTCAGCAGCAGTGATGCTGTAAAATGAACCCCACAGCTTTATTTTCTCCTGACGTTTCTGCGTAGCTGTGAGTAGTTGCAGCAGAATAACGGTGAGAAATTTGGCAGAAGTGAAAGGTGTTCTGAACAGTGGAGTGCTTTCTTACAGAGAGCACAAATTGTTCATTTGCTAGGCAAATATAATATCTGCAAAAACAATTAGTAGGTGAATAACCTGAGTAAATGACCTCTGAGCATCACCCATAGTCCCGTATTGTTTTCTTAACATACTACTTTCTTACCTGCTTTTATTGCCCCAAGAGCTCTCCTTACTAATGCTTCTAGGAAATGTGTTGTGTCAAAAACCTCTGGACAAGTGGTCCTGTTAGAGCTGAGCTTCTTGTATTTCTAATGCTGGAGCATTTCTCTGAAAATTTTGTTTCAGAGCATGTGTTGACCTTTGTATGTGTTGTGATGACCTCTGGTCACCAATGTTTTGCACCAAGATGCCAATGAAATGTTTTCATCTGTTGCACAGGCAGTTATTGAGCCTGTTACCCTACCTGTTGCACCAGCACTTTGTTCTGGTGTTTTTAGAAGGGGACATGATTGAAGGATTCAGGGTGACTATTGAACATACAACCATCCCAGTTACATGCAATATTTTACTTGATTTTAAAGCCATCATCTTCACTGTGAAATCTGCTAAATGTCACCGTTTTGCTTAGGTAAATCCATCAAAGTAGAGATGTGTACAAAACAAGGTTTTAAAAATGCTATCAGCATTGCTCAGCAGTTGCCTGAAATAATTGCACAGATAAATGAAACAGCATGTCTTTGAATTAAAGGGTTTCTCTGCAGCGTGCAGCAGTGGCAGGACAGGGCAGGAGGAAGTTGCATGCTGAGGATTGGAATTACAGGGAAGCCTTGGGCTGTTTTAGTTCATTTTCATCCTCTTCTTTAGGTCAAGAGTGTGAGGGATGCATCTATAACCCCAAACTGCGAAAGGCCTATCTTGGCACCTGTTTGAGGAAAAAGTCCAAACATCTCCTGCCATCCCAGCAACTGAAAGCATCAACACTTCCACCCAGAACCTCTGGCTTTATCCAGTCAACTTTTTTAGGAAGGTTAGTGTTGTCAGTGTAGGCATCGGTCTAAGAGGAGTTCAGAATAGAAGAATGTAAGATGCCATGAAGTTGGATGACGTTTGAAAATTAATATAAATACATGAGTGATACTTTGTTCTTAATTTTTAAAAAAATTTTTTTAAATTTAATTCAAGTTGTTGCAGAATTTCTGTTTCACCACACCTGAAAGCTGCAAATGTGTATGTTCCTTAGCAAATACTACGCAATACAGGATGGCAGTGGGATCTTCCTCTTCAGATAGAGATGCATATTAATTATGAAAATGTAAAGTTGTATCCAGGGTAGGATCTGGAGAGTCATCTCATTTAAAAACATGTCTGGCAGACAGGATTCCTTAATTCTGCCCATCTAGCATAGGCAGAGAATGCTCACTGCATTATGCAGCAGATATTAGCATTTTGTCATTATTCCGAGTGTTCAGTTTGTGGCACCAAGCCTTAATGGAGCTCTGCAGCAGAGTTGCAAACTCCTTCTGTTTAAAGGTCACCTCATCCAACAGCTCTAAAAACTGCAGTCTCATTTGTATTGTGCTAAAATATGTGTCCCGTGCATATGGGTAGTTTTATTGGGACAAACAAGGCAGAAGTTCTGGAGACAGAAGAGTCTAATGGGAGCCTGATCCAGCCTGACCTTCCATGTCTCCAAACAGAAGGCATCTACACCTCTCTGTGCAACCTGTTCCAGTGCTTCACTACCCTCACTGTGAAAATCTTGTTCCTTCTATCCAATCTAAATCTCCCCCATTCAAGTTTGAAACCATTTCCCATTGTCCTGCCACCTCAGATCCTGCTAAATGGTCAGTCCCTTTCTTTCTTATAGCCCCTGTTAGATACTGAAAGGACTCCATCAGGTCTCCCCAGAGCCTTCCCTTCTCCAAGATGAGATGTACTGGGGCAAATAGAAGAAATCATTTCTCAACTCTAGCTTCTTCTTTTCCTTATGGACTGTAATCTGACAGATCCTGTCTACTTGGAGTCATTTGAATGTGCTTCCAGCTCCATAAATGGCAGAAATGCTTTCTGAAGAGTTTGTGTCTCTTTCTCCTGTTTGAAAAAGGGCCACAAAGATGATCAAAGGGCTAGAAGACCTCTCCTGTGAGGAAAGACTGAACAGGCTAGGTCTTTTCACTCTGGAGAAGGCCTAAGAAGGACCTCATCATAGGAGTTAAAAAGAGCTCCTGAAAGAAGACGAAGGCTCTGTCTTTGCAAGGAGCCATACAGAGAAGGTAACGGGCAGCGAGTACAATTTGCACTGGGAGAGGTTTTGTGCAGATGTAGGAAAGAGGTTTTACAGTGAGAACTGTCAGTCACTAGAATAACCTCTCGAGGGGCATGGTGAAATCCCCTTCACCGATGGTTTTCAGGATGCCCAACTAGAGACACTAGATCTCATCTGGTGTCCCTTTTCCCACAAAAGGATGGACTTCATGATCTTTTGAGATCTCTTTCAACCTGAACTGTTGTGTGATTCTACTCCCTTTGTAAAACAAATTATGAAGCTTCCTGCTCTTTTGAACAAAACCTGGAGGAGTGAAGGGCTTGCCGTTTCACATCATGTTATCTTTCTGCCTAAGTATATTTTGGTCTTCTTGGGACTTTTGGGAAGTTGTGTATGCCCCATCTCTAGAGATGTTTAAGACCAGGTTGTGTGGGGCCCTGGCCAGCAAAATCTAGTTGGTGGCCCATGGAAGGGGGTTGGAACTACATGATTTTTAAGATCCCTTTCATCCCAAATCATTCTATGATTGTGTGATTCTATCACTGCCAACTGCTGCGCAGTTGAAAGATGCAAATAGCTTCACAGAAACAATACATAAATTCTGGTTGAGGGCGCTGAAAGTGTGTGGAAGTGCACAGAATGTTATGCTACTGAGAAAAAGGTGAGGATCTCATACTTCCAGGTAGCTAGACAGACCAAGTCTCTGATTTCTTAAAGATCTCACGGCAGTAATAATTTCAGCGTATAGCTCTGGCAAGTGCAGTAGCACTAGATAACTCACAGTCTGCCTAATAGAGACAAATGGCTATGGGTGCACGTCACATTCGAGTTGAGTCAAATTAATTTAATTTGTTCATTTTACAAATTGAATTGTTTCAGCTAATTACATAGCGTGGAAAAAATGTGACGAGGGTGCTCAGACAAGAAAACTTCCTTTTGGCCTCTACTAAGTTAATGAAGCTATTAAAGAAAATGTGCATTCAGAGTATGGGAACAGTGTCCATCTCATACTGAACTTTGCTGTTACACTTCCTGTTATCATTTTTTTTGTTGGTTTTTTTTGGGTTGCCAGATGCAGCCTTTCACCATAGCCCCATATTACGCTGGGGAAGCTCTCCTTAGCCATTCTGCTCTACACAAGGAGCCTATCTTTATCAATTAGATGAGGACATCTCAGCTAGGTCTGTAACACTGTCCCCCTGCCGTCTGTAATTCTGATAAACCAATAAAAAGAAAATGTTCCAAGTTCTACTTCTTGGACCACGGCCTGTTCTAGGTGAGTTTATGAAGTTATAGATATCGAAGTTCATTGTCAATACATACAAAAATATGACAAATTCAACTATTTGAGTTACATGGAAATTACCCTGTGTGAAATTACCCTGTCCTCCCATGTGGAATATCCTTTAGTAGTTTATAGTATTTTTACTCTGTCCTAATTTTCATTTGTGTTTTTTGTTTTTTTTTTACTTGAATTTTTTGAAAGTAAAGCCAGCAACATCTATGGTAATGTAAATGTCTTTGTGTTTTTTGAAATCTAGGTTTATTCAAATGCTCCTTTTTGCACTGATGCCTCTATTTCAGCAACTTTGCTAAAGAATGCTTTAGCTGCTTCTGATGTTACCATCCCACTTTTATTCCTTCTGAAATACTTTTTATGACATAAAAGTAGGAAAGCAACAGGCAGAGTTCAGACCCCTATCGTACATGGAGGAGTACAGACATGCAGTAAGGTTGTTCTTGCTTAGAAAACTTGAAACAAAAACTTGTAAAGAAATGTGAGACAAATACTGTCTTTACTGTATAATGATGCTTCAGCATAGAGTGGGGAGCTGAGTTTGGAAGACTTGGATCAGTACTGCTGTAGTTGACTTCTTCCTAATTTTGTGTCCAAGTCACAGTCTCTTACTGACCTTCCTTACTGCATATGTTTTGGTATGTTATGTGATCTACTTGAACACATGTAGAACAGTTACTTTAGCAAGGGAATTTGAACGTAGACATAATACTGTTGCCCGAGGTAGTCTAATGCAGCTTTTATGAATGCTACTCGATGAGGACAGACTCTGAAGCTAATCCACTGAATTAGAAGTCTACTTTTTGCTAAGCGTGTCTGTTTTATTGTTTCCATATGGTAGTTGTCTCCTTTTCTTTTCCTTTTAAAATTTCTGTGTTGCATCCCATCTGTTCTGTATTCTCTAAGCCTCTGGGGCAGGTGCTGTTGTCCCTTTATGTTTCCACTGTGCCTGGGAGGAACTTCAGGTTCTACCAGAATGTAGTGAGTACAAAAGTAAAGTGGATCTCCTGAATGTTTAACTCTGTGTTAACTCTAACGGCACCGAATGTAAGGTCAATTGCATGTTTAAGTTTTACTACTAAAATAATTGTGTACATTGTAAATTACGACTAATGTCACAGTGAGCTGTGGGAATTGCTTTGGAAGTAGGCAGCAATGTCAGCTTCCAATATGTCCCTGACTGAAAATGGCTGAGCGCTGCAGGATGGATTCACTGAATCAAGTCTCCTTGGACTTGAGAGAAAACATTTTGTGTTCACCCTGATCTATATTTCATGTAAATGACTTTAAATTATGACACAATAACCTATGCTCTGTCAAAGCGTGTTTCATTTCAGGTGGAAAATTTTAAAACATTGATTACTAAAAAGCTTCATGGTTTCCTTTTGCTCCCAAAGTATGAGTGTAAACCTTCAGAACTTTGTAACTTACAACAGAGGTTAAAAATCGGGTATTTGCAAAATCACAGAATGTCTGAGATGGGGAGGGAGCTCTGGAGCTTATTTACTTTGACCCCCAGCGCTCAAAGACAGGTCAGCTGGAGATTGTATCCAGATGATTTTGAGTCTTCCCAAGGAAGGAGACTACACGACCCCTTTTGGCAACCCTCACAGCACCAGTTTCTTAGTCTTAAGTAAAATACAGGAAATAACAACAATTTCCTACATTTCTATTGGTGCCTCTTGTCCTTTCACTAGACATGACTGAAAGAGTCTGGCTCCATCGTCTTTACTGCCTCCCATTGTGTACTTGTACACAGGTAAGATCAACCTGAACCTTCTCTTCTTCAAGCTGAGCAGTTGCAGCTCTCTTAGTCTTTCCTTATATGTTAGATGTTCTTAGCTTTTAATCATTTTATGGCCCTTTGGTGGTCTTGCTGCAGGACATCCAAGTCTCACTTATACTAGGGAGGCCGGAATTGAATGTCACTCCACACCAATATCTCAGCTCTCTCAACCTGCTGGCAGCAATCTTCCTAACACAGCTGAGGGTGCTGCAAGGGTATGTTGGTGGGTCTTGGCCAGTTTGTATTCCACCGGATCCTCCATTTCATTTTATGCTTTCTAGCTGCTTGGCACTCTACTTGCATAGGGGCATGGGGTTGTTCTTTCCCAGGAGCAGGACTTTACATTTCCCATTTGTTGAACTTCAAGAAGTTACTGTCAGCCCATTTCTCCATCATGCCCAGGCCTCTCCAAGTGCAACTGATGCCTCAGCAGCTACTTCTGATTTCATTTTGTCTGCAAAATAGGTGAGTATGTTCTCTGTCTCATCACACAAGGTATTAATGAAGATATCAAAAAGTATTGGATATTACTAGTGACTGCATTCAAGTTGCACTTTGTGCCATTTGATAACTACCCTCTGAGCTCAGCAGTTTGAACAGTTTTCAGATCACTTCACTGTCTGCTTAGTCTAATTTCTGTTTAGTCAGTTTCTCTCTGGGGATACTGTGGGCATCCCTGTCAAAAGGATTGCTGAAGTCAATATAAAGAGTATTCACTGCTCTCTCCTTGTCCACCAAGCCTGTCATTTTGTCACAGAAGGTTATTAGGTTGGTCAGGCAGATTTCCCTCTTCTTAAATCCTTGTCATCTGCTCCTAATCTCCTTCTCCATGTGTTCCAATGGCTTCCAAGATTGATTATTTGCTCCATCACATTTCTGGAGATCAAGGTGAGGCTGATTCCCCCAAAGTTTCCCCCAAAGTTTCCCCCAAAGTTTCCCCCAAAGTTTCCCCCAAAGTTTCCCTATAGTTTTTCCTGCCCTTCTTGAAGACAGGAGTGACATCTACTTTCTTCCAGTACTCAGGAGTGTCTCCTCATTGAAAGAATTTCAAGGGTGGCCTAACAGTGACATCAACCATCTCGCTTGGCATTTGTGATTGTATGCTGTCAGGCTCCATAGGCATGAGTATGTCCAATACAGTCAATGTTTCCTAGCTAGATATTTCTTCACAAGGGGTAAGTTTTCTGTGTTTCATACTTTCCCTTTGGTCTTGACAGCTTGGGATTTCTGTGGGCACTTCTTAACAGTAAAGACTGAAGTAGATGGATTTAGATTAGGCCATTTCTATTACCGCTATGTCTGCTGTGCCATTCAGTCAAAGGCCAGTGTTTTCTCTCATCTTTATTCTGCAGCTGATACAAACAGAATCACAGAACTGTGGGAGTTGGAAGGGACCTCTAGAGATCATCAAGTTCAACTCCCTTGACAAAGCAGGTTCCCTAGACAGATTGCATAGCTAAGCATCCAGGCGGGTCTTGAGTATCTCCAGAGAAGGGGACTGTACTACCTCTGGACAGCCTGTTCCAGTGTTCAGTCACTATCACAATAAAGAAGTTCTTCCTCTTATTTGTATGGATCTTCCTGTGTTGCAGTTTTTGCCCATTACCCCTTGTCCCATCACTGCACATCACTGAAAAGAGCTTGGCCCCATTCATTTGACTCCCGCACTTTAGATATTTATAACAGTGATTTGTTCTGTCTTCTCCAGGCAGGTCTCCACATCTCTCAGCCTTTCCTCGTAAGGCAGATGGTGCAGGCCCCTAGTCATCTCTGTAATCCTCTGCTGGACTTCTTCAGTAATCCCCTGTCTGTTTTGAGCGGAGGAGCCCAGAACTAGCTATGGCCAGATATGGCCTCAACAAGGCAGATGATATGGGGAGGATCACCTCCCTCGACCTGCTGGCCACACTATTTATAGTGCACTCAGCATACCATCGGCTCTCTTAGCTACAGGGGCATACTGCTGGCTCCTGGTCAACTGTTTGTCCACTGGGACACCCAGATCCTTCTCTGCAGAGCTCCTTTCCTGCAGGTCACCTCCTATTCTGTACTGATGCATGCGGTTATTCCTCCCCATGAGTAAGACTCTGCACTTCTATTTGCTGAACCTTATAGGATTCCTCTCTGCCCAACTTTCCAGCTTCCCAGGTCTTGTGGAATGGCAGCAGTTCTGGTGTGTCAGCTACTTCTCCCAGCTTTGTATCATCAGCAAACTCACTGAGTGTGGACTCTGTCCTTCCAGCTGTGTTGCTGATGAGAACGTTGAACAAGACTGGGCCCAGAACTGACCACTGGGGAACACTGCTCACTATGGGTCTCCAAATGGACTCTGCACCACTGATCACAACCCTCTGAGCTCTGACAGTCAGCCAGTTCTCAATACTGCTTATTGTGCACTCATCTATCCCACTCTTCTTAAGCTTACCTATGTGCATGATATTGAAGACAGTGTCATAAGCGTTGCCAAAGTCAAGGCACACAACATCCACAGCTCTCCCCTTGTCTACACAGCTGGTGATGTCAGAGAAGGATGCCAGATTGGTTGAGCATAGTTTCCTCTTGGCGTATCCATGCTGACTACTCCTGATAACCATCTTTTCTTCCACTTGCTTGGAGATAGCATTTGAGACCAGTGAAGACATGCAAAGCCAGATATGACTTAGATACAAAAATGCTGATAAAACAGGATGCTGAAGAATGTTTGTGAGATGAAAGTTGATGAGGGCAGGCAAAGTGAAAATGCCAAAAGTGGGGAAATAGTCCCCTCTCCATTGAGGGGGAGGCTTTGTGTATTCATTTAAATACTTCAGTGAAAAATATCTGTATGCTCTATGATCTGTATGCTGTTCATAGTTTGTCTGAACTTGTGTGTGTATGGAGGCACACACTTGCATGCATATAGAGGCCAAAGAAATTATTTCTCAGTGTATAAAAATTGTTTGACTCTGCTTTAAAAAGAAAAGAATCCACAGTTTGTATAACCCACCCTATATGAGATCATGTAACTGAAATATTTATATAGCATTTCTTCCATGGCATTTAAAAATGATGAACAACAAATATCAAGTCAAATTCTGTCGTGTGTCATTGCACAAGGCAGCTTGTTCCATTTTATTAGTATTTTAATAGTTCTTCCTGCACCCATGTGTCTGATCAAACAGTATAAATGCCAGATAGGTTATAATGTAGCATCACTTCTGGATGCATTGGCTTTTAAAGTTAATCTTGAATAGGATACTTCACAGAGAATTTGCTTTGTCAAATAGTGCTGTTGTGCTCTTTCTGTCTGTTGTAATTTCCATGGAAGTAAATGGGAGGCATTACTTTTGGAGTGCCCTATATTCACAAAATTAAAAGTTAACCGTCTGTAAGTCAGAGATTTTGTAATAAAAAATATGCTTCCAGATTTTCACATTCAGTTAGCTGCTGCTTGGAAGAAAGAGGGATTACATTCAGAGTATTTCTATGAAATGTATCTGGTTCCTTTATGCAACAACCTGCTACGTGGAGTAGAGGAGAAAAGCAAATCCCGGCCTTGATGTCAAAACAATGTAAATTAGTTTTTAAATGTTGACTTGTGTAACAGGCAAGGCATGGAAACAAAAGCATTGCCTGGAGTAGCGATGATGAATATTTCATCTTACTGACAAAGAGCAACAAGAGGCTAAATCCTAAAGCAAATGCTGTGCTGACGATGCACTCTCACTATGACAGTAGCGGTATTTGCAGTCCCAGCTGCACTCAAGCCGGTGCTATAAAAGCACCCATTTCTCAAAATACACGTTGCTGCTACTTGTCCTTCACTGGCCCTTAGTCAGAGGAATGAGCTTTGGTCTGTTTGGCATTGGACAAAATTGGAACAAAATTTTTCGGACCCAGATGAAGCTAGAGGCATTCTGGCATCATTGGCTCTTCTGGAATTGTAACCCTGACAAGAAGTATAGGTTGGTGTTACAGCACACTGCTTTGTGTGTAACCCAGCCTTTCTCTAACTTTTTTCGAATATACAACACAAATGCCTTACGAAAATTGAATGCTTATCTTCAGTGAAACGTAGAAGGAAGAATGCCACTGCTATTGCTGCGTGGCTGTGATATTTAGAGGGGGACTCATGGCCTTGAGTAGCAAGCACTCACTACTTGTTGGGGATTGTTTTAAGTCTAATGAGCTGAGAGGTAATGAGTTGATTGTGGATTAAGGGAGATGCTTCTCTGTCAGTGTATTCTAACGTGTGCTCTGTCTTTTCCTAGCACCCACTTGTTCAGTATTCTCTGCAGCCTGACATATGAGACTCAAAGGGAATTAGAGAATGTTGCTTCTAAATTACGGAATTACTGCCTTATGGTAACCATCAGAATGAGGACTTCCTTTACACTTTTTCTTCTTTATTTTTTTCAGCTTGCAAGTTTTCCACATTCTATGCTTAAGATTGTTCACCATCACTGCATCCATTCTTTGTCCAGTCTTTCATGCAGTCCTAACACTGACACCAGTTTCTTGTTTCCTACTTACCTTACATGCTATTACACATTAGCATTTCAAGAGCTACTATTACTGATGATTTGGAGAAACAGATGTGGGGAACTTAGGTGGAGAGCTGTTTTAAAGGTGAGGAAGCAGGTGAAAAAAAATGTTCAGGAGATGTGTGGATTGTGATGTGGTAAAGGAGGGGTAGGCAGAAAGCACAAACTGAATCCTTGAGTTACACACAGCGCTTAATTTGATAAGGCAGAGTGGAACAGTAGCTTAGACTACTTAGCCCCCTGAGCAAAGCTTCTTGCAAGGAGGATCTTTTGCCTTACATTAAAAAGCTTCTAGTTTCCCTTTTGTCTTGCAGCCTGAGTAGGAGGGTATGGTAAAGTTATGTTCCTAGCTTCTTTATGCCATCCTTTTGAGATTGCAGTCACACAGAAACACAGAATTGTAGGGGTTGGCAGTGGCCACTGGGGATCAAGTCCAGCCCCCCTGCTAAGGCAAGTTCCCTGGATCCTGACTATCTCCAGAGAAGGAGACTCCACAACCTCTCTGAGCAGCTAGTTCCAGAGCTCCACTACTCTCACAGTTAGAAGTTCCTCCATATGTTTGTATGGAACTTCCTGTGAAGCAGTTTCTACCCACTGCCTCTTGTTCTATTGCTGCATGCCACTGATAAGAGCGTGGAGCCACTGACTCCTGCACTTTAGGTATTTATAATTAGTGATGACATCCCCTCTCAGTCTTCTCTTTTCCAAGCTGCAGAATCCCATATCTCTCAGCCTTTCCTTGTGTGGGAGATGTTTCAGACCCCCAATCATTTTAGTGGCCCTTCACTGGACTCTCTAGAAGTTCCCTGTCTTTTTTGAACTGAGGAGCCCAGAACTAAACACAGTACTCCAGATGTGGCCTCACCAGGGCAGAGGAAATGGGGAGGATCACCTTCTCTGGCCAGCTGGCCTCACTCTTGTTCATGCACCCAAAATATTGTTGTTTTTCATGGCCAACCTGATATCCACAGGTTATCTGAGGACCTTCTCCTCAGAGCTCCTTTCCAGCATGTTATCCCCTGCTGAGACCAATGGGAAAAATCCAGATTATTTCATCCCAATTGTTTGTTCAGAAATGTCTGTCAGGAAGAGGGCAGAACAGTCAACACCTTACTCCAACCTGTAGCCTAATGTGGTCATGAGGATTCTGTATTATCTGTAACTAAAAGCAGCAGGTGGGTTGCTTCCAGCTCTGCTTCGTTGTGAGGTTCAGTCTCCCATTTTGGAGCTGCTGCCAGGCTGCAGGGCACCCTTTCCACCTCCATCAAACAGAAACACACCAGAATCTCAGGCAGCATCCGTGATCCAGAGCATTTCTGTTCCAGATCACCACCTCACTCACAGCTGGGATCTGCACCTCTGTGCAAGAGATGTTATTAGACTTTATGGCTGTTACCTCAACATTGAGAGCACAGCTTTTCTTCTTTTTGGAGGGTGGGACTCTACTGGTAGATGAACCCAATGCAGCTTTTAATCCACTTTATTGGGCTGCCAGTGGCAAATGGATCTTGGTCGTACATGCTCTGCACTTAAGCACCCAACCTGGTTTGAGTGCTGCCTGCAGATTCTCAACTCCAACGTATTCACTGCAGTTGATGTCTAAGATTGGTATATTTTAAATGGGAATTACCAGCATTACTGCAGTCGTATTTCTGATTGTACTGTAGGCATACACTTTATCCTCATGCTTCAGGCGTTTTTGTAATTAATAAATAAAGTAGATGGGCCAAAATAATAAAAACTGAAGTTGCTAAAATGAAAATTGCCATTAATCTAAAAGCCCCAGTTTCTCTTCCCTTAGCACCTGGGATATTGCTTAAACCTCTGGAAAGGACATTTCTGAAAATGATAATACACTGTTTTTTTTCCCAGTCATTCACTGACTAAACTCTCTAGAAGTAGACGTGGCTCCCAACCTTACTGCAGTTTGTCTTAATTTCCACTGGGTACAGAGCGAGTATAGTTCTAAGATAATAGGATAAGAAGTAATGTCATGGAGAAAAGTTTCTTGGGATAGTTTTTTCCTCTAGCAAAGCCCTCATTTTATTGCCGTTTAAAAATTCTGTTTCACAGACCGACTCTCCAATCAAGGTCCAGATGCCTTTCTTTGAGTAGCCTCCCAATGACCTCAGCAAACGTACCAAGAAATGGCATTACTCACTGGGAATGCAGATCCTGCGTTCAGCTCCTACTCCTTCAATAAGTTGGAAAATTTGTGTGAAGTGCAAACCGAGAAAGGATTTTTCTACAGAAAGGCCAAACTTTTGCACCCCAATGAAGACTTGTGCTACTTAGCACGCCTGGATGACCGGACCAGGTTTGTGATCATCAATGTAGGTGGTATTAAATACAAAATTCCTTGGACCACCTTGGAGAACTGCCCTTTGACCAGGCTTGGGAAGCTAAAGTCTTGCAACAATTACGATGAGATCATGAACATCTGTGATGACTATGATGTTAGCTGCAATGAATTTTTTTTTGACCGTAATCCTAGTGCCTTCAGGACAATCATGACTTTCTTGACAGCTGGGAAGCTGAGACTTCTCAGGGAGATGTGTGCTCTTTCTTTTCAGGAGGAGCTTGTGTACTGGGGGATAGAAGAGGACCACCTGGAGCGGTGCTGTAAAAAGAGATTGCGACAGAAAGAGGAGGAGGCAGCTGAAGCCAGGATGTATGAAGGGGAGATGATGTTTAGTGAAACTACTCAATGTGCCTTCCAGGACAATAACTGGTTGAGTTTGTGCATGAGAAATCTCAGGGATATGGTGGAGAACCCCCACTCAGGGATTCCAGGGAAGATCTTTGCTTGTATTTCAATCTCTTTTGTTGCCATCACTGCAGTCAGCCTCTGTATCAGCACCATGCCAGATGTCAGAGAAGAAGAAGATCGGGTGAGTGCAGCTTTTCTCAGAGTAAAGTATTTTGCCTTGTTGTCTCCTCAGGGAAGGTGGCAGGCAAAACAACCAAGGAGTTTTGGTATTTGATATTCATTTTCACAGGCTGCCCAGAGAAGTTGTGGTTGCAACATTCCTGCAGGTGTTCAAGGCCAGGTTGGATGGAGCCCTTAGACTGACTTAGTGATTGGCAGCTCTGCCCATGGAAGATGGGGTGGAACTATTTGATCTTTGAGGTCTCTTCCAGCCCAAGCCATTCCATGATTCATGCTGTGGAAGGCACAGAAACGTTTATACCTCTTAATCTTCACCAGTTTGCACAGATAGCTTTATCTAACAGATTTATTTTCTGTTATTATTAACAAGATGATAAACTTGCTGATGTGGTTATAAAAATTAGCTTTGCTTGAGACTTAATACTTTGAAGTGTTAAAAGCTAACAGATCCATTTTCCTTAAAAGTACTTTAACATACTGCTTTTAATGAATTCTCAGCACCTGACTGTGTAAAACACATTTAAAAATACTTTGATGCGATAGGCGAGGTAAAGGGCAGGGAAGCTGGGGCAGCAGTATAACAGCAGAAACAGTAAATGTCCCAGTTTTCAGACGTGTGTAGTATTCACAAATGTGATCTGTGGATGCTTCATGCCCTTGGAAATCAAGTCTATGATTCAACGAATTTCCTAAGGGTTTAGTGCTTTACTCATGGATCACATTCCTAGGATTAGCTGTATGTAGGCCAATGAGAGCTCATCTGAAGACTGATGGAGAAGGGTGTTTACATTTTCATTAATATGTGCTAAAATAAGTTTGGGGTGAAAGAGTTGGTGGCGTCTTTCTTTAGTTGTTACTCAAATCTGTCAAAGATGCTGAATATTCGGGCATCTTTTCCAGCTCCATGGTCATTAAGGTGGTTGTGAAATTGACCTACCACCGCAGTACTTCATCCAGTTGAGTTCTGTTAACTGAATGCTAAGCTCTCCTCACAGTAGACTTTTCCTTGTGTGCTGTCATCCAAGTGCTTGGATGCTCACTGCTGTTAAGAGAGTGGTCATTAACTGACAGGAGACACTTAGTGTTTTGAGCTGTTGAAAGTAAAGAGCATGTTGATGGAATGGATCCAGCAATTCCACAGAATCCCATGCTGCATTTGACTGAGTGCTTCATGTGCAGTTAAACCCCACTCTCCATTTGCATGCTCAGGTTAGGTATCAGCTGAGCTGCATGATTTGAATCGAACTTACTCAATAGCAGCAGTTCACTCCAAGAAAAAAAAAGCACATTTGGCATGTTGCTTAACGATTGAGTCATAATAAGGTCTTTGTTTTTAAGGCTTTTTATCATCTCAAATGTGAGGATAGCTAAACCAGGCACAAGTTAAAAGTTATATTGTCCTCGTGAATAAGTAATTTTTAAAAATATTATTTCCAAAATGCATGCCTTTTACTCTAATTAACCAGAAGTGCTACAGTATGCTGGATTTTTAAGCACAAGGAGTGTTCTACTGTTGAAAAGTGGGGTGTATTCAGTGTTCAGGTGTCCCTGGGTTTAAGTGAGAACTGAACAGTTGCTGCCAGAACGATCAATTAGAGGATGGGTGCCTTATGTTTTTACTAGTTATCTAAACATGAATGGGGACTATCCACTAATAAAATGTCTTGTACAGTAATAAAAAGGATAAAGCAAACATGTTACTGGAGTTCTTGGTAAGCTGGAGCCATTAAAAGCACATTTTCATACAAGTACAAAATTATACAGTGAAAATGAACGCCAGTTTGCTCTCATGGAAGTGGAAAGTCTAAAAAGCATTTAGAGGAAAAGCAGCTGAAGGTGAGTTCCTACTGCAGTATGAAGTCAGAAGGGTTAATGTGGCCCTTGAGTAGGGAGCAGTTATTAGAAGCCAGAAGATTTTGTGGCTGTATGTGGCACTGGTGAGACTGACACAAGAATAATGCAGTCAGTTCTTGCGTTCATTTTCTGGTAGCTTTTTCATTTAAAAAACAAAAAAAAGTATATATATTGATAGGAGAAGCTGTGAAAAAACTACATGTTAGACATCTGGAGAAAATGCCATACAGTGAGGAGCTTAACTTTTTCATTTGTCTGGGTTACCAGAAGGAAGATCGTAGGGTGACCTGATGAAGCAAAAAAAGGTTTTTGGGGGGAGAGTGAAAATGTATCAACTAGAAGACCTTCAAAATAAGCAGAGAAGGGATGTGTGATTCAAAGCTGTAACATGATAGTTGCCTATGTTCAGTATTACAGTGATTAATTACTGGGGCAGACGAGGAAGAGAATTAGTGAATCTTGTATGTTTTTATGTTTTCAGTTCAAAGCTTGATGCCCTTCTGGTTGTTAGCCATCAGCAGAACACGTTCTACTTAAATCAGAAATAAACTACGAATTTCTCTTCAAGTTGCAAAGGTCAAATGCTTGTGATATAAAGGAGGTCAGAGTAAATGATGTGTTTTTCTGTGCCCTTAGACTCTAAAAGTGCAGAGCTCCTGTAAATAAGCCTTGTTCTCCCCTTTGCATGGAGAACAGTGGACAGAGTGGAAATTGTTTTTTATTGAGACAAAAGTATTTCTGTAGCACGAGGAGTAGGTGAACGATCACTTTTAACATAGCTTATTTGATGTAATGTTCCTTGCCTGCTAACTGGGTCGGTGCAGGTCAGCTCTGTGTTTGAATTACAATCAGTTGTGCCAGGAGACAAGCATGGTGACTGATTTTTGTCCTACACAAACGAATGTAAATTTCTATGGAGATGTTCTCAGCTTCTGGCAGGTTGGGCAAGAAGTCAGGCATCTCCCATGTGGAATGGCTTGTAGAATCAGACCGAGGCTGCATGTCATCTGTGCATGGTTCAGCAAGCCAAAGTACCTCATCAAATAATAGTTGGAGAGAAGAGAGCTCATACGAATTCAAAGTCATGCTAATCATCCTAAGTGGTGTCCTAAGTACTCTGTGTAAAATCTGTGCCCAGGGATAGCCATTTGGTCTGATTTTGCAGTCTCGTAATTAGAAGAAAATGTATCTGCATTCCTTCCTGCTAAGGAACAAACAAACAGTCAATATTGCTTCAAGGACACGCAGTACTCAGTGTGTACATTTTCCAAGCTGTTTGGTTGGAGTTATTGTTATGGTTCTATGTCAGAGCTGTCCTGATGGCACTCTGGTTAACAAGCAGTGGTCTTTTCCCTGAGCTGGCATTTTCTGGAAAGCGAGAGGTTTATATGCCACCCTATGCCCTGTTACTGCGACAGGGAAAGAGAGGAACCAATAATGAACAAAACATGTTGAAGTACAATTTTTCACACCCTGATCTTTCAATACGATGTGAATGGAGCAGCTGTAACTCCCAGTGATGTTCTGCAGAGGTGCAAGTGACCTCACACAGCTGTAAGACCTTGAAAGACTCAAGTAGTTAACAAGTGCACGAGGAAGTTATTTTATGTGTGTGCTTCTCTCTTAAAATACAGAAGAAGAATCAGTCAGACATGTTGTTAATTTCATTAGCTGCTCCAGATGTTCTGGATGACAGTGACAATCCCTCATGGTGAGAGTGTGGGAAGGGTGGTGTTCTGTGCAGTGTAGCCATTTTATTCCGATTAATGGCTGCCTTGGTTCATCTCAAATGTTACTCTTTTCAGTTAGTCATCAGATTCAAGGCAGAATTAAACGCTAAACGACTTTTGACTTACCAAACACAGACATGCATTTGGGCTTTTTGTGGTTGTTAGCTTTTATTTACTGATTAAACAAAAAAGCACCAACCCAGTGATGTGCATTATTCAATGCTTCCAAAAATATCAGGATAGAGAAGTGGCTTAACCAGGTTGCAAATACATTGTGGAAAAAGCTTTAAGAGCACATTAATAGCTGAACAACCAAATGACTTTAAGAGATTAATCTGAAAGGAAGATAGTCATCATGTTAGACTCTTCATGTTCTCTTGATGAAAACAGAAATTTATCCATTTCTACTTGAAAAAGAAAGCTCCCTCCTCACAAAAATAAAAAAGGTGATAAGCACAGAAATTAACATCAACCATTTCATCCTAATTCACAAAAGCACTGAGCTTAATCATTTGTAGTGGTACTGTGTAAAAGCAGGAGAAGAAAATCAGATGGTAATGGTACTTCCTCCTTCACTGTGCTTTCTAATGTATTGGGAAATGCTAGTCTAATTAGAGATGCTCTGATAGGAAGTTACAGTTCAGTAACCTTAAGCTGAAGAACATTACAACAAAGAGAGAGATTCATAAATAAGTTAATAATATCTCATAAAGAAGCCTGAAGCTACTTAACCTTCTAAGCTTAATTTACACACTGTGTTTCAACATTCATGAGAAATAGATAAATTGTGAACACTCATTTTAAACTTGTGACAAAAGATTTCATTTTGCAAAGGTAGAGAATTAATTTCAGACAAGGTTAAGAGAATGTTGTGTAATGAATTGCCATGATAAGCTGTTGATGTGTGGACTGGACAAGCAGTCACTGAGGTGGGTTGAAAACTGGTTGAACAGTTTGGGCCCAGATGGTGATCAGTGTTGCAAAGTATGGTTGGAGGCAAGAAACAAGTGGTGTGTGTTTGGGGTCAATTCTTGGTCCAGTCTTGTTCAACATCCTCATTAATGATCTAGACAATAGGTCGGATTGTACTTTCATCAGGTTTGCTTGTACAAAAGCAGAAGTTCTGCTGACACAGTACTGTGAGGCGTGGGTGATATTCCGGAGAGTCGTTCCAGAGAGTCTAGATGAGCCCATTCCAGAGGGTCATCTAGAGGAGACAGGCTGGAGAAATGAGATGGCAGGAACCTCATGAAGTTCAGCAAGGGGAAGCAAAAAGTCCTGCAGCTGGGGAGGAACAACCCCAGATGGTAGGACATACTGAGGACTGCGCAGCTGGAAGGCGGTTTGACAGAAAAGGGCATAGGGGGCCTTGTGGACATCAAGTTGAACTTGAGCCATCAATGTGACTTTTCTGCTAATGGTATCCTGGGCTTCATTACCTGAAAAATTGCCAACAGGTTGAGGTAAGTGATCCCTCCTTTCTAATTAAGTGTCGGTGATGCCAACCCCCAGAGCACTATGTCCAGCTCTCAGCTCTACAAGAGAGTACAAGAGAGATGTGAAGCTACTAAGAGTCCAACGAAGGGCCGTAAAAATGATGAAGGGTGTGGAGCATCTGTCCTAGGAGGAAAAGATGAAAGAGCTGGGACTGTTCAGCCTGGAGAAGGCTTAGAGAAGTCTTATCAATGTCTACTGAACCCTAAAAGGAAGGTGCAAAGAGTAGAGAGCTCTTTTCAGTGGTGCCTGGTAACAGGACAAGAGGCAGTGGGCATAAACAGGAACAAAGGAGGTTCTGTCTGAACACCAGGAAGCACTTCTGCACTGTGCATGTGCCTGGTACAAGCATCCCAGAAAGGTGGTGGAGTCTCTTCTCCGTGTGACAGTCAGATGCCACCTGGACATGGGCCTGGGCAGCCTGCCTTAAGCAGGGGGAATTGTACCAGCTGGACCCAGGGTTCCCTCCCAGCCTTAACCCTAATGTTGATCTCAGAGGAGTTGTTATCGGTGATGCTTTCTGTCCTAAGATTGCCCTCTGAGGCTCTGGAGTGAAGCTTTCCACTTCCGTGCAGTTCTTGATCTTGCACTTTGTTTTGTGACTATTCAGCTACTTTTCTGCATGTGCTACTGAGGTATTCTCAATTTTAACTCAGCCAATTTGTGTTGCATAGATAATTTGTTGCCATGAATGAAAGTAATAAAATTATAAATTACATTTTTCTTTTCTTTGTGGAATAAACTCTTAAAGGAATAGCCACATAGTGAATATAAAACATGTATTTAAAAAAACTCACTTATGGAATTGTGAATAACTATTCATAGTATATAGGCACCGAGGGTGACTTTTTATAAATAGAATCTTAAGGAATTGGACTAACTTATTTCCCCAAGGATCATGCTTCATGCCATTTTCACAGCTCTCCTGTTTAAATGCAAAAGCAATGAGCTTTGGTGCTACATTGTGGTGGTGAATGGAGTCAAATCCAGCTGGTGACCAGTTGTGAGTGGTGTTCCCCAGGGGTCGGTGCTGGGGCCTGTCCTCTTCAATATCTTTATTGATGACCTGGATGAGGGCATCGAGTGCACCCTCAGTAAATTCGCAGATGACACCAAATGGGCTGGAAGTGTGGATCTGCCTGGGGGTAGTGAGGCCTACAGAGGGATCTGGGCAGGCTGGAGAGCTGGGCTGGAGCCAATGGGATGAGTTTCAACAAGGCCAAATGCCGGGTCCTGCACTTCGGCCACAACAACCCCAGGCGACGCTACAGGCTTGGGGCGGTGTGGCTGGAGGACGGCGTAGAGGAAATGGACCTGGGGGTATTGATTGATGCTCGGCTGAACATGAGCCGACAGTGTGCCCAGGTGGCCAAGAAGGCCAATGGCATCCTGGCTTGCATCAGAAACAGTGTTGCAAGCAGGAGCAGAGAGGTGATTGTTCCCCTATATTCAGCACTCGTCAGGCCGCACCTCGAGTACTGTGTCCAGTTTTGGGCCCCTCACTGCAAGAAAGATATTGAGGCCCTGGAACGTGTTCAAAGAAGGGCAACAAAGCTGGTGAGGGGTCTGGAACACAGGCCATATGAGGAGAGGCTGAAGGAGCTGGGAATGTTCAGCCTGGAGAAGAGGAGGCTCAGGGGAGACCTCATTGCTCTCTATGACTGCATGAAGGGAGGCTGTAGTGAGCTGGGGGTCGGCCTCTGCTCTCGTGTCATTAGTGATAGAACCAGGGGGAATGGTTTCAAGCTACGGCAGGGGAGATTCAGGCTGGACATGAGGAAGTATTACTTTTCAGAAAGGGTGGTCAGGCACTGGAATGGATGCCCAGGGAGGTGGTGGAGTCACCGAGCCTGGGGGTGTTCAAGGAAAGGCTGGATGTTGTGTTGAGGGAGGTGGTTCAGTGGCAGCTATTGGTAATAGGTGAACGGTTGGACTGGATGATCTTTTAGGTCTTTTCCAACCTTGGTGATTCTATGATTCTATGATTCTATGATTTTACATTTATGGCATCTGTACTTGTCCCCTACATTGCTAGTTTGCATTTTATATTCACTCTGCACAGTTTGCCACAACTCGGTGGAGTCCAGAAAAGACACAGTAACTTGGTTACATTCGTGACTTGGCTGTTCTACAACATCCTAGTCAGTGAAGTTCCTGTGGACTCCTAGGATTCATGTTAGCTTTCACATTCACATGCCTTTACTTAGTGGACATAGCACTTGTAGCATTGCAGTGCTGTATTTCAACTAAATGTGTTCTTTTTTCCTTCATAAGCTTAAATTAAGTTTTCTGCTCAGATGGTGCTTACTTAAAAAAGGCCAAATTATGGGTTTCAAGTATCCTTTACCCACAGCTTTAGTCATCAGAATAAGCAGAAGTTTGTTTTGATGTTTGCGTACTCAGTCTTTGTCAAGGAGGGAAACTACACTGCACTGCACTCATAAGAGAAGCTAGACTGTATTTACTGACATATGGAGGTCACTCCAAAGGTAATGCCTCTAGTTTATTTCTATTAAGACTTCTGTAGATAAAAAGACCACAATAATACTGTTTGGTAGAACAAATTATCAGCTACATAACACTTTATAAATATAGTCACCATTAGCTATGCATTTCAACCAGTGATGAACAACAGCCTGCATGCCATGCTTGTAATAGTCCAGCTGTAGCAAGAGCTTGTCTTTCTCTATCACCACTGCTGAAATGCACCACCTCACTGTGATAACATCCACTGTTTGGTTTCCAGAAATGTTCAGCAAGCACAGATGAATGTCAGTGGGTGCCATTTTTACCAGATGGAAGAATTCAGTGACACACCTTTGCTTCATGCTCATTTCCACATCAGACACCATTTTGTCAGACTGCCCCTCTGCTGCCATCTGCTGCACGGCAGTAAAATATAACAGAGTATTGGCAGGAAAGTTCAACCTCCACAGCCATCATACCAACATCTGCCTCTGATGTTATGGTCCAACATAATAATGTAACATAATAAAATAGGAGGCATTACTTTTGGAACAGCCCTCACGATATGGATACAATATAGTGATTTAGCAAACCTTAATTGTAAGTAAGGCAGACTTAACAAGATTTGAGATGGCTGCATGCACTTTCTACAGCACAGACATGCTCTCATAGGAGAGCATCCCAGAGTGGGCACCTCCTTGCTTTCTGAACGCTTTGAACCACAGAGGTGAGGAGCCTTGGGTGCGACTGGATCCAGTCCTCGTCCCAGACGTGGTTGATGGTTTATGTCAAAGGGATTACATGTGTAAAATCAATCTAAGATATGATTTAGCAAAGCTAACTAAGACAAACTATCAGTCACTTACCAAAGATATGTATTGGCAGGGAATCTTGATGTCAGTGTGAGGGATCTCTGTGCAGGTGTAACCGGTGCACGGGGAGATCCTGCATGCAGCCTGCTGCCATGCAGGAGAGCTCAAGGGGCTCTCGGGCTTCTCACTGTTAATGGGTTTAGATGGTTGACTCATAGTTTGCTTGATTGGTCCTCAGCTGTTGAGCCGTGTATCTGCTGTCAATTCTTTTGTCCCTGTCTGCCTCCTCCCCTTCCCCCTTTAGTTTGAGACAGATTGGTGGCTGTTATCAGTACTGTTGCTCCTGTGCAAGGCCTTCTGTACAAGGCCAGGCCAAAGGAAGGAGTTGAGGGAAGGCGAGGCAGGAAAAGCATACCATCACCATCTACCTCATATAGTTTTTATCTCTTGTTTTGTATTGTCTGTACTCAGATTATGAATGCATTTTCATTGCATTTCAATGCATTTCATGCATTAGCCTGGGAACTAGAGCTCTAAGCAAGGAATATTTTAATTATTATTTTAATGAAGAAGCCATCTTAGATCATACAAGATGCACTTCTTAGTCTATGGTATCCTTACTATCTGAGACTGACGAGTAGCTGCAAGGTTCTGCGGTGCAAGTCTGACTCATCATGATGTGGTCTCCCAGCTCCTAGCTGATGGTTAGAGAAACTTGCTGTGCTCATCGCTTTTCACACAGCTTAAGTTTGACTGACAGCAACTGAAATTGATGAGGTTTGAAAGATAAAATGGATTTTGCTTTTGTGGGCCACACACCCAGCTTTAAAATCAAGTAGTCAAGGACCTTGGCAGTGTGCAATCTAAACCTTAAATGTTGAGTTATGTGGGTTTTTTTTTGTGTTGTCAGCATCTTTTATCTGGCTCCCATGGAACCTGGAAATCCTAATGGCAAAGTATTCTCTACAAGTACCAAGCAGTAGTGCTCATGTCTTTTGAGTTTTTTATAGAGAACTGTGCTTTGCTTGTGATTCATCTGAATTGCACAGTCCTTAAGTAGGAGAAATGTGTAATAGTCTTTCTTTTATGAACCTCCATCTAAATCTTTACCAATTACCCCAAATCCAAGCTTTTCTATGAGCATGTCCCTTACTGTCAGCTTAGTTTACTGACTTTGCCAATGTTGTATGTGCACATAAGGGAAACACATCTGATGCTGCGAGTCCTCAACATCGCTGTTTGGCAGAGCACTGCTCAGTGCCACAAGCATTCATGTTGTCACCTGCTATGCCCTCCTCCACCCAGGCCTCCAGCTGCCTGGAAGGCACCTGGTCAGGTGGCACACAGCACACCAGCTTTGACAGCACTGGTCTGAAATAACCCTTCCCCTTTTGCAAGGCTACCTTAGGATGCTAACAAACAGAAAATGGTTTAAGGAATGATTAGTTATTCCTGATAATGCTTGTGTGGGCAGAGTGCTGCAAAGCAGCTGGTATTTAGTCATGGCTACTTTTGGGGAGCTCTCTCCATTTCTCTTTCTGCTTGACTTGGCTGCTTCTCGTGGAAGAAAAGAGATTAGAATAAGGATTTCTACAGTGTTCCTTCCCCTGAAAAAACGTCAAGCCTTCCTGCCTCATTCAGCTAATTTAAACATCAGCAGACATGTCTAATTGTTTTGTCATGGCAGCCTCATCAAGATGAAGTATAGGAAGCAGTCACAGTAAAAAAAAAAGAGCTGAAATCTTTCTGTGTCGTAGCAGGAGTGTTAGGAGAGCCTGAGAGTTCCCTTTAGACTGCAGGTAGAGCATGATGCTGTGGAATAGCTTTGCACAGAGGCCCACAGTGAGACACTCTGCTCAAAATTTCCCATCACAACAAAATTACAGCCTGATCTGTTCATACCATGGCCCTTACTAATTTAGGGTCTCACAGCTCTTAGTAATTTAGGGTCTCACAGCAGGGTCTGGTCTTCTCCTGGGTAAAGAGATTTATGTTTTTATGGGATAAGGAGCTGCCTTGGAAGATTTTGAGAACAGGAGGTTACTGTATAGACTTTGAGAACCACCTGAGAATCTAAACAGTGTTTTAGGCTTAGAAGTAAAAAAAATGGAGAGAGCATTTCTTTGCACTGTTAGCTTGGGATGGAGCAGGAGTTAAGATAAAATTCCTATTGACTTGTTAGTAACTGCAATGCACTAATGAACTCTCTCTGACTACAGAATATCTTCTCATGAATAAATAGCAGGCTCAGGTTTTCTTTTAAATGCTGTATAAGTGTGCTGCATTATGACATTAGTAAGAAATAATTAAACATCTAAGACTTGCCTGTAAAAGCACTGGTAGCTCTGCCATGGTAGTAACTGGTTTGTGTTTGGTACAGTGTGGCTCCCCAAGCAAAATGTGCTGGGTTTTAGTTTCTTTTAGATTTCTGTGGTCCTACTGCCATAGGTATCTGTACCTACCAGATCTCCAGCTAAATCAACCAGGGAGTCTTTGGAGCAGTTTCATGGTAATAGTTGCTTAGCCTGCAGTCATGTTTGTAAAATTAATACAGCAACTCACGACAGTCTGTGTTGTAATATCCTCAGGGTACAGCACATCTTCTACTCTCCATAGATTGTGCCACTGCCTTTTGCAAAGCAGCGTGTGCTGTGTGGTAATACTGAACACTGTCCTAGTGTTTTGAAAGAGAGGAATGTTTTATTTATGTGTAATAAAAATAGCATCTCGATATTCACCTCAGAACCCCAGGGCATGTCACCATCCATCCCAGAGGTTTGGGATGAAAGAAAGCAACCAGATTGATGTTTGGCTAGATCTCATGTATCTAGGCTGGGGCAGTGAATTGATTGATGTGCACAGCACTAAAGCATTCGAAATCATACTTACATTTTCATTGCTTGAAATGTAGTGATTGAGATGAAACATAGAAGTTCTTGAAGTTGAGAAATTCATATAGTGTCCATGGGACATTAAAATTCAAGACAAATTAAGATGGGAGTGGCATACAAATGGGACATTTTGCAGTGGCTTTTATAACAAAGGCTGAAGAAAGGACCTTAAAAAAGCTGTAAAGGTGAACTTCAAAAAGGTAAGCATTACATTAGTTCCAAATAAACCATGAAATACTGAGTGCTATCAGCAACACTTTTGAGAACAACAGCATCATTAATTCTAGTCTGTTCAGAATAATACTCATTAGTCAAAGTTAATGACACAGTTTTTGTAAGGTTATGAAGTTTCCTGGTTCTAGTAGTAGTGCTACATAATGTCCTTGCTCAACAGAAATGGCATTTCTTAAAAACTTATCTCCAACGTTAAATGCTTTACAAGTTTCTGTTAGATCTTAAATTAGCAGGCAGATAACATGAGAAATCGTCACCTGGTGTACGTGGAAAGACATGCAGCTGCCTGTGGTGTTGGCTTAGAGCTACTTAGGTGTTTTGTTAGTGGTTTGGGAGAAAATGTAAAATGTTTGCAAACAAAATCTACACAAAGCATAGAAACAACCCATCAGGCAGGTGCTAGAAGTACCTGACTGTAAACTGAGCTGAATTGGATGGGTGCCATGGGGTGAGTTTGGCCCTCTGCTAGCAGAATCCTGGCAGAGGAGCCCTGTGCATCCCTGGCAGTGCCTGCAGGACGTGCTGCAGGGCCTGGGGCAGACTGAAGTCCAGGCTTCATACTTTGGCTTGCAGGTTCATTCACGAGCAGAATGCCTCAGCCAGAACAGACTGTTCACTTGGATAAATCCCAGCCCTCTGACCGCTCTGGCATTCCCATGCAGGCACACCTGCATTCTCCTTCTCCCTCTGCTCCAGCTAAGCCTGGATACAAAGAGGAAATACAGAGAATAGTGTGAAGGTCCCAGCGCTCCAGTACATCCTAAGTTGTGACTGGAACTCAGCACGCCATGCAGAGATGATGACAGAGCAGAAATTCCAGCACCTTTCGAGCCTGCACATAGTTTCTATGGGCAGAAGCTCTGGATGTTTTCTCCCATCCATAGTCAGCTGCCTCTGCACACAGTGCAGCCTAATCCTAAAGTAAGTCATGCAGTTTTTATGTTCTGCTTCAGTGTCACAGAAATCTGTTACCATTGTCTTGAGCAGAAGAAAGAAATATGGAAAAGCGCAGGCTTTCACGGTGGTCAGATCCATCCTGCAAAAATTCATCCACTTCACCAATTCAGGAGCACAGCTTACAGAGTTTCAGCACAAGGGTAATGCAGGAGCAGATTGCCAGCTGTGACTGAGCCACTCCCCAGCAGGAGAGCCAACCCAGCCAGAGGCAAGATGTGCAAATCCTTCACTTGCTTTCAATTAGCAAGATAAAGGGAAAGAGGGGAAAAGAACAGGCTTGAAAGAAAGTGTAGGAGGAAACTAGCAAGGCTGACTCTGCCCTCCTTTTCTCCAAGTTGAAGTAACAGGCACCCCCAACCTCTGTGGCAGCTTACAAAAAAACAGTAAAAACTAATGTGGATCACTGAAATAGAACCAGCGATGAGTGGGAGGCAGGAGGAGAAAAGCCTGTAAAACGAATTGAAAGAAGGTGAGGAAAGGGGAATACTGGGGAAAATAAGAGGGAAAATAAACTTTAGAGTGCTGTGAAGAATCGGTTATTGTTTTTAATCCTATTGGTAAGTTGTAAAAATGTTTGTGTATGAGGGCAAAAATGTGGTGTGTGTAACTTACTTGGCAGCAGCTCATCACCACACAGCCATCACTCCCCACCATGGGGTGGAGGACAGAATTGGAAACAAAATAGAAGTCGTGAGTTGAGATAAAACCAATTTACTAACACACAAGAGAAAAACAGGAACAGAAATGTGGTTATAACAGCAAATGTAGGCGCAATGCAATTACTTGCTGACCAATTAACAGCACCAACATGAAGGCCACCAGCACTGTGAGGTCTCACCACCACCCACCAAAGCCAGCAGCCCCTGATAGCAGCTCCCCCAGCCAACTGCCACAGCAATATTGCCCTCTGTATGGCATCACGTGCTGTGGAACAGCCCCTGGTTCAACTCAGGCCTCCGTCCTGGCTCTGCCCTGCCCCTGCCCTGCACCACTGTGGTGGCAGCCCTGGATGTGCTCCCCTCACTCAGCAACAAACAAGACGTTGGCTGAAACCAGGACGAAAAACAAGACTGAGATTTTTTAGTGTGTGAGGCAGGCTTGAAAAAAAAAAAGAGGACAATGCTAGGCTTAGGAAGCTCCCAGCTGTATACACTGCTTGTCTGTTTGTGAGTACAGCTAGAGACAATAGTACTGTTTCTTCCCAGATGTTAGGTCAATGGGAAAAGTTCATAATCCTACTGCTTTGTAAGGCAGCTCTGATTCTCTCACACTCTTCCTTTCAGAGGAAAGCATTGAGTCTATATGTTGTTACTTCCAGCATAAACTGTTCAAACTGCACGTAAGTGTCCTTGGCAAGTGCTCAGCCCCACACTGGTTCTGCAGTGTTTTGATATATGCTGCCAGTTATGGGAGATATCTACCATCTTAGCACTGCAATCCTGTCATGTTTACGAGAAGCAAACGTGCTCTAAATGCTAAGTGTCATTGCTCAAGTGTTTTGAAGCAAGGCCACAGAACTGTGTCTGCCTTGTTTTCAGAATGCTGGAATAGAAATTACAAGCTAGGATTCTCCAGAAATCGGGAGATGAGTTTATTTGCAAGGTAACTGGGCTTCTACATATAAAAACTCAGGATCAAGCATTTACTTACGTTTTGCTGCCATTCACTGTGACCTAGACAGGCTGAAAAATTAGGTGGAAAGGAATGGTTTGAGGTTCTACAAAAGCAAGAGTAGGGTGCTGCATCTGGGGAGGAGTAACTGTATGTATCAGTACAGGTTAGGGGATGACATGCTGGAAATAAACTCTGCAAGAGGGATCTGTGTGTCCCAGTGGGAAGTATGGCAACCACGAGCCCGCAGTGTGCACTTGTGGCCAAGAAGGCCAATGGTATCCTGGGGTGCATCAAAAAAAGAGCAAGCCTGCACGTCAAGGGAGATTATCCTCACTATCTCTTCTGCTGTGGTGAGGCCACATCTGAGTACTGTTTCCAGTTCTGGGCTCCTCAGTTCAAGAAAGACAGGGAACTTCTAGAGAAAGTCCATTAGAGGGCTACAAAGATGTTAGGGACCTGGAGCATCTCTCTTATAAGGAAAGGCTGAGAGTTCTGTGGCTGTTTACAGTGCAGAAGGAAAGACTGAAGGAGATCTTAGTAACACTTAAAAATATCTGAAGTTCATGTATCAAGATGATGGGACCAGTGGTGCCTGGCGACAGGACAACGGGAAGTGGATGCAAACACAGGAAGTTCTGAACAAACATGAGAAAGAACTTTTTACTGTAAGAGCAATGGAAAACTGGAACAGGCTGCCCAGATAGATTGTGATGTCACCTCTGGGTGGGTATTCGAGACCCACCTGGGCACATTCCTGTGCAACCTATCCTAGAGAACCTGCTTTGTCAAGCAGTTAGACTTGGTGATCCGCAGAAGTCCCTTCCAACCCCCAGCCACAGTTCTGTGTTTCACTGGTTCTATGACCACAGACGTTCTTGAACACAGAGGTTGTAGGTAACTAGATATCATTAATAGCTTACTTATATCTTAAACATAGCCACCTATGGGCAAGTAAGATGGGGATATCAGATCCCGAGGCCCAGCTTTAGCAGCTTTAGCAAAGGGCATCATTTATTGTGCTATTTGAAAGTTACAGGAATATATGTATGTGATAGTGAGTGCAGTCCCCTGTTGTCATGGGTTACCCCCTCACGCATTTCCAGAAATGGAGAAGCTTCATAGTAAAATGTCTCAAGGCTTTCCTGATCTAGCAGGAGGGCTATTTTGGAACCTTGTCTTCTATAGTTCAGATTCTGAAAGCTGTTCTGTTGCTATTTCCTCTCCTGCTAACACTGTCTTTTAGGTTAATAATAGCCATAGAAACACAGAATTGTTGAAGTTGGATGGGACTTCTGGAGGCCAAAAAAGTCCAAACCCCTGCTCAAACAGGGACAGCCAGAGCAGGTTGCTCAGGACCATGTACAGCTGGCTTCTGAATGACTTCTCTGTGCTGGCAGATCGTATGAACTGAGCAGTCCTTCTCTTCCCAGCTCCTACCTCACCTGCTGGTTGCCATTACTTCCATGGTAGCACTGCCCATTCAGTGAGTCGTGAATAACATTGGCTGCTGTAGCATAACCAGCCTGCATGGGAAGCTTGAGCCATCCTGTTTGACTTTGTGCTGAAGGGGACTTAGGAATGATAATTAAGGATTAAGCAATTAAAGGTTAAGCAATTAAGCAATGGGAGAATGAAAAGAACTAAATGCCATTCCGTGATCTGAGCTGAGGACTATAAGCAACCAGGTAGCTGATAAAGATGATACTTTCAGCTAGTCCACACAGATCTGAAAAAGAACATTTGACCACACCATTAAACAGCGCTTCTCTTCATAGCCTTGGTGTATGTAGTCCAAAACCATGCCTCTTCTCAGCCTTCATTTGATGATTGCATTTGTCTGTTCTTAAGACATCATCCTTCTTCTGCACAAGTGGTTTTTGAACAGACAAAATCCTTTGCTTATGTGTTAGAATCATAGAATCATAGAATCACCAAGGTTGGAAAAGACCTAAAAGATCACCCAGTCCAACCGTTCACCTATTCCCAATAGCTCCTACTAAACCATGTCCCTCAACACAACATCCAGCCTTTCCTTGAACACCCCCAGGGTCGGTGATTCCACCACCTCCCTGGGCATCCATTCCAGTGCCTGACCACCCTTTCTGAAAAGTAATACTTCCTCATGTCCAGCCTGAATCTCCCCTGCCATAGCTTGAAACCATTCCCCCTGGTCCTATCACTAATGACATGAGAGAAGAGGCCGACCCCCAGCTCACTACAACCTCCCTTTAGGAAGTTATAGAGAGTGTTGGGACTCAGTGAGCTCCACGTAAAGATACTGGTTGTTTTGTGTATGTGTGTTTATTTGATAAGCAAGAACTTGGTGTCAGGACTTGTGTCAAGGGCAAAGACTGACAACTGTGAGAAGCTGTGGGTATTCAGTATAGTGAAGCAGATTTCAAACACTAGAACACCAAAGGAATACAAAGTGAGGGGATACTAGCTGCATGAAGTCAGTAGGCAGTGAGAATGCATCAGAGCCTTCAGAAGTATCCTCTAGGAGGTTGTTCCCCGGGTGCATTGCTCCTCCCTAAGTTCCAGCGTAACCCCTCCATCCTTCTGTGCAGTGTGATCAGGCCAGGAGATAGATAGCATCAGCTGGCTGCCAGGGCACAAACCGTAACCGCAAGTCGCTCCCAGCAATAGCCACAGAGTCTGAGGAGTTCTCAGTCTCGAATGTCTTCCTCCCCGGTCTCTGTGTGTGTGGTACTGTTCTGTTAGATAGGCATCTGAAGAGCTGGGAAGTTGATGATGTTCATGGGTATTTATGGTCTCTTTAATTCTTCGCATGCTGCGTATTCTTTGCATTTCTTAGGCTTAGATTGCTTTCCATAAAGCACAGCCAGATAACACATTGCCCTCCAACAAATACTGTTGCTTTTTGAGAAGTGGATTTTAAAAGTGAGTGCAGGTGTGAGAAAAGCTGGTTGAGAAGACGTTTTGTGCACCTGCAGTACTAGTTACCTGCTTCCGTTCTTCCCAGCAATTCATCTTCCTCTGATATTCAGATATATGTGCCTAATCCATGTTCAAGAGGACTACAAGATTGGCAGGGAAAAAGGTTCAATGGGTGTCTTGGCTCTTATTGCTTAGAAACCTCCAGCACTGACTTTGGTTGTACAGTTTAGAGCTGTGATCTCAGTACCACAGGGTTTGGAAGGGACTAAGATTAGCAAGTCCAACTCCCTGCTAAAGCAGGTTCCCTTATAGCGGGTCTCACAAATAATTGTCCAGACAGGTCCTGAATATTTCCAGAGAAGGTGACTCCACAGCTCTCTGGTGAACCTGTTCCAGAGCTCTGTCACTCTGACAGTGAAGAAGCTCTTCCTTGATTTAGTATGGAACTTCCTGTGTTCTGGTTTATGGCCAGTAAATGCTGTTAAGATGAAGCATGAAAGCTGAGGCACCTCCATGGCCCAAAGCAGCAGGCTGCCTGTGGATGGAGCACAGTAACTCAGCACTGCTTCGCTTCTGGGGCCTGTGCAGTCTCCTGGGTCATGAAGGCCACCTGTGTTTGTCTATTTATTTTTAGCCTGTTTGGTCTGCAGGGGTGGTCACCGACTACCTCCACATAGGGATAAACTCATGCACACGGTATTCTCTTCCCTCTGGTTCACCTGCTGGACCTCTTCTGAGTTTTCTTTTGGCAAAGCCATTTGGCTGCATAGTTGCACGTACGAGGAGTGGTTTGAGACACTGAGGCACGCAGAGGTAGGCACATCTCACTAAGCTTTTATATTCAGACTCCAGTTGAATAACACAACATGCCATTTTACAGAGTGGTTTGTCTGGCTTTGGGTTTTGGCACACCCTGAGTACTTTCTGGCAGTTGCCACACCTTTCAGCATCTCCCTTATTCCTGTTGGTGTTTCATGTTTATTTGCAGCTTCACCAGCAGAATAAAAGTTACAGGCTGAAAGGTTTTGAAAAGTAGTGATTTGAGGCTGTGTCGTATCGGGGTCAAAAGAAATCCAGAGAAGAAGTCTGAAGTCAGTATAGGTCTTGGCCTTCTCCTCCTTATCCATAATGCTATCTGGGAGCAGTTGTACAAGAGCTATCTCATATCAGTGATACCACTAAAAGCTGTTCTTGACAACCCTCCCCTATAAAGGCAAGGCTTTCATTCCCTTTTCTAGCAGCTGGATGAAGCATAAGCTAAGCTTTGGTTGCGGATCAAAGTGTCCACAGCAGGAAGCAGAGAGCTCTTCCGTGGCCCCTTGGTGACATCTCAAACAGAAACTGTTACTTTGAATTCACAGCCAGAGAACTTTGAGGACAGACTGTGCAGCATCTGAATCTGAGCCCAGGAGTACAAAAACTGCTCACAGCAGGCGAGCTGCAAGTTCAGACTGACCCCAGCTTTAATGTCCAGTGTACCAAATGACAACAGTGGAGTCTGCATCTGGTCAGCAGGGGAGAGAAGCATGCCAGTGCCTTAGGGCAGAGGCTGCACCGTTCCAGCACTTCAGCAGCAGGTAACTTAGTGAGTCAGGCATTTATCCGTACTGTGAAAATCGGCTGGAGAGTTAGGTCAGAAAGTCACTTTCCATCAAGATGTTTTTTCTCATCAGAAAATGCCAGCATGAGTGAAATCTTTGGGTTTTCTCTGTGTGTGTGCAGCTGGTAACGATGTTGATTTTGCTGGAACATTTCTCAGGAAAGGAGTCTTCATTTCAGAATAATTCTTGGGACAAGAGAGGACCATGACGCAGTGCGGCAGTGCCAGGCTGTGGCAGAGCCCATAGCAGGTTTCCACACTGTCTGCTTCAGAGCAGAGCTGGCTTGCTTACCTGCCAGGCAGCCACCCCAACTATTGGACTGCTGCATTGCTGGAAGTGTGTTGGGGAGAGTGGAGAGGAGAGGGGCATTCATCCTCTGTCTGCAGGCATCCAATGAAACAAGAACTTCACCTTCACCCCCACATTTGGCTGGGCTGGGGGCTGCCTCTCACTTTGTGACACTGCAGCCGGGTTACAGGCACACTGTGTACAAGGGCCTTTCTCAGCAGCTCTCTGTGAAGCTGCCCTCCCGTGCTGAGACCTTGGTTACATCAGAACTTCAAGTTCCACGTTTCTGTTAAATAACAGTTTGATCTGGCACGCACAGAGCAGCATTGAAAAAACATGACTCGAAAGGCAAGGAGAAGAGAATCCAAATAACCTTTCAGAAATGCCACTATTTTAAAGCTTATGTAAGGATATTTGGATGCAACTCTTCCCATGATTTTGGCATTCTTTCTTAGTATATATGTTTGATAAGGAGAGAAATCCCTCTCTATAGGGGCAAAGAGAATGGGACTGAGACTTCCATGAAGGTACTATGGAGCTGCTGACCCTACAAAAATGTGTTCAAAACTACACAGGAACTGAGATGGAGAGAGGTCATCTGACATTTGACATCTGTGCATATCAGAGCGGGGGAGATGGTGTCACAGCAGGGGAGATTCTAGAGAAAAGTCAGCATTTGTTCTCAGGAGAGACCAGAGGACAAAGCCAGGATCAAGAAGTCATGTAGCAAAGGCCAGAAGTTGTCATAGGCACAGTGCAGGGCTGTGCTAGTGACAGGGACCCTGCACCCAAACCACAGCACTTCTGCAGACAGGCTTCAATGCACCACGCAGAGCAAGGAGTGCAGCTGGATTTGAACTCTGGTGACACCAGCCTTTCTTTTTGTAATTTTCTCAGTAGTTCCTTTGGCAAAGAGAGTTTGTCCCCAGAAGAAAGACTGTGGTTGGCTTTCTGACAGCAAATTTCTGTAAATCCTTGTGAAAGAGGCACTTTAATTGAACTGCACAGAATTACCCACTAAGACCTTTCTTTTTCTGTGTGTGTGTCCTGAATTGACGTTAGCATATGGTGCCAAAATCTGTGCAACTGCAGATAGGTTTTTACTATGCCATTGGGTTTTGTAATCAAAAACCTCGAACACAGTTGAATTACATATTGTACACATGTGTAAAAAATTGTTGGTCTCTTAATGTGGGGAAGGTGTAATGGAAATATCTTCAGTGCTTGCAGTGCGTTGTTGATTTTTGTTTTCTTGTTCAGACATCTAAAAGACGAAAAGAACTGGACAAAAACTATAAGAAAATGAGTTTTTTCTGTGACCCATTTTAATGAAGCTAGATACGAAAGTGTAACCAAAAAAATGTATCAGATGACAAGGCAAAGAAATCTGCTCAGTTGGAATGAGAGCAAGCAATTTCACTCAGAAGAAGCAAAAAGCAGCATGTTGTGGTTTATGTGCACGCTTATTGCCTTGGTATGACTTGACATTTTTTTGAGAACATGCAGTTTTGACACAGATTTGTTTTGGGCAGAGCGCTATCCAGTTCTCTTCAGACTCATTCTTTCTGTGTTCCCATCACTAATTAATTATTGGTTTCTGTTATTCCCGTGTGTGTTTCTTCACTTTTGAGTGGGAAAAGAACTCAAAAACCTAAGCAGAGTGGCTGGACTCCTGAATACATAGATAGGAGTTCTGGAAAGGAAAATTACTTTTTTTCCAGTGGTGTAATCGAAGGGAGAAAAAACTGCAAAAGCAGCTTCAGGCAAAAGTGGCAGAGCACAAAAAGCATGAAAGGCGTTTTTGCTGTTACTGTTTGTGATTTCCTGTGAAGATTGGTTCGAGTCATACCTAGATGCAATTGAAGCACAGTCCAGGGAAGGAGATGTTTAATTAAAAACAAAAAGGCCTCTGGCAAGTTAACTGACACACAGGTCTGCTTTCTAAGACCTGCAGAGATCCTCTCATTCTCAGGACAGCTATCAGACAGAGCCTGCCCTGCTCAGATTGCAATAGGTTAATAACGATATTGGGAGCGAGTAGCACTTTGCTGGAGATATTGGCACATTAGCTATAAGAGGGCATTGTTCCATCGATTGAAACCATCTCTGTGGCAGAGCAGTATTGCTCCGCTCTGCTGCGACTGAACATCACAGCATCCACAATGTTTGCTGCCAGCTGCAGGAAGTGGGGAGAGTGGGAAAAAGCCATAGGCCACCATCAGCTCTGGATGGAGTATGTTGCAGCTCTTTATTGCAGAGATGAGTGAAGATACTGGTTTTGTTCTACTGTGCTGGATGATCCAGACCTCAGATGCAGCCAAGCCTTTCGTGCTCCACTGATGAAGCTTGCCAGGCTGCTCCTGTGCTTGTGTCTGTGAGTGACTACAGGAGGATAACAAAGTCGTAGTTTGTGACCAGGATAAACGTGTCACAACATAGGAGGGCAGATAGAGTCTTATGGAAGATGTCTCCACTGTTATTCCATTAATGAGGAACAATTTTCACTCCTGTTTGCTCCCCCACCAAAACTCATACAGAAGGACTCTGGTTGTTGCCTTTCTTTCTGCATGAAGCGGAGACCGTGGGGGCCAGCTAGATGCCGAAATAACCATCAAACATCTTTGCATCTTTGTAGGTCTATTCCATGCCTAAATTATACATAGGCTTCTCTGACCTTAATCGTTGAATGTCAAGAAAACTGTATGCTGCACACGTCAGAATGAAGAGCACCACTTAGATCTCTTAAAGCAAGCTACGTTTTAGCCTCCGTACCTGGTGGTGCAGGTAGTGATGTATCCTTCAGAGAAAGTAGGTGTGCATTTCGGATTTTCCTTCTTGCCACTTCTGCTGCTTTGCTCTAGCCATATTATTCTGTGGGTTTTCTTCAGAAAGTCTAAGCTTGATCCTTTTCTGCAAGTGCAAGGATGGTATCAGGAGCTGTGATTCAGCTGCAAACATTGCCCTCAGGTGTGAGATCAAGCATGTTCTGATAAGGGATCCCCAGGCAGCAGGGCTCTGAGACAGCAATGTCTGGTTTCCTGATAATGTGTTACCACAGAACAGGTGGAGCCCTTCCACTGACACTGCAAGCTTTAGCTCTGGCCCACAGAGCCAGATTTGTGCAGTAGTATGAAAGCATCTGAGTTCCTTATCTAATGAGAAAGACTTGCAGCATAGTTATGATTGATGACAGAGAAGTCCCTAAGAGCAGCATGTTTTGTCCCATATGTTAGATTTGTAAAAAAAAAAGTACTTAGGATCAACTAATTCTATGATTCTTGATTTTTTCAGTGAGGCAGATACAAATTCTAGTCATTGCATCCATCAAAATTGGAGAGGAACTTCAAAACTCTGAGCTATTACTCTAGTACAACAAGATTCTCTCTCCTGCCTGCAATATGCTTAAGGTCTTGGCAGCAGTTTTTTCAATGGGACAAATAATTTTTCTTTGCATAACAGCATGACCCCTGGGGAACAATGGAATGTGTATCATGCTAATAGAAAGTGGAATTAAAAAAGCCCTACAGTCATGGAATGATAGAAAGGTTTGGGTTAGAAGGGACCTTTAAGCTCATCTAGTTCCAACCCCCTGCTACAGGCAGGGACACCTCCTCTAGACCAGGTTGCTCAGAGCTCCATCCAGCCTGGCCTTCAGTGCCTCCAGGGAGGGAGGATCCACAACCTGTCTGTGCAGCCCGTCCCAGTGTCTCACCACCTTCACAGTAAAGAATTTCTTCCTAATATCTAGTCTAATAAATCCACCCTTTTCCAATTTAAAGCCATTTCCCCTTGTCCTGTCACTACATGCCCTCATAAAAAGTCTCTCCCCAGTTTCCTGTATGCCCCCTTCGGGTACTGGAAGGCTGCTATAAGGTCCTCTGGAGCCTTCTCTTACCTGAAGAGCCCCAGCTCTTTCAGCCTGACCCTGCAGGGGAGGCACTCCAGCCCTCTGATCATCTTAGTGGCCCTTCTCTAGACCTGCTCCAACAACTCCACATCCTTCTTGTGTTGGGAGCCCTAGAACTGGACACAGTTCTCCAGGTGGGGTCTCACAAGAGCAGAGCAGAGGGGCAGAATCGTCTCCCTCAACCTGCTGGTCACACTTCTCTTGATGCAACCCAGGATACGGTTGGCTTTCTGGGCTGTAAGGACACGTTGCTGGTGTATGTTGAGATGTCAGCCGACACCCCCACCTCCTCCTCAGAGCTGCTCTCAAGCTGTTCTCCACCCAACTTGTGTCTGTGTTCGCTGGGTTGCTGCAATCCAAGTGCAGGACCTTGTGCTTGTCCTTGTTGAACTGCATGAGGTTGGCATGGGTCCATCTCATAAGCCTGTCCAGGTCCCTTTGGATGGCATCCCTTTCCTCTAGCTTGTAAATCTTTATAGTGTTTACTACAAAGACCGTACATGCAGGCTCTGAAGATTCCTTTTCACATTGACATCTCTCTATTCATTGTCTCGGAGAAGAGCGCCTCAACATTTTGGGATATGTCTTGGGGTAACAAGTCTGTTACGCCTTTGTGATGGCACTATTGCTGCTGACAGTCCTGGAAGCAGGCGTCCAGTCACACCCCCACACTGGGAGAAATGCTGTATCTAGTGAAGAAAGTCCCACCTCTCCTTTGCTGTTTCACAACAAGGATAAAACAGTGTGTGAACACTTAAGAGGCACTGAAATTAGGATGTGTTGCTGTGCAGTACAAATTTCCTCAGCTCTGCGTAGCAAGAAAGAAGACTCCTGTGGTCAGTGTGCAGGCAGAACTGTTTGTAGTTCTGCTACATTCGTGGATTGTCTGGTGGAGAACTGGAGAACAGCTTGACGCAGCCTAACTGCTCTTTAATAAGATTTCATTGCTGCAATTTAGCATAGCGGGCAGAATGAGGTTTTATGTTTGCATCTAATCCCCACTGCATTCACTGGGAGTTACATACCCACTCCTGTGCATGAACTCCTGCAGGGTCACAAGAGTGTTCATCAACTGTTCCAAGTCAGATTAGTTCACCAAATAAATACACACATCCCTTAGATAAATACACACTTCCCTTCCTCTCAAAGCCACCAGCACATTAACACTTTCATGTGAGCGTTTACAGAGAAAATGGTACTGGCCCTATAATTGTGCATATAAAAATGTATTTAGAGAAGCTGATTATTATTTGGTGGGAGTTACTAGCAGCAAAGTAGCAGAGAATTACCACAGTATTTCCATTGCTGAATTAACAGTCAAAGAACAGCCATCATCACCATCATCACTGTTCAAATGCTCCAAAGCTAACTTGCTTTCAGGGTTTGTAACAAAAGAACTGGGGCTCTGTTTATTCTCCACTAATGGAGCTTGTGGCACTTTATTCCAACACTTTTCTACCTCAGAAAGCTTGAAGAGGTCATCTTGATCCAAAGAAGACTGTAGAGAGCAGGTCTTAATGAGGAGCAGCTGTGGGAGTTGGGGTTATCTGCTCCAGAGAAAAGAAGGCTCAGGAGAGCCTTAAAGGACGTCATACCAAGTCAGAGGTTGGTCTTTTCTCGCAAGCTGCAAGTGACAGCAACACAAGAGGGAATGACCTGAAGTTGCATCAGAGGATATTAGGAAAAAACTTCTTCACCGAAAGGGTTGTGAAGCTTTGGAACAGGTTGTCCAGGGAAGCAGCTGAGTCACCATCTCTGGAAGTATTGCAAAGATGTGTAGAGGTGGTGCTGAGGATGTGGTGTAGTGGTAGGTTAATGGTTGGACTGGATGACCTGAGAAGTCTTTTCCAACTTAAATGCTTCTGTGATTCTGTTATTATTTCTTACAGGTTTCAAAATTAAAATGGTCTGTCGAGTTCTTCGAGAAATACCTACATTTGTCAGTATAAGCTTTTTACTTTAGGGCTAGTGGGCTAATAACTGCTCACCGTCGTCTATAAAAACATTCTATATTCTATGAGTGCCACAACAGAAATGCTGTAGGTGTGTGTGAGCCATTTGCATGCAATTTATTGATAGGGAAAGGTGGAATCTTAAATTTATCAAAATCTCTGAGTTGTGTACTAATCATTAAAAAATGTGGAAATGAAGTGTGAGCCACCAGCTTTTCAGCAGGAGGCTGTCTGGCTGACAGCTGAACCATCACACCAAATTCATGGCAGCCTCCATTAACCTGTCCTGCAGCCAAAGTTGCTCTGTTTTTCCAGTTATCAATTCCAACTGCTCTTAGTAGAGATGATTATAGCTTAGTAGCTAGCAATTTGTATCCTGGTATTGGTACTTTTAAGAACTACAGCTCTGTTTCTTTGCTTTGTTCTCTAACTAATTTTTTTCCTATTTTGTTTCTCCTGCTCCTTTTCCCCCCAGGGTGAATGTTCACAGAAGTGCTATGACATCTTTGTGCTGGAGACAGTGTGCGTGGCTTGGTTTTCATTTGAGTTTCTCCTGCGGTCCATCCAGGCAGAGAACAAGTGTGCTTTCCTGAAAACCCCACTCAACATCATCGACATCCTGGCCATCTTGCCTTTCTACATCTCTCTCATTGTGGATGTGGCTTCCACAAAAAACAGCAGCAAACCCGGCGGGGGAGCAGGGAACAAGTACCTGGAACGAGTGGGCCTGGTGCTGCGCTTCCTGCGGGCGCTGCGCATCTTGTACGTGATGAGACTGGCCAGGCACTCGCTGGGGCTGCAGACTCTGGGGCTCACTGTGCGCCGCTGCACCAGGGAGTTTGGGCTCCTCCTGCTCTTCCTTTGCGTTGCCATGGCCCTCTTCTCACCGCTGGTGTATTTGGCTGAGAGCGAACTGGGAGCCAAGCAAGAATTCACAAGCATCCCTACCAGCTACTGGTGGGCTGTGATCTCCATGACCACCGTTGGCTATGGGGACATGGTGCCTCGTAGCATCCCCGGACAGGTGGTAGCCCTGAGCAGCATCTTGAGCGGTATTTTATTGATGGCCTTCCCGGTCACTTCCATCTTCCACACCTTTTCCCGTTCCTACAGTGAGCTGAAAGAGCAGCAGCAGCGAGCAGCAAGCAGGCAAATGCACCAGCTGGAGGAAAGCACGAAACTCGCAGGTGGCAGCAGTTCCCAGTGGCTCGCTGCTGCGTCCCCTCCAGATGCTGCCAGGGAGGGCGGCCGGCCAGAGCTGGACCAGGAAGCCAAGAGAAGTTGACTCTCCACGGCTAAAGAAGTGAGTTGGCAGCACAAGAAGCAGTGAACGTGAGGGGAAGGATCAATCTGCAAACAGAATCCCCCAAACTGCATATATTAGGGACAGACAGACACGAGATTGTCCCTTAAGAGCAACTTTCAATCTTAGGGGCTCACTGAAAAGTGTCCCTAGAAACTCTATCAAGTACAGCTTTGCTCCATCGCTAACTGTAGGGAAGCTCTTTTCTCCTGAGCACCTGTTTTTGTGAGTCCCTGGGAGCAGCCAGCCAGGAGGCCATAAGGAAGTGGCACAGTATGGCCGGGTGCTGCTGCTGGGCAGTGAGCGTGCCACCACCCCGTGCCATGAAAGTCTGTTCCAGCAGCCCTGCCATGGAACCCGAGGAACGCAAAGCTCAGACAACCAAAGGGATGAGGAGATGAGAAGGACAGAAGGATCCCTTCAGCTTTCCAAGGGGCTTGGTTTGCTCTGTCTTAGAAATCAGCACTATGGTCTGGGCTGCCAGCCGCCAGCTCCAACCCATGCTGCTGCTCAGTGTGCATTATTTAGTACATACGTGTATTTACCACAGTAAGCTTTGTATCTTAGCCCCGTGACAGAAATATACATAGACAATCTTCCTGACTATGGCACTGAATGTTAAATTGTTGGGTTCTTTTTCTTTGCTCACTGTAGAATGTAACAAATAGAAATCACGTTTCTCCACCTTCTTCTAATTCTTTCCATCTCAAAAACATATTTAACAGATGAATAAGCCTCAAATATATGCAGCCCAAGAAGGGGAGGGCAGTATTAAGTCAGCAGTGGCTTCCAGCTCTGCATGATCTTCCCTGGCGGTGCTGTCAGTGATTGCAGCCATGTACAAACAGGGCTGCTCCAAGCTGCAAGAAGTCAGTGTAACTCCTCCAGTGAGCTCTGGCCCGAGCTGCAGTGCAGCAGCTGAGACCTGCAGTAGTTGTTCTTTCCTCCTACTCAGAAAAAGACATTCCTCTCGTCTAAAAATTATAATCATTATTCTGGCTGTTCCTCTCAATTTTCCAAAAAAATGCAGTCACTTGAAAGGGAAAATGAATCATATGGTAGCACCCCCATGTTTGCTTACTGCTGCCGTTCCCGAGGGTTCTGAGGTACCCTAGTGTGCAGTTTCAGGCTCAGAGGAGCTGTGCAGCTGAGCTACACATGTCAGCACACTGTGTGCATTTCAGAGGACTCCTACTTTCAGGGAGTGGGAGGTGGAGCACAGTTGCCTCCTGTGCCTACACCTCTGTTGGTATTCGCACAGCTGTAGGAACCAACCATGGTGTCACCTTCCTGTTTGCCTCTTGCCAGGGAAGGGAGCAAGAGATGTATTAAAGGTGGGTTTTGTTGGGTTTTATCAGCTTATATTATAACGCCTACCCTACACTAGCAGGCTTCTGTACTGAGCCATTCCTTATAGGAATGGAGCAAGGCAAAATAAACGTTACACTTTATTTTAATACAAATTGGAACCTTTGTTGTCGAACAAGCGCATCTGGTGGTGCTTACGATTCAGGTGACGCGGGAGGTGGTGTAAAGGCGTGCACCCAACATTCAGCCCCAGTCCCCTCCGACAAACCAAACACAGCTGCCTGCACAGGGCTGCCACCTGTGACCTGCCCACAGGGATCTCATCTGCTCGTGCCAGCAGAAGGGCCAGGGGATGCAGGATGCTGCTGGGGCTGACTCAGACTCCTGGCAGATCAATATCAGCAATTACGTTGCTGTGACTCACTGCAGATTTTAATTTTTTTAGATCCTGACACAGGAATTTCTTGCATTAAGATTTGGCATCAACACACAGCATTGTGGCTGGCTAAGTGCACACCAGCAAAGTGAAGAGTGTGTGTGGGCATTGCATGGCATGGTGGTGGGGAGGGCATTTGTATGCTCCATCTTCAGGTGAGCCCTGACAGATTCAGCAGGCAAACACACACATCTGAAGGCATTTCATGGCGTTTTACATTCCATGCACATCACGTGCTGTTCAAAGCCACACATCTGGCATGAATGCAGTGATCAAGGAGCCTTTTGTAGGGTGCAGAATGCATCTCCTTGGGCTGGTGAGGGCCATGAATCAACAGCAGTATTATCTTACTCTTAAAAGAGCCATCTTAGAGCAGATATCCTTGCAGAATGAAGAGTTTCACGCAGGCAGTGCTAACAGATAACCATTAATTAATGCCTTTTTTGAGCCTACAGCATGAAAAAGCCTGCACTGAGACACCTAACTGCATCTCAGCAGCTTTGTGGAAGATGACACATCATATTATTGCTGTGCTCCATGAAGTTGATACAGCCCTACAATAGTGAGTTCTTTGTAATTTTGAAAGGCAGATAATTAATTCCAGCATGCGCAGAGTCTTAATAAAGTGACAGAACCCACGCATTATGTCTGTTAGTCAGGTCTGGCTTTTAATAAAGTTTCATTTTATCGATGACAGATGAGGAAACAAATATAAACCAGGAACCGTTTAAACAAGTTATTTTTGGAAGCCATATGAAGTTCTGATGCACAACATTGCTAGGCATAAAAGATAAGCAGGGGACAGTGAGTTCTTCCAGCATGGCTGCTACCACGAGCGATGCTCACTATTTTGATCAGCAGCTGGAGAACCGTTGGCTTTGTGCATGGTTGTCGGTTTTTCTTTGATGCAGCACACAAATGGTTGAAGGCCATTTATCTCTAAGCAAAATAAATGCTGTGCTGTTGTCTGAACGCATGCCAGCGCCACCAGGTAGCTGCATGTTTCTTGTGAAGCACAGTGTGGTGCTTGATGGCGTCGCACATTCTTTTTGCATCAAAGAAAATCAGTGTCCTCTGTCTAGTACAGCACCTGGACTCAGTGCACATCAGAGCAAAGCCAGCGCTTGGTGATGGTACTTGTGGGGTGGGACATGGGGAACAGAAAGGATTGTCCTGTAGGATGGAGCACTGTGACTGAGCTCCCAGATCAGAGGCTGCGATGCTACACGTGTGCTGGCCAATAGGACTGGGTAAAATGCCGTCTGAAGAATGGAAACGCAGAATGCAAAGTCACGACAGATCAAAAATGCAAAGGCATACTTACACGAAGGTGCTTTATTTAGTATACAAATTCTCCCACAAGATCCTTGTTATGAAACTTCAGAAGTGTAGGATAGATGAGTGGATGGCGAGGTAGATTAAGAGCTGGCTGACTGGCAGAGCTCAGAGCTGTCAGCAGCAGTCAGGTTGGAGGCCTGTAACTAGTGATGTTCCACAGGCACTGATGCTGAGTCTGGTCTTGTTCAGCATCTTCATTAACTACCTGAATGAAGGGATGGAGTCCAGCTTCAGCAAGTTTGCTGATGATACAAAGCAGGGAGGATTGGCTGACACACCTGAAGGCTGTGCTGCCACTCAGCAAGACCTGGACAGGCTGGAGAGCTGGGCAGCTAGAAACCAGATGATGTTTAACAAAAGCAAGCGTAGGCTCTTGCACTTGGGGAAATAACTGCATGCATCAGCACAGGTTAAGGAGATGACTTCCTAGAGAGGAGCTCTGCAGAGAAGGACCTGGGTGCTCCGGTAGACAACAGGTCGGCCATGAGCCAGCAGTGTGCCCCTGTGGCCAAGAAGGCCAGTAGAATCCTGGGGTGCATTAAACAGAGCGTGGGCAGCAGGTCGAAGGAGGTGATCCTCCCCCTCTACTCTGCCCTGGTGAGGCCATATTTAGAACACCGTGTCCAGTTCTGGGCTCCTCAGATCAAAAAAGACAGGGATCTTCTAAAATAAGTCCAGCAAAGGGCCACAAGGGTGATGAAGGGCCTGGGAGTATCTCCAGCATGAGGAAAGGCTGAATAAACTGGGTCTGTTCAGCCTGGGGGAAAAAGGATTGAGGGGGGGATCTGGTTAACATTAATAAATATCTAAAGGGAGGTGGGAGCCAGGCTCCTCTCAGTGGTGTGCAGTGACAGGACAAGGAGCTATGGTCTAAAACAGAAGCTAAAACACAGAAACTTCTATACAAACATACAGAAAAGCTTCTTTACAGTAAGGGTGACGGAGCATTGGAACAGGTCACCCAGAGAGGCTGCAGAGTCTCCTTCTCTGGAGATTCCAGACTCGTCTGGATGCCTTCCTGTGCTTTAGCAGAGGGGTGAACTTGATCTCTAGAAGTTCCTTTCAATCCCTGCAATTCTGTGATTCTGTGAATTCTGGCAGCTTCCAACAATAATCATTTGAAAGACTTAAGATGCAGTTACAGACTTGAAAAGGGACAGCGTTGGAGTGGCACAATTTCTGCTGCTCATATGGCACATCACAGCCAACTCCCACTTCCTAGCAACCTTAACTGAGAAAAATGACTATTTTTCACTGTCATACATCAACAGGGCCAGAATAAGCAGAGTTTATGACAGCCTCACAGTAGCCCTACAGAGGCAGAATACCTATTGCTCTCACAGCACCAGGGTCCTCCAAACTACAGCCTTAAGAGTACAAGGCATTGGCACAGAAGAGGGAAGGGGCAGATGAAGAGGCTGGTGGGTAAACAAATTCAGTGTGGTTCTACTGGCCAAAGAAGGGGAAGGACAGAGATGGGGAAATCACAAGCCTGTGCTTCCCATCAGGACATTTCCAGATGCAGATGCAGTTTGGGCCCTGGCTGCTCTACAAGGCTGTATATGCTGATATCTGTCCAGATTCTGGATGTGCTTCACATTTTGTTTTATCAATCTATCTAATTAACAGCTGTTGTTACAGGTATTCAGACTGCACGATTATTTACCAATATATTTTGATTCTGTCACTGAAACCACCAACGAAGCTAAAGCTGTCAACCCTTGGAACTTAGGCCTAAGCTAAGAGTCACAGAATCACAGAATGGCCTGGGTTGCAAAGGAGCACAATGCTCACCCAGTTCCAGCCCCCTGCTGTGTGTAGGTCGCCAACCAGCAGACCAGGCTGCCCAGAGCCACATCCAGCCTGGCCTTGAATGCCTGCAGGGATGGGGCATCCACAGCCTCCTTGGGCAACCTGTGCCAGTGCCTCACCACCTCTGGGGGAAAAGCTTCCTCCTAATATCCAACCTAAACCTCCCCATCTCAGTTTAAAACCATTCCCCTTGTCCTGTCACCATCCACCCTCACACACAGCCATTCCCCCTCCTGTTTCTACGCTCCCTCCAAGCACTGGAAGGCCACCATGAGGTCTCCCACAGCCTTCTCTTCTCCAAGCTCAACAAGCCCAGTTCCCTCAGCCTTTCCTCACAGCAGAGCTGCTCCAGCCCTCTGCTCATCTCAGTGCCTCCTCTGGACCCGCTCCCAGAGCTCCACGTCCTTCCTGTGTCGGGGGCCTCTTTCCTTTGCACCAGCCCTCCCTCCTCACTCATTCCCATTCTCCAGCCTCATCAGCCACCATAGGTAGCAGCAGCAAACTCCTCCCCTCCTCTGGAGCAGCCAGTGGAGCCCCGCAGTGCCTGGAGCCACGCACTGCCCGGCCATGAGGTTACACCCATTGTCCTCATCTCCCTTGTAGAGACTGAACAATCACGTACCCTCAACTGTGTCCCACATTCCATCTCCTTGTACAGTTTGCACAGTACTTTTTGAGGCTACACAAAATATACCATCTCTTAGCAATTTGTTTTTACAGGTATAGGAGAAGGTAACTTAAAAAAAGATCATGAGGCTAAGTTCACTTCAAAATGTATGAAGAGCTTGGGGCAGAAATCCAGAATCCATGTCTTGTACCATGACCTAGGACAAACTATGCCTTGTGCTTACCCACCAGGGGGAACAGGGCATGCCAATTAATTCCTATGGATGCTTTATGCAAGATAAATTACAGTAACAGTTAAGAAGCACACATTTTATATCTAAACAAAACAACGCTGCAATTTCTGTGTAATAGATAACTTTTATTTTAAAAAAACATTGCAACTGACAGAGAAAACAAACTCTGTGAAAATCAAAGAGATGTATTTAAAGTAATTCATTTCTTAATCTCTGAGGTGATCATTGATACAGATACTTCCCAGCCAACAAAGAACAAAGTTCTGTAACATTCTGTCTGTAATGTATCTTGCAAAGTGATATTCAGGAGTTCCTGGCCAAGAGTCCTACCTTATTCAATGCCATACACAGAAGATAGATGTGTTTTCACTGGCTTCTCTTCCAGTATTTGCAGCTCTGCTGTGAATGAGACCGGTCTGGGTACTGACGACAGACTCAGGACTCTGCCCAGGGAGGAGTCCCATAAGAAAAGAACAAGTTCTTTTATCAGTAATACCTACAGTTCAAATTCAAAGAGGTGGCCAAAAGTATGCATTCCCAAGTGAAGCTATCACATACAGAACCATTTTTCTTAATACCAATGTATTTCTGATATCCCCATTTCATAGATTAGAAAAAGACTAGGATATACAAAAATTCTAATCATTTAATAAAAAAAAAAACCAACAACCAAAACCCAGACCATTAAAACACACAGGAAAGTGTTCGTTTGCATACAGTAGAAATACAATCGTCATTAAAGCAGCATATCGGAGACGCCAGTTGTTAATTATGTTTTTGATTAAAAAAGAGAAAAGCCAAGCTGTTCTTTAAATGCAATCAGAACATTGGAGGGCAAGGGGAAACAAAACATTCATAGTCTACCATGCCAGGGTACATTGTCACTGTAAGGTCACTTCAGGCCTAGAAGAGTAGGGTGTCAAACAGGGAGCGTGGAGGCAGCAGCCAGGCAAAGCAGCTGGGCCAGCCCTCAGAACAGCTCTGCTCAGCCACTTCTGTTGGACAGCAGGTTCCTGAGGGACCCCTTTCCTCCCCCATCCACAGCGCCCCACTGAAGGAAGGGTGGCTCAGCCTCCAAGCACGACCTCTGCTCTCAGCCAGCAGCGCGCCCATGCCAAGATGGCACATGCATCAGGAGCCCTGACGGCAGCCTGGGCAGCTGGGAGCGATGGGCTCAGCTCTGCCAGGAGGCACTGCCTGCAGGGCTGCCTACTGCTCCCTGCCTTGCGACGGGCATTTCCAACCCAGTGTCAAACTGCTGCCCCAGAGGATGGCTTGCCACTCCTGAAGACAGTCCAGACTCAGGTCATGAGTCCCAAATAAAATAGTGTAGGGAAAATACCTAATTTATACACTGAAGGTATTAAATCTCAGACTTGGTGCCATCAATAAAAAAAACATAAGCTCTTACACTAATCTTGGAGAGAAAAAAACAAACCTATTGTCAAGAACCTGCCCCATCCCTCTTGCTGTGCCTGCACTCACCCAGGGCTTGCCAGCAGCAGGGAGGGGGTCTTGCTGGGAGGAAGGCAAACCTCAGCTGGGCTGGGGTCTCACTGCAGCTGCCTCACACCAATGACTGCAGTTTCCTTACAGCAATAGGCAGAAGCATAGGGGCTTGGCCACAGTTCCCTGCAGGTCACACACCACCCACAGCTTCCAGACACGTGCAGTGCTCAGAAAGGGCATGGTGACCTACGCTGGCAAACAGCCAGCATAGACAAGAACTATAAATGAACTCTCTGCCCCGGTCCCTCTTTCTAACTGTGGGTTTTCCAAGCTAAGAGATTGGAAGATCTTAAGAACAGAAAAATGAAAATGTGGACCCCTTCCATGGGTCAATGCCAGGAACACCGAACGTACAAACTGGTGCTAAGCAGCACAAATGTGAATTCCAGCCTCCACAAATCAAGTGGTCAGATGCTAGTCCTGTTCCACTAGAGATCATAGGAATAGGACTCTTTCAGACTTTGTCACTGCCTGCCCTGAGGCAATGAAAGCAGAGACACTCAGTGGCTCCCATTTGCCAACTAGAGCTACCTCCTAGCAATACTGGCAATGCACGGCTACTGGCCTCTGGGTTTGTGACAGTGCTGCACCGTGAGCACGGCATGGCCTGTCTGCAAATCTTGCTGCATCAACGCAGAACTGAGTTACAGCCCCTCCTGCAATCTCCTGTTCGCATCTCCTGATGGCTCACCACTCAACTGGCCGTGCCTGCTTTACGTGTGGTGCAGCATCATCCACATGCAGACCCCATTCCTCACCCCCATGTATCTGTCTGCCACACTGAGCAGGCATCAGTGTCTACCACTCACTTTAACGCATGCTGATCTCCATGCGACAGCTTTGTTCTCAGCTGCTCACCTCTCTGCAGTGCCTCTCTCCCTACCCCTCTCTGCTTACTCGACACCCTTCTTCAAGAAAAAAAAAACAGAAAGCTGCTGCATTTGCTCTTCAACACTTCTTCCTACATCGTGGAGATAATGAATGCTAATATATGCCACAACCTTCCTACCAGTATACAGACTTTATACTATATAAATAGGTGATGGATTCAGGCAAAATATCCTGTAACTTCTGTGGGGTAACATTTTTTAAATAGCATTATAAACAAAACACCTAGCCCTTGTGATTAATATACAAACATATGTGAACTGATAAGGCTCATAGGTACATATGCAAAAATAGTGCCCCCCTCCCACCAGGAAACAGTTCTGTACAGCAAAGTCTGAGAACAGAGAGCAAGATATTTCAAATAAAACCTCCAGAGCTGGAAGCGCAGCCAGATTTTCAATTCTCTTCTCATTTCTGCTTCAACTCAGCAATGCAGAAGTACTTAGAAGTGGAAAAGAAGGTACGTGGCTGACTCTCAAATGCCATCCATGGGCCTGCAGCCCACCCTGCTGCACGTCTCACAGAGCCTTGGTGCTGGCAGGGTGTGTGGTGTGGGATGTGGGCTTCTGAGGGTAGGAGCTGTACAGGTAAACCTGCAGCAGGATGGCCATGTCCACAAAAACCTGCAGGAGTCCACAGATGGAGAACTGTAACGGGGCCTGATTCAAGATGAAGTAAACAGTCTTGAAAGTGTCCCCACTGGTCCACATCAGCACCATCTTGACACTAAAAGACAAAACAGAAGGGGAAAAACATTTATTGAAAGGAAGCTGGTATGGCTTAGTGTGTGACTAGAGCTGTTCCAGGGGGTGCTAGTATCCACCTGCACCAGCAAGGGTTGATACTCTGCAGTGGGTCAGGGCTCCTCTCCACCACGACAGAACACTTGCATAGCCACGAGGTGTGGAAACAGTGCTTGGAAGGCAGGGTCAAATTCACACCCTCAGCCTCCAGAGACCTGACCTCAGCCATTACAGCTACAAATACCCACAGCTATGTTGGCATCCAGTATTTTAAACTATCCAGCCAGGATAATTGACTCAGAGGTGCTCTGTAAACATGATTTCCACATGCTGATAGCAATGACCAGGAAAGAAGGTAATCCAGTGCATGTGAAAAAAAACAAACTAATATCTGTATCTTCATGCATGCCATTTTCTACTCACAAGATGCGAGTACACACCTCTGATAGGTACAGAAAGTATTTTCTTATTGTAGAACACACAAGACCGAGAGTCTAGAAAGTCAGGTTGCCCACTAATAAAGAAGGAAGAAAAATGGCATGTCTCCATTTGTTTACCAGAAGGCTGAGTATCCCTAAGGATCCTCCTCAAGGACACAGAATGCTGCCCACCCAGACTTCCTTCTAATTTGCTGTATCACCAAGCCATCTCCTGTCCTGCAAGCCAGCTCCTGCTCTTCCACATCATGAGAAACTCTGGGGAACAGAAGCAAGTTCCTCAGACTTCACACAGACCAATCTTCAACAGGACACAAACAGCCAATTCCTGAAGGCTGTTTCTGATCTTTGTGCACTGTAACTGAAGGGATTTCTAAGCAGTCAGGTAAGCTGCAGCGGACAAAACTTTGCAGTTCACAGTATGAGCATTATGCATCATTTATCATAATTATGAATAATTACACCTTGCCAGCAATGACTTCATCAAACGTGGTCATGCATATGCAGCAGGGCAGGACTTAATTTCCCAAATATTCAGGCAGGGAGCTAGCAACATTTGTATTTTAGACAAGTATACAGTGCTGCTGCAAGCCAGATGCTGCAGCCAACTCCTCCTCCATAAAAGAAAGGTGGCCAAGAGCACCAGTTTATACTGACCCAAAGCTCTACAAAAACATAAGCCTTTTTAACTCACATTATACCACTGACAACATAAAACAAGGTGTCTATGATGTTATGAGCACTCCAAAGAGAGGCTACACGTGGAAGTGTAAGCAAGGGCATGGGGTTGAGTAAGCAACCATTCCCCACTCAAGGTTATTCAAAAAATGCAACTATTTAGGAAAGAAGATATCAGGAAAGAAGAAAAACAACTGCTGAACCCACAACAGCTGTTCTGCACAACAATCCTGCGCACCACCTGCACTGCACACATTCTGACTCTCCATGGATAACATTATGTCCCACTTACAGGAGGTTCTCACATGCAGGGGGTACAAGGGATTGATTAGTATTTTAATTAGGGAGGGTGATAACTCTGAGGGTAGTAAAACTGACACTTTGTTGCAGGCAGCCAAAGTTCCTCCCCCTCTGATTTTTTGCTTATCAGTGCTTCTGGGCAACTAATCACAATTTAATTGTTAACCTGCCCCAGTGTGGTTGGAGACAGGCACTAACAGAGCAGCACATGCTAACCTTGGCAGGTCAGATAAATTAAACGCTGTCACCAAAAGGGCAATTGATGCACTCCACGAAAGACCTGAGCAAGGATTTACTACCCACAGGGTGTTCAGCACATATCCCATATATATATATATATATAAATATATATAAAGCTAATGGGGTTTTAAAACGACCCCAGCAGGCACTGAAACTGTGGACAAAATACACACTGTCTGATGGTTTACAGTATGTAACAGTTTCAAATTCCAAATAAGGAACAACATCTAGGAGAAACCTTATGGATACCTGTAGTTCAACAGCATCTTAGGAACCAAGCCCTAGATGTAAACCTCTAGCAGTACCACATGTTGTGCTGAGTTTGATTGAGATTTATGTGGCAAGGTTTTGGTAGCCAGGGGCTGCATGGGTGGCTCCTGTGAGCAGAGCCCAGAAGCTGCCCCACATCAGATCAGAGCCAGCTCCAACCCATGCGGGAGGCCACAGTGGAGCAGGCCATCCCCCTGCAGGCCTGAAGAAAGATGCAGCTCACAGAGAGCCCCTGCAGCACTGCAGTCCAGGCCAGCACTGCAGCCCATGGCTGTGGTGGAGCAGGAAGGCTGTGGAAGCTGCCAACCATGGGGCTCTGTGTTGGAGCAGCACAGTCCTGAAAGATGGAACCAGTGGCACAGAGCCACAGCAGAGAAGTTCTTAGGAGAGCTGCTGCCTGTGGGAAGCCCATGCAGGCTCTGTTTGGGAAGGACAGCATCCTGTGAGAGGGACCCCACACGGAGCAGGGCAGAGCAGAGGCAGAGACAAGTGCTATGGCCTGATAGCTGCCCCCATTGCCCTGTGCTGCGTGGGGGGAGGCAGGAGGCGTTTGTAGTTTCTCACTACTGTAGATACGTTAACAGGCAATACACTGCATTAACCTGCTTCAACCCGAGTCTGTTTTGCCTGTGATGGTGCCTGTAGGTCAGTGATCTCCCTGCCCTTATCTCCAGCTTTTTTTTTTGTTGTGCTTTCTCCCCCTCCCTTTGAGGAGGGTAAGTGAGAGATGGTGCTGCTGCATCACCCCTTGCTGTTAAACCACCACAGCTTACCAAAGCAAACTCAGGGTTTTGCTAGGAAGCCACCCTGGATCTCTACAGCTTGCAATCCCATCTGGGTAACATGGTGTATGCCTCTGCATGTTCCAGCATCCCCCTCTTTAGTAGGTCCATCAGACACTCGTGGAAAGCAGCAACATGCCTGGGGTGCTTACTAGGACATGGCCCAATGTTCTGTATGCAGGAAAACATCAACTTGTCCTTGGCAAAAATGAATTTAAAAACATAACTCAGTTTAAAAATCTAACATTGCCATCAAAACATACAAGTATTGTTCCTGTGCTGATTAGCTTGGAGGAAACAGGCAAATCACTGAAGTACCATAACAATGAAAACATGAAACACCATGTATTCCACAACAGCTTAAGCTTAGTATTGGAGCTGCACCTAGGTTACCAGAACCCAAGATGAAGGCAAAACAGTGACTGGGAATGCTGGCTGCTTACTCCCTTCTACACCTCTCCAAAGATAGAGCAGGGCTGGACAAAAGGAGCAAAAACCTGAAAGTACGTGGAGTAACCAAAAATGGCTTTGCAAGGAAACAAGGACCGCATTAGACAAGAAGGGAGAAGAGATGATGAAGAAACTTGGAGGAAAGTCAAGAAACACCACAATTTGGTTGGATGAAAAGAGAATGTGAAATAGAGGCTGGAACTGGGCAGGGAATGACAGGAAATAGAAGAGAAATGCAAACTTGGAATAAGGATCCTTAGGAACAGTGCAGTAGTAACATTCCTCCCGCCCTATCTGGGCTGTGCACAGCTATTCTTGCTGCATATGCAGATACAACTCACAGTAATGCAGTGGTGCGTGCCTGATTACACATGCCTGATCAAATAGATACACTGCTCACATATTTCTAGCTACCCTGTCACTTCAGGATGCCACACAGCCATTTTTTATCTGCAGCTTCTCAACACTGCCCAATTGCTTAGGAAATGGAGGCAATTCTTGCATTTATTCTTACTTTTCCGATGGAAAACAAAGAAAGCAACCAACCCTGGGCAGACCAACTGTCATCCTACCTGCACTGGAGAAGGAAAGGAGAGTGTGCCTATGCATAAACAGAGGGTTTTACTGCCCAAGGAAGTAGTTTTTGTTTTTTGTTTTTTTTTTTTTCCTCCCCCAGTTGGTTGCATGGAAGAAAGATTAAACAGAGGAGAGCACACCTCAGCCCTTCTTCCACTGCTCTGTTATAACCTTCATTTGCTGAACGGAGCTCCAATCCCGTTCTGTAAGATGTGTGGGACTCATTTTTAACAAGCTATTGATATGCCATTTGAGGCAGCTGATGAGTCTCTTAAATTCTTTTCCCTGCAGAACTCTGTAGGCAATATGACAGAAGATATGCAGGATCACAGCAACAGCGAGAGCCTCTTCCAGGGAGGCACTATGCAGCAGTGGCCCTACTGCAGGCTGCCAACAACGGTGAGCAATGGCTTGACTCTGCTTCTCTGCAGCAGACCATGCTGGGTGCCATCAGCTGCCAGACAACAGCTCATCAGCATTCATCTGACCCTCAGCACCATGGTGC